>NC_054477.1:143326253-143951253 GCF_017639515.1 Carcharodon carcharias
AGGCTCCACTGACCAGAAGACGACAGCCAAAGTCATCAAGGCCAACAAGATAGGCAGAGTCAGCAGGCTGTCTCCAATGCTGGTGCCAGTGATGGAGGTCACCAAGACGTAGCACTCACAAGCGTAAGTTAAAGGCACTATGAGCACAAGAGGGACAGGTCACAGGTGATTTTATGCTAATTTATGTTTACTTTATCTATACTGGTCTAAGAATAAAGACCAGAAAAGTTTATGTAAGTAGTTTGGAAGTATCAAAATCAGATACATTTTGTATTTGTCATCATGGCCTGAGTGTGCTTCACCTTTTTATTCTATTGGTGCAGGGTACGCCAGTATGTAATGCTGGATGTAAGTGGCTCTGAACTTTATTGTGCAGGCACTGAATGTTCTTTGTGTTCAATTGAAAGGGTCCGTTCAGACATTCGGGATGGAGGTGGCAGCCCGGGTATGAGATTGAAGTTGATTCTTAGATCAAGGTGTCCCTGCCTCCTTGCAGGTTACCTAGGTCTGCCCCCATGACCTCAGCGTTCTCCTCACTGTGCTCCTCTTCTGACTCTCTACTATCATCATCTGTGGCCTGTGCAGCTGTGTCAAGATCCTCTTCCTCTAATGGGTCCCCCCTTGCTGGTGCCAGATTGTACAGAGCACAGCATGCAACCACTATCAGTAACACCCACTCTGGGGGGGTTTTGTAGTGCTCCCCCTGAACAGCCCAGGCATCAGAAGCACATCCTGAGAAGACCTATGGTCCTCTATACCGCAGCACTTGTGAAGGCATGATTCGTATTGTAATGCAGCTCTAACTCTGTTCCTGGATGGTGGAGAGTCATCGTGAGCCACCATTTCAATGGATAGCCTTTATCACCCAGCAGCCATCCATCCAGTCGGGCTGGAGCACTGAAGAGCCTCACCACCTGGGAGTGTCTCAGGAGCTGCCTGGGTACCTTGCACAGGCTTGCAGAATCTGCATCCTGTGGTCACACACTATCTGCACATTCATGGAGTGGAAGCCCTTCCTATTGACGAAGGCAACCAGCTGCCCCACATGTGCCTTGATGTCCACATGTGTGTAGTCGATTGCACCCTGGACACAGGGGAATCCAGCAATCGCTGCAAAGCCTCTGGCTCACTCAGCCTGGCTGGCCTCCTCTGTATGGTAAAAAATAAAGGTCAGGACCTGCCTAAGCAGAACTTCTGTCACCAGCTTGATGCAGCTGTGGACAGCTGATTAGGAGACTCCACACAAATCCCCCACATAGCCCTGGAAAGAGCCAGAAGCATAGAAGTTGAGAGCCACTATGACCATCAGAGCCAATGGCAAGGGGTGTCCACCCACACAGGCAGAGCTGACTTCAGGCCCAATCATTCGACAAATGGAGGTCACTGCCTCCCTTGAGAGGCAAAGCTTCCTTCGGCATTGCACCTCAGACATATTGAGGTATCTGCACCGCCACCTGTAAATCCTGGCAGCAGGAACGTGGCATCTTCTGCGGCCCCTTCTGCCTTGGACTTCTGCCCTTGCGCCCCTTGTGCCTGCGCCTCTCCTCCCACAGATCCCTCTCCTGGAAGCTGCATTGGGACTCCTGGCCTCCTCTCCCTTCAGCACCTCTCTTCCTCCTCAGAGGAGGTGCAACTAACAGAGACTACAAAGCCCATTACCAGGGCAAGGGAAGGCTGTCTGATACCTGGAAGGGTCCACACAGTCTGAATCCTCCGGAGGCCTTGCAGAAACCAAAGGGTTTTGAAATGAGGCCTTGAAATGCAAAGAATGAAGGCCCAAACAGAGATGAAGCTGCCAAGCACCAGTAAGTCACCAGCAGGAAACTAGCTTCCAAACACCTCACTATTCACACTGCCAATGCTGCTGACCTTTTTTATCCCACCCTTGACTGAGGTTTTTGAAAATGACGGCTGGCCGCCTGCCCACTTTGTCCGTGCGACGGGTGCGAAATCGCAGGGGCAATAAAAAATCGTCGTCAGTTGGACTGTTAATGGCCTTAAGTGGCCTGTTAATTAACGATGGGTGCGGCTCTAGCAACCACGCCGAGCAAAATATCATGCGAATCTGCGATGACATCGGGGTGCTCGCCTGACATCATCGCGTGTTATTTTACGCCCGGTTGTGTAGTGTGCACGCCCGCTAGCGGGATGTAAAATTCTGCCCATATGCCGAAATGTTCCGGTCTCGTCTGCTGAGGGGCCGGAAATTCCTGCCCGACATCAATGGACCTTTGTCTGGTCGGTCTAACTTTCCATCCTGCCCACATTAATTCCCATGGTGGGCAGGACAAGAAAATCCTGGCCCTAGGTTCATAGGGATTCATAAGAAAACATATAAAAGCACTTTCTGTAGCTTCATCAAGATAGACTGCAGACACAGCAATGCAATTGCACGAGTATTGCAATAATAATTTATAGACTAGTCCGTGTTCATATGCAGCAAGACCTGGACAATATTCATGCTTGTCTGTTAAGTGGCAAGTAACATTCGTGCGACTCAAGCACCAGGTAATGATCATCTCCAACAGGAGAGAATTCACCCATCTCCCTTTGATATTCAATGGCATTACCATTGCTGAACCCTTCACTGTCAACATCCTGAGGGTTACCATTGACCAGGAACTGAATTGAATCAGCCATATAGATACTGTGGCTTCAAGAGCAGGTCAGAGGCTGGGAATTCTGTGTTGAATAACCCATCTCCTGACTCTCCAAAACCTGCCCACCATTTACAAGGCAAAGTCAGGAGTTTGATTAAATATTCCACACTTGCTTGGTTGAGTACCCCTCCAAAAATACTCAAGATGTTCGACACAATCCAGGATAAATCAGCCTCTTGATTGGCACCCCATTCATGACTTTAAAATCTCACTCCCTCCATCCCTGATGCAGTAGTGTGTACCATCTACAAAATGCACTGCAGCAACTCAGCAATGGTCCTTCCAAATGGCACCTTTCAAATCCTCAACCTCTACTACCTAGAAGGACAAAGGCAGCAGATGCATGGGTACATCAAAGCTACAAGTTTCCCTCCAAGCCATACACCATCCTGCCTTGGAACTATATCGCTGTTCCTTCACTGTTGCTGTGTCAAAATCCTGGAGCTCCCTCCCTACCAGTACTGTGGGTATCCCTACACCACATGGACTGCAGCAGTTCAAGAAGATGGCTCATCACCACCTTCTCTAGGGCAACTAGGGATGAGAATAAATGTGAGCCTAGCCAGTGATGCCCACATGCCATGAACAAATAAATAAAGCGAGAAATTAACTAGTTAACTAGATTAACATACAGGCATTGTATCACCTTATATCATCTGCTACAATCAGGTGTTATTGAGATTATGCAGTTTAGAACTATATATCTGCTCAGTGAATAAAAGGATCACTGATCCTGTTTAATACCCAAGTTTTTTTTTAGAGGTCTTAAATGGTATCCATGGCATGCATGCACAATTCTGGTGCAAGTGACATCGCACTCAATATTGGTGAGGGCATTATTGCAGATTAAGTGTGCAACCTGGCACTGCCATTTTAGAGTTCAATGCTCTGGCTAACACTGTTGCCTAATCACACATGGCTGCACACATATTCAGTGGCAAGAAGGAAACCCTACCAGTGCTTTTTAAATTGATTATAAGCTACTCTCAGGTTGTTGCTGATAGATTTCCATTGGCTGATACTATGACTGTACCAATGCTTGGTGCATTCTAAAATGCTTTAAGGTTGGTAAAGTCTACAAGGAGTGATATAGTAGGTCTTGAAAGTCTTGGCCCTGTCGTCAAGGATTCTGCACAAACCAGTTGTACCTAGCCAGGGGTCTAGTAGTGGCATTCACCTTGGGATACAGCATGATTTCGAGACTGAGGAGAGCCACAACTGCAATCTCAGAGCAGGGCAAGGACTATGTTGCCAGTGGCAATGAAGGTGAAATGGTCAAGAGCCATTTTGTGTCAGGCTCCTTCCAGGCTGGAGCTAGAGATATTTGCAAAATCTCACAGTAAGTCATCCTCAGTTGCATAAGGGAGGTCCTGGGGGCTCCCTATTGAAAGAGGATTGACTTGATTTTTTTTATTCTCCTTTGTCAGAGACTAGCAGCTGGAGTGAACACACAGTTTTGTGAGGATTGAAGACAGGGTGCCATTGACTCCACAGACAGTTCTTGTCAACTCTGGGGTGGACCAAAATCACAAGAGATCCCAATTCCTCAATGTCCAGATGGTGTCCAGATGGACTGCAGGCAGGGACTAATGTAATTCAATACCCAGTGGCCTGGCAGCTCAATTATACAGTTTCGTGATCATGTTTATTGATACTAGCTCGTTATTCTCAGATTTTTCATTGAAATTAATTAAAATTCTCAACCAGCCACAGAGGGGTTTTAATTCACCTGCCTTGCTAATGACTGTGAGGTGCCTTGCGAATGGGAAAGGTTTGATCTCATGTGGGAAACCCAGAATTTGAGTGATCTGTGGCATTGGATTCAGGGTAGTCAAATGCTGTGCCTTTCTTTAGACACCTTCCTCAATCTGTTGCTGCAGGCAGTGAGTAGCTGCGGAGAGATAGTCTTCCCCAGTAATGGAAGAAAATAACCAGCTGCTGACACTGAATCATAGTAGCATGCTGCTGGATTCACTGCAGGCAGTGTTTTAAGGACTGAGGCAATACAGTTGCCCCCTCGCTACATCCTGCACTACACAGTACTATCCTCTGCCTTGTTGAGCCTACTCCATCATATTATTTCTAATACTTGCATTGCAAGTGCATCTATTCTTCTCTTCACATGCGTTTCCTCACAACCCCATCTATTCATCCATTGCTGCCATATATTTTGCTACTCCTCCCTTATAGTCACCCTCACTAAATGCACTTCATCTAACAAATAGGCAGTTCATTTCCTGCAGTGATGGTTTCCACCCCTATAAGACAGGATGCCCCAGCTTTAAGAGTTGCCAGCCAACCAGATGGCCTGCGAGTCCTCAGTCCCAGCAGCACCATCAGGAGAATGGCCAATGCGTTCTAGGTAGTCTCCCCTTGTGGCATTGCTGGTAAAATACCAAAGGTGGCAGGAAAAGCAGGGGCACAGCAACCACCTCCCCCCCCCACCCCCCCACAACCCACCCAACCCCCCCAACCATCCTACTCCATTTCATGTTACCCGTGCCCCCAGCTCGCTCTCGGGAATGACATAAAACTTCAGCAACTTTGTTTAACATTTATTTAACCGAATCTCTTCCTGGACTTTTTATTTCACAAAATAGCCCGTTATAGTATACCTGAGTCCATATTATCATTTTGAAAATGATGCAAAATCCAAAGAATAGCATTGTCGAACTGACAAGTCTTGACAATATTCAGTTTTATTTTTGCAAATCCAGGGAACCATGTGTGTGCAGTCAATAACTTTCTGAACTGGTGTAAGCCAGCCAGAGATGTAAATCTGCATGCCTGCACAATCCAACTGGCATTATTGCATAATTGCTGGCTGTGGAAAACTTCCCATTCATGACCTGCCTATGCAATTGTGGACCTCTGACATGGAGATTATGGATATGTCAGTGGCAGAAATGCTATGGTCACATCATATGCCCATCAAGCTAATTGGGTGATTGACACTTTACTTGTAAAAAGCAACATGCGATATGGACACTGTACTTTCACAAAATGGACTCCAGGGGAGTCAGGTGACTTATTTTGTGGTTTCTGGACAGACAGAGACAGACATGCCTGAACGTATCCCTCTGTAGTTATTTAAAATGTAAATGGCCTTCCCAGATACTGATTGACCTCCTCTCACCATTTCAATGGAGGAGATTTAAAATCACAATGGCTGCCAGACTGGCTGACCTCATTAAGATGGAATTTCAAATAAAGTAGCTCAGGAGGATAATCATAGCTGGAATGTTGATGGGATATCAAACATGCCTCCATTGTGTGTCAATTACATTTGTTTTAACCTACTGTGTGAAAAATTGAAAGCATCAATACTGTCATCATATGACTGAAATTGGCTGGAGGGAGCACCAATATCTTATCGACCCACAAGGGCAGCATAGCAGGTCACTCTAGGATATGAAAGCTGGAGGGAAGCCATCTCTTACCCAGCACAAGAAATAACACCTCATCTCAAAATTGACCTTAGGCAGATAAGACAGACCTAACTGTTTTACCTGCAAGATTATGGGCTAAATATTCCAGTCTCCAGATCATCGGAGACTGGACAAACAACTGAAGATGCGCATTGGGATCCTGTGGAAATCATGGCACATGTATCCATGTGGGAATTGGCTGGGATATTTAAACTTCCAAAGGGCAATTCCAATGCTCTCCAGAAGCCTCTGCATATGTCTCTGACACCAAATCAGAGTCAGAGGCTTCAAACAGTTCCACCGTATTTACCTGGGTAGTTACCACAAAGTATTATACAGAGCAACACCTAGTCTAACACCTGGATTACAACACAACTGACCCTTTATCAATTCCCTGAACTCCCCAACAACCCCCAACCCTATCCCAACATGACTACCCCGACCACCAGACTACTCCCCATCCAATACAACTAACCCCCAGCCACTGACTGACCCGAATACACTCCTTGACCTTCCCAACTACTCTCCTGACCCATCTGCCCCCGAGCCAACCCAAGTACCCCCAAATCTGACTACCCCTCCTGATCAGCCAACTACCCACCCCCCGACATGATGGCCTGACTACCCCCTTACCTGACTTGACCAAACCCAACCTAACTACCCCTCCTGATCAGCCAACTACCCACCCCCCGACATGATGGCCTGACTACCCCCTTACCTGACTTGACTAAACCCAACCTAACTACCCCTCCTGACAATCCGACTGCCCTCCAACCAGATCTGTCCACCCCTCAGATTTGACTCCCCCTCCTGACCGAACCAAACTACCCCTGACCCATTCACTCACCTACCCACCTCACCCACCACAATCAATCTATCTACCTACTTATGTAACCACATACTCACTTACCCACCTTATCCATCAACCTGCCTCACTCACTTTGACCACCCTACCCACTTACACACTTGCCCAACCTACCTACCTACCCATTCACTTACTCACCCAGTCACACATTCACCTTTTCATCGACTCATCCATTCACTAACATCCAGACAAGACATTTAAACTTACCATACAACAGCCAGTGTCATAAAAAAGTGGGGTGTCCTGTCTTCCCTGAATGCTACTCCACTCCGATGGACTTCCCCAAGAGATGCTGTGCTGCATATTTCTTTGACATCTGGAATCAGAAGATCCCACAAGAAATGCGCAGCAGGGTCGAGTCAGGGGAGTTTTTTAACGTAGTGGCAATCAGACCCTGTTTCCCCTGCTCCGAAGATCCAGGTCTATATTTCTTCAGTACAGGAGCTTGGCCACAATTTTATCTGAAACAGCCAGAAATTTCCAACTTCCATTGTCTCAGCAAATCAAAAGAAAATCCTTGAGGCTTGCGATATTTCAGTCACTATCTAAGGATCGTGTGATCTAAGTGACCTATTTCTTTTTACACTATTAGTAATTTAAGTGCATGTTACATCTTTAGAAATTTTCTTTCCTTGTGTATGAATGTCTGTGTGTTTGAGGAGTGAGTGTTTGTTGCATTTACATTTTGGATGTTGTGAAAAATAAACATCTATCCTTCCTTTAGAGTTAAACTTATAAGAAAGCCTGCATCTGTTCTTTAAAGTCACTGCACTCAAGGAGTTAAAACAATCCCCTCAAATGTACATCTTGTTGCAATTAGCCAAGAAGTGAGAAAAGGGAAAAAAATATATCTCAAATCTCTCCTGTAACAGGATCTAGAGGTAAAAAAGCTAAGGGCGGTGGTGACTTTGACAGTCAGTGATAACATGAGGCCACCAAGCCCAGAAGAGAACAGATTTTCTTATAGCAGGCTACAGGTGGCTGACACCCCTGATATGACATCACATCCTGAAGCACTGCTGTTCCCTCATATCAAATAAACTCAGTCTTTGTCTCTATGTCCTGTGGTGTTAGTAGTACCTCCTCCAAGCTGCACCCCTTTGAGCTACTCCCATCCCTGCTATTCCTTCTCTGCTGTCAAGTTACAGGTCTCTGGCAAGTAGGGCTATTGCTCAGACCTGCTGAGTTTTTCCAGGCATTTTTGTTTTTGGTCTAGGGCTATTGCTGATGCTGGTGGTGGGTATATTGTTCACCGCCCAGCTCCAAAGTCAGGCACCATAAATGCCGCCCATGCTAATGTGCTTCAGAAAACCTCCAAAATGCAGAAAGTAACCTTTCAGCTAAAGCACTGTAGACAAATCCTTTCCCATGAGCAGGTAAGAAAGCAGTTGTGAGTTCTGAGTATTTATTGTAGTAATTCAATGCAATTGATTCAGCTGTTACTGTGTTCTCACTTTGCTTCAGCTGGTGAGTTTCATGAAACTCAGAAAACTGAAGCCATTAAATTTAATAACATAACAATGCATCTTCCAACTGTGCAATAAATATATGTTAATAGGCAACTCATCTCATCCAAAGGGGCTTCATGCGAGCAGCCTAATGAGCTCCAGCTATACATATAAGGTGAATTGTAAATTGTTGATTTGAAAGTACAGTGCCAGTACAGTACGGTATAATAATATTATTCACGTCTTTGAAGGATGCACTTTTCTAACCTTCTTTTCTTCATTGCAGGTTTAATATTGATTTGCTGTACGTTTTTAATTTCAAATTTTCTGTATCTAATTTTTTGAGAAATTTTCATTAAATGTGTAGTTTTGCATTTTTTGATTCCTGAAAAATATATTGCAAATTTCAATGTTCTTTCATTAAACTGTACTTTCTAAATATATTACATTTGCATCTGATCATGTTATTCCCATTCAATAGGAAGATCCAGCCGTCCGTCTTAGGATGACTGTAAGCTTAACAATAACAGAAAAAGCCAGTATTGGCTTTATGACAAAAGCTTTCAATTGGACCTCTTTTGATTTGAGCAGTCACATTTAGAGTAATTTTAACAGCAGGACAGGGCATGGAAATAGGACAAGCTCCATAACTATATTAAAAAGGTTACAGCAATTGACCATAAAGACAGAAATGACATTTTGATGAAGTTGCTGGTACATTGTCAATGTGTTTTGTAAATTTGATTTGTTATAGCCCGATTAATGTACCAAACACTGAGAATTGCAAAATTCTGATAAGACACAATACAAAAAAAAAACATGAATTAATCTATTTGTATTGTTTTTTTCTTAAATGCTTGTAATGTATTCAAAATAATACACCTGTAGGTTGAAAAGAATTCTGACTGTGGTACATTTCCTGGGCCATGACTGATGAATTAGGTGTCACAGATTCATGCACTCTGGAGAATAAAACATCACTGCCATAACTCATTGTCATCCTGTACTTAAATGCCAGCAGTGAAAGGAGACCATAATTCCTTATCCCAGACTAGACTGAAACTTTGATCTCCAAATGTGACTGTGTGTTGTAAGGTTGGCTGAGTTGCTACTATGGACGATAGAGTTGATCTGCAGACACTTCTTGGCTGGAAACATTAAGCTTATTTACAACATACTCAGCAGCAACTACACGTTAATTTCAACTCCAACTCTATCTCAACACTGACTGCTGAGGTAGCCTGCACTACTCTCCTATTGGTTGATACAGGTCATGTGATCTTCCTTAACAAGTATTATTCTTAAAGGTACATTATACACTAAATAAAACCATACTTACTAAGCTGTGATTTACAATAGAAGATTCTGTTCTCTTTGTGGCAGGCTGCAGTAGGACTAACACTGTTTCCAGTTAACCAGAGTGCAATATATTTGATCATCGTGATTGAATATAAAATATACTCAAACGGTGTGTGTGTCCTACTATTTAAATGGTTTGGATGTTTATTGGCCATAATGTAAATTTAAAATAACCGTTTATAAAGGAAGAGCTTCAGACTCCAATGTGCAGGAGACTTTGATAGAGAAATTCAGCATATTTCACTCAATGTGTCTCACACTTTAGTGATCTGGGGTGGGCAATAATTGACATTCAGTTCAGTGCAATTTCACAAGTGGCAAAGGTTGTTAAATGGCTCAGAAAATGCTTCAACTATGTGAAGTGATCAATAGAAGGGAAAGCTGCAAAACATCAAAGACATGGCGGAATTCAACAGGATGCCTAAGGGGAAATAGCCTGATAAAGTGCAAATTAATTTTCTACATAATATATACTCCCTGTATCAGTTCAATCATTGACCTGACCTGCTTTTCTGCTAAACAGATGAACAAATGTGTCTTTGATAGTATACTGTTAGTCCCCTTAACCAAGGGCAGGATTTAACCAATGTCAGAGTGCTGTCTGTGCGGGCTGGGCGAGCACGACCTTCACACAAGCACAGGAGAGCACGCTTCGTAATCTTCATAATGAAGAGATATGAAAAAAAATGTTTAAAATATAAAAAATTAATGAAACATGTTCCCTCATGTGACCCTGTCACATGAGCAGGGACATGTTATTAATGAAAAATTTAAGTTTTTATTTTTAATTGCTTCTGGAAACCTCATCCTGCCCGTGGATGAGGTTTCCAAAAAAGTGCAAAGGCCGCTTGGCCTTTCTACCTGCCTGTCAATTGTAAGGTTGGACAGGCAGTGAAAATTTTCTTTTAATTAACTTTGTAATGGCCTTAATAACTTTTTAATGGCCTTAATCGGCTTTTTAATTGTCGGCGGGCATGCTGCCGACTCTGGTGCACACACCCCCAGCTAAAATAGCACGCAAGTGCGCGATGATGTCGGAACACTCACCTGACATCATCACGTGTTATTTCACGTTCAGTCGGATCAGGCACGTGGCCATCCGCCGAGCTAAAAGTTTTTACCCCAAGTCATTCAGAGTGTGTGTTTATGCATGTGGGAAAGCGAGTGCGTGTGTGGGGGTGTGTTTGTGAGATTGCGTGCTACATGCTATGTAGGTGTGTATGTGGGAGATTGTGTGTGAGTGTATACTTTGGTCTCTACCTAAATAAGGGCATGCTTGCCCTAGAGTGAGAATAACAGAAATTCACTTCACTGATTTCTGGAATGAGGGATTATCCTTTGAGGAGAGATTGTGTTGACTAGTGGGTGCTAAGAACATGCTTTCCTTGGCTGAGGAATATAGAACACAGGGGTCACAGTCTCAGGTTTCAAAAGGAACAACAACTTATACTGCATGAGAAAAGCGGTGCTGATTGGTTAGCAATAGGACTCTGATTGGTAGAGATGTTGCCATAAACAATGCACCAGGGCCATATTGCCCACAGTGCTTTTGTTAATGCAAAAAAGGTGCAATGCCTGGACATATTCCTTTTTCCTGGAGAGGACAGATTCCTGCTTATGAATATGCTTAGCTTTTAGCAGGCATAAATGAGCTATTTTGCGACCCGACTAATAATCTTAAATTTGTTGTTAGTGTACTTTTTATCACACTCTGGATTGTTCAGCAAATGCTGCTCATTTGTAGAATCACATCTAACATCAGACATTAAGGGCAGAATCTTCAGCTCGGCAAGTGGGGGCAGGGCCTGCTTGCCGAGACATAAAATGATGCATGGTAACATCAGGCGTGCGTCCCAACGTCACCGTGCGTCATTCAGATTTTCAGTTCGGCGGGTGAGCACCGAAGGTCTTTAAAGGTTTGAAAAATTTTTTAAATAAAATTTGTAGGTATGCTCCAGCTCATGTGACAGTTTCACATGAGGGGACATGTCCTAATTTTTTTTTCCTTTATTAAAATTTTTTAAACTTAAACTAATCTCCCTGTGCCTCAGGGAGATTTCTGCGCTCTTTCGTGTGCATGCACCCAAAGAGCGCAAGACCCGACTCAGGCAACCAACCCCCCACCACCCGCACAGGGAGCGCACAGCACTTCCGGGCGCGCGTTACGCTGGGTGGACCTTAATAGGCCCATCCACATAAAATGGCGGCGCCAGCCGATCGCGGGCAGTGATCAGTTGCGTGCACGCCCGCGTCCACTCCCGCACAACCCCCTCGACGGGGAGAAAATTCTCCCCTATGTTTTGAGTTTTGCAAACACAGGTGGGTTGAGGATGTTGAGTACTCTGCCCATTGCAAACAGTGAAGGAACGTGCTGCTTGATACGAGCCATCAGTCATTGCGATGTCGGGCCTCCATACATGGCATCACACTGGCACTGAAGTTCATATACCAAATCACTAGTGTTGTAGGAAAACTGTCTTTTAGTGTGACGGCAGCACCCTGTTAGTGGAAAGCACCACTTGTGTACTCGTATAGTTACGGCAAAGTAACTGCATGAAAAGGCTAGCTTCACCTGTTGCTCAAATTTTAAAAATATTTTAATCCTCCCAGGGTAACTTGAGGTAGACTGGGCACTTTTCAAGTCTGAAAGTGGTGGCCTTAGGCCCATTCCGGAGTATAAATAAGGCAGCCATTATTGCACAGGATCGCTTGGATGCCCCCTATTTCGACGTCATGCTTGCAGTGTGATCAAACAACTCAGGCTCTATTTATAAATTTGCCAATAAGTCCAATCTGGTAGTGTGTGGTGCTGTAGGAATTCCAATGCGTATTTTGACCAGTTAAGGTAGGCTTTCGGTAGACAGTAATAGGGAACACATTAGTAGATTTCTCAACTAGCACATTGAGAAAATGGAGCTCATTAGACTGCTTCATTTCAAAGGTGAACTTGAGCATGGGGTGGAGCACATTAAGGTGTGCAAAGAAATTCTCACTTGGAGCTGCAGATTCAAATATAGCCAACATGTCATATACATATCAGACAAATACAGAGGTAAGAGGTTAGAGGTCGTTCCATTGAAAATACATTTCCTGTGGAAATGTTATCGAAGGCTGACCCTAGGTTGGAACCCATGGCAACAACACCTATTTTCACATGCAGAGTGTTATTAAAGCTAAATCTAACTCTATTCTCAGCTATCCACCACAAAGCAGTGGCCAATGAAAACCCAGAGTCCTTGAAAGTGCGCCTAGCTGATCTAGCATGTGCATATTGCGGGATACCCGATGACTGGTCTGATTTTCACATGCAGCATGAATGTCTGGTGGCGTTGTAAGATGTTAAGGCCAACCCAGGCATTCATATTTTCAAGCTGGAAAAAGGGACTGGAATAGTCTTCCCAAATGCATTTTCAATTGAATGACTCCTAACCTCCTACCCACTGCCTATTTATGAAACATAGATGAAACATTAGATATATTTGATTCTTCAGCTGCATGTAAGAAGTTTCTTGCACACCTTCGTGTGCTCCACCCCACCCTCAAATTTACCTTTGAAACGAAGCAGTCTCACAAACTCCCTTTCCTCGAACCAAATTCAATGAAACTTTATTGAGCTGCCTCCAGTGTTCCCTTTAAGGATTCCTGGTTAGATTGCTCAATGCCTGGTATAATTTGATGGAACACATGCAACGGAAAACTCCATCCATTGGTATCTGAATTTCGCAACTGGTGACATATCCAAAATAGGTCCCTAATTGTCACCAATATTTCACATCTGGACAATGATATTCAATAAAGCTAAGTGTAAGGTGGTTGACTTGGTAGGAGGAATAAGCAGGCTGCTTATCCTTGGAAATTAAAAATAAAATTGTGTAGAAGAGTGTATATAAAGATATATATAAAGATATATATATTTATATATGTATATTGTACCTGGGAATAATAAAGCAAAAATCATTGCAAGTAATATTGCAGTTTGTAAGGCCATAAAAAGTGCAAATTACTGGAGGTAATTTTTGGAGAAATATAATATAATAGAAAAACAGGGAGATGTTGTTAGAGTGAGAAGAGACTCATATGGAGTGTAAAGTTCAGCGTAGATTAGTTGGGATTAAGGGTCTGTTTCTGTCCTCTAGGTTCAATGCATTTCTGTTTTCCTTGACGTAGTAGTCCAGTAAAAAAAAATCCTGTAATACCCACACATATGCAACATTTTAAAATAGTCTGAAACACATACTAACCACTCCAAATATCCTTTCTGCATGCATTCAAATGGTACAATGTATCTGGTGACATTTTCCTCTTTAAAGCATTGTATGAATGTAAATACAAAGAACTGACATCTGATTAAACATCTGCTCAATCTGTAATCTCTGCTGGCCAGCAATGGGCTGTTCTGTTGAAGGGTCATGAGGACTCGAAACGTCAACTCTTTTCTTCTCCGCCGATGCTGCCAGACCTGCTGAGTTTTTCAAGGTAATTCTGTTTTTGTTTTGGATTTCCAGCATCCGCAGTTTTTTGTTTTTATCTCTGTGAATTTTCCTATCCTATTCAAGGAATATCTGGAAAGAATGGCATCTAGCCAATGCATGTTGACACTTTGGTGCAGTGCTGTCTTTGTTGATTTGAAAGCTTCCTTTTTAGATTAGAGTAAGTAGCCTTATTCAGTGGAAGTACTTGTGGCTCTGACACAATGTCTTCTGGGTCCCTTGGGAAATGAACAATATTATCGAACTGAGGTTATATTTATTCTTGTGGTCAACCTGATTTTAGGAAGCAGATGTGTTCCCTCTCTTATCTTTACGTAGGCCATTATGGCCTAGTGAATACATTGGTATATGGATGACTGATTGATTCCACAGTAATCAGCAGGCAGCACCTGGAGGTACGTTGGCATAAAACCATTGCACATTTTACACAACTGGTGAGGTCTTGCTGACTTGGACTTTTAAATCTTCCCATGATGGCAACGAACTATTTGCTGGGTTGAAACCATCCAAGTTACTGTCACTTTGAAAGCACCAGGCCGTTACTTTGGTAGACTGATTCTTCCCTCTATTTTCCAAATCCCCACCTGGAGCTGCAACATTCGGCGACACATTGATTACTATTGCTTCTGCCATTGCTATTAAGTGGATTCATCTGTGCCTCGGTCTGCCTTTTCTGTATAGCAATTAACATCTTAATAATATCTTAAAATCTCACTAAGAAGGAAAAATTACATGTTTTATGTTATAAATGGCAAACATCCATCTTTGCATTTTCAATTTGTCCTTACAACAGAGGTGCAGTATTTGAATCTGTGCTGTGCAGCAGTAAAA
The DNA here is from genome assembly GCF_017639515.1 of Carcharodon carcharias. Lineage (NCBI taxonomy): Eukaryota > Metazoa > Chordata > Chondrichthyes > Lamniformes > Lamnidae > Carcharodon > Carcharodon carcharias. The sequence goes on from NC_054477.1 coordinate 143,341,335, forward strand.
TCAATGGTAACATGGCTGCTTCAGGGTTTGAGTGATTTCATTCATTACTATTTGCATCAATGCCATATATTTAAGGGTACACTCCTGACTCTGTGCTTTTAGCTGGAAGCCACACCTGCTAAGAATGCATATCAGAAATGCTGGCATGTGCTGTGCATGGTTTTCTCAAACTAGTCAGCAAAGTATGCAGAGCATATACTGGAATTTGCAAAATGCACTCTTGATGGGCCAATCTTTTCACATCAGCACAAAGTCATAAAATTGCCCTTTTAATTTTGCTTTGAAAAAAAAGTCACCTAATATTGTGATATCTAATGATAGGAGTCATACCTAGCACAAAGGAAGATAATTGTGGTTCTAGCACAAAGTAAGATAGTTGTGGTTATTGGAGGTCAGTCATCTCAGTTCTAGGACATCACTGCAGGAGTTCCTCAGGGTAGTATCCTCAGCCCAACCATCTTTAGCTGCTTCATCAATGACCTTCCTTCCATCATAAAGTCAGAAGTGGAGGTGTTTGTTGATGATTTCACAAGGTTCAGCACTATTTGTGAATCCTCAGATACTGAAGCAGTCCATGTCCATAATCAGCAAGACCAGGACAATATTTAGGCTTGGGCTGGCAAGTGGCAAGTAACATTCATGCCACACAAGTGCCAGGCAATGACCATCATGAAAAATAGAAAATCTAACCATCACCTCTTCAATGGCATTACCATCGCTGAATCCCCCACTATCAACATCCTGGGGATTACTATTGGCCAGAAACTGAACTGGACTAGCTATATAAATACTATGGCTACTGTGGTCAAAGGCTAGGAATCCACCATCTAGAAGTGTTATGACACAGCAGTTTGGTAAAGGCTGAGTTATTTAAAATCCTAAAGGGAAACTTTAAACAACTATCATAACCTATATTTTCAATTGGTATGTTTTGAATTGCAGTTATAAATTCAGGAATAAGACCACCAAATCTCAAGAGATTTTATATCAAACTAAATGAAACATTTATTAACTTACAACAAATTAAACACATACACATGGCTACAAATTACTACTACCATAACTTTTTAACAAATTCCCAAATTAATCTTCACTAAAGCAACAATAACCAATAGGCTTAAATAGACACCAGGCAAAGCATTTTCACCTTATGGCCAGAATTTTCTGGACCAATCACGAGCCGGACCCACCGTGGGCAAGGTCACACACCAGCTAGAATTCCATTTACTTGCAGCATGACCGAAAGATCCCAACAGTGGGTGGGTGTGGAAAATCCTGCCCTATGAATTCAAAATGAGGTTCCTTTCAATTTGGTTCCTTTGCAGACAGTTTTAGGCTTACAGGCTTAGATCTTACATGCCTCTGACCTATACACACAAAACTCCTTTCTGTTATACCCAGCCTTCCCCTTTGAATGTAAATTTTCATTGTATCACCAGGGCCTTTGAACACCTTTCATAGTACCAATTTTATTAGTAATATAAATATTGCTTGGTGTCTTCTAGCTAGGTGCATGATTTCACTCTCACTCTAGAATGCTCTATTCAACAAAATGCAAATGTTTATCTAATTACCATCTCAAAGCTACTTCTTTCTATGCATCAAAACACCCAGACTAGCTGGTTTTAATCCAATTAACATACAGACTAAACATCTATTTAAAAATATAATTTCCAATAACATTATATACATTAATATCTCTTCCTGACAAGAAGGCATAAGTCAAGAGTTTGATGGAATACTCTCCACTTGTCTGGATGAATTCAGTTCCAATAACACTCAGGAAGCTTGACACCATCCAGGATAAAGCAGCCCACTTGATTGGCACCACATCCAAAAACATTCATTCCGTCCACTACCGATGCAGAGTGGCAGCAGTATGTGCCATTTACAAGATGTGCTGCAGCAACTCACAAAGGCTCCTTAGACAGCATCTTCCAAACCCATGACCACTACCATCTAGAAGGATAAGGACAGCAGGCAAATGGGAACACCATCACCTAGAAGTTTCCCTCCAAGCCACACGCCATCCTGACTTGGAACTATATCACCATTCCTTCACTGTCACTGGGTCAAAATCCTGGAACTCCCTCCCTAACAGCACCTTGGGTGTACCTACACCACATGAACAGCAGCAGTTCAAGAAGACAGCTCACCACCAACTTCACAAATGCAATTAGGGATGGGCAAGAAATGCTGGCCTAGCCAGCAACACCCACATCCCATGAATGAATAAGGAACAGCATTATCCCAACTTTTCACTTTCTGATGTTTCCTTTAATATAATTTCTGCCCCATTGTTAATTTGATGTTCAGTGCAGCTATGTAATTAGCACTTGAGAATCTTATGTTTATACCTCTCAACTGCAAAACAATATTTCAAAGCACTTTAGAAATGCTACGATCCAGTTAGGGACCAGTAACTTTTTGTTTAAAGTAGACAGTTTGAAATCCCAGTTACCTGCTAAGGGAATAAAGCCACAAGATTCCATGGTTTTAAACAAACAAAATAATTTTTACTATGCAAAGTCAGAAGAGTAAAACAATTTACAATATCTATCTTATACTCTAACATTCAGAATTAACATGAGATAAATATGAATTACAGGCAAACTGTAATCGAACATGTCACACTGCACATTAAATGTGACCAAGACAGAGCCCATGAACTTCTTAGCTAACCACCCAGACGTCAGCACCCACTGTGAGTCACAAAATCTCATTAAAGCTCTGTCTCCATCATGAGGGATTTCAACTCTTCACTTTTGAAGATCTAGCCTTCTGAATTTCCTTGAAAGCCACTCTGACTCAAACTGATTCAATGACTGCTCACTGCCCAATGGCTCAATCTCTTCTCCTGAGACAGCATTCCACGGGATTCTCAGAACTGCATTCTTGCCTTAAATTACTGCCACAATTCCAACTCTTTCACAAACTGTTAGCTTTACTAAGCTAGTACTGCTCTGTGTTTCTCCAAGCTCCAGTCTCCTGACAGCACCAAGCAATAAATGGCACTCAGGGCTTTTTCTGAATCATAACCCTCTCTAGCATGGAATTAAGAATCTTTGGCCACCTTGTCAGCTTCCCAGGAGTTCTCCTGAGCCCTATCCATGCCAAGTAGTTTCTTGGAACTACAAATCACATAAGGTTCAAACTAAAATAACTCCCCCCCCCCAGCTAAAATGCAGATAAATTGAAACAACAGAGCTTTCTTAAGCTCCACTCATTTCCATGACAATGTAGTCTTTCAGGGTTTCCCGAATGCTTAAGTCCCCAGGGCCAGATGGGATCTACCCCAGAGTACTGAGGAAGGCAAGGGAGGAGATTGCTGGGGCTTTGACAGAAATCTTTGTATCCTCACTGGCTACGGGTGAGGTCTCAGAGGACTGGAGAATGGCCAATGCTGTTCCATTGTTTAAGAAGGGTAGCAGGGATAATCCAGGAAATTACAGGCTGGTGAGCCTTACATCAGTGATAGGGAATTATTGGAGAAGATTCTTTGTGACAGAATTTACTACCCTTTGGAAGCAAATGTGTGTATTAGTGAGAGGTAGCATGGTTTTGTGAAGGGGAGGTTGTGTCTCACTAACTTGATCGAGTTTTTCAAGGAAGTGACAAAGATGATCGACAATGGAAGGGCAGTGGATGTTATATACATGGATTTCAGTAAGGCTTTTGACAAGGTCCCTCATGGCAGACTGGTACAGAAGGTAAAGTCGCACGGGATCAGAGGTGAGCTGGCAAGATGGATAAGGAATTGGCTTGGTCATAGAAGACAGAGGGTAGCAGTGGAAGGGTGCTTTTCTGAATGGAGAGCTGTGACTAGTGGAGTTCCGCAGGGATCAGTGCTGGGAACTTTGCTGTTTGTGGTATACATAAATGATTTGGAAGAAAATGTAACTGGGCTAATTAGTAAGTTTGCAGATGGTTGGAGGAGTTGCAGATCGTGAAGAGGATTGTCAAAGGATACAACGGGATATAGATCGGTTGGAGACTTGGACGGAGAAATGGCATGGAGCTTAATCCGGACAAATGTGAGGTAATGTATTTTGGAAGGTCTAATATAGGCAGGAATTATACGGTAAATGGCAGAACCCTTAAGTGCATTGACGGGCAGAGGGATCTGGGTGTACAGGTCCACAGGTCACTGAAAGTGGCAACGCAAGTGGATAAAGTAGTCAGGAAGGCATATGGCATGTTTGCCTTCATTGGCAGGGGTTTTGAGTATAAAAGCTGGGAAGTCAAGCTGCAGTTGTATAGAACCTTGGTTAGGCCACACTTGAAATATTGCATGCAATTCTGGTCGCCACATTACCAAAAGGATATGGAGGTGTTGGAGAGAGTGTAGAGGAGGTTTACCAGGATGCTGCCTGGTCTGGAGGTTATTAGCTATGAGGAGAGGTTGGAGAAACTCGGATTGTTCTCACTAAAGCGACAGAGATTGAGGAGCGACTTGATAGAGGTTTACAAAATTATGAGTGGCATGGACAGAGTAGATAGTCAGAAGATATTTCCCAAGGTGGAAGAGTCAATTACTAGGGGTAAGGTGAGAGGAGAAAACTATAGAGGAGATGTGCAGGGCAAGTTTTTTACACAGAGGGTAGTGAGTGTCAGGAATTCACTGCCAGAGGAGGTGATGGAAACAGCTACAAGGTTTAAGAGGCAGCTGGACAAATACGTGACTAGGATGGGAATAGAGGGATATGGACCCCGGAAGTGCAAAATGTTTTAGTTGACGGGCAATATGATCGGCGCAGGCTTGGAGGGCCGAAGGGCCTATTCCTGTGCTGTACTTTTCTTTGTTCTTTGATCTTTGTTCTTTTAAACTAATTTAACTCTAATTCCCCAAGCAAAACATCTCTTTGGACTGCACTGTCCTCACATTGAGGATAGCCTCCATCATGTTGTGTGGCACTATCATCATGCTAAATGGGATAGATTTCAAACAGATCTAGCAACTCAAGACCAGGCAACCATGAGGCACTGAGGGCCATCAGCAGCAGCAGCAGCATTGTACTCAACCACAATCTGTAATTTTGTGGCCCAGCATATTGTCATTACCACCAAGCAAGGGGATCAACCCTGGTTCAGTGAAGAGTGCAGGAGGGCATGCCAGGAGCAGCACCAGGCATACCTAACCATGAGGTGTCAACCTGCTGAAGCTACAACACAGGACTACTTATGTGCTAAACAGCATAAGCAACAAGGGATAGACAGAGATAAGCAATTCTACAACCAAAAGATCAGGTCTCAGCTCTGCAGTCCTGCCACATCCAGCCGTGGATGGTGGTGGAAAATTAAACAACTCCTGGAGGAGGAGGTGGCTCCACAAATACCCCATCTTCAATTTTGGGGAGTCCAGCACATCAGTGCAAAAGATAAGACTGAAGCACTTGCTACAATCTTCAGCCAGAAATACCGAGTGGATGATCCAAATCAGCTTCCTCCAGAGGTCCACACCATCACAGATGCCAGTCGTCAGCCAATTTGTTTCACTCCACGTGGTATCAATAAATGTCTGAAGGCACTGGATGGTGCAAAGCCTATGGGCCCTGACAATATTCGGCAATAGTACTGAAGACTTGTGCTCCAGAACTTGCTGTGCCCCTGGCCAAGCTGTTCCAGTACAGCTGCAACACTGGCAGCTACCCAGAAATGTGGAATATTGCCCAATATGTCCTGTACAGAAAAAGCAGAACAAATCCAACTCAACCAATTACCACCCCATCAGTCTACTCTCTATCATCAGTAAAGTGATGGAAGGGTCAGCAATAGTGCTAACAAGCGGCACTTACTTAGCAATAACCTGCTCACTGAAGCTCATTTTGGGTTCTGCTAAGGCCACTCAGCTCCTGAAATCATTACAGACTTGGTTCAAACAAGAACAAAAGAGCTGAATTCCAGAGGTGAAGTGAGAGTGACTGCCTTTGACATCAAGGCAGCATTTGACCGAGTGTGGCATCAAGGAGCCCTTGCAAAACTGGAGTCAATGGTAATCAACTGGAAACTCTCCATTGGTTGGATTCATACCCAGCACAAAGCAAGATGACTGTGGCTGTTGGAGGTCAATCATCTCAGTTCCAGGACATCACTGCAGGAGTTCCTCGGGGTAGTGTCCTAGGCCCAGCCATATTCAGTTGCTTCATCAATGGCCTTTCTTCCATCATAAGGTCAGAGTGGGGATGCTCGCTGATGATTGCACAATGTTCAGTACCATTTGGAACTCCTCAGATACTGAGGCAGTCCATGTTCAAATGCAGCGAGACCTGGGTAACATCCAGGCTTGGGCTGACAAGTGGCAAGTAACATTTGCGCGACACATGTGCCAGGCAATGACCATCTCCAACAAGAGAGAATCCAGCCATCACCTCTTGACATTCAATAGCATTACCATCACTGAATCCCCCAATATCAACATCCTGGGGGTTCCCATTGATCAGGAACTGAATTGGACTAGCCATATAAATACTGTAGCTCCAAGAACAGGTCAGAGGCTAGGAATTCTGTGGCGAGTAATTCACCCTCTGACTTCCCAAAGCTTGTCCACCATCTACAAGGCACAGGTCAGGAGTGTGATAGAATAGTCTCCACTTGCCTGGTTGAATGCAGCTCCAACAACACTCAAGAAGCTTATCACCATCCAGGACAAAGCAGTCTGCTTAATTGGCACCCTCCATAAACATTCACTCTCTCCACTGCTGATGCACAGTGGCAACAGCATGTACCATCTACAAGATGCACTGTAGGAACTCACCAAGCCTCCTTAGACAGCACCTTCCAAACCCACAACCACTACCATCTAGGATGACAAGGTCAGCAGACAGATGGGAATACTATCACCTAGAATCTCCCCTCCAAGCCACGCACCATCATGACTTGGAAACAAATCACCGTTCCTTACTGTCGCTGGGTCAAAATCTTGGAACTTCCCCCCTAACAGCACTGTGGGTGTTCCTACACTATATGGACTGCAGTGGTTTCATAAGGCAGCTCACTACCACCTTTCAAAGGGCAATTAGAGATGGACAGCCAGTGATGCACACATCCCATGACTGAATAAAAAACATCATATTTCCCTGTGCTAGAATTTTTTTATTTCAGAGAAAAAATGTTTGTGTTTAAATAGATACTTTTTTCACAACACAGACAACAACACTTATTTCAGAGCTACAAAAGATTATAAAAACATGGTTTTTTTGAACACCAGCCCATATGCCTCATTCTGGTATGAAAATAAAATCACATATTTGTTTCTTCAACTCTGAGGAAGTTAAAACCATGGGTTTGAAAGTAATCAATCCCATCTAGGGTTAATTAACTTTGATCTTGGTAACTTTTGGGATCCTTAATAGGCTTTGAAAAGAACTCACACCATCTATCAGCTGCCAGCAGTTATTTGAGGCCTAATGAGAATCTCAGTAGAGCAATTTCCAGTGCAGCCAAGCAACTCCCACTGACACACCTCCTTAGCATAGGGAAGGCTTGTCCACTGTCTTCTAAGCGTATTTTATAATTCTTTTTGTTTTGGGTGGAAAGATGGTGTATTTTTTGCTCCAAATAATGCGCCCCACTCCCAGCCCCTCAAAAAAAGGTCTACCCTCTAACTACCACCTTTCACACCAGGCATTCTCACCACCCTGTAGATACTGTGTGAGGTGTCAAATAAGATAATAAACATGACTGATAGATCAACTGAGCTTCATTCCTCAAAAATTATGCTGCACATTGCCATACTCAGGCTGCTCCAGTGGTACAATGCACATAAGAATAATAATTGACCCAGTGTAAGGAGACCATACCGACACTAGAACCAGTGTAGAAGGAAACAACCGGCTACAGTAGTCTAATGGTTTCATGACTAGGCTAGTAATCCAGAAATTTAAATTCAACTGTAGCTGTTAGAAATTTGAGGGTTTTTTTTAAAGAGGATGGAAACAAAAGACTGGGGTCAATAATATTAACCATGAAACAGATGGATTGTCATTAAAACCTCACTTCACTAATATCTTTTAGGGCAGTTTATCTGCTGTCCTTACCTGGCTTGACCTTATAATTGACTTTATGGGCAGAATCTTCAGCTCGGTGAGGCGCAGGGCCCACTTGCAGAGGCATGAAACGACGCCTGGTGACATTGGGCGCATGTCCCGACGTTACCGCACGTCATTCAGATTTTCAGTTCGGCGGGCGCGCACCCGAGTCAGCTGCACGCCCGCTGAACTGTCAAAGGCCTATTAAGCTCGTGTGACAGTTTCACATGAGGGGACATGTCCTAATTTTTCTTTACTTCATTAAAATTTTTTAAACTTAAACTAATCGCCCTGAGGCAGCTCTGTGCTGCAGGAGATTCCTGTGCTCTTTCGCATGCATGTGCCAAAGAACGCAGGCCCCGACTCAGGGAATGCGCTCCCCTCCCCCCCACCCACACAGATAGCGCTCAGTGCTTCTGGGTGCGTGTCGTGCTGGGCGGGCCTTAATTGGCCTGCCTGCGTAAAATGGTGGCACCCAGACAATCGTGAGCAGCGATTGGCTGCACACACACCTGCGCTCGCTCCCGCACAACCTCCCTGACGGGGACAAAATTCTCCCCTATGTATTTGACTCTTAACTGTTCTCTGAAGTAGCCTAGGAAGCTATGCAGTTGTAGCACGAGCAACTAGATAGACGCAAAAATGAGGGCCTTGCCAGCGATGTCCAATTTTGGGAATGAATTTTGAACATCATGGCTGATCCTTCCTGTTCCAGGAAATGCTAGAAGAAAGAAATTGATCAGTCAGGTACATTCAGCCTCAAGAAGAGTCATCCAAAAGGGGGCCCTTAATTTAAAGGATTTAACAGGATAGAAAAAGAATAAGTCTGCAACAATACATTCAGATAAAAGGGCAAGGATAAAATTTTAGAATTATGAAGGCAAATTTATGACAAAAAATCGGTTTAATTTTCTAATTACTTGGTGGCCCAGAGACTTCCCCAATGGAACTGTGTATTGAGAACTCAGAAGCACAAAGCTCAGGCATGTACGCATGAAATTTTACCTTTGTGTCTCTGGGTTTTCTAAGTAAGAATATAAGAAATAGGCCCATTGAGCCTGCTCAACCATTCAATACGATCATGCCTGACCTTGGGCTTCAACTCCATTTACCTGCCCACTCCCCATATTCCTTAATTTCCTGAGAGACCAAGAATCTGTGTATTCCAGCCTTAAATGTATTCAGTGATGGAGCATCAAAAACCCTCTAGGGTCGAGAATTCCAAAGATTCACAACTCTTTGAGTGGAGAAATTTCTCTGCAGCAATTTAGTCATAAATAATTGGCCCTTAATCCCAAGACTGTGCTCTCATGTTTCAGATTCCCTGACCAGTGGAAACAATCTCTCAGTGTCCACCTGTCAAGCCCCTTCAGAATTTTATATTGGAGAGACCAAACACAGCCTGGGTGACTGCTTTGCGGAACATCTTTGGTCTGTCCGCAAGCATGACCCAGACCTCCCTGTCACTTGCCATTTCAACACACCACCCTGCTCTCATGCCCACATGTCCGTCCTTGGCTGCTGCATTGTTCCAGTGAAGTGCAATGCAAACTGGAGGAACAGCAACTCATCTTCCAACTAGGCACTTTACAGACTATTGGACTTAACATTAAGTTCAGCAACTTTGGATCATGAACTCTCTCCTCCATCCTCACCCCTTTTTGATCCCCTTTTTTCAAATATTTATTTTTAAAATTTTTATATATACATTTTTTTCCTACCTATTTCTATTATTATTTTTAAATGTATTTCCATTCATTGTTTTATCCCCACCTTTTAGCCTATTTTGATCCTTCCTCCCACACGATTCCCTTCCCCCACCACACCCCCACTAGGGCCATCTGTCACTGGCTCATCCTGCTTTCTACTCTTAATGTCACCATTAGCACCTCCTTTAGCCAGTATCACCACCATCAACACCCCTTCGACCTTTTGTTTATGACATCTTTTGCAATCTCTTCTTTGCCTCCACCTATCACTGGCCTTCTATCTAGCTTCATCTCTCCCAACCCCCTTATACAGTATATATTTAACCACATTTCTACTTCTCTTTAGTTCTGAAGAAGAGTCATTTGGACTCGAAATGTTAAATCTGTCCTTTTCTCTACAGATGCTGTCAGACCTGCTGAGTTTTTCCAGCAATTTTTGTTTTTGTTTCAGGTTTCCAGCATCTGCAGTATTTTGCTTTTACCCTTCAGAATTTTGTAGGTTTCAATGATATCACCTCTCATTCTTCTAAACTCCGGAGAATATAAGTCCATATTAGCCAGCCTCTCATTATAGGACAACCAGCTCCAGTGGCTATACTGCCATGTTGGGAACCAAAACTATGCACATACTCCAGATGCAGACTCACCAAAACCCTTTACAACTGCAGCAAGACTTCTTTATTCTTGTACTCCAATCCCCTTGTAATATAGACCAACATGCCATTTGCCTTCCTAATTGCTTGCTGCACTTGAATGCTAACGTTCTGCATTCCTTGAGCCAGCATGCCCAAGTGACTTTGATTATTAACACTTACAAGTTTCTCACCTTTCAAAGTATATTCTGATTTTTTTATTCTTCCAACCAAAGTAAATAACTTAACATTTCCCTGTTATACTCCATCTGTCATCTTGTTGCCTACTCACCTAACCCATCTGTATCTCTTTGCAGCCTCTCTGTGTCCTCCCTGCAACTTATCTTTCCACCTTGCTTAGTATCATCAGCGTACTTAGATATATTACTCTCTGTCTCTTCATCTAAGTCATTAATACAAATTATAAATAGCTGAGGCCCCACCACAGAAACTTGCAGCCCTGCACTATTCACTGTCTGCCAACTTGAAAAAACTCTATTTATGCCCAAATTCTGTTTTCTATTAATTAACAAATCCTCTATCCATGCTAGTATATTACCCTCAAGTCCATGAGTCCCACCTCATCTATTAACCTTCTGTGCAACACTTTATTATTGTCTTTTGGAAATGCAGGTATACTACATCTACAAGTCCCCCTCTATCTATCCTACCAGTTATATCAGGCTCGTCCAACTTTGTTGCGGAGAGGGCGCATTTCAATTTTTTTCTCACTCCAGGTGTTGCTGAGCAAATTTTGGAAAGATAAGGTTTGGTACAGCGTTAAACATGAATTTCAAATAAAAGAGTGTGACACATGAAAAGAAACAACTTGCTGAGCAAAAATCACAATATCAAAGCAATAAATTGATTATTTTTTAAAAATTAGTAATGAATAAAGATGGTGATAAGAACGTGAGAGGGTAAGAGTGTGTGTGTGTGTGTGTGTGTGTGTCCGCCTCACTCCCGGGCCCAAATTTTAGGCCAGCAGGATTTTACAGTCTTGCCAAAGTCCACGGGCCAGGATTTTACGGCCCATCCCGCCCGGCAGGATATTACGGTCCTGCCAGACTGAACAGAGATTTAAATGGCTCACCTCATCTGCCCCTGCCACGACAGGGCCGTGAAATTCCAGCCCAAGTCTCAAGGTGCTCATTCACTCACCTACTGTGAGGGTGGGTCAGAGTGCGCACTGGTGTGTGTGGTGAAGGTGAATGAGAATCCTGAGACTGGGAGTGAGCCAGACACACACGCACTCACTCTCCCCTCCCACACAGATCCTCACACTTTCCCCTCCCACACAATCACACTCTCCCCTCCCACACACTCACAAATTCCCTTCCCACACACTCTCCCCTCTCACACATACACACTGAAACTCTCTCCTCTCACACAGACCCATCCTTCCCCCTCACACCAGCACAAACACACACACACACACACTCTCTCCCCTCTCTCTCTTGCACACACACACTCAGACTTTTCCCTCCCACAGAAACACACTCATACTCTACTCTCCCACTCACACATTCACGCTCTTCCCTCCCATACACACACACACACAATCCTCTCCCACATGCACACTTACACCCTCCCCTCCCACACAGATCCTCACACTCTCCCCTTCCACACACACTCACACTCTCCCCCCTCACACACATACACACACACTGACACCCTCCCCTCCCACTGAAACACACTCACACTCTTCCCTTCCACACATACACTCACACTATCCTCTCCCACAGACACTCACACTTCTCCTCCCACACTCTCTCCCCACACAGACATGCAAACACACACATACACACACACACATCCAGCCTTCCTCCCCTCACAAAACACACACACACACACATACACACATACACACACCCCCCCCAACTAATTGAAACTTTAATGTTCTTAATAGACCTCTTAAAGGTAAGCGGGCATGCTTGCTGACTCTCATGCACGTCTGCCGACCGAAATATCACCCGAGTGCGCGATGACGTCGGGACGCTCACCTGACGACATCACACACTATTGTAGGCCTGATTGGGTCAGGCACGTGCCCACCCATGGGACCTAAAACGCTGCCCTATGAAGCTATGATTGGGCTGCTGGGTAGGTTTCCTCCAGATGTTTTTACAGTGCTGGAAGACTTAATGGGGCTAATTTTGCAATCCTGATTTGGCAGAAATCACAAATTTGAAGCTCACACATAAGTGTTTCTGAATAATTTTTTTTTTATTAGATGATCTGCAAAGTTTATGCTGAGCATCTTTAACGACACAAAGTGCCTTCACTTGCCTAACTCATTTGCATTGCCATGTTCTGCGCAGTAATGTACTGTAAAATAAGTTATTGACAGCATCATTTTCACCCTTTTACATCTCTTTAGATCAGTTCAATCATATGAGTTTTAAGCATTTTTAAATTGAAGACTTAATGTGCCTCAATTTAATTTTTAATGGAATAAAGATATGTTTAGATTTCATTTACTCCAGCCACTCTGGTGAATCATGGGCTTTTAGATTTCAGACATTACACGCAACACAGTAATGCTGTCAGATTTTATCCTGAGTATATGTGATCTTCAAAAGAGATATAAATGGAGGCATTTGTAATTTGCTGCTACAGAGAGCCATGCTGATCAATTGCACCATCCCTCACACAAATACCCCTCTAGTCCTGACCCTTACTGGCATGTCTGCTTTGCCACTGATGTATATCAATAACAAAATCACAAGATTCCGGCAAATGAGGAAAACCCCCTTAGTTCTTCAGCCCATAATCCCTCAACTTGTGGCTGCATCAAATTGGATCTCAAATAATTTGTCTATTTGCCTCAGCTATACCAGCTGGCAGGCCATTCCAAATATTGATCACTTAGTACATGAAGAAACTTCTGATATCGGTCCGAAAATTGACTTTTACTGATTTGAATCTGTGTCTCCTTATCTTTCATTATAACAGTGACTACGCCCCTAAAGCAATGGCTGTAAAGTAATCTGAAATGCCCAATAGACATGAAAGGTGCTATATAAATGTAAGTGCCTTTTTTTCCTGCTTCCATAGTTTCATTTAAAATTGTATTCTGGAAAAAAAAACATTTTCTAGTGTGACGTGCGGAAGTCAGGACTTACCGCCAGGGCCTTGCTCATATCGCAGTCTGTCAAGGAGCAGAGGATGCTGGAGTCTGACAGCAGCGGCAACTGGAGGAACATCCATGGCATGCTGGGTGGATTCTCACGGACATGGCCTCACCCTGAGGTAGCTCACGGAAGGTAGAAAGTCACCGTTGAGGGTCTGGTCACAATGGATGATGGTCAAGGGGGTGGAGGGGCAGGTCCAGCTGTGTTTGGGAGAGGAAGATGTACTGGGGGGTGGGGGAGGAAGGTCTAGGATCGACTGGGAGAGGAAGAAGTGTCAGGTTGGGTGTGAGGTTAGAAGGTGGGGATTGGAGGTGTCAGGATGGAGTGAGGTTGTTGGAGGGTGGGAATGAAGGTGTCAGTGGGGAGGCGAGAATGGGGGAAGGGGAATGGGGGAAGAGGGACTAACAGGAGAGAAGACAGCGACTGGGTAGGTAGGTGTAAGTTGGGTGGAAGCTGTAAGGTAAGGAGTCCGGAGAGGTAGGGAGTCCAGGAGGAGGAAGGAGTTTGGAGGGGGGAGGGAGCAAGGCTGGAAGAAGAAGTATAGTTGGAAGAAAGAGTGCAGAGACAGGAGGGAGTAAGGCTGGTGGAAGAAGTAAGGGTGGAGGAAGAAGTAAGTCTCAAGGAAGAAATGAGGGTGTCTGAAGGAGTCAGGAAGGGGAAAAGAGTAAGGCTGAACAAAGAATTAAAAGGGGAGAAAAGAGTCAGGAGGGGGGGAAGGACGAAGGGTGGCAGAAGAAGTAAGAATATCTCAAGGAGTCAGGAAGGGGGTACAACTAAGAGGGGGTGGAACCCATTGGGGAAGGACTAAGTAGGATGGAGTCTGGGGGGGCAGGAGTTCCTAGGAAGGAAGTGGATACGGGCGGGGGAGAAGGGGTCTGGAGGGGGGATGTCCAGGTAAACGTGCAAGAGAGGGCTCTGATTAGTCCATGACTGTCTCCAGGGGAGCAACTTGAGGGTGGGCTTGGAACAAGGGAATGGTGAGAATGACCGAGGGCAGAGTGAGGCGGTAAGGCGACAGGGTGAGAGTTCGACGGCAGCAGTAGAAGGCACAGTGAGAATGGTTGGTGGGTACTCAGAGGCAGGCACGGACACTGGGGGTGGGAAGGAGGAGGTAAGGAAGGTGAATGTGAATGAGGGTGAGATTTTTGGGAAGGAAGGTGATGTGCACATTCACCCTGACATCTAGGTCACGGAGGGGAGTTGCAAGGTGATGACGGGGGTGGCAGGGGTAGGAAATCAGTGACTGATAGAGGAGAAAAGATGGGGGAGCACATGAAAAATTAAATCCAGACCATGCTGTCTAAATTGAAAGTGAAATGACAGCCACGGTGGGCAAGATCAGGTGCTACATGGGAGGGCGTGGGCAGAGATGCATATAGGCCAGGAGGACAACCGAAAGTGAACCCCAACAGGCAGCACTGAAATTGCTCAGGGCAGTGAGATTAGTGTAATACAGGAAGGATCCGTGTGCGTGGGAGAGTGCTTGCATGAGGCCCCGAAAGACTCTGCCGAACACACATTTCTCCCTTCAGAATCATTTGTGGGCCATCTGCTCTCTCTGCAGTGACAGAGGACGAGGTTGCAAGGCTTACAGACAAAGGGGACTTGGAGGGAGAGGACAGACTCTGAGATTCCTGAATGGATGTCGAAGGGGTGTCCAGCTGCCACTTCTCCTCCTTTCTGGTGCCCAGGAGCCCCAGCCTGACTCCTTGAGGGTAAGGAGTACCCGAAGGGACGTCAAAGTGCCCCATTTCCCTCTCTGAGTTGCCACTGCAGGAACTCACCCATGGCTCCCACGATGGAGTCCAGATCTGCACTTGTCTCTGCGTTCTGCTGGACCAGGGTCTCCATCACGTCCACCATCCTTCCCATGGAGTACTCAATATGTGTATATGTGGGCACCATTTCATCAGAAGGCAGGCGGACTCACTCCTCCGGCTCGCATGCCACTCTGTTGAGGGCTTCCAATAGTTCTGTGTGATGTTCCCACGCCTTCTGCTGACTCTCCAGGGTGACTTGGAAGGCCAAATCCAGATGCTCATCATCTGACTCAGACCTCGCAGACGCCTCTTCCCCAGCAGTCCTCTGAGTGCTGGGCAGCTCTTCCAAACCTGCCTCCTCCAGCTGCAGACACGTATCTGTCCGGTAACCACCAGATTGTGAAACCTACTCTAGATCTAAGTCCCAGCAAGGTGTTTGTCTCTGTGCTGGTGGAGGGTGTGGGCAAGCGCCGTGACAGGTCTTCCACACTGATTATTCATAACTCTTCAATGGAGGAGGTGTCCTCTTGGCTGGAGGTGAGGACCTGGAAGGAGCTGAGGGATTGGTTGGCTGAGGGTGTCAGTTGCTTGGCAGAGCTCCCTGTGAACCAAAGTAGAGATAATTAGTGCACGGCAGCAGAGTCAAAAGCAGGAGAGAGAGCACTCATATTTGCACTGAGAGAGGGATGATGTGGTGCAGGATCCTCATGTGGGTGTTTGCCACCAGCCTCACTGTCACTGCAGGCACAATCCTTGTCCTCACTGGTCAGTGTGATGGCACACTCCTCAAAGTGAGTAATGGGCCTAATGTGGGCCACTCCACACCCTGTCTCGGACCTCTCCCTGCTGATGTGAGCAGCCTTCTCCTGTGCAGTAACAAATCGAAAGAGTGTGAGCAGGAGACGTGGCACTGCGTGGAATGTTTGTGTGGTGAGTGAAGCCATGGACAGGATGAGGACGTGAGCTCGAGAGGGCATAAGCCTGATGGAGGCGTGAGGGTGCGCGTGAAGGTTAGTGGTGCTGTCCGTTGAGGTGTGAAATCCTTGTGGATGTGTGATCGTTTTATGTTTTCAGTTATCAGATTCATTTTGTCTGGCGAACGTTAGCTGAGCCCTTGATATTAACACATTGGTGGGTGCTTGAAAGATACACGCAGAGAGACCAATTAACTGAACAAACACTGGTAGTTTATTGGAGCTAAGAACAGAGCATTAACATCATGTGTGCTTATTCAATCACCTCCAGCTCCAGACTTACAGTTACCTAAGAAGTCTCTGCTGTGTACTGATTGGCCAATGCAATCACATGGTCAACTAACCATATTCTCTTAAAGCACTTCATTTTACCACATTCCTCCCCATTTACTTGAAAGTACAATTGACAATCATCACAACATCCTAATTCTTTACATGAACTATTTCCAAGTCAAGTCTCTCAGGAGGCTTCCTCAGATGTGTCGAGCATCATAGCTCAACAGCCTCGGCAGGTTTCTCCAAGGCTTCCTTCTCAGTGGTCAACTGTCCACCAGGCTGTTTGGTGGAAGTGGGCAAGTTTGTGTCCTTCACCATATCATATCCAACAGGCCTCACTGGTACTTCCAAATCATGTGACATTTCTTCCACATGTGGTGCAGACTCCAGCACAAACGATGACGGCATTCCTTCTTGTGGGACTGTCTCTCTTCTCCGGAGATGATCCATGTGTTGTCTAATTATTCAGCCATTTGCTGACACATTATAGGAGAGAGATCCTGTCACAGCACTCACTTTGCCTAATCGCCAATTGGGCCCAGCTCCAAAGTTCTTTGCAAGAACTGTGTCTCCCACTATGAAATTTCTTTCACGATTATGGCCATCATGTCTAGTCTTCTGGGCCTCTTGGCTTCTCTCCACCCTCCCCCCTAAATTTGGCCTGATAAGAGTTAGGTGGGTGTGGAGACATCTCTTCATTAGTTATTCAGTAGGGGCAATGGCGGTGTTTGTATGTGGTGTCGTCCAGTATGCAAACAGGAACGGTGACAATCTGGCACTGATGGAATCCCCATCCAGCTTTTTTACCCCGGAGATAAAAGTCTGGACTGCGCACTCAGCCAAACCATTAGAGGCGGGGTGGTAAGGCAAGGTTTTGATATGAGTTATTACATTGCACATATCCCTTTCACTCTTATTTTGTCATCCATGTATGTTTTTAATTTAGTGTCCAATTGTTCCAAACATAATGGATGGACTCCTCTATTCAAGTATCTGAATGTATGTTCTCCTATGGCAGACATTGCTGCCCCAGTATCGACCTCTTGATGAGTTGTTGCTTGGCTCTAATGACTACCTGGATTGGCTCAGTTCTACCCACTTTCAGGCTGTATGATGAATAGATGTCAGATTCTGATTCCTCTGGTTCTTCAACAAGACAGATTTCGCAATTTCTACCTTTGTTTTTAAAATGCTGCCTCAGCCTGTTTTGACAGTGCCGCAGTATGTGACCATTGCGGTGGCAGACAAAGCATTCAACATTTCTGAACTGTCGATCACCTGCAGGCTGCCTGGATGCATTCCTCTCATTAATGTCATGGGTTTTCACTGTAGTATTGTTGCTATTCAATGGTCTGTAAATAGTGGGTATTCCCCATCTTTCTGCAGAGTCTGATGTTTTTGCGCCTTTTGTTACTGACCCTATGGATTGTGCTATTTTGTGTATCTTTTACTGCCTCTGAGTCTCTAACAGTGTTCCCCATGACTGTTGCAAATTCTAATGCTTTACTGAAGTCTAGGTTAGTTTCAGATAGCAATCGCTTTTGGATAGCATCGTCCCCGATTCCGCATATCAATCGGTCTCTCAACCTGTCATTAATTGAAGTTTCAAACTCACAATATTCCATTAACCCCTTAAAAGCAGCTACGTAGCCAGTGATTGTCTTTTCTGGAATCCTATTCCTTGAATTGAATTTAAAATGTTGCATAGTGACCAAGGGCTTTGGCTTCAGGTGTTTTTTTTACAATGTTTACTAACTTTCGAAAGTCTTCATATCGGGGGTGTTTGGTGACGTGAGGCTGCAGATCAGCCCATATGCTTTGTTCCTGCATGTAGACAAAAGAATTGCCTTCCCCCGTGATGTTGTTAGCGGTAGAGAAGAATGCTAGGCGCTCAACATAATGAGACCAGTCATCAGAAACAGGGTCAAATGATTCAAGATGCCCAGACTGCAGCCTACTCAATGACTAAGGAGACTGCGCTTTCAAACAGCTTCAAGGTAATGGCAAAGTAACGTAGCTGGCTCACCGCGGCTTTCTTGATTGCCGTCAATTCATCCAGTTTATCCTCGTCACCAGTTTTATGTTTTAGGTTATCAGGTTCGCTTTGTCCAGTGAACGCTAGCTGCTCCCTTGATATTAACACATTAGTTGCTGCTTGAAACAATACAGGCAGAGAACGATTAACTGAACAAACACTGATAGTTTATTGGAACTAAGAACAGTGCACTAACACCATGTGTGTTTCTTCAATCACCCCCAGCTCTTGACTTACAGTTACCCAAGAAGCCCGCGCTGTGTAGCAATTGGTCAATACAGTCACATATTCAACCAAGCACATTCTCTTAAAGGTACAAAGCACTCCACTTTACCACAGCTGGGTTTGTGAGTGTGTAAGGTGAGAGTGAAGAGAAGAGTGAGTTACCCTGGTGGACCAGATGAGACTATTCATCCTGTGGCAGCACTGGGTGGCTGTCCCTTTTTGCAGGGCACTGGCGCTCACCACTGCTGCCACCGCCTCCTATGTTGGATTGGTGATGCAGCTGCCCATCATAACGGTCTTCCACAGCGTTCAAAATGTGCTTGAGGGACAGGTCACTGAAGCGGGGTGGCTGCAGTCTTTTTGCCTTTCAGGGCCATCCTGTCTTCTGTGCAGCAGTCCTGGGCTTGGAGCACTGAGAGGTGTGTGCGCGGCTGCACTTTAAATACGGCACCTGGCATGATGAAGTGACGAGGTGACAGCGTGGCGGGAGAATGTGAGCCTGCCCGCCATCGAAACGGTGTGTTTCCCAGGAATGCATAATTAAAGCAGTGGGTTTGGGCTGACACTACGTGAGAAGCCGCCATTGTTTTATCCACCCGCCACAGCACTTGGTGCAAACCTGGGACGCTTCTGGTCCAGGGCAGACAGGAATTCCATAGGGCTGAATATCCTAGTCCTGCGGAGAAAGGGTAGAAGGTGGGGCCAGGAGCGAAAAGCAGGAAAGGTTGCATTAGGTCAGCTACCTGACATGTTCCCGCCTCTGAAGAATCTCGCCAGTGGTGGGGTCAGTGCGGCAGAAGCTAAGCGGTAGGCAGCCAATTAGGCCGATTAATGGGCCAAATGGGGGAGAGATGCTGCCACCACCAGGATCTTGCTGACAGCAGTCAGGCCTTCTGCTCAGGGCCTTCATCCTCTCCCTCATGGTTGTCAGTTCTCTGATTCCCCTGTGCCATTCAGGTCCCTGTGGTGCAGTGGCAAGCTCTGGCACAAACTCTCTCCCTCAGGTCAACCAGCAGCCTTGGTGATGACTGCCTTGGGGGTCTGAAACTAACCTCCATTGCTGCCCCCGACTGATTTATTACACAGGAAACCAATCTCCACATCAATTTAGGGCTCAGCCCCAGGAAAATCTGACCATCAGCCTGTCTCCTGACAGAGGTGAGTTTCTGACACAAACGCAGGCCCTGCGCCTGTTTCTCATTTCCAAGGGCAAAATCAGGATCAAAGGCTATCTAATGTTTCCTGATAACTCAAATCCCTGATGCCAGAATTCAATTTAATGGACCTTCTCTGCATTGCCTCCAGCACCTTAATGATTCCCACTTTTACCACTGCACACAGTACTCAAGGTGACCACCAACAAAGCATTTGCATACTTCGATCTCCTCTGACTTGTATGCTAGAGGTTTGCTTGTGTGGTTCAACAGTCTGACTTTGATGAGTGTTGCTCTCCTTAATTTGGCATTGAGCATCAAGCCTACTAAGGCTTCTTTTTCAACAAATCCCTTGCATTTTAATACCATTCATAGAGTATGTGTGTTGCCTTTTTTCCCTCCTCAAGTTTGCATTAAAGTTCAACTTCCATTGTCCAGCAGGCTTGTATATTTTGTTTAACTTATTCTGTAATTTTGGCCTTGCTTTCTCCTTCCACTGTTCCTCCTGGATTAATTTAGTCTGCAAGTAGGGACCACGTTGCATTGAAATTCTGCACGCACATAATTTAAAAAGAAATAATGGCTTAAACTCTGAGTCCTGGGCACTTTACACATACCCATCCCACCCTGATCAGATTCCTCTCTTTAACTTTTTGGTTTTGTTATTATTCATTCTCAAGCTTCACCTTGAATTCCAACAACTTTGAGCTAACCAAGTAGGCTTTTGTGCAGAGCTTTGTCAAATGCCTTTTGGAAGTCTAAATGTACAATATTTTAGGTTTTTTTTCCTTTATTCTTTCAAGGGATGTGGGCGTTGCTGGCAAGGCCAGCATTTGTTGCTTATCCCTAATTGCCCTTGAATTGAGCAGCTTGCTAGGCATTTCAGAGTGCAGTTAAGAAGCAGTGACATTGCTGTGAGTCTGTAGTCCCATGTTGACTGGAACAGGTGAGGATGGTATATTTTCTCTCTTAAAGGATGTTAGTGAACCAGATGAGTTTTTACAACAATCAATGATAGCTTCATGGTTGCTGTCACTAGCTTTATATTCTAGATTTATTAACTGAATATAAATTCCACCAGCTGCCTTGGTGGGATATGAACCCATGTTCTGGGAGCATTAGGCTGGGTGCCTGGATTACTAAAATAAAAGCAAAACGCTTGAATGCAGATGCTGGAAGTATGAAATAAAAACGAAAAATGCAGGAAAAACACAGCAGGTCTGACAGCATCTGTGGAGAGAGAAACAGAGCTAATGTTTCGAGTCCGTATGATCCTTCTTCAGAACTCTGAAATATTAACTGTTCCTCTCTCCACTGACGCAGCTAGACCTGCCGAGTTTTTCCTGCATTTTCTGCATTTTTTTCTCTGGTTTACTAATCCGATGACATTACCACAATGCCACCTTCTCACCGTTACCCAATTTACCATAATCCATTTGGTCATCACCTACTCATTAAAGCCAATAAGGTTGGTTGTGCCATGGTCTCCCACCCAAAATCTGAACTGGGGAAAATCTACACATTGAATTCATTTGTATCAAACATAGCTACAAAATTCTGTTAGATCTGTGGGAGCCGACTGCACTGTTATCCTTAGTTATAAATTAAACATGCATTCTATATTTTAAATATATTATCAGCTTTCTATCAAAAATGAGGTGTTTCTTAAGTTAGGTTGGTAATATACCTATTCTATTAGCTTTGATACTTCATTTACTGTTACATTAAAAGTAAGGAGAATCTTGCCAATCGTACCGTAATCTGCTTCCTGGTCCCATTCAGTTAATAAACCAAAGGAGCTGAATCCCACATTTTGCTATACCAACTGATTATCCTCGGATGGGACAATGAGTCAATCGTTTTGGCAGTAATAAAATCCAACTCTGACACTCCAAAAAAAAAAAGGAAAAAGGTCAGCCTAAACAGAGAACTGGTGACTGCTGCCTTGAATACAATGTTTGCAACAAGCCATAAAGTTTTTGCAAAGGTATTAGCCATTGCTTGCAAATCTCTGATTTATTCATCCTGGGAAATTAATTAGAATTACAATTAAAATTGATGGTCATCCGAATGGAATGGAAAGTACAGCCCTGGTACATTGTGGTTAAAAGGAATAGCCCGTGAAAATGACTGCCAGCATTGCCACTCGCGATTAAAAAGTACCCAGTTGTAGTACTGGGGCACACCAAGTTCATGCTGCTAACTCACGAGAATGATTTCTGCAGCAGCCAATCTAACAGTGCTTCCAAATGGCTACAAGCCTTTGCAGAAGACCCAACATTCTTACTCGATAGCACCAGTTAAAGTTAGTTTGCACTGCTTAAAGCTTGTCTCCTCCACCCAATACTAGTTTGCACCTCTTAAAGGGAAGATGCACGAGGCAGAGCGGACGCTGACTATCTGGCAGGATGTGAACCTGACCTAGAAAACAGTGAAGATTGGCACAATGTGGGAATGAGTGAGCTTCAAGGACTCTGGATGCTGCACTGGAGGCCTTGGTGGAGGAGGGGGGAAGGTAGGACACATAATTTACATGCTCAGGAGACTGGAATGATGACACATGCACAAAACATGTTACTTCTTCATAAAGAGCGATAAGGCCAAGTGCAGCATTGACAGGCTAGTCAGTTTAACTTCGGTGTTGGGAAAGCTTTTCAAAGTGATAATCTAGGAAAAAATTAATATGAGAATTAACTTAGGAAAACCAGCAAGGGTTTGTCAAAGGCAAAAAATTAACTTGACTGACTTTTTTTGATGAGCTAACAAAGAGGGTTGATGGGGGTAATGTGGTTGATCTAGTGCAAATGGATTTCCAAAAGATGCTTGATAAAGTGCCACATAACAGGTTTGTCAGCAAAGTTGAAGCCCATGGAAAAAAAAGCAGGTAGTAGCAGCATGAATATAAAGTTGGCTGAGTGACAAGAAACAGAGAGGTGTGATGAATGGTAGTTTCTCGAACTGGAAGAAAGTATACAGTGGGGGTCCTCAGGGGTCAGAACTAGGGCCACTGCATTTCTGGATATTTACTAATGACCCAGGCTTGGGTGGACAATTTGCAAATGACACAAAACTTGAAAACACTTTGAACTGTGAGGAGGATAGTGATTGGTTTCAAAAGGACATAGACAGGCTGGTGAAATGAATGCACAAGTGGCAGATAAAATTTCATGTAGAGAAGCATGCAGTGACACATTTTGGTCAGAAGAATAAGGGGAAGCATTATAAAATAAAATATACAATCTAAAGGGGTTGCAAGAGAAAAGGGACCTGAGAGTGTATGTGCACAAATCATTGAAGATGACAGGGCAGACTGAAAAAGTCATCAATAAGGCATATGGGATCCTGGGCTTTATAAATAGAAGCACCGCGTACAAAAGCAAGGAAGTTATGGCGAATCTTTATAAAACACTGGTTAGTACTCAACTGGAGTAATGCATCCAGTTCTGGGAACCACATTTTAGGAAGGATGTGAAGGCTTTAGAGAGGGAGAAGAAAAGATGTGTGAGAATAGTTCCGGGATATTTTTTTTTTCAGTTATGTCAATAGATTGGAGAAACTTATTCTGCTCTCCTTAGAAAAGACTCAGAGGAGATTTGATAGAAATATTCAAAATCAAGAAGGTTCTGGACAGAATAGATAGAAAGAAACTGTTCCCATTGGTGGAAGGACTGAGAACCAGTGGACACCAATTTAAGTTGCATGGCAAAAGAATCAAGGCATCATGAGGAAAATATTTCTGCACAGTGAGTAGTTAGAATGTGGAATGAACTGTCTGAGAGCTTGCTTGAGGCAGATTCAAACCTGGCATTCAAAAAGGATTACATAATTATCTGAAGAGGAAAATAAACTGCAGGGCTACAAGGAAATGATGGGATAGTAGCATGATTTGAGTTGCTCTTGCAAAGAGCCAGCATAGAAATGATGGGTAAAATGGCCTCCTTCTGTACTGTACCAATTTTATGATTCTTAAAGACAATGGGAGCAGATAACCAAGAAGGAAAATACCAGAACTCAAGCCCTAAGGACTTGAATGCAGTGTTGCAAGAAGTTCAGTGACCTCACACAACTCATCAAGGTCAGTGATTGCATCTTTAAATGCCATATCCTACTAACTGCCCCACAAGCCTCAGATAATGGTCAATGTACCATACTCCTCATCACTCACCTACCAACAATTTTTATCAATGAGGACTCATGCATATGTATATGCTCCATCTCAACTTCACTGTTGCAATTAGCACTTCTGCAAGCCTCACACCTACAACCCACAGCTTGCACACACTTCCGGATATTCAACAATGGTGGACAATTCACCCATGAAGATTGCACCAGACTCATTGACACACTTCCCTTTGTCTGGCAGGACAAGGTGGCACACAACAGCAGGCAGCAAGAGCTAACCGGAAGACAGCAGATTCAGTAGTCTAGTAAGGACTTAGAATAGTTGGGTTGGATGGCTGACTTTATGACAGCCCTAATCATAATTAACTGATAACAGGTGAATACGAACAATGAGGCCCCTGAAAGTAGTCTGAAAGACAAGAATGGATCATCATAATGACCATTAGAACTAACAATTGGGAACAGGGCAGAATGGGATGCAGAAGTGGAGATGCTGCAAGGATACCGTTGATCAAGATCAGAAAGTACATGCAATGGCTATAGAGGATCATTAATAGTGGAAGGTAATTTAAGGGTGGGATTTTAATCCATGGTTTTAACAAAGAACCCAATATTTCATTGGACACTTATATTGAGAAGAATTTTTACAGGACAATAAAGTCCTGTTGATGTAACATCCAGGGCTTCCTCTGAAAAAGTTTATAACATTTTTTGGAAGTCCTCAGTGCAGTAGGCAGCAGAGAAGCAAAGAGAAGGGCTTTCAAGAGTGGATAATTAATAGTGGAAGGTAATTTAAGGGTGGGCTTTTACTCCATGGTTTTAACAAAGAACCCAATATTTCATTGGACACTTATATTGACTTTCATCTAACACGCTTCAAAAAAATTTGAAATAAAAATTTGAGAAGAAGGAAGGCATTGAAAGAGGAAATGAAGAGCTAGATGTTCATGCATGTCAGCTGTCCTGCTTGATTGGTAATTATTACTACTTAGCTCGTATGTAATAGCCAACTTAAATTCTGATTAGATTCAACATAACCACTGTATTGGTTGTAGTCGGTCCTGATTGATTAGATTGATTGATACTAACAAACTGTACTTAAATTGAATTCCAAAGTGGAAAGGACCACACAGTTATCAGCTTGCTGGAGAGCAAGGTCACACATAAGTTCTGCTGCAGAGAATTTCAATGGGGAAACCCACAGAAGAAGCCAGATGGGTGTGCATTGGCAGGGCTGCCAATAGATGAATGTGAAATTGAGTTTGAGCCTACCGGTTATCACACTCAGCTAAGTTCTTCGTGAACAGCCTGGCCAGAAAGGAGCTGCCTCAGTTGCCTCTCCCCTTCTTCTTTTTCCACTTCCTCTTCTTCCACTTTCTTTTCTTCCTCTTTCTCCTTAGCTTCAGCTCCTCATCTGATCAACGTAAAGCAAGCACTGTATCCTTATTGATGGTGAAGTTCTGCATTATGCAGTGAACAGAAAGTTTGCTATATCATATGCATAGATACGAACATACGATTTAGGAGCTGGTGAAGCCGTTTGGCCCTTCGAGCCTGCTCCACCATTCAATAATATCATGGCTGATCTGAATGTAGCCTCCCGCCTACTCCAGATATCCTTTCACACCCTTGTTAATCAAAAATCTCTCTACCCATGCCATGAAAACGTTCAGACTCTGCAACCACTGCCTTTCGAGGAAGAGTGTTCCAAAGATTCACAACGCTCTGAGAAAAATAAAAAATCTCCTCATCTCTGTCTTAAATGGGTGACTCCTTATTTTTAAACAATGACCTCTAGTTTTAGATTCTCCCACAAGAGGAAGCATCCTCTCCACATCCAGCCTGTCAAGACCCCTCAGGTCTTATGTTTCAATCAAGTCACCTCTTACTCTTCTAAACTCCAGCGGATACAAACCCAGCCTGTCCAATCTTTCCCCATAAGACAACCCACCCATCCCTGGAACAAGATTAAAAATAGCTGGAAAAACTTAGCAGGTCTGACAGCATCTGCGGAGAGGAATGCAGTTAATGTTTCGAGTCCGTATGACTCTTCTCATCATATTATGATCACTGCTACCCAGATGTTGTGGTGTAAAGATGAGACCACTCAAGTCGGTCAGTTTCTAGTAAGCAAAGGCTTTATTCAAGGGTATGCTGGGAGGACACAGCCTTGTTCCACAGTGATTTTCTCTGATACAAAGACTGTGTAGTATATTTATATCTTTAATTTATCACATTTCGCTATACTGGCTAGTACAGCCTCTGGTTACATACCTAATGAGCATAATTATTTAGACTGCAGATGTCTCTGTTATCTCTCTGGGAGGCTGGAAAATGCCTTGGTTCTAACACTTCCCTGTCTGGGTTCCTACCATGCTAAATTTGTTTACCCATCCTGTGAAGGTCATGAAGTGTTATGGCTTGCATTTGTCAGTTGGGTTCCCACAGTTCTATACCCATCATGGCTATGTATTGGCTATATTTCCCAACATGCTTAGAAAGAACTCTCATGACTGCAGTGGTCTACTTTAAAGCTGTTAATGCTCATACTACATTTGCCTATTTTTAAAGCTGTTAATGCACATCTTACTATCAGTTTTAATATCACATTATTTCATTACCCCACTTCACTACAAGGCTAACACTTAATCCTACCTTGCTGCACAACATTAGGTCTGGTATAACCTGCTCTCTGGCTCCAGATCATGCTGTTCTAAGAAATTATCCTGAGAACATTCTAAGAACTCCTCACCAAGGCTACCATCTGATTGTTCCAGTTTATATGTAGATTAAAAATCCCCATGATTTTCACTGTACCTTTCTGACAAGCTCCCATTATCTCTTCATATATACTTTGTGCTACCATGTACTTGGAATTAGGGTTCTGTACAACACTCCCACAAGTGACTTCCTGCCTTTATTATTTCTCATCTCAACCCACACTGCTTCTACATCCTGATTTCCTGATTTCCCGAACTTAGGTCATCCCTCTCTAATGCACTAATACCATCATTAATTAGCAGAGCCACCCCTATGCCTTTTTCTAGCTTCCTTTTCTTCCTAAAAGTCACATTCCTATCAATATTGAGGTCCTAATCTATGCCATCCTGTAGCCATGCCTCTGTAATGGCCATCAGATCGTAATTACTCATTTCTATTTGTGCTATCAGCTCATCTGTTTTGCTTTGAATGTTTTGTGCACTCAGATACAGAACATTTAATTTTGACCTTTTATTATTTTTGTAACCTCTAGCCTAGACTGCTGTTTTACTCATAGACTTGTCTTCTCTATCCCTTCCTATCACATTCTGTTTATCATTTCCCATTTTTCTCCCTTGCCTTCTCTCTACTTTTTGGTTTACCACATCTTCTGAAATCTGATCCCTTGCCCCCACTAATTAGTTTAAAGCCTTCTCTGCTTCCCTAATTATGCTGCTCGCTAGAACACCAGTCCCAGCAAGTTTCAGATCCCACTTTCCCCAATACTGGTGCCGGTGCCCCACGAGCTGGAACCCACCTCAGCCACGCTAGTGTTTGAGCCACGCATTTGTTTCTCTCATCTCATTTGCCCTATGCAATTTGCATGTGGCTCAGCCACTAACCCAGAGATAGCCACCTTTGAGGATCTGCTTTTCAATTTAGTGCCTAACGCCCCATAAGTTCTGCCACATTTAGTGCGTCAGCATAATTTTCATTGTTGGCTTGCTGTTCATGTGTGTAGGGGTGACACAATAGAACCATCAGCCATGAAGACAGCAGATAGCCCTTCACATTCAGTAGCCACCCTTTAATTTGCCATGGGGGCTCAAGCGCAACTGGCACAATGGACTACCACAGAATGAATGCCTCTTGACTATTGCCAGGATATTGGGTATTGACCTGCATAATTCATTGCCTATGGTCACACACCCAGCTGTGTGCTAAGGGAATGGAACTCCTTTCACTTCTGGTATGAAGCAGAAATGATGTGTGGCCCTCGCAAAGTGATGCACACGCAATCAATGTCATCCAGCATCATGAGGAAGACTTCAATTCCAATAAAGCCATGTACTTGCTCTGCCTCTGTATCTTTGGTAAAAAAGAATGATGTACAGCTGGCTGTCATTATAAAGAGAGCCTCAGTAACTTCTATCAAGCAATAGTCGGCAGAAAACTGTAAGATGATCTGCAAAAGTGCAGTTTCATCCACAAAGCAAACCATACCCAATGTACTTCATGATCATGTCACCTTCAGACCCACTGTCAGTGAGGTCCTTGCCCTGCTTTGAGGTTGCAGTTGTGATGGCATCAGATGGTAGATTTCAGTGAGGATGTCCTTTCCAAGCACAGGTTTTTAAAAAAATTGCTCCTGGGATGTGATTGTCATTGGTAAGGTCAATATTTGTTGCAATTGAGAAGGTTGTGATGAGCCACCTTCTTGAACTGCTGTAGACCATCTGCTGCAGGTACATCAACACGACTGTTTGGAAGGGAGTTCTGGGATTTTGTCCCACCAACATTGAAGGTGCAGCGATATGGTTCCATGTCAAGATGGTGTGTGAACTAGAAGCCCTCAACAGAGTGGCTCGCAAGCTGGAGGAGTGTGCCTGCCTGGTCTCTGATGAAGTGTTGGCCACATGTGCTCATTTGGAGGTCTCCATGAGAAGGATGGTGGACGCGATGGAGACCCTCATCCAGCAGAACGCGGAGATGAGTGCAGGCCTGCACTGCATCGCGGGAGACATGGCTGAGTTCCTGCAGTGGCGACACAAGCAGGAAACGGGGCTCCTTCCCCTCGAGGAGTCAGCCAGGGCCCCGGGGACTCGAAGATAGGAGTGGCAGCTGGACACCCTTGGGTCATTCACTCAGTAACCGCAGAGGCTGTTCTCTCTCTCTGAGCCCCCTTTTCATGTGAGCCCTTCAACCTCATCCTCTGTCACTGCAAGGGGAGCAGCTGGCCCACGAGTGATCTTGGAGGGCCAAGTGTGTGTGAAGCAGTCCTTTCGTGCAAGCACTCTCCAACGCAAGCAGAAACTTCCCTTATCACACTCATCTCAATGTCCCGAGCATTTTCAATGCTGCCTTCTGGGGGTAGCTTTCAGTTGTCAATCTGAGCTGACTTGCATCTCTGCTCACCCACTGATCACACTCCCATGCAGCACTTAATCTCACCCACCATGACTCTCGTTTCACTTTCAATTTAGACAGCATTTAATTTTTTTTATTTGAAATGCTGGTACAGTATTTAACCAGCCACCCTTGCCAACCCTTCTACCGATGCCATTGAGCCCTCACCCTCCCACCTCAATCTGCCCTTGGTAATTATTATCATTCCCTCGCACCACCCATGCCACCCACAGATCGTTCTCCAGGAGGCAGCCATGGATTCATCAGAACCCTCCCTTGCACATTCACCTGGATATCCCCCCTTTCTGGGCCCCTTCCCCGCTTGGAATCCCTTATCCTGAAGATTTCATCCTGGAACTCCATCCCCCTGGAACCCATTGCCTCTCCTGGAATTCCTTCCCCGCTTAGTTCTTCCTCCTTCCTGGCTCCTTCAGACACCCTTACTTATCCCTCTAGTCTTACTCCTTCCCTTTCCCAACTCTTTCCTCCACCCTTACTTCTTCTTCCTTCCTTATTGCCTCCCTTCTCTGCAGTCCTTCTTCCCCCAGGACTTCCTCCCTTTACACAAGCCCCGTCCAGTTGCTGTCTTCCCTTCCATTATCTCCATCCTCCCCCTGTGCTCCATCGCCCCCTACCAACCTGCCCCGGACACCTTCATTCCCTCCTCCTAACCACAACCCCTGATACCTTCCCTCCCACCCAATCTCACCCTCGACACCTTTCCCCCTCCCAACTCACCCCCAACACCTTCGTTCCCACCCTCCCAACCTCGCACCTCCTGACATCTTTGTTCCCCCTCCAACCTCAATCCTTCTCACGACACCTCTTCCTCTCCTAGTTGATCCGATACATTCCTCTCCCATCCCCCTCTACATCTTTCTGTCCCCCCTCAACCATCATCCGTTGTGAGCAGACCCTCAATGGTGATTTTCCAACTTCCGTCAGCTGCTTTGCAGCACAGCCATGTCCAGGAGAATCCACCCAGCATACCATGGATGTTCCTCCAGGATCCCATTGCTGTCAGGCTCCAGGATCTTCTGCTTCTCCAATGTCCATGATGTGAGTGAGGGCCTCGCGGTAAGTCCTGAATTCTGCACATTACACTTGTCAAGATGTGTTCTGCACCTGCCTGTTTTCCCGCTGACATGGGTGGACGATCCAGTGGAGGTGGTGGGGGGGATGGTTCCAGCGGGCTGGCCAGATAATGATATACAGATGTATTGCAATGCGATTCTCGATGTCCAGTGACAGGAAACATGGCCCGTCATCGACGTTCTGATCAGGCGATCGCAAATTGGTTTGATCACGTCATGAAACCGATTTACTGCCTTCTCTGGCCAAATTATCCTCTCACACCGCCGAACGCGCCCAACGCCAGCAGGCACGGAACATCCCCCCCATAGTACTTTGCTGTGGTTCAGGTCTCCCTGAACATCTGGGTGGATATGCCTCCTCTTCTTCCTCCCTCTTCCAGCACCTTTTCAAATTCTGCCTGACCTTTGTCTATTCTGCAAGCTATGCTGTATTCCAAGGGGAACATCTACTAATGCACCGATATCTGGAAACAAGTAATCTATGCAGAAGCCTTGAAGTCAGCAAAAACTCCTGTGGCACCTGCCACCCCATTCTCTGTGGAGTTTTTCTATTTGAAACAACAATAGAAAGCATCAAACACTTTAGAACCATAGCAACAGCCAGGAGAAATCAATAAACATGGGAGGGGCTGGTAAACCCTTTAAACAGAGCTGGTGGGGTGGCCCTTCCTGCTTTAATATGAGTTTATTTAGGAGAAAGATTAGGTAATTCTAAGGTTAAGGAAGGTGCTAGCTGAAGTTTTGAGTTCCAAAATGGCAGCCGTAGAATCAAATCAGCAGTGCATGTTGATTGACATCATGATCTTCCTCCTCTGTATGCTTCTTGTGGATGCTCACTGTGTGCACACTAATGCCCACACCAATATGGCATCTGGTGCAATTCGCCCCACAAGTGAGTGTGAGTACCACAGACCCCATTTTGTAGTTCTTGTAACACCCAAAAGACAGGCACTAAGGAGACTAAGTTGTCTCCCAAAAAGTTATAAACCTGCCTCACCTATCAGAACTGAAAATTTCACTTGCATTTGTTGGCCAGTTGGCATTACATTGTAAAAAGGATGTATAATTATTTTCAGTTAACCTGCCAGTCAGCTTTCCAACAGCCAAGTATCTAGGCATTACCTACAGCAGCTCACAGAAAAGTGGAGATGGGTGAGTTACTTTGCAAAGAAGGGAGTATTTCAATATGAATTAAGAAGCCAAGTAAATTAGGTTTTTTGAGACAGCACAAACACGAAAAAATTAGCATTTCACAGTCTCTTTAGCAGTGTTTTTTTTCATGTATAATAAGATCTGTGTAAGTGAAATGAGGAAAGCTGTCATTCCTGAAAGTAATAGTGAATTAATCATGTATCATGGAAGTGAACGCCCATGAAGTATGCAAACTGTTACTGTGACAGAAATATCCTAATTGTAATAACGTTACATAAATAACACCAATCCTAATGACTTTATTTCAAAAATCAAATTTGCATTTCTGCATACTTGGCGAAGGGAGATAAGCAAGCTGTGGGGAGGGGTGTGATGGTAAATTCAAAACCCAATGTTGTTAGTTACGCATTAATTATAGTAATTATGGTAATTACTGTAGTAATTATGGTTTAACTTAGTGTGTAATGTACCTTTAAGAATAATACTGTAGGAAGGTCACATGAACTATAGTAACCAATAGGAGAGTAACGTAGGCTACCTCCGCAGTGTAATAGAGTTAGAGTTGAAGCTGAAAGCACATATGTAGTTGCTGCTGAGAATATTGTAAATAAAATTAATGTTTCCACCCAAGGAGTGTCCGCAGATCAACTTTCTCATTGATAATACAACTCAGCCACTGTTCTGGTGATGAGGATAAATGGGATTGAACTGAAGAAATCAAATTAGAAAGAAATCAGCACTGTACCTCACCCAGTGATTGTAAGTAGCAAGCTCTGTTAGAATTGAAGAAGTTATCCCCTATCAGAATGCCACAATTTGGGAGAATTGATCTTTTTGAACCAGCCACAGCTGATTGGTCTCATTACATAGAATGCCTCACACTCTTTTTTCAGGTGAACGAGATTATGAGAGAAGCGAAGAGGTGAGCGATCCTCATAAGAACTTGTGGGAGCAAAATCTATAGTTTGATTCAAAGTTTTATGGCACCCAGCGCCCCAGATTTAAAGAATTTCGATGAACCGGTGGACCTCATGAAGTGTCACTTTCAACCCAAGCTGTCAGTCACGATGCAGAGATTCAGGTTTAATTCGCAAAATAGAGCTCTGGGTGAGACAATTGCACGCTACATGGCAAATGTGAAGCAGCTAATGGAACACTGTGAGTTCGGTATGACTCTGAATGACATGCTCAGAGATCGTTTAGTATGTGGTGTGAAAGCGGACACTATTCAGGAAAGATTATTGTCCGAAGTGAATCTGGATTTCAAGAAAGCGATAGAGATAGTGCTGGCCATGGAAAGCACAGTAAGAGATTCAAGAGCACTACAAGGTGCACAAAATGGTGCTGCCCTCCAGGTCGGGTGAGAAACTTCTGCCGAGAAGTGGGAAACAGACCCCGATAGCCGAAGAATAAAGAAAAGTAACTTAGCAGCAAAATCGAAGAATAATTTTAATAGGGGTGGAAACAATCAGTCTTTCAGCAATTGGCAGTTGAAAGAAATCAAATGCTACTATTGCCATAGAAATAGACATATGAAGAGACAATGCAAGGAAGGATTCACGCAGGCTTGTGAACAAAAGCTGAAGCCCAATGAAACCTACAATATAAAAGAGCCTGAAACAACAAATTCAGACATTTACTTGCTGTTTAATCTGAAAGTTGGAAAGACAGAACCAATATTTGTCACAGTGAAAGTAAATGGCAAACCTGTTAGAATGGAAATGGACACAGGAGCTTCCGCTACATTAATTGGGGAACATATCTTCAGTATATGAATAATTCGTATGAATATGAACCAATTAAGTTTAGAAGAAACAGCTTCCAAATTAAAAACATATACAGGTGAAGACGTTCAAGTAAAAGGCATAAGCAGAGTAACTGTCCATTATGGAAGCCAATCGGCAAAGCTACCCTTGATGGTGATAGCAGGTAAAGGGCCAAGCCTCTTGGGGTGAAATTGGTTAAAGGGGGTTAAGTTAGAATGGGCTGAAATTTTCCAGTTGAGAGAAAGTGTGCTACCAGAGCTACTTAGAAAGTACGCCACTGTTTTTAAGGACAAACTGGGGAAAATCCAGGCCCTGCAAGCCAAGCTTCATGTGGATCTGGAAGCAACCCCTCACTCCATGAAGGCAAGGTGCTATATGCCCTGCAAGACAAAGTCGACATTGAACTGAACAGGCATTAAACAACCTGTTCAGTTCTCAGAATGGGCAGCACCCATAGTCCCCGTCCGTAAATCTGACCAAAGCGTCCGAATTTGTGGAGACTACAAACTGACGGTTAATAAAGTAGCTGAGCGAGACAAGCACCCCATTGCAAAAATCGAAGACCTGTATGCTAAGCTGGCAGGAAGGACAATGTACGCAAAGCTTGACATGAATCATGCTTATCAACAATTAGAGTTGGATAATGCCACCTGGGATTTTGTCACAATTAATGCCCACAAGGTGTTGTACCAATATACATGATTGCCTTTCGGTGTCTCCTCAGCTTGTGCCATCTTTCAGGGAACAATGGAAAGTTTACCTCAGAGACTGCCCCAGTCTATTTAGATGATGTACTGGTGACAGGGCTCACTAGAAAAGAGCATTTGGCAAACTTAGAAGAAGTTTTAAAATGTTTCTTGCAAGCTGGAGTGCATTTAAAAAAAGAAGTTCCAAGTGAGGGAGGTAATCTATTTGGGTCACCGAGTAGATTCACAGGGCCTCCACCTGGTTGAGGAGTAAGTGAGAGCCATAAGAGAGGCACCTGTGTCAAAGAATGCCTCAGAGTTCAAATCATTCCTGGGAATGATCAACTGTTATGGTTGGTTCTTACCCAATTTGTCTACAATGCTGGCCTCCCTGCATTCTCAAAAAGAACCAATGTTGGCCTTGGGAAGTGCCACAGACAGAAGCTTTCATAAAGGTGAAACAATTGTTGCACTCATCCAATCCATTAGTGCACTATGACCAGACGAAAACGTTGGTGCTGACATGTGACACATCTCCCTATGGAGTGGGAACAGTGCTCTCCCATCGGATGGACGATGGCATGGAACGGCCAATCGGTTATGTATCAAGACACTCGCCAAAGCGGAAAAGGGATATTCGCAGAGAGAAAAAGGCCTGCGCATCATCTTTGGGTGTCAAGAAATTTCACCAGTATGTACACCACCGCCATTTTACAATCAGTTCAGACCACAAACCATTGCTAGGATTTGGTGAGGACAAGGCTATACCACCCATAGCCTCAAGAAGAATACAATGATGGGCTTTAATCCTGGCAGTGCATGAATACACTTTCATACATAGGCCTGGCAATCAAATCGCAAACACTGATGCCCTTCGTCTTTTGCCTTTACAAGAAAATGATGAGCACATCCCAGTTCCACAGGAACTTGTTTAACTGTTAAATTTCTTAGATTCCTTGCCGGTATGTGCTCGACAGATCAGAGACTGAACAAGTCGGGACCCAGTCCTATCTCAAGTACAAGGACAAATGCTACATGGTTGGTCACAGGAGCTCGTATCTGATGAAATGAAACCATACTTCAATAGAAGGCATGAAATAACCAGTCAGGATGACATCTTATTGTGGGGAGCACAAGTGATAGTTCCTCCAAAGGGATGGGAGCCACTTTTAATTGAACTACACAGTGCCCATTCAGGAATTTCCTGAATGAAGACCATAGCATGCAGCTATCCATGATGGCCTGGGATGGATGGTGAAATAGAGAGTTCAGTAAAGCACTGTGTGCAATAGCAGCAACTGCAAAAGTTGCCAGTGACAGCTCCATTACACCCATGCGAGTGGCCAGGTAGACCCTGGGTGCAGTTACATATTGAATACATTGGACCTATCCTAAGAACAAGGTTTCTACTCATTGTCGATGCCTATTCAAAATGGTTGGATATATATGAGGTGAAGTCACCAACATCAGCCGCTACAATTGAGAAACGATGTCAGAGCTTTGCCATTTACAGACTACCAGAAGTAGTCGTTCCCGATAACAGCACAGCATTTATGAGTGCTGAGTTTCAACAGTTTATCAGCCTCAACAGTATCACTCATGTGAAAACTCCACCATACCACCCTTCCTCAAACAAACTAGCCAAAATGGCGGTTCAAGGCAGGCATGAAAAAGCTAACTGGTAATTCCTTGGCAACCAAGCTAGCACACTTTTTTTTTCATCACAGGACAACATGGCAGCCAATTTACACACAAGATCTCAGAAACAAAAATGTAATAATGACCACTTATTCAGTTTTTGTGATGTTGATTAAGGGAAGCTAATGCCTGTTTGAGGTGATCGCCAGGGCCAATCAAAAAATGGTCTAATCTACTTTCAGATCAAATGCCTTTCAGACTTTTATGTCTTGAGTTTATGAGTTCACTAGTTGAGTAAACTCAAATTGCACACCTTCATATGTTGAATATTGAATTCAACAACTTTAGGTCTTGAGCTCCCTCCTCCATCCCCGTCCCCTTTCTGTTTCTTCCCCCTTCCTTTTGTTTTTTCCAAAAAATTATACAGCTTTTTCTTTTCTCACCTATTTCCATTATTTTTAAATATTTTAAAATCTTTTATGCTCCCCCCACCCCACTAGAGCTATACCTTGAGTGCCCTACCATCCATTCTTAATTAGCACATTCGTTTAGATAATATCACCAATTTTAACACCTATGTGTTCTTTTGTTCTGTTGTCTGTGACATCTTTTGATGATCTGCTTCTATCACTGGTTGTTTGTCCCTACAACCACACCACCCCCCTCCACTTCTCTCCCCCCACCCAAACACCAACCCCCCCCGCCACCAAACACCTTAAATCAGCTTATATTTCACCCCTTTCCTAAGGTTCACTCAGTTCTGTTGAAGGGTCATGAGGACTCGAAACGTCAACTCTTTTCTTCTCCGCCGATGCTGCCAGACCTGCTGAGTTTTTCCAGGTAATTCTGTTTTTGTTTTGGATTTCGAGCATCCGCAGTTTTTTTGTTTTTATTCATATGCACTTGTTAGTTGATGGTCATTATCAATAATGGAGAGAGACTGACATTAGAACAAACTGTGATTGTTTATTTCAACTGAGGGCAGAGCACTAAATCCTTGAGTGCACCCACAACCACCTCCAGCTCCAGACTTACAGTTAACCAGTAGCCCACACTGTACATTGATTGGTCAGTACTGTCACATGGTTAGCCCACATGCATTCTCTTAAAGGTACATGGTACTCCACTTTACCACACAGACCTTGCTGGGATGCAGGGTACTGGTGCCCAAAACTGAACCTCTTCAGGCACATTATATGCTCATAAAATGCGTGAATCAAGAGACTTGCATTTATATGATGTCTCAAAGTGTTTTACAGGCAGTGAAGTACTTTTGAAGTGGTGCCACTCTTGTCATTAATCTGTAGATATTGGTTGAGGGTTAAATGTTGGCCAATTTATGTACAACAAGGTCTCACAAACAGCAGTGTAATAATGACCAGATATTCATTTCTTGTAATGTTAATTAAGAGAAAAAATTGGCCAGGACATCAGGGATAACTCCCCTCCTCTTCTCCAAAACAGTGCCATGGGATCTTTTATGCCTAATTGAGAGGGCAGACTACTTGATTTAACATCTCATCTGAAAGAAAGGTCTAATTTCTATCACGTAGATTTTTGCAGCAAAAAAGCAGGGCATTCAGCCTATTAAATGCTGATCATTTTTTTTCTCTTGTCCCTATGACCTCCTAAATTTTTTCCTTTTCAAAAATGGATGTACATTCTATTGAAAAGTTATTTGGATTTTGTTTCCAACAATTTAGTATCATTATAACTGTAAAGTAACCCCCTTTGTTATTAGTTTGTTTCCTATGACATATAACAAATGTTCTTCCTGAAACTTGCTTTTATTCTTTCATGGAATGTGGGCATCACTAGCAAGGCTGGCATTTGTTGTCTATCCCTAATTGCCCTTGAACTGAGTAGCTTACTGGGCCATTTCTGAGGGCAGTTAAGAGTTAACCACATTACTGTGGGGCTGAAGTCACACGTAGGCCAGACCACGGAAGGACAGTAGATGTCCTTCCCTAAAGGACATTATTGAACCAGATAGGTTTTTACAACAATCGATGATATTTGTAAATTAGTTTGCAACTAATTTCCAGTGATTGTACATGAGGGTATTTGTCTGGGCATGCTCTTCTGTGGTCACTCTTGATAACAACTACTTGCATTTATATAGCATCTTCAACATAGAAAGATGTCCTAAGTGCTCAAAAGAGGGAGCGATAAACAAAAATCTGAAATTTATCATGGTCCCTTCTTATATTGTTGTATTTTTTTTTACAGGTGAAGTATCTATTACATTTTCTTTCATTCCTTACTCCTTTTCCATTCAATTAGGTGAAAGAAAAGAATCAAGTTTTGTAAAAGTTACTCCCAACTGGGTGATGGGATTGGAGAAATAAAACAAAAGTAATTAAATAGATTAAAACAAGATAAAATTAAAATAAAAGTAAAAACAGGTAGAATAGATTTGGAATAAAG
The DNA here is from genome assembly GCF_017639515.1 of Carcharodon carcharias. Classification (NCBI taxonomy): domain Eukaryota; kingdom Metazoa; phylum Chordata; class Chondrichthyes; order Lamniformes; family Lamnidae; genus Carcharodon; species Carcharodon carcharias. The sequence continues at coordinate 143,379,252 of NC_054477.1, forward strand.
ATAGAGATTCATCTTTTGATTGTTAAAAAAAAATTACATTTATATGGCACTTCCAGTCCTCAGGGTGCTCAAATGATATTTTATAGCCAATTAAATACTTTTCAAGTGTAGTTACTGTTGTAATGTAGGAACCAATATTCACACAGCAAACTCCCGCAAAGAGTAATGTGATAAGCACCAGATCATTAACTTGTAGATTTTGGTTGAGGGTTAAATCTTGACCTGGATATCAATGAGAACTTCTGGCTTTTCTTTAGGATAATGCTGTGGGGTTCTCTACGTCAATGTGAGAGGGTCTAGTTTCTCATTTAAAAGACAGCTCTAGTACTGCTCTGGAGCATCATCCTATATTTTATATTCACGTCCCTTGCATAGAAATTGAACCCACAGCCTTCTGACTCAGAGACGAGGGTGCTATTGCTGAATGACTGCTGACACCTTAAATATTTCTTAATAACTAGCCCAATATTTATTTGCAGGTTGTTTGCACAGTAATATCCCGTTGTAAAATTTAGGATTATGTACCTCAGCTAATTTCCATGTGATTTCTGTAATGTTTCTGTTTAAATTGATTATGTTTGAAATTGCGTTGAAGAGCAGTTTTACTTTTTAGAAAGGGGATGACTGGAAGTTATACATGGTGTGAGTCAAAAGAGAATCTGGCCAAAGGGAGTGATATAAAACCTTCCAACTCTGCACAAATTTTTGAATGGACTATAAGTTCTGTCTCAAATTGTCAAAACAGAAAATACTTTCTGACAATGCTGGTATAAATTTGATGAATGGACAACATACGCAGTCTGCATGAACTATACCATGCCCAATAATTACTTTTTAACTGCAGTAATGGGATGCAAGTATTTTTAAATGACCTGAAAAATCTAAAAATTTAATAAAATTAAATAAAGTTCTGTAATCAGGGACACTACTGGAATAGCAAATCAGAATGCTTGCCACAAAATTTGGCTGCATAGCACTGACAAATTTGGTTCTTCATGTGTCATCTAGAGTCCAAAAAAGGTGTATTAGACACCTGCCCATACTGCTGGTTCAGGCAGCACCAGAAGCCCGCTCACTGAGGTGTAAAATGATGCAGGGTGATATCAGGCGTGCTTCCTGACATCATCATGCGTCATTTAGATTTTCAGTTCGGCGGGCGCACAGCCGAGTTGGTTGTGCGCATGCCGAACTGTCACAGGCCTGTTAAGGCCATTAATTAACTAATTAACTTTATTAAGAAAGCTGCCTGTCCAACCTTAAGGTTGGCGGGCAGGCGAAGAGCCCAGACGGCCTTTGCATTTGTCATGGAACCTCATCCACTGGCGGGATGAGGTTTCATGTATGTTTTGGAAATCTTGGAAAAAATTTTAATAAAATTATTACACATGTCCCAGATCATGTGATAGTTTCAAATGAGGGGACATGGTCCAAAGGTTTTTTTTCTCCTTTATTAAACTTTAGAAACTTTAAACAAGTCTGCCTCAGGGAGATTTCTGCACTCTATCATGCGCGTGCGCGAAAGAGCGCACTCCTGACTCAGGGAACCACCACGCCCGCCCGCACAGGGAGCGCACAGCGCTTCCAGGCGCGGGTCACGCTGGGCGGGCCTTAATTGGCCCGCCCACTTAAAATGGCAGCGCAGATTTGATCAGGGGCACTGATCGGGTCTGCGCCCGTCCCCATACAACCCCCCTGATGGGGGAAGAATTCTACTGCTGAAGATCAGATGGCAGGGCAAAATACCAGACACTGAGGTGCTAACCTAATCTAACATGCCAAGCATCCCCACCACATTGAGACAGTCACAACTGATTTTGGTTGCCTTGTAGCCTGAATGCCTGACACTTGCTCATCAAAGCGAATCTTCTATGAAGAGCTTGAGTTTGGGGTGTGCTCTCATATGGCGGTGTGGGGAATTGCTATAAGAACAGTAAGAAGTTTTAATATTGATTTTGAGCCCTGGGAGAAGTTCTTCCAGGATTACTGCAGCTAGCACAACCAAATAAAAAACAATGTTGTCTGCTATGAAAGCAAGCGCATATCAGAGGCAGAGAGAAAATGCAAGGAGAGAAAATCCTGACCAAAATTCAATTGTCTGCCGTATCCTGTCCTATTTGCAGCAGAACCTAGTGGGCACAGATCAGTCTTAGCAGCCACCTACATACCCACTGGAACCCTATCAAACACTCCAGGTGATGAACATGGTCATCTTTGCCTTGAAGAACAAACAAGAAGTTGCCAGTTAAAGGCATCAGTTGGCCTCTGGGGTGGTTGTGGGGGGTGGTGGTGGAGAGGTTGTCCTCAACCCTTCCCGCCACTGACTGAATAACAGGGAGTTGGGAAGGTGACAAGCACCCCACTCCCACCTTCCCTCCTGATTCCAAGTCCCACCCCCAGCCTCCTAGCCTACTACCATGGGCCAAATTAAAATATGCAAAGTGTGTGCAAGCTCTTCCCCTTTAAGAGTTGCAGGCTGGTTTAACATAGTGCAGGCTAGCTTGAATTCACGCTGGCCTCGCAATTTTGCACCCATTATTCATTGAAGTTTGCCACCGCCTGCATGGAATGAATGGACGCTAGGTTAACTGCACAGCACGTTCTCTATGTCCATTTCCTGCGGCCCTCTAACTTTTTTCCCCTCAGCGTTTATGGGATTTAATTGAAAATTTGGTAGTTTGATTACTTTGTGACAAGAGGCTGCTAAGAGCATGTTTTGCTGGATGGTGAGAAGTAATGGTAGTGTGAATTTCATCTTCAATTTATGCTTGCCTTTGAAAGCTCTCTTTATAATGTGAGTAGCGCTTTATAGTAAATCTGCCTTCTATGCTTTGATTTGTACCATAGACTATAGCAATAATATCGCCTTGTTTGTGGAAATGCTTTAGGGATGTCTTCAAAACATCCCTGAAGAGGTCAAACGTTCCTGCTGACCCATGGAAGTCCCTGACCTGTGACCGACCAAGATGGAGAAGGCTCATTCGGGAAGGCATCGAATATACCAAGAAACTTTGTCGGGAATGTGCAGCGGCGAAATTGGGGCATTGGAGAGAGCGCACAAAACCCCAAAGCAATCCAGCTAACCAGCCCTTCAGGCACCACCTGCCCCCCCAATGTGATAGAGTCCCCAGGTCATACATTGGACTTATCAGCCATCTCAGAACAAATCAAACCGGTGTGGAAGCAAGTTATCTTCAATCCCAAGGGACTACCTAAGAAGTAGAAACAGACCAAAGCAATCAAAATGTTCACACTGAGTAAAAATATGCCTGGAGCCAACCTGAGTGGGAGGTTAGAGATAGATATATTCATACCAACAGTACTTTCCTTAGGAAAATGGCAGAGCATAAATTACAGACCAAAAACCTCATTACAATTAGTCCAAAAAATAATGCTATTTCATTGTTTGTGATTAGGAACTGGATAACTTAAAGAAATACTTGAAAATGCAAGGTTACACATTCACTAAATTAATGCATCATAAACACTGTGTAAGAGGTAAAAAACAACCTCAAGACCTTAAGGAGTAGAATTATCTTCTTGTGGTAATGCTACTGCCTATTTAACGCTTAGAGTGAACAGGTTACATTGGTTGCAAGTAACCCTTTTTGAAGTAATTATTCCATGCTCACATAATTCCGCAGTTAATTATACATGGTGCTAATGCATTTCTGTACACTACCTAATTAAAGAAATTATTACGGGGTGGACTGAGCTAAAATGCTACACGATACATTTGATGTGGAATTCAGTAACTCCTCTCTGATAAAGTGCCACATAATAGACTTATTAGCAAGATTGAAGCCCATGAGGACAGCTGCAGCAAAAATACAAAATTGGCCAAGGATAGAAAGCAGACTGCAATGGTGAACAGCTGTTTCCCAGACTGGAAGGGAGTACACAGTGGTGTTCCCCAGGGGCTGGTATCAATAACCTGGCCTTGGGTCCAAGTGGCAACATTACAAATTTGGCAGATGACATAAAGTTCGTGAAATATAATGAGTGGTGAGGGGTAGATTTCAGGATAGCATGGACAGACTGGCAAAATGGACAGACTCTTGACATACAAGATTTAACGCAGAAAAATATGAAGTGATATAAATATATGTATTTTTTTAAGGAAAAATGAAGTGAGATAACCTATGTTAAGTGATAGGATTTTAAAAGGGGTATAGCAACAGAGAGACTTGAGGGCTCAAATGCATAAACCTGGCATTCAGAACAAGTTATCAAGGTTGTTAAAAGAAGCAAGTAGGATCCTTGGTTTTATAAATAGGGTCATAGGGCGCTAAATTGGACAATTTCCATAAAAGGACACCAGGATCGCGTGGCACAATGATCATTCCGATATCAGGAGCATGACAACTTTTTGGTGTCAACTAATTTGCATTACTGAACAGGGCACTCAATTTTACATGATGCTAGCACCACTTAAAGCTAATGCGCTCAACTTAAAGCCAGTCTGAGGCCCTTAAAGGGGAGGTGTATTGTAGCTGGCAGAATTTGGAACTATTTGTGGAAGTGGCTAAGTAGAAAGATGAGTGAATTATGGTGTAACAGTGAAGAGAGCACCCTCCAAGGTTCTCTCATGCTGCTCTGGATGCCTTGCTAGAAGAGGCTGAGTGGAGAGATGTCATCGATCTATAGGGAGCCAGGAGGACTTCCAAGCAAACTATCTGAAGACTGTGCAACTAAATAGTCATGGCAAACAATACCAGAATTCAAAGCCTGGAGATGTGGATGTAGAGCCTCAAGAAAATTCACTCAGAGGTTTTATGAATCTTTGCAGTTCTCTACCCCGGAGAGTTGTGGATGCTCCATTTTTGACCATATCAAAAGACCTGTGATTGACAGATTTTTGGTTGAACAGGGAATCAAGGGATATGGGGAGCAGGTGGAAAAGTGGAGTTGACACGAAGTTCAGCAATGATTGTATTGAATATGACAGTCAATGGGAATCAGAGGGAAACTCTCCGCTGGTTGGAGTCATACCTAGCACAAAGGAAGATGGTTGTGGTTGTTGGAGATCAATCATCTCAGCTCCAGGATGTCACTGCAGGAGTTCCTCAGCGTAGTGTCCTAGGCTCAACCATCTTCAGCTGCTTCATCAGTGACCTTCCTTTCATCATAAGGTCAGAAGTGGGGATGTTCGCTGATGAACGCACAATGTTCAGTACCGTTCGCAACACCTCAGATACTGAAGCAGTCCATGTCCAAATGCAGCAAGACCTGGACAATATCCAGGTCTGAGCTGAAAAGTGGAAAGTAACATTTGTGCCACACAAGTACCAGGCAATGACTACCTCCGATAAGAGAGAATCTAACCATCGCCCTTTGACATTCAATGGCATTACCAATGCTGAATCCTCCCACTATCAATATCCTGGAGGTTACCATTGAGCAGAAACTGAATTGGACCTGCCATATAAATACTGTGGCTACAAGAGTCTTGGAATCCTGCTCCAGTTGCAGCAAGAGCAGGAGTGCAGCGAGGATGAATGGCACCAGCATAGTTTCTTAGTAAAAGCCTCAGGGTTGAGGGCTGGATTGAGCCAGTTGGAGCAGCAGCTAACCCCAACAGGAACCCCACCAGAATTCGAAAAGGCTGATGAAAGTGACGCCAGTGCAAAGCAGAGAGCTGATTGGTAGGTAGTGGGTAAGTTGTTTCTCTCCACTTTAAAGCTACATTAAGGAAAGATATGAGTTATAGCACTTTTTTTAAAAAGAAAGAAACTTAAATATTTTTCTACTTGGCTAAAATTTAGGATAAGAGTATTTTAACTAAAGGTATGGTAGTGGAGCTCAGTTCCATGTGTTGCGCGGCCTGCAGAACGTGAGAAGCCTTAGACAGTCCTGGCAGTATGGATGACCACACCTGCAAGAAGTGGCACTGGTTTGGCCAGCTTGGGCACCTAGTCTCGGAGTTTGAACGTCAGCCGGAAGCACATCAGTACATCCACGAGGCTGAGAGTTATGTGGATAGCATGTTTTTCAATGTGGCCACCCCGCAGCTTAAGGAAGTGCAATCAGAGAAGGAATGGGTGAACACCAGTCAACAGAAGGCAGGCAGGCAGAGAGTCAGGAAAGCCCAAGAGTGCACCTCACTCAAGAGCAGTTTTTCTGTGTTGGAAAATGGTGAGAGTGACGGTTCCTCTGGGGAGTGCAGCCGGAGCCCAGCTGCACAAGGCGGGAGGAGAAAGAGAGAAAGAGCAATAGTGATAGGTGACTCAATTATGAGGGGTAAAGACAGGAGCTTCTGCGGCCACGGATGTGACTCTAGGATGGTGTGTTGCCTCCCTGGGGCTAGGGTCAAGAATGTCAATGAATGGGACATTCTGAAGCGGGAGGGCGAACAGTTAGAGATCATGGTTCACATTGGTATCAACAACATAGGTAGAAAGAGGGATGAGGTCCTGCAACAAAAATCTAGGGAGCTGGCTAGCAGACTGAAAAGCAGGACCTCAAAGGTTGTAATCTTTGGATTACTCTCATTGCCATAGGCTGGTGAGTATATGAATAGGCAGATAGAGCAAATAAATGTGTGGTTGAAGAGTTGGTGCAGGAGGGAGGGCTTTAGATTCCTGGATCTCTGGGTCTGTTTCTGGGGAAGGTGGGACCTGTACAAGTCCCGACAGGTTGCACCTTAACTGGAAAGGAACCAACATCCTTGCCGGCTTTGGGGGCGGTGCGGGGGGCGGGGGGGTGGTTGTTGGTGGTGGTGAGGGTTTAAACTAATTTGGCAGCAGGTTGAAATATGGGATATGGAGTGGAGGTATAATGGGCGATGATGTACAGGCAAGTATAGAACAAAAACCAAGTCAGTCTGGAAGGCAGAGCATATATAGTCAAGTTAAGGCATAAGGGAGAATGGCAAGGCTGGATGACATTTACTTTAATGCAAGGAGTCTTGCGAGTAAGGCCGATGAGTTGAGGGTGTTGATTAACATATTTGGATATGATATCATAGCCATCATGGTTGAGGGACAGACTGGACTGGCAGCTCGATATTCTGGGGTACAGAATCTTCAGGTAAGACAAGGTTGGGGATGGAGGGGGTAGGTCTAAAAGAGGAGGTGGTGTCACAATATTGATCAAGGAGTCAATTACTGCATTACGGAGGGATGATATCTTAGAAGGTTTCTCAAATGAGGCTATATGGTTAGAACTTAAAAGCAAAAAGGGGGCAATTACATTGCTTGGAGTGTGCTATAGATCCCCAAACAGTCAGGGCAAGATAGAAGGGCAGATATGTAGGCAAATATCAGAGAAGCGTAAAAATAATAGGGTAATAATGTTAGAGGGTTTCAACCTCACTAATATTAACTGGGATAGACAAATTGTGAAAGGTTTATAGGGGGCTGAATTCTTAAAATGTATCCAAGAGAGATTTTTAAGCCAGTACATAGAAAGTCCTACAAGAGAGGGGCCAGTGCTGGGCCAAGTTTTAGGGAACGAAGTCGGGCAAGTGGTAGAAGTGTCAGTGGGGGAGAATTTTGATGATAGTGACCATAACTCAGTAAGATTTAAGATAGTTATGGAAAAGGACAAAGATGGACCAGAAGTAAAGGTTCTATATTGGGGGAAAGCCAATTTTAATATGATAAGATAGGATCTGGCCAAAGTGGTCTGGGAGCAGCTACTTGTAGAAAAACCTACATCAGAACAGTAGGAGTAATTCAAAAAGGAAACAGTGAGAGTGCAGGGCTAATACATTCCCATAAAGGTGAAGGGTGGGAGCAACAAGTCCAGAAAACCTTAGATGTTGAGGAATGTACAGGGTTTGATAAGGAAAGACAGGGAAACTTATGGCAGAGACTGAGAGCTGAAAACAGTGGAAGCCCTAGAGGAATATAGAAAATGCAGTGTTTAACGTAAAAAAAAATAAATTAGGAGAGCGAAGAGGGGGCATAAAAAACATTGGCAGGTAAAATAAAGGAGAACCCAAAGGTGTTTCATAAGTATATCAGGGGCAAGAGGATAACCAGGGAAAGAGTGGGGTCCATTAGGGACCAAAGTGGCAATCTGTGTGAGGAGCTGAAAGATGTAGATGACTCTTTAAATGAGTACTTTGCATCTATATAGAGAAGGACAATGTAGGTATAGAAATCAGACTGTGATATACTTGAACAAATTAGCATTGTGAGGGAGGAGGTATTAGTGGTTTTAGTGGGCTTAAAAGTGGATAAATCCCAGGCCCCATTGAGATCTATCCCAGGCTGTTGTGGGAGGCAAGGGAGGAGATAGCAGGGGCCCTGACCTTAATTCTTAAATCCTCTCTGGCCACAGGAGAGGTTCCAAAGGACTGGAGGACAGTTAATGTGGTGCCATTATTCAAGAAGGGTGATAGGGATAAACCAGGGAACTATAGGCCAGTTAGTCTAACATCAGTGGTAGGGAAACTTTTGGAAACAATTCTGAGGGACAGAATTAATCTGCACTTGGAGAGGCAAGGATATCAGCATGGCTTTATCAGGGGGTGATCATGTCTAACAAATTTGATTGAATTTTTCAAGGAGGTGACTAGGTATGTGGATGGTGCAGTTGATGTAGTTTATATGGACTTTAGTAAGGTTTTTGACAAGATCTCACATGGGAGACTGCTCAAGAAGGTAAGAGCCCATGGGATCCAATTTGGCAAATTGGATTCAAAATTCGCTTAGTAGCAAGAGGCAATGGGTGATGGTCGAAGGTTGATTTTGTGATTGGAAGCTTGCATCCAGTGGCGTACCACAGGGTTCGGTGCTGGGTCCCTCGCTGTTTGTAGAGTACATTAATGATCCAGACATGAATGTAGGAGGTAAATTAAATTTGCAAATGACACGGAAATTGGTGATGTGGTAAATAGCGAGAAGGAAAGCATTAGACTACAGGCTGATATAGATGGGCTGGTCAGATGGGCAGAACAGTGGCAAATGGAATTTGATCTTGAAAAGTGTGAGGTCAAGGCAAGGGGATACACAATGAACGGTAGGACCCTAGGAAGTGTGCTTGTCCATAGATCCTTGAAAGCAGCAGGACAGGTAGATAAGGCAGTTAAAAAGGCATATGGGATACTTGCCTTTATTAGTCAAGGCATTGAATACAAGAGCAGGGAGATTATGATGGAGCTGTATAAAGTGTTAGTTAGGCCACATCTGGAGTATTGTGTGCAGTTCTAGTCACCACACTATAGGAAAGATGTGATGCACTGGAGAGGGTGCAGAGGAGATTCACTAAGATGTTGCCTGGGCTGGAGCATTTCAGCTATGAAGAGAGACTAGATAGGCTGGAGCTGTTTTCCTTATAGCAGAGAGGCTGATGGAGGGACCTGATTGAGGTGTACAAAATTATGAGGGGCATAGATAGATTAGATAGGAAGAAACTTTTCTCCTTAGTGGAGGGGTCAATAACTAGGATACACAGATTTAAGATAAAGGGTAGTGGCTTTAGAAGGGATTTGAGGAAGCATTTTTTATCCAGAGGGTTGGGCGTATCTGGAACTCACTGCCTGAAAGGGTGGTAGAGGCAGAAACCCTCACAGCATTTAAGAAATATTTAGATGAACACTCGAAATGCCATAACAGACAAGTACTGGAAAATGGGATCAGTGTAGCTAGGGACTTGTTGCCCGGAATGGACACAACGGGCTGAAGGGCCTCTTTCAATGCTGCAAAACTCTATGACTCTATGAGTAACTCACTTCCTGGCTCCCCAAAGTCTGTCCACCATCTACAAAGCAAAGGTCAGGAGTGTCATGAAATGCTCTCTACTTGCCTGGATGAGTGCAGCTCCAACAACATTCAAGAAGCTTGACACCATCCAGGACAAAGCAGCCCGCTTGATTGGTACCTCACCCACAAACTTTCACTCCCTCCACCACTAATGCACAGTGGCAGCAGTGTGTACCATCCACAAGATGCACTTCAGGAACTCACCGAAGCTCCTTAGATAGCACCTTCCAAACCAATGATCCTACTATCTAGAAGTACAAGTGCAGCAAGCACATGGGAACATCACCACCTGGAATTTCCCCTCCAAGCCACTTGCCATCCTGACTTGGAAATATATCGTCATTCCTTCACTGTCACTGAGTCAAAATCTTGGAACTCCCTCCCTAACAGCATTGTGGGTGTACCTACTCCACATTGACTGTAGCTCACCATCACCTTCTCAAGGGCATTTAGGGATGGGCAATAAATGCTGGCCTAGCCAGTGATGCCCACAGCCCATGAATGAATGAGAAAAAGAAAATGACAAAGTTGGTTTGAGGGGCTGTATGGTCTTCACCTGGCAATGTTCTTTTTTCAATGTCTTCATACAAGAGGTCTGGGCGAGTGAATGCATCATCAAATGCAATGTCCTATTAACTGCACCACTAGTGTCACACACTTAGCACTACTGCAAGTCTAACACCTATATTCTACAGCTTGCACATACTGCCAGCTATTCAACCAAGACAACCACATCACTCAGACAGACAGCACCACCCTCACTGACTCTTTCCTTTCTCTTATAGGGCAATTTGGTGCATATCCAGAGGCAGCAGGAGCTAACACACTGGGGGAGAGCAGGCATGACTTCATGTCTTACTCCTGTGGAGGAGATGGTGGTTGAAAATGATGGTGTCCACATACCTAACCCTCGTCCTCACATCCCACTTTCCAGATATCTCACAATCTCTTGTGGCTTATAGGCTGCAGCATTCTAAGCATTCTACCTCTTGCTTTCCACACCTCCCCCCACCAGAACCTTACACTTGTGCCCTTCTCTTTTCAGGTACTCAAGAACCATCACCTGAACCGGCAGTGATGGAAGACCAACACATAGAAGAGCAGAAAGACAGTGATGTAGATAAAACCCCTCACTTGCTCCACCCTTGTGGCCACCAGTTCAGATAGAGACATTGCAGGTACTTGAGAGGATTGCTTAGTGACAGGATCTACAATTGGTGTGACACCAGGGGCATAAGTAGCCTGACGCCAGGATAGTCCAACACTAGTGCCAGTGCCAACTTGCTGGAGGAGGAGGCAACAAATGTGTTCCCTGCAGAAGACTCAGATGTGTACTTGGATAGGACAAAGTACAGAAGGTGGCTGGTGATATGTACAATGAAATGCTTGGTACATTGGCAAGCCTGCCAGAAATCCTGCAATGCCAGGGAGCAGGGAGGAGTTTGGCAAAAACGTTGTGCAGAGCTTGGAGCCCATCCTTCCCAGCATGGAAATGGTGGCCCACTCCATGAAAGCACTGGCAGGCCCAACCACGATGCAGCATCTGACGAACAACGTTTCGCTTTGCATTGCACCACAATCAGAAGCCACCCAAAGTTTGCGTACTGCTCAGAATTCTGGAACACAATAAAAACAGAAAGTGCTGGAAATATTCAGCAGGTCTGGCAGCATCTGTGGAAGGAGAAATGGAGTTAATGGCCAGAGATTTACAGCCCCATCATGGTGAGAACGGGGCCTTAAAATGCGACAAGCCATTCTAAACTCAATGGACTTTGGCAGGAACATAAAATCCCACCGTCATAAAATTCCACCCAATGTCTCAGGTTGATGACTTTTCATCACATTACCCATTGTTTGATGTCATGGTCTACCTACTCTGCATTTATCCAACAGATGGTTAATACACATTCACTGACACTCTCACCAAAATTATATTCGTCACCACTTGCACCTGAAGTGTGTATGCACACTGTGATCACTATTTTGAAGCCAAAACCTAGCATTTTTAGCACAAAGAAACTGCACAGTAAGGTGCCAAACTTTACAGCCATAGAGTATAAAAGGAAGTTATGGTAAACCTTAATAATCATTGGTTCAGCCTCAATTAGAGTATTGGTCCTGTCACAACGATGGGAAATTGTGACTGAATGAGACCGACCCATACATTCACCAGCTAACCAAAGACATATTGAAGTGTTTAAGGAGGAACCTTTCCTGGAAAAAAAATACAAGAAAAGACACTGACCAAAAATGGCTGCCATGAGTCACCTGATGTATAGAATTGTAAGTTGACCACTTTTCTGGCAAATTCCTATGAATTGCAATGCTGACGTGTTGGATCATGAAATTTCACACCTGGAGGTGTCAAAGTCCACTTCAAAAATGGGTGATCAGGAGCGTTCCCCACTTCACGGAGTGCATTATGGCGGTGATGATGTCAGGTGCCAGTTACATCATCACAATAATACCATACGCGGACGGGTCAAAAAGTCAGGAACCCACCCGTGTTATTTAAATGGAAATTTAAAACGCAATTGAGCCAATTAACTACATGTCTCACTGGAATATGACTGCCAGATAGCAATAATACACCTTCAGGGTGAGATTTACGACATGTGTGGAATCTGTTTTTTTAAGAGCAAGCTTGTCAGGTGGGTTTTTAAACTGCAGCCAAGAGCAGAATCTCAGCTTTGCAGTTCAAAATCCATTGACTGCAGGGTCTGCTCATTTCAGTGGGCAGAGTTACACTTTGGATAGTTTCTCTTAATGGCTCCCCTCTCATTCAAGGGACTCTTTTGATTGTTTATTGAATATTCTCCTGTCCTTAACCCAGGGCTGAGGGCTGGAAACTCTTGGAGGGGGATTGTGTTCTCTGTTGGTAACACAATCCCCAGTAAAGGGAAGAGAAGGATTAGGAGGACGAGGAGTGGTAGGAGTAGAGTGAGAGGAAGAAGGGAACGCAGGGAGGCCCAGAATGCTGTGGGTCCTCAGTAAGGGGACAGAACATGCTAGACCCCAATGGTCAGGAAGAGCCTAGAAACCCTCATTGGGGGTGCAGGCAACATTAAGCTGCCCCAAGTGTATATAGGCAGTGATTCAGCTACCTGTAACTGATTGAGTCTCAGCGCAGAAGGCGACTCAGGCTTTCAAGGGCATTAGTGGCTTCAATGAAATATTTTCCTTCTATCTCCCGGTTGCAATGAGCAAGTCCTAAAACTCTTACATCAGAACCTTCCCCATCGACCCACACATTTACACAATTCTTCCATTTCTCCCTCAACCTTTCATTTCCTACCTCAATCTTCAGACTCAAGTCACACATCCACAGCAATCAATAAGAACACAAACATGAGTGAATAAGAATTTTGTAATTATTCACAAGCCTTTAAGGCATGACAATATCATGAAAGAAAAATTTCACCCATGTGTCCCTATTTGTGACTAATGTGGATATTTACAAACATGTTTACAGGTGCTGTGGCACGGTGTTGCCCCCCTCACTTGTGGCTGCACTGGAGAGAGGCAGCTGATCTGCCACCCCCGCCTTGGCTTGGATGACTTCAGAGGGCATCCCCCGTGTGGCTGTGGCTTTGAGTGGCTGACCACTCCAAGAAGCTCATACTGAGATGCACGTAAGCCCTGAGCCGCCACGGCAACAGTCGAGGCCTGTGTCAATGGCCAATGAATGGAGGAGATGCTGCCCTCAGTGCTTGAAGAGGAACTTCCAGATGGAAGCAGCTGCTGCTCATCCCCCACCACTAGGACCAGTTGGTCCTCCCTGCCAACTGGTGAGGTTCCAGGAATTGGGTGGGCAACCAAGCTCCCAGTTCCCTGTCGCCTTGGGTCTATGCCCTTGAGCTCAGAACCAGGAAGATGGTGTGCAGGTCAGATCTCATCCCAACGATTGGGTCTGCAATGCACTCAGTTTGCCTTCCAGGATAGTCCCCAGTATGTCTATGGAGGAAGCTTGATGCTCCAAAGAATGGGTAATCGCAGAGTTTATGGCCTGGATGGATCTCCGCTCGCTTGAGGTGCAGGTGGAGGCAGAGGGTAACCAGGATGCCGACAGTTGGAGGACTGCTGGTGATCAACACGATGCTCAGTCGAAGGCTGATGATGAGCCTCTGGAGTTGTCCGTTAGGCGATAGATGCCGGATGTCCAGCGGGATGTGTGGGAGGATCTGGCGGAGATCCATGAGGGTAGGAATGCCATGGTCTCCATTATGGAGGAGTCCATGTGGAGCATTAACACTGTGTTGACCCTCATGGCAGAGCGCAATGCATCCTCCATTGAGATAGTGGCCACTCTCATGAAGAGGCAGCTCCAGGAACAGAATCAGGGATTTGTGGGGCTGCGCTTGGACCTGCAAGCCCTCACACAGGCACTAGCTTCAGATGCTCAGTGTCTGTGTGTGAGATAGATGAGGCACCCAATATACCACCTAGATGTCCATCCTTCAATGGCAATGAGCAGAGAGGTCCACAACGAACTCACATTGGTGCACGAGCAGCCTGTCGTCTCTGTGGGCTCCTCTTTGGGTGCTCTGGATGATGGCAGCTTCTCCACCCCTCTGCCAGTGACCATAGCATCTGATGAGGCTACAGTGACTGGGGAGATGCTAGTCGTGGCACTGGCCACTCCCTCGTAGGCGGGGTCAGGACAGGCTCCACTGGCCAGAGGACAACTGCCAAAATCATCAGGGCCAACAGGGGTCCAGAGTCAGCTAGCTGTCTCCAATGCTGCTGCCAGCGAGTGGGAGCATGTAGACGTAGCACTCATAAATGTAAGTTTAAAGTACCATAAGCACAAGGGAGAATGTTCAGGGGTGCTGTTTTGTTTTGCCATTTTTTCCCTTTTTTTTGATGATGTGATCGTCAACACCTGTTCACAATCTGTGATTGCCAACATTATATTACATTTGCTTTTGTGTTATTGGCCTGAGTATGTTTCATTTGTTTTGTAGGTGCAGGGTGTGCCAGTATGTAATGCTAGACGTGAGTGGCTCGGAATTTTATTGCACAGGCACTGAGTGTATCTTGGGGGCAGAGGAAAGGGTCATTTCAGACATCCAGGAGGGTGGTGGCAGCCCTGGCATGAGGTGGTAGCACTTATTTGGCAGCCTAGCTGAAGAAGCGTTGGATCAAGACCTGGTGTTGCTGCCTCCCTGGAGGTTACTGAGGTCTGTCTCCACAGCCTCAGTGTTCTCCTCACTGTGCTCCTCTTCTGACTCACTACTGGATTCATCATTTGTGGCCTGTGAAGCTGTGTCAAGATCCTCTTCCTCCAGTGGGCCACCTCTTGCCAGTGCAAGACTATGGAGAGTCTAACATGCAACCGCTATCAGTGATGCCCGCTCTGGGGGGTAGTGTAATGTTCCCCCTGAATGATCCAGGCATTGGAAGTGCATCTTGAGAAGACCTATGGTTCTTTCCATCTCCACCCTTGTGG
Source organism: Carcharodon carcharias (assembly GCF_017639515.1). NCBI lineage: Eukaryota > Metazoa > Chordata > Chondrichthyes > Lamniformes > Lamnidae > Carcharodon > Carcharodon carcharias. The sequence goes on from NC_054477.1 coordinate 143,394,408, forward strand.
AGGCATGTCTCCTGTTATACCGTTGCTTTGCCTCTGTTCTTGGGTGGCGGAGAGGCATCATGAGCCACGTTTTCAAGCGATATTGCTTGTCAACCAGCAGCCAACAATCCAGTTGGCCTGGAGCACTAAAGAGCCTCGGCACCTGGGAGTGTTTGAGGCTGTACGTGTCATGGGAGCTGCCAGGGTACCTTGCACAGGCTTTCAGTATCTGCATCCTGTGGTCACACATTATCTGCACGTTCACGGAGTGGAAGCCCTTCCTGTTAATGACTACATGTGTGTAGTCGATTGCACTATGGACGTGGGGGAAACCAGCAATCGCTGTAAAACCTCTGGCTCGCTCAGCCTGTTTGACCTCGCCCGACATAAGCGCGCGTCATTTTACGCTCAGGCATATCGGGCGCACATCTGCATGTCCCGCGAAAAGTTCTGCCCCTGAAGTTGAGAAATCGATGGCTAGAAGCACACTTCCTTAGGAAACCTCACTTGCGTCTAATTCTTTCAGCATTTTCGTCATCCATTTGTATAAAATTCACTTGTTAATTATTTTAAGAGACAGGCCTGTGAAAATGAATATTTTAATGCCTCCATTACAAAAGCATGCATGAGAGCTTATTTGCTGGCAAGCTAACAACAGTCAAAGAGTCTCATTTGTTCCACTGGATTTTTGTCTACCTGAAGTATTTTTGGAAATTACCAGGGAAAACATTTGCAGGAAGCTTCCACTGAAAACAGGCAGAAGTTGCAATTAAATATTAGTTTGTGCGTGCCTGTGCCCCAGTCTACAGGGTGGCAATTCTTAATTTAACCCATATGGGCAACAACAGCAATAATTTGCATTTATATTATGCCTCCAATGCAGTATAACTGTTCCAAGGTGTTTCACAAGAATGTTATCAGACAAAATTTGACACCAAGGATGGAATCATTCCAGATTTGGTAGCAGTAGCAGGCGTGAAAAAAGTCATTTTACCCGTCGGCCGCAATGGCGGGTTTTCGTGCAGTATCATCTCATTTCTGGTGTGTCCCGCCTCACTAATATGCATGCATGGGAAACACTATAGATCACAGGTGAGGCAGCCTCTGATTCGTCTGCCCCACCATCACCTCAGGCATTCAATAATCCAGGCGCCATATTTAAAGGGAGTCCCAGTGCAAAGCAAGCATTCTCTAAGGGATTGGAAACAGCTGGAAAGTCATGCCTGCCAAAGTGGGGAGACATGTTGCCCCCAAATTTAGCAACACCTCCCTTGGACACCTACTGGATGCACTGGAGGCCTGCCATGGAGTCCTCTACCCCTGCTCTGGGTGAAGACAAGCAAGCAGTGTCACCAATCCAACATGGGAGGCAGTGGCAGCTGAGGTCAGCACCAATGTCCTGCAAAAGAGGACAGCCACCCAGTGCCGAAAGGGGATGAGTGATCTCCTCCATTCTGCCAGGGTAAGCCACGCATCTCATCACTCTCAACTCACACACTTACAAGCCCATCAGACGTCCACAGGGACCTCACCGACTGCCAGTTCAAGGGGCATCATTATTCACCCTGTCACACATACATTTATCTGTCCTGTTGATCGTATTGTCATCCTGTCCATTGAACCACTCACCACCCACAGATGCCAAGCACCCTTCTCATCTGGCCTGGCAGGCATCTCACTTACACTCTCTCCATCTGTACTTATGCAGGCCAAGTTGGCACACAGCAAAAGGGAGAGGCCGTAGATTGGTGGAGGAATGTCCGACATCAAGGTCCTTATAGAATTTGAAATAGTCATCCAGCTGGCCGGCAATGATCTGACTGCTCCTATGCTGATGGTGGGGTCAGCACATCAGTGCCCAACCAAGTGAGGATCCAGCAGTACAACATCCATCAGGCGACCATGCTGTGAGTCAGTTCCCCTGTTCCGCAGTCCCCTGCCATATACTAATTATCTCTCCTTGCTTTCACAGGCACATTTGGGAAGAAGCTGAGGGGTTCCACAACTCAGGTCATCGGCTCAAGGCACCTCAGAAGAAGAACCTGATGACACTCTGATTGAAGACCAGTCACAGTGCTCACCCATACCCTCCACCAGACAAAGACACGTACTTCGATGGGACCTAGTTCTAGAGTAGCCTCGGGGTCACAACTTGGTGAGCACCTTGCACTGATCCACAGCAAGTGGCAGCAACAGTGACTTCCCAGGTTTCAGGCACTCAGAGGTCTACTGGAGGCCAGAAATCTGCTGAGTCTGAGTCAGATGACAAACCCCTGGACTCAGTTATGTTGCAGTTGCTGGAGCTGCAAAGGCGAGCTTGGGAACATCAGGAAGGGATGTCCGCTGCACTCCTCAGATTGCAAGGCAAAATGAAGGAGTCTGTCTGCTGTCAGTGTGAAGTGATAGTGCCAGTGTGCCAATGCACTGAGGTCAACGTTGGTAGGACGACAGCTGCCATGGAGACCTTGGTCTAGGACATCACTCCTGGTGCTACACAGGCTGAACTCCATCGCTGAGGTCATAAATGGCCTCCAGCAGTGTCAACACAAGAGGGGTGTGGGGCAACTTGATCTCACTCTGGCTTCTCCTTACTCTGAAAGAATCAGCCAGGTGCCATACGGCACCCATAGGGAGGGTGACCAGCAGTTCAACACCATGGGGCCATCCACCCAGGTGAATGTCTGGCCGATTCAAATCTATTGTTCCTTTGACCCCGGTGGCCAAGGAGGGTACAGGTGGCCCACAGCAGGATACCTAAAGTAGGCCAGGTCCCTCCAGGTCTTGGACCTCCAGAGGACAACCGCCAGGGTCATCACAGGCAGAGTAGAGCAGGCAGCAGGCTGCCTCCACCTCCGCTGTGGATGCTAGGGGGCCACCAAGATGTAGCAGCAGAGTTAGGAAGGTTAAGAAGATGTGGTTGCACTGCATGGGCACAGGTCTTAATGACTTTTACACACTGTTCACTATTGTAAATAGACACCCAAGAATGCCTCCTGTCTATGGCTTCTTGTTATGATGAGCAGTGTTCATGTCACTCAGCTGTGAAACCTTGGTTCCTGCACAAGATAAAGGCAGGTGTCTCAGTCCAAGAATGAGAATCCTGAGTATTTGGGTTGTGAAATGCAATCATTACTAAGTGTCCTACCTGGCTTGCCGTAGCCATGTGAACTCTGCCATGAGGGAATGTCTGGGGGGGCAGCCATGATACATTCAGTTCAATGAAGACATTACACTAGAAAGACTGTAGTCTTTGAACATATAACATGGTGTCAGAAGTGGAGCTGAGATTGAGTTCTGAAAATCTGGAAGAGAAGCCACAGCTACTGAAAGAGGAATACTGAAATGTTCCAACCTGCTAAAAGCTGTCGAAGGAAAAAAAAAACAGACAAGGAAAAGCTAACACAAGCTGAAGTGGTTCAACAAAAATGGCTGTAAATTTTCCAACCCCAGCTCCTGTTGAGATGAGATATGTGGCAGAATTGGCAATTTTTCTATTTGCAACGGCAAAAACCCTACAATTGCAACAGATTTAATTAACAAGCCAGAGCCGATACAAATAGTAATACATTTAACACGGCTGGGAGAGATAGCTACCCTAAACCTATCTGCAGAGTACCAAAATAAAAACAGACTTCAGAAATTTTGAAAGCCTTGAAAGCAAGCTTTGAAACCTAAGTGCATGTAACTTACGAACAGTATGTGTTGAACTTTAGGGCTCAAAGTGAAAAAGAGTCCACTGATTATTATATGACTGCAGTAACAGAGCTTGCAGAATCATGTGAATTTGGGCAAAAATTGATCTCTTTATAAATAGAAGTTCTTAGGCATAAGAGATCTAACATTGGGAGCATCCCTACTGAGAGAGGAGAAACTTACTCTTAAGAAACTGATTAACATATGCAGAAGAGTGGAGGTTGTAAAACATCAAGCTAGGGCACATTATGGCAGAAAGGACCAGGAGGTACATTATGCTGGGAGACACTCTAGGCCGAAAGAGCAGAACAATTGCGGACAAAGAGCAGGATGCAAATACTGTGGAGGACATCATACAAAGGAAAAGAAGGATGGTCCAGCATGGGGAGAGTAATATCTTAGCTGCAAGAAGCTGAATCATTTGACACATAAGTGTTTGGCTAGAAAGAAGCAAAACAAGCTTACACAGATAACCACTGGAGAGAAGGGTCTTATGAAGCACTATACACAATATAACAGGTTGGTTCTGTCAAGTCTAGAGGTGATAAATGGTTTGTGACTATTAGAATGATGACTGCAGAAGGAGAGCATCAAGTGAACAATAAATGTCAAATAGACACTGGCGTGTCATGTAACATCATGACTTTTACAGTCCAGTGTGAAGTGGCTCAAAATGGCAAACCAAAAATGAAGCCCTAGAAAGTAAGGTTGAGGCTATATTTTGGCACGAAACTCATACCGAGAGGACAAATTAGTCTGAAAGCCCAATGCAGTGGCAAAAATGAAGATCTGGAGTTGTAGATCACAGATGGTACGCAACAGCCACTCATCTCAGCTGGAGCAAGTCTAAAGCTTGAGCTGGTAGCTCTGAACATGCCAAAAGAGGTTTGCAACATGGCACAGCACACAAAACCATTGACCGCTGAAAAGATCAGGAGTACAAAGATGTGTTTACAGGGTTTGGCTGTCTACCTGAAGAATATCATCTTGAAGTAAATGAGAATGTAAGAACAATTCAGTATCTGCCGAGAAGAGTTCCAGCTGCCCTCAAGCAAAGCCTAAAACACAAGATAGAAGAGCTGGGAAAGAGAGGAGTAATCAGAGAAAGCGACAACTTCTACAGACTGGATTAGTATCACGGTAGCAGTGAAACAACCTGGAAAGCTGAGAGAACGCATAGATCCAAAGGATCTAAATAAAATGCTGAAGCAATCTCATTACCCCATGGCAACCATCAAAGGAATTTTGCCACAACTTGCCAAGGCAATGATCTTTACCACCCTAGATGTGACGGATGGTTACTGGCAAGTAAAAATGGATGAAAGCAGCAGCTTTCTAATTACATTCTGGATGCTGTTTGGGAGATACCGATGGTTACACATGCCATTTGACATTTCCACGGTTCCAGAAAAGAATCAGTGCAGACAGCATGAGATAGTCAGTGATCTTCCCAGAGTGGAAGCCATAGTGGATGATCTGCTCATCTATGAATGTGGAGACACAATGGAAGAAGCCAAAGCTGACCATGATTAGAATTTAATACACCTGCCAGAGAGCCCTCACCAGATGAACCTGAAGCTGAACAAGAAAAAAATTGCAATTGAAGATGCCTGAAGTCAAGTATGTAGGTCATGGACTGACAGAAATTTCATCACCCAGATCCTGATAAGAAGCAGTGATGCAGCAACCAACAGATGTGAAAACATTGCAAAGATTTGTTGGACTAGACCAACAGTTTGTTAATGCATGAGAACAGTGTGGTGTAGTGGGTAACTAACAGTTACACATGATAGTGCATGCAAAGTTGTCTGTTATTTGTTACGGAAAGGGGGTTGCCTGGGTTTTGAAATGCAATCATTACTAAGTTCTCATCTGGCTTGCCATTGTCATGTGACCTCTGCCACTTCCTTTTATAATGTCTTCATTGAACTGAAAAGACTGTAATCTTTGAGCACAAAACACTGAGTGTGCAGGGTTGCTAAGTAGGTGTAAACATATGGGAGACTTAATCTATCTCCTGAAAATTTCTCTTTTCTTTTTCTACTGGCACTCAGGTTCTCACAAAATTTTGTGCCCAATTCTTACTGCAGTAACTTCCTAATGTGAGTTCCCTCTGTCTAAGATATGTGAAAGGCAATGAGGAGGAGGTGTCAGGCAGACAGTCCCCATTGAATTGCTGTGTCTATCTGTTAGTATTCATGTCCTTGCACCTCAGGCAGATTCTTTTGTCTCTTCTTCCCAAAGTAGGTTGCCTTATAGCAAACACTATGAGCCACTTTTATCTTCATTGCCTAGGTAGTAATCTAATTGATTGGGGGTGGAAAGAAGGCTGGTTCTACAACTAGCAGACAAGCCACCCTACTAAATTACTGCCAAATTGTGGAGTCAATCTTGTGGAGTCTGTTTGTCTGGGCCATCAGAGAGTTGCAGAGCTACTGCCATCTTCTGCAACTATGTCTTCATCCATCATATGTGGCATTGGTACACCTTTTGACAGTAGTGGTTCTAGTATAAAGATATCTGGCATAGCAAGGGTTAATGTGGGACTGGGGAGCAGTAATACCCACAGTGTAAAGAGACCTGAGACTAGGGTCAGTTGTGAGCTGGGCAGAGACCTGTGTAGAAGCAAGCATGGCATTAGCTCATTGCTTGAACTACGTACAGTGTTATGTGTTATCAAGAAGCACTTATTGTTCAACCATATGATGCTCAGAATCTCTTCATGAGACCTAATGTAAATACAACATACAACAAGCGTCAGCGGTAGCCAAAAACCTGGCCCCAATACCTTACACATATAAGTGATGCCAACTCCCTTGTAACCACAGAAATTAGCACCACCTCCACTTCTGCAGCCCTCAAACAAGCCGTTCCACAGCTTGCCAACAGATTTATTTATGTCTGTAACTTGGACTCCTTTTAGCTTCACTTTTAGCCATCAATTTTTAGTCTCCTTCCCTTTCCATATTGGCAAAGGAGGCTAAATAACAAAGATACCTTCTGACCTTTTCCAAAGACTTTTAGAATTTGTTCTGATTCTGAACTCCCATTCTTTTTAGTTACAATTATGACCAGGTTTTTGGCTCACAGGTACCTGTACTCACCTGAAGCAGATTTTATTCAGCTATTTGAGGAAGGATTGAATTTATTCTTAAACTCTTGGGGCAAAATCATCCCAGATGTGCACTAAGTGCAGTAGCGGGCGGGAAAAACGATGTCTCACTTCCCAATCACGCCGCATTAAATATGCATTCTCGGGAAACAAGCCGTTTCGATGGTGGACGGGCTCTCATTGGCCCGGCATGCCACCACTTCACCCCATCCTCACGCAGAGCACCATATTAAAAGTGCAGCCGCATGCACACCCCTCGGTGCTTCCAGCCCAGTTTAAGGGGCATCACCATTCATTCTATCATGCCTTCATTGTCCTCATGCTGTCCATGGGACCACTCACCACCCACACAAGCCAGGCATAGTCATCATCTGGCCCGGCAGATGTCTTGTTTACACCCTCTCCAGTTCCATTCACACAGGGCAAGCTGGGACACAACAAAAGGGAGAGGTCACAGACGGGTGGAGGAATGCCTGAAGTCAAAGTCCTCATGGGCTTTAAAAACAGAGCCATCCAGCTGGCTGGCGATGATCTGGACCTTTCCTGTGCTGACAGTGAGGCTGACGCTGCTCTACCAAGTGAGGATCCAGCAGTGCAACATCCATCAGACAACCATGCTGTGAGTGATGCGTCCTGTTTCACAGGCCACTGCCATGTACTAATTATCTCTTCTTGTTTTTGCAAGCACATCTGGGAAACAGTCAACGGAACCTATGACCCAGGGCCTCCAATCAAGCCCTGAAGAAACCTGTAAAGAAGAATCTGAAGGCACCTTCATTGAAGACCTATCACAGCGCTCACCCACACCCATCTCCGCGCAGAGACACACAACTCTGTGGGGCTTAGTTCTAGAGTAGCCTCGAGGTCACAATCCGGTGAGCACATCCCACTTTCTGATCCACAGCAGGCAGCAGCAGGGACTTCCCAGGTCTCTGGCACTCGGAGGGCTCCTGGAGGCCAGAACATTGCTGAGGCCAAGTCAGATGACAAGCCTCTGGATTCGGTCATACCTCAGTTGCTGGAGCCACAAGGCATACAGCTAGTTCACCAAGCTCCATGTTCCTGATGTACTCGTCCTGCAGGATGACAGAGAGAGAAGCATGGGTTAGCTTGGGTGTTCTAAGAACCTCTCTTGGTTAAGTCTGAAGGCCCCTTAATGCATCCTGGAGAGTGCTGGTCACCACTTGGATAGCTAGAGTTTAGTGTACTGCATGGCTGCCCAAAATCCTACCCTCCTCCACCCCACTCCACCTGACTGATTGGCAGCAGCTTTGCTCACTGGGCTTCATGCTGTGCTCTCAGCTCAGGCTCAGGCATTCTCCTAACCTGCACTGCAAGGCTGCATTGTTAGCTTGAACCATGGGGGAGGTTGGTCCAAATCAGGATGCTGACATTGCAAGGGGCTGTGAGTGCCTCCACCAGCGACTGCTCCATGGCCAGCTTTAGCGAGCAGATTGTACAACATGCCCCATCGTCCAACTGTTCACCAGTCCACTAAAACGCTCATTAGTTTTCAGTCTGTAGTCAAGGGGAGGAAGGCTCTGGAGCACATGGTGGCACTTTCATGCCTCTGCATTGCTTGAATGGGCAGATAAGCAAGAGATCTGGCTCCATGCATGTCAATGTGCAATGTGGCTGTATGTGAACTGTCTCAGCTGCAGAGGAGTGGTCACTTTATACAAGGTTTCCCTAATGTGTGGCTGCTTCCCTCTCCCTCACCCTGCATGTGCTTATGCACTGCCTTTAACTGCTGGGCAGCCCTTGCCCCTACCCCCAAGTCACCTCAGCTGCAGGGCAGCCCTTGTCCCCCACCCCCCCTCCCCCACCCACCTCAAGGCACCTCAACCATGAAGTCCAAAAGGCGACTCTCATGAGTGTTGCGCAGCGTTACTGTGTACTCACCTCCGAGTTCGCCTCAAAGTGCAGCCCGCCAAGTGCACACCTTATATATAAAAACAAAAAAACTGCGGATGCTGGAAATCCAAAACAAAAACAGAATTACCTGGAAAAACTCAGCAGGTCTGGCAGCATCGGCGGAGAAGAAAAGAGTTGACGTTTCGAGTCCTCATGACCCTTCGACAGAACTTGAGTTCAAGTCCAAGAAAGAGTTGAAATATAAGCTGGTTTAAGGTGTGTGTGTGGGGGGCGGAGAGATAGAGAGAGAGAGAGGTGGAGGGGGGGCGGTGTGGTTGTAGGGACAAACAAGCAGTGATAGAAGCAGATCATCAAAAGATGTCAACGACAATAGTACAATAGAACACATAGGTGTTAAAGTTAAAGTTGGTGATATTATCTAAACGAATGTGCTAATTAAGAATGGATGGTAGGGCACTCAAGGTATAGCTCTAGTGGGGTTTTTTTTTAAAATAATGGAAATAGGTGGGAAAAGGAAAATCTTTATAATTTATTGGAAAAAAAAGGAAGGGGGAAACAGAAAGGGGGTGGGGATGGGGGAGGGAGCTCACGACCTAAAGTTGTTGAATTCAATATTCAATCCGGAAGGCTGTAAAGTGCCTAGTCGGAAGATGAGGTGTTGTTCCTCCAGTTTGCGTTGGGCTTCACTGGAACAATGCAGCAAGCCAAGGACAGACATGTGGGCAAGAGAGCAAGGTGGAGTGTTAAAACGGCAAGCGACAGCTCTATCTCTCCACCCCCCACACACACACCTTAAACCAGCTTATATTTCAACTCTTTCTTGGACTCAAACTCAAGTTCTGTCGAAGGGTCATGAGGACTCGAAACGTCAACTCTTTTCTTCTCCGCCGATGCTGCCAGACCAGAGTTTTTCCAGGTAATTCTGTTTTTGTTTCACACCTTAGATATGTTGTTTTGGAAAACATCAGCATGAGTTCTTGGATGATCCAGCGTGGGGGGATGATTCCGGTGGCCTGGCCTTATAATGATGTATTACATTGAGGTTTCCGATGTCCAACAGTGGGAAGCGCGGTCTGCCATTGACGGGCAGAGTGAACGATTGCAAAATGATTTCACGATGTCGTAAAACCGATTTTTGGCCTTCTCACCATATTTTCCACTCATGCAGCCAAACACAGCCGATGCCAGCAGACACGGAAAAATCCACCCTTAATCTAGATAGCCATCTCCAAGTTCCTTTGAGAAATTAAATCGCTGTTTTCTGGCTCTGCTCCTGGTTGTTATTATAATGGAGAAGGAGGAACTTAAGGAAGCGAACCAGGGACATGACCGAGTGCGAAGCATCACCTGAGCACTCAGCAGCCCATATCTAAGTACCAGGCCCAGAAAGTGTACAAGCCTTGCTTGATATTCCAGGGGATATCTGAGGAGCTGAAAGCACTATGCAGAAACTTTACAAAGGAAACCATCGTCCAACAATGATACATGATTTGTGATGACTTAAAACCCTTGTCTACGTGCAGCAAAGCCTTGGCTGTAGAAATGATTGTCACCATGGTGTTCAACCTTTTGCAGTCTTTATCCTTTGAGGTATCCTTGGGCAACCTGTGCAGGGTTAGCCTATGGAGTGTGAGGGTTTGCATTCATCAGGTAATCAATGCTCTTTCCATAAAGTCCATGGGTAGTTTGTCAGATTTTGAATGACTATAGTGTAGCAAAGGCAGAGAGCATTGAATATTTCCAGGATTACTGCTTTCCACAGAGCATCTGGGGTTCATCGATGGACTGCACATTGCATTAAGGGCTCCCTTTCTCAACTCAGAAAGCTAAAGGAACAGGACAGGCTACCACTCACTCAACATACATTTGGTCTGCGATGACTGGCTGAAGATCCTGCATGTTAACATGCAGCAGTGGGTATCCATCACAATGCATTCATTGTGAGCAACTTATTAATAGTACAGTCAGGTTTGTTAAAGGAAAAGCTGCAAGGACTTTTCATGAGGTAAAGAATGCAGAAATGCTGTAGAATAGGTATAAGTCAGGTAAGATGACTCACTGGGGTAAAGGTGCATGACATGTTCTTTATTTTACATCATTACGCAAAGTTAATATTGTGCTTGTTGAATTAAGTGAATCTTGTCATAATGACTGTCCTGTCTGCCCACTCAGTGTGAAATAAAACAGTTCATTGTTTCCTAACATACCTTGCCTCATCAAATGTTTGTTCAGTCTGTCTTTGGAGAGATTTTGAAAGATGCAAATATCCAGTTGAGGTCATGAGGGGATGCTATCATTGCATCCCTGAGTTATGCTAATTTGTGTGCAGATATAGTGTGTGAGTGAACACTCATGAAAATAAGACTCAAACACCTTATGAGAGCAACTGTCAACACTGAATCTGAGAAGGCATTTACAGCAGATGTGAATTTGCAACAGATCGTTCCTTTTTTTCTCCATGGAATGCTTCCGAACTAGCTTTTGAATAGCAGCACTTTAACCTGGTAGTAAATTCTCACTACTTGCCAAACCTCAAAGGGTGTATAATTGAATACAAGTATCACAAGACTGTCCTACTAATGCCTGGCCAGGTGAAGAAATGTCTTTGTTTCTTAACATAGATTTTTACAGAATTTTGTCAATCCATTTTAAGCAAGTTCGAAATTGTTAATGCTAAACATGGCTGAATAGTCTGTTGCCATTTTCACTGTAAATTCCACCATCTTTTATACATTTCTTTGCTAAATTTAAAGAAACCAGGACTTACAGGCTCAACAGAAGTGAAATTGATCCTTCATCAGTAACAAAATGGTTTTCTACCTTCCCAGGTTTTCTTTACAGTTGGCTTAAATAGAAAAGTAAACCGGAAGGACATAAGATGACTGCTGTTTCACCATGGGTCCATTCTGTGATATAATAAAAAACAAGATTCAATTCCAATATTTCTTGTCATGCTCTAGTTAATCATTGCTCTTCTGAACTTCCTTCTTCTGCCCTGCCGAAACATCAAAGATGCTGTCCTTCATTTCATGTTCTTCCTCTATACCTGCTCACCAGAGAAATAAAGGACTCATTTTACCCACCTCCACATTGTTATTTTTTTTCCCCAGGATCTTTAAACTATGGGATTCCTCACTTCCCTTGAGGGTTAAAATTTCACCTCTCAGTAACTTTACAGAAATGTTGAAACCTGAGTAAAATAGGATTTGTGTTTGTGAAAAACATTTTGTTAAAATGGTCAGCCCTGAAGGGATTTGCCTTCTTGATGTGCCCCTTCATTCTACAAATTTCGGACTTGTCAAACTCAAACCTGGAGTAACCTGACCCTGGTGTCCTCATTTATCTTGTCTTGTCTTTTACTTTTCTTAACCTTGATGGCCTTCGGCACTTTGGGGCCAAAGCTTTTTATCTCGATTTTACAACATACAAAATTCTCTGTAATCTCTCAACTTAATTGCACAAGCTGTCCAAGCTTGGCTAGTTTCACCTCAACCACGTGGAAACCTGTCAATGTTGTTGACGGTTGGTTCATTCTTCACACCTACAAATTTAAATTAACTACTTAAAAATGTGGGCCATAATCACAGCTACTGACCTGAGTTCTTTGGATGTAATTAGGATTAAATAAGAACCAAAATCTCACTGAACATAATTATCCCTGAGGAACATGCACATGTGGTGTAAGCAAATTATATCAATTTGTTACTTTTCACTGGGTTGCTTCAATCAAGCTCAAACTTCATGTTGTATTTTTATGCTCTTTCATTATTTCCTCCTGTGCTGACAATTACTGACTAACCAACTTGAGAAGAGGTACAGATTAACCCTTTTTCTAAAGATGCAGATTTATTCTTTCAAAATAGCAAATTCAGGGGTGAAACATCTATCATTTTGCCGCAACAAAATGGAATTGGAGTAGGGTAGCAGCACCAACACGAGTAGGGTCAGCCAGGTGGTCTCTTCCTACATTCTAACTTCTACAATTTTGACGCAATTTATTCAGTATTTAGTTTTCAATTAAAAATATATTTATTTATATATCCCCAACCTTTTCAATACATCTTTGTAAAACTCAAAAAATAAAATATTCGCACCCCTAATCTGTCATTTTGAAATGGAACACAGTTGGAATTAAATATTAAATTTAATTGCGTCATTAATGCACCGATAGCCCAAAACTGTCAGCATTTTGGACTCTCAGGGCCAAAGAAAGAGGCTCGAAAAACATCCTAAATTCATCACTAAGATAAAAGCAAAAAACTGCGGACGCTGGAAATCCAAAACAAAAACAGAAATACCTGGAAAAACTCAGCAGGTCTGGCAGCATCTATGGAGAGGAGCACAGTTAACGTTTCGAGTCCGAATGACCCTTCAACAGAAATAAGTAAAAATAGAAAAGAGGTGAAATATAAGCTGGTAAAAGGAGGGGGGGGGGTTGCGTGGGACAGGTAGAACTGGATAAAGGGTCAGTGATAGGTGGAGACAACCAAAAGATGTCACAGACAAAAAAACAAAGAGGTGTTGAAGGTGGTGATATTATCTAAAGGAATGTGCTAATCAAGGGTAGAAAGCAGGATGAGCAAGGTACAGATAGCCCTAGTGGGGGTGGGGTGGGGCTGGGGGAAGGGATCAAAATAGGCTAATAGGTAGAGATAAAACAATGGATGGAAATACACTTAAAAATAATGTAAGTACACTTGGATGTAAATACAAGAATACAATATTGTTTTTTCCAATAATTTATATAGATTTTTCTTTACTCACCTACTTCCTCTGTCCAGCTCTTCTTGTCCCATCCCCCACCACACCCCCCCCACCCCCCCCCCCCGCCACCCCTCCCAGCCTACCTTCACACATGTTATACCAGCTTGTATTTCACCTCTCTTCTATTTTTACTTAGTTCTGTTGAAGGGTCATTTGGACACGAAATATCAACTGTATTCCTCTCCACAGATGTTGCCAGACCTGCTGAGTTTTTCCAGGTATTTTTGTTTTTGTTATCCTAAGTTTATCCTTCGGCCCCATTGCAATAATTCAGTGAGCTGTGGTCATTAATTGGGCACCTCACTGGACTAGGTGCTTCAAGTTTCTGTCAGACGGCATGGCCACAGAGGGAGGGATAGGTAAGTGGAAGATGGGAATATGCATTGGGAAAGTGCACAATAAGTAGCCACTAACATCACAAATTTAAACGTCAACCAGAGACCATTAGTGAATTGAGTTGAAGTATATGTGATTCAGTGTAATGTTACTCTGTATGTTCATTTATATATTGTTAACTTGTTGACTCATAGGGTAGTATATAATGGAGGTAATAGGGGTTTTGTATGCCAGCTGGAGAGCCATCAAGATCCCTGCATCGCCTCCTTTTGGGAAGGCTCACTGTATCATCTGCTGATCAGATACTTAACTGAGCTGTGGTGGGCCTTCCTGGGTATCAAGGACCCTGGGGGTGGAAATGCTGTCTCCACCCCAAGAGCTGCTGCCAATCAGAGACCAATATCTGTCATTGTATGAAGTGCCACCAGGGCAGTGATGGTAGCTACCAGCAATGCACCCGCCAGAGATCCAGGGTCAGCGAGGGGCCCTAGGTGATTGATGATGGGATGAGGGTCATAGGGTGGGGATCGCAGGCTGGGAGAGAGTTGGCAGCTAGAGAAGGGGATCTAGATCTCAGTGGGTTTTAGGGAGCGCCCCCCCCCCCCCCCCCCCCCCCCCCGCATGGAAGCCTGCAAGCAACCCAAGTAGTGTTTGCTTTTTGGGCTTTCCTCATGACGATTTCCCCCGCCCCCCACTGGGTGAATATTTGTCAATATTAATTGCTTATTGCACATTTAAGGTGTCAGTTAATGGCAGGGTGGGAAGGTCATCCATGAGCCTTCCTGCCCAGACTTAATCAGGGAAGAGGCAGGAAGACAGCAGGGTCCTCATTTGCCACCCTCCTGCCCAATTAAATGTCCCCATGTCACCAAACCCGCCTTGGGGAAGGGCACTAAACTGTGCCCAGAGTTTGCTTTGTCTCACTGATTAGTAATTTGTCTATTTTCCAGAAAATTGAAGAAGCACTTGTAGTAAACAAGTAAGAATATGGGTTCTAATTCATACAAAAGATTTCACTGTTGTGATCCTCTGAGTCATGCTATTCTATTGCCAGATATTAGGCAATGAAGGTAGAGGAGATGAGGAGGTACAACGAGTTTAGACAAAGACCGAGGCTTAGGTGTTTGGGACCTAGTTGGAACAAGAGGAGTCCAGACTTCAGGGTCTTACTGCTGCCACCCTTATGTCAAATTTCTACAAGCAATGCCAATAATCACTAATAACAATGTTGGATGGGAGGGAAATGCGTTGGGAAACTGGGTTCTGCATATTCACTGATACTTGCATGTGGCAGATGGGTTGGGGCAGCCAGCATGGATCCAGCAGGAGCAGGGAGAGGGGTAATTAGGATCAAAGTGGAAAATTGGCATTCATCCTTGCCTTCCAATTTTTCCACTATCTTTTGAATGTTGGTGAAAATGCAGAGCCAGGATCCAGCCCCTAGGAAAGAACCAAAATATCTAAGCACCACTCTTTCATTATCACTGATGAAAGTCGTAATAGCGAATTTAGGCTAGAATGAAAAAAAAACAAAACACAGAAGCAATTTATTAGTAACATTTATATTTTTGTTCCTTCATCAAAACTAAATGAACTATTTGAATATAACAAGAATGTTTACAGTATGCTCTATTACATTATTAATGTGCAATCAATAAATTATGAATAATACCATGTTGAAAATTAGAATAATGCATTATAGCTATATCATTGAGGGTGACTCTTTTGAATAATTATTGGAATATTAATGTACTTTAGAAGTTCCTTTGTTGAGTTTTATGCTCAGCAACTCTTGGGATTATTTTAACACCAAAAAATGGGTGAGATGTAAAAATATTTAAAAATCTCAAATCTGCGTCCAACCTGCCCACTACTGGTGGATCCTCATGCATATGGCTCTGCCGCAAAGCAGCTCTCGGAAGGTGAGAGGTCTCCACGCAACACCTTCGACTTTGCTGAGGCTTTGCTTCTTCATGGACTTCGCTGTTGCTTCGGAACTTCAGGGACTTTGCCATGGTCAGGTAAGGAAAAGCAGCAAAGAGGGGCGGAAGTAGGTAGAGGAAGATCTAGATATGAGTGGGACAGGAAGATGTACTGGGGGGTGGGTGATATAGGGATTGGGAGTGGGGGGGGCAAGGCTATTACAGAGGGGAGCGTGAGGCTGGGAGGGGGAAAAGGTGTCGGGGGGGTGAGGTTGGGTGGAGCAAAGATATTGGGGGTGAAGTTGGGAGGGACGAGGGTGTAAGGCGGAGGAGGGTATAAGCGGGGTGTACGGAGAGGGGAAGTTGTAGCAGGGAGGAAAATGTAAGTCGGGGTGGAACGTCTAGGTGAACGTACAAGGGAGGGGTCTGTGGAGTCAATGTGAGCCTCCTGGGGAGCAAACACCAGGGGGTGGGCGAGGTAGGATGGAATGGTGACTGTGAGAGGGGGCAGGGGGAGCCTGCAGGGTGTGAGGGTGAGGGTACATTGGTACCAGTAGAAAGGGCATCAGGGTGGTTGGTAAGAACACGGAGGCAAACAGGGACCCTGGGGGTGGGGAGGAGGCAGTCGGAGAGATCAATGTGGATAGGGGTGGGATTTTCAGGAAGGTCGGGAACATGCACTTTCACCTGGACATTTGTGAAAGAGAAAGGTTTGGGCCGTAGGGTAACCGTGCGGAGATCATAGGTGATGCCAGGGGTGGGGGGACAATTGTAATGTGGGAAGGGACATGGGTGACTGAGAGAGGGGAAAGGAAAGGGGAGCTTATCAAAAACTTAATGACTGCCACGCTGTGCAAATCGAAAGTGAGCGGAAGCTCATGTTGGATGGGCACAGGTGCTGCATGGGAGTGTGATCAGTGGGTGGGCGGAGATGCAGGAATGCTCAGATGGACCACTGAAAGAGAGACCCAGCAGGCAGCATTGAAAATGGTCTTGCCCCACACACAAACTTTTCCCTCCAGATTCACTCCTGGTTCGACTGCGTACAGCTGAACTACTAGTCGGCGGCGGGTGGGGGTGGGGGGGTGGGGCGGGGGGGGGGTGGGTGGGGGGGGGGGGGTGGTGGTGCAGTGGACGGGGGGGGGCGGGATTTGGTGGCAGGGTGGGTAGGGGGGAAGCAGATGCAGAGGGAGCACTAACGAAGCCTATAAATGAAGTGGAAAGACAGCGTTACACATTATTCAGTGAAAGTGAAGCGGCAGGATTTTACTTCCTGCGTGCGGGCGTGCTCATGACCTGATCAGGCGTAAAATTGTGCAGGATGACATCGAGCGAGTGTCCTGACTCCACCTCGTGATTTTTACCTCAGTGGGCACGCCTGAGAGTCAGCAGTGCGCCCATCAACAATTCAGAGGCCGATTAGGGCACTTTTAATCAATTAATTTAAACATTTTTCGCTGCCTGTCCAACTTTACGGTTGGTGGTGGGCGAGTCGGCCAGGCAGCCTTCTGAGTTTTTAGCAAACCTCATCAGTCCTGCCTTTTGCTGGTTCTCACGTGATTACAATTCAAATTTGCAGTGCTGTTGGTGTGTATGGGAGACACGTGGGATCACGTGACCGGGAAGCTTTTCAGCGGTGAAACCTCCTGACAGCTGATATGAGCAGGCTATAAAAGAGCCTCCTGGGCAATCAAGGAGACTCTTCATCATGGCCACAACTTCCCTGCCAAACTCCAGTGCCATTAACGTGACTTACTGAGAGCACAAGGATGTTTTTTAAACTTAAATTTCACTTGCAAATATTTCCCATTACATTAGTTTCACTTATTCATTTATGCATCATTGATATTTGTTGAGATTAACTAAATGTATTGACTTGCCTCAAGTCTGGCACACACGGGTACAGGAGAGTTAGGGACATTTTATTATTGTGCAAGAAACAACGTTGTATTTTTTGCATTCATTCTTTATTGAATGATCATGTTCTTGTCCAGCGTTGTATTCGTCGCTCTGGGGGACATGGCTGAACTTGCAGCCTCAGCCTCCCCTCCCTCTTTTGTATTGTAAAGGGCATTGCCTGTGATTACCCTCAGCGGAGATAATGAAATGTTGTAGGTGAACTCAAAGCCCTGTAAAGATCCTGAGATGGAAAAAATGTGGACAGCACAGATACCACCTTTAGGCCCCTCATTTTCTTACCATTACTGACTGTTCCCACCACTCGTAGGATACCAGGTTGTTCCCTCTTCTACCCTGGCCCCATTCTCTGCCCTCCTCTCGATCTCTCTTCTACCTCTCCACGACCATGACCCCACTCCATTCCCCGACCTTCACCCCTGACCGGCCCTTGTAAAGTATTAATGGTTATGTTAATTAGACAATGATGATGTAAGCATGGCATCAGGGTCAGGTGACCAACAGGCTCCAAGGGAGCAAGACAGGGCAGCCTGTGTTCAGAGAATAATGTGCTTCACATGAGATCTTGGATGTAATTAGTTGTAATCAAATAGATTTAAGAAAAACTTAATACGGACTATGTCCAAGTCGCTCACAGAGCAAGAGAAAACTCATCCAGATAGAGGACAACACAAGTAAAGGACAATGATCCAAACCACCCCTTGCCAGTCTTGGGCCTCCATGCAAGCTCCATAAAATACTACACCCACTGAACTGTCACCCCCCCACCCCCAACAACTGGATCATTCCTGCCTGAAATTATTGCAGCAGTGCAGCAAGATATCTGTTTCTGTTCCTGTAATTGAGTGTGATAATCAAAAATTGGGCCCTTTTGCCAGTGAACAATGCTAAATTAAGGCCTGGCCTGAGTATGACTTGCAAGTCAATAGCTGTGAACTGGTTAAAACTAATTATTTGTATTTATCCTTCAGTAATTGGCTTAATTACTTTGTTAAGCTAATGGTATTAAAGATTTATCACCCTGTTAAGCTCCTGTGGGAAAACATGAATCATTGCAACAAATTCCTTACAGCATTCCCATGTTAGTTATGCTTTTCAAAAGCACAAATTCTTTAAAGATTTATTGTGCTGATGCCCTTGGCCTCTATTCCAGTACATGCCTTCCTCTGGTCATATTCAAGAGTAATGTACTGTTCTGTCCAGGGCTATGGTGCTGATGTCAAAAAAAACACTCATTGAGTGTTGCTGAAAAAAAATGTTGAAGCTTTTTGTCTTGCACTCATCAGGACAATCACAAGAAAACCAATGTCAGGGGAAGCAACAACTTTATGCCGCATGTGAAGAGAATGCTGATTGGTTGGCAAGTGGACTCTGATTGGTAGAAGCATTGCCATGGAGAATGCACCAGTTAATGGTTAATGACAGTTAACTGCCAACCATTGTTGAAATTTTAAACCAGGCAGCTTGACTCTCATTAGTCAAAATGTTGCCATGGGGAATGAACCAGTGAATGGCTATCGTTTGTTTTGTTTAGCTGAAACAGGCACAATGTGTGTACATTTTCTTTCTGCCTGCAAAGAACAAAGCCCCCGTATATGAAAATATCTAGCT
This sequence comes from Carcharodon carcharias, assembly GCF_017639515.1. Lineage (NCBI taxonomy): Eukaryota > Metazoa > Chordata > Chondrichthyes > Lamniformes > Lamnidae > Carcharodon > Carcharodon carcharias. The sequence continues at coordinate 143,413,617 of NC_054477.1, forward strand.
TCCAGTACACGTAATTGTGCCACACTGTGAACCTGACTGACAACCTTAAGCTGGTTGTCAGCGTAATTTTTAGCACACTGAGAATTATTTAGCAAATGTTGTTCAATCACAGAATCACATCTAATGTTGAACATTGGGTGGAATTGCCCCAGATACACCAGGAGACAGAAAAGGTGTGTAAGAAAGGCAAGGTTACAGTGAGCATGGGGGATTTCAATATGCAGGTAGACTGGGAAAATCAGGTTGGTAGTGGATCCCAAGAAAAGGAATTTGTGGAATGTCTACGAGATGGCTTTTTGGAGCAGCTTGTGGTGGAGCCCACTAGGGAACAGGCAATTCTAGATTTAGTGATGTGTAATGAGGCAGAATTGATAAAGGAGCTTAAGGTGAAGGAACCCTTAGGAGGAAGTGACCATAATATGATAGGATTTACCCTGCAATTTGAGAGGAAAAAGCTGGAATCAGATGTAACGGTATTACAGTTGAATAAAGGCAACTACAGAGGCATGAGGGAGGAGCTGGCCAGAATTGACTGGGAGATGAGCCTAGCAAGAAAGACAGTGGAGCAACAATGGCAGGAGTTTCTGGGAGTGATTTGGGGGACACAGCAAAAATTCATCCCTAGGAAGAAGAAGCATACTAAGGGGAGGACGAGGCAACCATGGCTGACAAGGGAAGTCAGGGACAGCATAAAAACTAAAGAGAAAGCATACAATGCAGCGAAGAGCAGTGGGAAGCCAGGGGATTGGGAAGCCTACATAGACCAACAGAGGACAACTAAAAAAGAAATAAGGAGGGAGAAGATTATACATGAGGATAAACTAGCCAGTAATATAAAAGAAGATTGCGAAAGTTTTTAGATATATAAAGGGTAGGAGAGAGGCAAAGGTGGACATTGGGCCACTGTAAAATGACGCTGGAGAAGTAGTAGTGGGGAAAAAAGAAATGGCGGAGGAACTGAATAGGTACTTCACGTCAATCTTCACGGTGGAAGACACGAGTAACATCCCCAAAGTTCAAGAGAGTCGGGGGGCAGAGGTGAGTATGGCGGCCATTACCAAGGAGAAAGTGCTAGGAAAACTGAAAGGTCTGAAGGTGGATAAATCACCTGGACCAGATAGATTACACCCCAGAGTTCTGAAGGAGATAGCTGAAAAGATAGTGGGGGCATTAGTGGTGATCTTTCAGGAATCACTGGAGTCAGGGAGGGTCCCAGAGGACTGGAAAATCGTGAATGTAACCCCCCTGTTTAAGAAGGGAGTGAGGCAAAAGACGGGAAATTACAGGCCAATTAGCCTGACCTCGGTCGTTGGTAAGATTTTAGAGTCCATTATTAAGGATGAGATTTCAGAATACTTGGAAGTGCATGGTAAAATCGGGCAAACTCAGCATGGTTTCATCAAGGGGAGGTCATGCCTGACAAATCTGTTAGAATTCTTTGAGGAGATAATGAGTAGATTAGACAAAGGAGAGCCAATGGATGTTATCTCTACTTGGACTTCCAGAAGGCCTTTGACAAGGTGCCGCACAGGAGGCTGCTCAGTAAGATAAGAGTCCATGGTGTTAAAGGCAAGGTACTAGCATGGATAGAAGATTGGCTGTCTGGCAGGAGGCAGAGAGTGGGGATAAGGGGGTCCTTCTCAGGATGGCGGCCAGTAACTAGTGGAGTTCCGCAGGAGTCAGTGTTGGAACCACAACTTTTCACTTTATACATTAATGATCTAGATGAAGGAACTGAGGGCATTCTGGCTAAGTTTGCAGATGATACAAAGATAGGTGGAGGGACAGGTAGTATTGAGGAGGCGGGGAGGCTGCAGAAGGATTTGGACAGGTTAGGAGAATGGGCAAAGAAGTGGCAGATGGAATACAACGTAGGTAAGTGTGAGGTCATGCACTTTGGTAGGAAGAATTGAGGCATAGACTATTTTCTAAATGGGGAGAAAATTCAGAAATCTGGAGTGCAAAGGGACTTGGGAGTTCTAATCCAGGATTCTCTTAAGGTTAACTTGCAGGTTGAGTTGGTAGTTAGGAAGGCAAATACAATGTTGGCATTTATTTCGAGAGGACTGGAATATAAAAGCAGGGATGTGTTGCTGAGACTTTATAAGGCTCTGGTCAGACCACATTTAAAATATTGTGAGCAATTTTCAGCCTCATATCTCAGGAAGGACGTGCTGGCCCTGGAGAGGGTCCAGAGGAGGTTCACGAGAATGATCCCAGGAATGTAAGGCTTAATATATGAGGAATGTTTGAGGACTCTGGGTCTATACTCGATGGAGTTTAGAAGGATGAGGGGGGATCTGATTGAAACTTACAAAATACTGAGGGGCCTGGATAGAGTGGATGTGGGGAGGATGTTTCCGTTAGTAGGAGAGACTAGGACCTGAGGGCACAGCCTCAGAGTAAAGGGAAGACCTTTTAGAACAGAGATGAGGAGAAACTTCTTTAGCCAGAGAGTGGTGAATCTATGGAATTCATTGGCTGTGGAGGTCAGGTCATTGAGTGTATTTAAGACCGAGATAGATAGGTTCTTGATTGGTAAGGGGATCAAAGGTTACAGGGAGAAGGCGGGAGAATGGGGTTGAGAAACTTATCAGCCATGATTGAATGGCAGAGCAGACTCAATGGTCCAAGTGGCCTAATTTCTGCTCCTATGTTTTATGGTCTTATGGTCTATTTGTACTAAGTGCAGTAGAGTGTGGGGAAAAGAAAGTTTTACCTGCCGGCTGCAATGGTGGCTTTTCATGCCGTATTATCCCATTCATGCCTCATTAATTATGCATTCCTGGGAAACGTACCAAGTTGCTGGTGAGGCGGCCTCAGAATCGCTCGCCCTGCTGTCATGTCAGGCCTTCAGTAAACCGGCGCCGTATTTGAAGGCCGCCCATACACAAGGGACGAATCTGCTGGGAACTGATGGCTACCAAAGGGAGGGAACATGCTGTCCCCAGATTTAGTGATGTCTCTCTTGAGCACCTACTGGACACAATGGAGCTGCGCCATGATATTCTCTATCTCTGCCTTGGGGCAAAGGCCCGCAAGCAAGGTCACCAATCCAGCATTGGGGGCAGTGGCAGTGATGGTCAGAGCCAAGGGCCTGAAAAAGAGGACAGCCATCCAGTACAGAATGCTCTCATGTAGGTCATTCTTTTCATCACTCTCAGCTCACACAGTCACAGACCCATCACAGATCCACAAGGATCTCACACCTCAAGGGACAACACCACTAACTCACACACACCCTCACATCTCCATCAGGCTCATATCCTCTCGAGGTCGTGTCCTCAACCCATCCATGACTCCGCTCACCACTCAGGCACCCCATGCAGTGTCATGCTTCCTGCTCACACTCTCTCCATCTGCTTTCAAGCAACAGAAGCTGGCTCACAACAGCAGGGAGAGGTCATAAACCAGGGGGTGGAGTGGCCCACATTAGGCGCCTCACTCCTTTTGAAGAAAGTGCCATTGCACTGATTGGTGAGGAGGTGGATGGTTCCTGTAGCAACGGTGAGGTCAGGGGAGAACATTCACGTGAGGATCCTGCACCATCTCATCCCTCTCTCAACGCAACTGTGAGTGCTCTCTCTCCTGCTTTTGACTCTGCTGCCATGCACTAATTATCTCTACTTTGGTTCACAGGGAGCTCTGCCAAGTGATCAAAGCCCTCAGCCAGCCAGTCCTTCTGTTCCATCCAGGTCCGAACCTCCAGCAAAGAGGACACTTCCTCCATTGAAGAGATGGAAATAAGCGGCCTGGGAGACCTGCCAAAGCGCTCAGCCACACCCTCCACCAGCAGAGAGGCACACACCTCAGTGGGACCTAGATGCAGAGTAGGCTCGGGCTCACAACCTGATCCGCAGCAGGAGGAGGCAGTTTCAGCCGCTTCCCGGCACTCGGAGGACTGCTGGGAAGAGGCATCTGGGAGTTCCCATGATGAGCCCCTGGATTCGGCTTTCCAACTCATTGTGAACAGTCAGCAGAAGGCAGGGGAACATCATCACACAGAGCTGTTGGAAGCCCTCAACAGAGTGGCACATGAGTTGGAGGAGATCGTCTGCCTGCTCTTTGATGAAGTAGTGCCCACATGTGCAGGTATGGAGTCTCCAAGGGAAGGATGGTGGATGCCAGTGAGGCCCTGGTGCAGCTGAATGCAGAGATATGCTCAGAGCTGCACTCCATCGTCGTAGCCGTGGGTGAGTTCCTACAGTGGCAATGGGAGAGGGAACTGGGGCACCTCTATGCCCCTGTGAACCCCTTCCCTTATACCATCCTCCCCCCTTATACCTACCCCCTCAGTTACCACATTCTTTCTCATTACACCTTCCTCTCCCAGTACTCACTGCCCCTTCCCAACCACAACCCCCCTTGATACTATTGTTCCCCCTCCCAACCTCATACCCCTACCCTGACACCATCGATCTGTCCCTCCAAACCTCACACAGACCTCACCACCCCTGCCCCCCTCCCCACTGTACACCTTCTTCTGCCAGTTAAATATAGACCTTCATCTCCACCTCCTTGATGGTCATCTGTAGCAAACCACATGGCCAAGACACTCCAGAAGCAGACCCCAGGCATCAAAGGTGACCTTTCACCTTCCGTAAGCTGCTTAGCGGCGGAGATGGTGTCCATCAGAATCCAGCCAGCATGCGACACACATGTTCCTCCAGAGTCCGGTAGCTGTAAGTTCCAGCAACTTATACATATGAACATACGAATTAGGAGCAGGAGTAGGCCACTTGGCCCCTCGAGCCTGCTCCATCATTCAATAAGATCATGGCCGTTCTCAGTGTAACCCCAAACCCACATTCCTGCCTACCCCCGATAACTTTTCACCTCCTTGTTAATCAAGAATCTATCTCGCTCTGCCTTAAAAATATTCAAAAGTTCTGCTTCCACCGCCTTTTCAGGAAGATAGTTCCAAAGACTCACAACCATCCTCGGGTGTCCATAATGTGAGCAAGGCCCTAAAAGTAAGTCCCAACTTCTGGGCCACGCTTGTTAAGACGTATTCTGGGCCGATGTGTTTTCCCACCAATATGTGATTTTTGGCCCTCCTGCCATATTGTCTGCTCATGTCCACAATCACACCTGACACCAACAGGGATGGAAAATTCTGCCCACTATGTTTTGAGTTTTGCAATGTGTGTTGGGTGGTTGGGTATGATCTGTGCCTTGCCCGTTGCGAACAGTGGAAGGGACATGATATTTAATATGATCCGCCAGTCTTTGGGACATATGGCCTACATACCTAGCATCATGTTGGCACTGAAATTCATATACCACATTATCCATTTGTTTGCGCACATGCCGGATGTCTTTTTGGCTTGGAAGCAGCATCTCGTTAGTGGTAAATTCCTCTCATGTTGTTACTGCATAGTAGCAGCGTGAAACAGCTAGCTTCACCTTTTGCTCAAATTTTTGAGGTACCTTGCCCTTCTGGGGTAATCTGAGGTAGACTGGGCACTGTTCAGGGCCTAAAGTGATGTCCTTAAGCCCGTTCATGAGTTTGCGCTACATATAGCGCAAACTGATCTGATCAGGGTAGCCATTATCCTGCAGGATGTCTTCAATGCACCCTATTTCAGCATCAAGCTTGCATGCTTAGGGCCCTATTTACGAGGTCGCTGATAAGCCCAATCATATAGCATGTGGAACTGTAAGAATCCCAACGCATGTATTGACCAGTGAAGGTAGGCTTGTGGTAGACCGTGGTAGAGAATCCCCTGTCAGCTTTCTCAACTAGTACGTCAAGGAAAGGTGAATTTGAGGGCAGGATGAAGCCCATTAAGACATGTGAGGGAATTATTACATGCTGCTACGGATTTAAATATAGCAAACATATCATCCACATGTCGGAATATGCAAGTGGTAGGAGGTTAGGTGTCATTCTATCGAAGACACGTTTTTCATGGAACCCAACAAAGATTTTTGCAAGGGCTGGGCCATAGAGGGGATCCCATGGCAACACCATCTATATGGACATGCATGGGGATGTTATTAAAGCTGACCTCAACTGCACAAGTTGCCGAGTTCATAAGCTCAATGAATTGTGATTCACGCAATGCTCTCAGTGTAACTCCAGTAGTTATGGTGGTGGGTCTAGATCACCATGATATAGTACTGCAGCGCGAATAGCTATGGTCCTTAAGTGGAACGTTGGTGAATAGGCTAGGAATGTCAAATGAGCACATGGACACAGCACTGCTATCAATATGGAAGTCCCGAATGGTCTTCGCAAATGTGAAGGAATCCTTTACCATATATCTGGAAGACACTCATTTTTTGGAACAAACGACAAAAATTTAAAAAGCACTGCTTAATGGTGCTACTATTAAATGCTGCTATTTGTAACTCAGCTCTGCTTACTGATTTTCCTGCTCTGGTCGCTGACTGAGTGAATGCTTGCTGACCCAGTGGCACCTCATACAAAAGAGATATGTGCGGCACTGAAAGTGGTGATGACTGCTCTAGATTACACTGTTACAAAGGTTTGGGAGAAGAGAAGAGTAGGCACCTGGATAATAAATGAGCTTCCAAGGTTAAATTGACCAAAAGCTACACAGTATGCTGAAACGGAGAGGAAGGGCTCAGATGATTGACCCAGTCCGTAACTGAGCCATACAAACTCAAAGGTTTCAGAGCAACAAATGATGTATGTTGAGTTAGCTGATATTAGTTGGATCTCCAATAAGGACACTGCATTTGGCCTCAGCAACTTGGAGCAGGAGAGGGTTGAATTTAGTTGGTCCTGATCCTTATCTGGTCACTCCTACTGGAAATTACACACTGTTATCAAATATCAAGATTGGCTTGGCTATGATGCACTCCAAGATCAAATAACTGACTGATCAACATTCATTATTAAGCCCTAACATCAAGAACAGCTACAGTATCTCAAAAAGATACTGGAGAACAACTAATGCCCAACAAACACTTCCCCTCAACAAGGAAACCATGTTTTTAAAAGAGGAGGGAAGATGGGTTAAAAAAAATAATATATCAAGAGGTTAAGATACATTTATTAATGGATCATGGAATGCCGTCAAGCAAAGGTGTCAGAAGCAGAATTTATAACAGGGTATGAAAAAAGAAGTGGATAAGTGTTTAAAAAATAAAAATTAAAGGGTATGGACAGCTGATTGGAAAAAGTTGGAAACCGAACTAAATCGGTAGCTCTTCCAGGGAAAAGGTACAGTGGAGACAGTGGCATTGTGGTATTGTCATTGGACTAGTGTTCCAGAGACCCAGGGTAATGCTCTGGGGACCTGGGTTTGAATTCCACCATGGCAGATGGTGAAATTTGAATTCAGTAAAAATCTGGAAAGAAAAGTCTGATGATGACCATGAAACCATTGTGGGTTGCTGTAAAAAATAATGTCTAGTTTGCTAATGTTCTTTAGGGAAGGCAATCATCTGTCCTATATGTGACTACAGGCCCACAGCAATGTGGTTGACTCTTGAAATACCCTCTGAACAAGGGCAATTAGGGATGGGCAATTAGTGATGCCCAAATCCCAATGAATAATAAAAAAAAAACAAAAGGCAAAATGGCCTCCCTCAGTGCTCCTATTTACAGAAAAATAGAAATGTCAAAAACCACATAAGGTAATGATAAATGAAGAGATAATTACTGTCTCCTTACATTTGTTTCTGGACAAGATGGGTTAATATTTCTATCAAGGTTAAAACTTTAAATCTGCATCTTTTAAATTCTAAATCATAATAATCTTTGCATGCTTCATAATTTTTTTTTCTGATTATGGCATGAAACCTGGGGATTGGATAGCTATCACCCTGGAGCTAAAAGTCTGCTATCAGTGCAATTAACTTTTCTGCCCTAATGTCATTTGCCCTTGTGCAGGGGGTAAGCCCAATGAGGCAAGAAAAAGTTCTGGCCAGCAATTCCAAATTAAAGTAGAAAGCACATTTAAAGGCATTTGCTGCACATGGGGACAAATACTTATTTCAGCCTTTATCAAGCTTCAAATTAAATTGCAGGTTCATTGGATAAGGCCAGGGTAGGAGGGAGAAGTGGTGTCTGCTATAATTAAAGTGACTGGGAGCCCCTGCAGAGGTACAGAACTGATCCTGTGACCAAATCAAGGAAAGGTGCAATGCTCAACCCTTTGTTTGATGGATGGCCAAGCTAACTTGCAGCTGCATGAAGGACTGTCCAAAGTGTTGTTCAGCTCAGTACCCACATCAGAGCACGTCAGATACATGCCTGGCAGCATGAGGAAATCAGGCTCAATTCTGTACAGACTGCCTATGGGGCTAGGAGGCAGATAACGAAGCCAGGACACAGTTTGGCAAGATATACGGTGCCACACATCTTTTGGACAACCAAAAGAGTGTTCACTGCAAAGTACTGCCTGTTTCATATGTATTCCTTAGCTTTGCTAAGGCAGCACAAATCATATAGCCCATTCTTGCACCTCATGCATACCCGTGTTTCAGGAGGGCATACATTCAAGAGGAAAGGTGAATCAAAAAAGTTGCCAGACTTATCTGACAAGGCCATGTTATCATTTTAGAATAACCCAGCTGCAGCCTCTTATTAAAAACCAGGTTGACGCAGGTGGTGGACATGTCTGTTAATAAACATGTTCTCCTTCAACTTCCAACCTCTTCTACTGTGTAGCAAGATCTTATTTGATGCTGAATATACACAAGAAACCACAGGAACTTGACAGCCTCAAATCAAGTGTACGTTTTCAAAGCAGATACCAATATTTCACAGCACCCAACATGACACAAAAAAACAGCTTACCATTCAAAACCACTTCATTATGGTCACAGCAAAATTGTCTTCAGAATGCAAACACTTTAAGTAAGTTTTGACAGTAGCCTGTAGATGAGGTTTTTTAAAGTAAGGTATAGCTCTCCTCATAATCAGTAGATGAAGCAATTGACTCGATATCACGCAGAGTTTCATTCCAAAAAAGAAAATCATTTTCGTAAAATTGCTTTATCTAGTCATGAGGAAAGATATTAATCCAGCCAAAGCTGTAGATACTCATCTAATAGCCAGAGCTGCAAGCTGTCATCTGTCTTAAATCAGCTGGGAAATGACAACTGTGACAGAATGAATGCACCATGTCTGGATTCTGGGAAATGAATACTGATGCAACACCGACTAATTGCGCTATCATAGGATGCAACCTGTTCTGGCTGCAAAATAAGAGGGAGTAGATGTCAATTCTGGAAAAGTGGATGTCTTCCAACATATGTGCAGTTAATTACTTTCAGAACCATGGGACAACTATCCTTAACGGAAGAAAAATATACATTTTTTTTCATTAAAGCTCCCTTATGTTGCAAAAGCAAATATGACAGCTGATTTGCTTGAGGCCAACTAAAATTCCCTGCACCTATCCAAATGTATATTGTTCATTTGGTAGGTATGTGGCTGCGATCATTTTCAATTAAAAACAGCTGTAAGTCACTCTATCTCTCATGGTATGAGGGAACAATTCAATGTCACTTGATAAAATAGAATATATTGCTTCATCTGGGATTTGCAGCAAAGATATTCAAAAATCATTATTGGGAAGCAGAGCTATCATCACTACTCTAGTGCTCTGAAGCTGATTGAGTACTGTAAGTAATAAACCAGTTTCAAATTATGAGCTGCATTCTTTTAAAACTACTTACTGTTACAGAAAGAGCAAAATGTTTCTATTTTAATAAAAATATGAGTGGCCCCACAGGAGGATTTGAATGTACAATGTGTATATGAAATGGTTTAAAACTCTATTGTGAGGAAGGCTCTAAGGAATAACTTGCAGAGTTACAAAGGTAAATATATCTTTTTTTTCACGAAGAGGAGAAGGAGCAGTCTAAATTTCCTTATCTTTTTCAAACATTAACAGGCTTAACTGACATATTTAGGAACATTGCTTTTATTTCTGTGTCTGAAACTGAAGATGGTTGATGAGAAGGAACCAGCTCCCAAGAAGGGAGCCAAGACAGCCTTAAAGAAACCAGCAGCAAAGGGCGGCAAGAAGTGGCGAAGGTCGAGGAAGGAAAGTTACTCCATCTACCTCTACAAAGTGATGAAGCAGGTTCACCTCGACACCAGCATCTCCTCCAAGGCCACAAGCATCATGAACTCATTCGTGAACAATATTTTCGAGCACATCACGGGTGAGGCTTCCCGCCTGGCCCATTACTACAAGCGTAGCACCATCAGCTCCTGGGGGATCCAGACCGCCGTGCGCCTGCTGCTGCCCGGGGAACTGGCCCAGCATGCCGTGTCAGAAAGGACAAAGGCAGTGACCAAGTACACCAGCTCGAAGTAAAACTCCACAATGGACTGAAAAACACCCACCGTTGGGAAGATCTGCAACGCCAGAAACGGAGGTGGAATTTTTGGCTACACATCATCACCGGCTTTTGTTTCTGTTGGCTGCCTCCGTTCCGGTGCAAATCTGGTCAGGTAACTCCGGGCCCATATACTCCTTCTTCAAGAATCCAAATTTAAGTTTCAACTTGGCATTCATGCACATCAGGCACAAAACATAATTTCAATGGAAAGAAAATTTCATTTCAAGATCTTTATTTTCCTTAATAGTTTATTTCACAAACACAATTCCCCCATAGCATTAAGTCCTTGAAGAGTTATAGCTCCTTCGGCACAGCCACCCCCAGGTCTCTTGTCCGACTAGCCTGAAACCTGATATCCATCCGCACCCTATTTGACTAAGGTGAAGCATCACAAACAAAACCCATTCTGAATTCACTTATCATGGTTACTAACATTCAATAATGATGACTGTACAGTGATTGAGAATGGGTTTTCCTAAAGCCACCTATGACACCCCCACCACTAAATCAGCAATGGTTAGCCCTTGAAGAAGATGCAAAAGATATTTACTCGCGTTATAGGAGGTATGAGGGGCATCAGTTATATGGAGGGACTAGAAAATACTGAGAGGCTGTTTCTCTTGGCTGGAAAGTCCAGAATTCGGACCACAGTCTCAAGATAAAGGATAGTTCATTTAAGATTGAAAGGAGAAGAAATGTCTTCACTCAAAGCGTTATGAACATTAAAGATTCTTTATCCAATGGGGAAATGGATGCTCAATAGTTGAGTATATTCAAGACTAAGATCAAAAGATTTTTGGACACTAAGGGAAATGGAGATTTGGAGGTAGGGTGAGAAAGTGGAGTTGAAGTAGAAGATCAGCCATATTGACTGGAAGAACAGGATTGAGGGGATCATTATGGCCTATTCTTCTCCTATTTCTTATGTTGAAACGTTCTCACACTAGGTTTGTTCTCCTTAGAGCAGTGAAGTTTTATGGGGAGATTTCATGTGGTGTTCAAAATTATGAAAGATTTTGATAAAGTAAATAAGGAGAAAATGTTTCTACTGACAGGCAACTAAAGGACACAGATTTAAAGTAATTGGCAATGGAGCCAGATGAAAGCTGAGTTTTTTTTTTCACACAGTAGCTTGCTATGATCTTGAATGTAACATCTGAAAGGGTGATGGAAGCTGATTCAGTTATAACTTTCAAAAGGGCTTTGGTTTTGGATTTGAAAAGGAAACAACTGCAGAGCTAGGGGAAAGAATAAGGGAGTGGAGCTAATTGGATAACAATTCTAAAGCATTGACACAGGTAAGGTGGGCTGAATGGCCTCCTGCAAAGCTGTAAGGTTCTACGATTAGCATCAAACCTGGGGCATTCTTGATCATAACACTCATTATTAGTTGGATAAAATTGATAAGTCCTTAAAGGAACAGAAAGGGCATTTTTAATTCAGAATGCAATAGTGTGTGCACAGTGGCACAGCAAACTTCTAACTTTCCAATATCAATGACAAGACTGTGAATCATGTCAAAGGAGGGAACATCAGAGGGTGAAGCAGAGCCGATCTCTTACATCTTTCTGTGGCTCTTGCAGTAGCATTGGCATGTCTAGGGTTAAGCACATTCAGCTTCTCAATGCATTTAATATATAGTCTAAGGTCACTGGAGGACTGAGGAAAAATTAGAATCATCTTATATCATGGCAAAGCCAATATAATAATTAGAACGAGGGAGCAGATAACTTCATTATATTCTCTTAAACTAAGTTATTTTTGTGTTCCAACTTAGGTTGGCCTCGAAATGCTATTCCAGTCTTTAAATAGTTAATAATGTTTAACAATTCACATTTTTTACCATGCTGCTGGAGGCCAATGTATGAATTTATATATTTTGATATTGGTAAATAGCAGTATTTAATGAAGCAATTAGAGTTGTCTGTCTTTGGTAGTACACATCTCATTTATAAAGGTCATATTTCATGGCATGGGTCTCTAAGGAGCATTGCTGGACGTTGAACAAGAAAGAATGAAATTTATAATATACTGAGTGGTCCTAATTTTTACGGATTTGCAGGTCGTTATGTGAATAAATGAGAAAAAAATGACAGGGTCCCATTTACACATATAAAAATTGAGACTTATCCCTCAAAATAGCAACTCAAATCCTAACTAATCACTTACCTTTGAAAAAGATTGTCTTATCATAATACAACTGCTACAGTTCTTCATATTTTTCTCTCCAACCTTAACCAGTTTCTGTCCCAGGGTTACATAAAAAGAAACACAGAGCTACAGCACAAAATGAGAATCCTCCTCTTTAGTCCATTGTTACATAATTCACACCATTATTTATCCCATAACTCCCATCTGAAATCACTCGAAGTTAGGGCAGGAAGCTTTCTCCATACTTCTGCCTACATATATACTATATACTTCTGCCTACATATATACTATAATATATACTTTTAATAAAGTTTTTTCCTGACTGTACTAATTTTTCCAGCTCATCATATGCACATGGTTTATTATGTTCATTGTGCCAAAAATGGGAGTGCTGTTCTACAGACTAGTTAAACAACAGACTCACAAAAACAAACCTTACAGACAATGATGCAGACATTAACATCATCCCTGGGTATGTACTATCCCAATGGGAGGACAGGCCCAATAGATAGACCTAGTTGTGGTATACAGTCAGAAGGGATTTGCCCTGAATGTTCTCAACATTGAATCCAGGCCCCATGAAGTTTTGTGACATCAGGTCGAACATGGGCAAGGACACCTCTGACTGATTAGCACCTACTGCCCTCTCTCAGCTAATGAATCAGTACTCCTCCATGTTGAACACAACTTGGGGGAAGCACTGAGAATGCCAAGGGCACAGAATACACTCTGGGTTGGGCACTTCAATGTCCATCACCAAGAGTGGCTGGGTAGTACCAGTATAGTCCAAGCTGGCTGAGCCCTGAAGGACTTATCTGCCAGACTGGACCTGCGGTGGATGGTGTGGGAACCAATAAGAGGGAAAAATCTTCTTGACCATGTCTCACCAATTTACCTGATGCATTTACATCTGTCCATGATAATATGTATAGGAACAGTTACCTCACAGTCCCTGTGATGGCAAAGTTCTGTCTTCGCTTGGAGCACACCCTCCATTGTGTTGTGTGGCACTACTGCTGTGCTAAATGGGATAAGTTCAAAACAGATCTAGCATCTCAAAATTCAAAACTCTATGAGGCACTGCAGGCCATCAGCTGCTGCAAAATTGTAATCAACCAAAATCTGTAACATCATGGCCTGGCAAATCCCTCATTCAGTCATTACCATCAAGCCAAGGGATCAATCCTGGTTCAAGGAAGGGCGCAGCAGAGCATACCTAAAAAATGAGTTGTCAACCTGATGAAGTTACAGCACACAACCTGCATACCAGGCAGCAGAAACAGCATGAGATAGAAAGAGCTAAGCAATCCCACAACCAGCAAGTCAGGTGAAAGGTCTGCAGTCCTGCCACTTCTAGTCATGAATGATAGTGGACATTTAAACAAACTACTAACAAGAAGAGGGGGAGGCTTCATAAATATTCCATCCTCAATGCTGGGGGGGCAGGTTGGGGGGGGTGGTGGTGATGAAGTGTGGGTGGCAACACAACAGTGCAAAAGACAAGGCTGAAATATTTTCAAACATCTTCAGCCAGAAGTGCAAAGTGGATGATTCACCTTGGCCTCTTCCTGAGCTTCCTAACATCATAGGTGCCAGTCTTCAGCCAATTTGATTCATTCCACATGATATCAAGAAATGGCTGAAGGCATTGGATAGTAGAAAGGCTATGAGCCCTAGCAACACACTGATAATAGTACTGAAGACATGTTGTGCTTCAGAATTAGCACCATCCCTAGCCAAACTGTTCCAGTACAGCTACAAAACTACCTACCCAACTATGTGGAAAATTGACCAGGCATGTCCTATCCACATGGAGCAGGAAAAATCCAATCTAGCCAGTTACCACTCCATCAGCCTTCTCTTCGTCATCACCAAAGTGACGAAATGTGTCATCAACAGTTTGATCAATCAGCACGAAGAGCAATAACCTGCTCACTGGTGTTCTTTTTGGGTTCTTCCAGGGCTACTCAGTTCCTGTTCAAACACCTAAAAATTGCTGAACTAAATAGTTGCGGTTAAAGTGACTGTCTTTGATGACAAGGCAGAATTTGATAATCTTTTAAATCTTTTAAATAAGGCAGAATTTGACCCAAGGATCCCTGGCAAAAAAAAGTTAATGGGAATCAGGTGAAAACTATCCATTGGTTAGACTCATGCCTAGTACAAACGGAGATGGTTGTGGTTGTTGGAGGCCAATCATCTCAGTTCCAGGACATTGCTACAGGAGTTCCTCAGGGCTGTGTCCTCAACCTAACGATCGTCAACTGTTTCATTAATGACTTTCCCTCCATCATAAGGTCAGAAGTGGGGATGTTCATTGATGGTTGCAAAATGTTCAGAACTATTTGCAACTCCTCAGAAACTGAAGCAGTCCATGTCCATGTGCAGAAGGACCCGGGCAATATCCAGGCTTGGGCTGACAAGTGGCAAGTATCATTCGCGGCACGCAAGTGCCAGGCAATGACTATCACCAAAAAAGGAGAATCTAACAATCTCCCTTGACATTCCATTGCTGAATCTCCCACTACCGGCATCCTGGTAGTTACCATTGACCAGAAACTGAACCAGTCATATAAATAGTGTGGCTACAAGAGCAGGTCAGAGCCTGAGTGGCTGACCTCCTGACTCCCCAGAACCTTCCCACCATCTACAATGCACAAGTCAGGAGTGTGATGGAATACACTCCATTTGACTGGCTGAGTGCGGCTCCAACAACTCTCAAGATGCTTGCCACTTTCCAGGACAAAGCAGTCTGCTTGATCAGCAGCCCATCCAACCACTTAAATGTTCACTCCCTCCCCCACCAGTGCAAAAAGGCAGAAGTATGTACTATGTAGCAGCGATATACACAAGATTCACTGCAGCAACACACCAAGGCTCCTTCGACAGCGCATTCCAAACCCATGATCTCTACCATCTAGAAGGACAAGGGCAGCAGACACGTGGGAACTCCACCACCTGTAAGTTACCCTGCCAGCCACACACCGACCTGACTTGGAACTACGTCACCGTTCCATCGCTGCTGCTGGATCAAAATGCTGGAACTCCCTTCCCAACAGTACTGTGCACCGCCTGGAGTGCAGTGGTTCAAGGAGGTGGTTCACCATCACCTTCTCATTGGCAATTAGGAATGGGCACTTAATGCTGGCCTTACCAGAAGTGCTCACATCTCATGAAAGAATTTTAAAAATAACATTCTTTATGCCCATAAAACCATCTCAGATTTCCAAAAATACTAAAGAAGTTTTAGATACTTGGTTAGTTATAACCGTACATGCTGTTTTTGATCTAGTGAAAGGTTAGATGTTTTGGGTACTGTATTTTAGGCTATTGGCCTAAATACCAATAGTACCAATAGTATCATGTGGTAATATTAGTGGATGAGTAATCAGAAGCTTAATGTTTTGGAGACATGGGCCAGAATTTTCTCGTCGGCGATTTGGGGGTGGGGCCCGCTCGTGACGGGAAAATGATGCAGAATGACGTCTGGAGGAAAACCCAACATCATCCCGGTCCCTTTAAATCTTTAGGAAGGTGGGCGGACAGCGAAATCAGCTGTTCAACCGCCAACCTGTCATTGGCCAATTAAGGCCATTGACAGGCTAATTAAGATCATTAAAGACCTGCCTGTCCAACCTTAAGGCTGGCGGGCAGGCCAGGAGCCCCAGCGGGCTCCTGATAAAACATGAAACCTCATCCACTGGCGGGATGAAGTTTCATGTTCCTTTTTTAAGAGTGTATTGCAAAGTTTATGTTGTTTTTATTGACATGTCCCATCTCGTGTGACGTTGTCACATGTGGGGGACATGTTAATAATATTTTTATTTTTCTATTTTTTTAACTTTTGTGCACTGTCATTAATCTCCCTGAGACAGCACTTAGTCTCAGGGAGCAGTGCGCTCTTTCATGTGCATGCGTGAAAGAGCACACCTTGACAGATGGGCAATCCCTCCCCCCACCTCACAGGGAACGTGTAGCGCTTCCTGTCGGGCAGGCTGCTGGGTGGGCCTTAATTGGCCCGCCCACTCAAAATGGCGGCAGGCCCCATTTCGGCGGTGGGGGTCGGATGTCCACCCACCGCCGAGCCGGTGGGGCCCGCACGCCATCCGAGGGCAAAATTCTGCCCATGAGTTCAAATCCATGTGGCAATTAAGGAGTTTAAATAAAAACAATAAAAACAAATGGATGGAATGAAAAGCTGCTCTTGAAAGTAATGAAAATGAAACATCTGGATTGTTGTGAAAAAAACCTTTCTGGTTCACTAATGTCCTTTAGGGAAGCAAATCTGCCACCTTTAAGCGGTGTGGTCTACAGGTGATTCCATGGGCTGAATTTTACAGCCCTACCCGCCGGCGGGATTTTCCGGTTCCGCCGAAGTCAATGGACTTTTGAATGGCTCATCACAATTTACAGCCCTGTCTCCACTGTGACAGCTCTCTGAAATTCTGCCCCATATACAACTGGATGCATTGACTTTGGCACCAGAAATGAAAGAGACACACCTTGCCAAGTTAACCCTGCAAAGCCTTACTCACTTACATCTAGGGGCTTGTGTCAAATGTGAGATGACTGTCCCACAGATTAGTCAAACAACATATTCATACACATCCTATTATATCTTGAAGCAGATGTTCCAGCGTCCTCCATCACCATCCCAAAAGTGGCGGTGCAATGATATTTAGGAGGAATGAACTTGCCCTGGGAGTCCTCAGCGTTGACTTTGGACCCCAAGAAATCTCATTGCATCAAACACAAGCAAGGAAACATACTGCATAGCTCCCTCCCTCAACTGATGTATCAGTGATCCCCCATGTTGAACTTCACTTGGAAGAAACGCTGAAGGTAGCAAGGGCACGAAATGGGGGATTTTGATCTGGGGCTTTTAATCTCCATCACTAAGTGTAGCTCAGTAGCACCACTGCTGACTCAGCTGGCCGAGCCATAAAGGACACATCTGCTAGACTTGGCCTGTGACAGGTGGCGAGAGAGCTGAACAAGAGAGAAAATCCACCTTAACATCACCCTCACCAGTCTAACGGTCACAGATGCATCTGTCCATGACAGTACTAATAGGAGTGAGCACAGCACAGTCCTTGTGAAGAAGAATTTACACTTACACATTGAGTGCACTCTCCATTGTATGGCTGGGCACTACCACTATGCCACGTTGGATACATTCAGAACAGATCTCACAACTCAAAACTGGGAACCCATGAAGTTCTGTGGGCCATTAGCAACCGTAGAATTGTATTCAACCACAATCTGTAATCTATGGCCTGGCATGGTCCTCACTTTACCATTCTCATTAAGCCAAAGGGTCAAAACCTAGGTTCAATAAAGAATGCAGGAGAGGATTCCAGTGTCAGCACCAGACATACCAAAAATTAGATGTTTGTGAAGCCACAACACAGTATGACATGAATGCTAAACAGTGGAAGCAGCATGCAAATAGACAAAGTTGTGATCCTACAACCAATGGATCAGATCAAAGCTCTACAGCTCTGTGACATCCAGTCATGAATGGTCGTGGACAATTAAACAGCTAACTGGAGGAGAAGGCTCCAATAACATTTCATCCTCAATGATAAGGGAGTCTAGCACATCAGTGCAAAAGACAAGACTGAAGCATTTGCTACCATCTTCAGCCAGCCATGCCAAGTGGGTGATCTACCTGGGCATCCTCCTGAGGTTCTCAGTATCACAGATGTCATCCATCAGCCAATTTGACTCATTGCTTGTGATATCAAGAGGATGCTGAAGACACTGGAAGTAACAAAGACTATGGGCCCTGTCAACATCCTGGCAACAATGCTAAAGATTTGTGCTCCAGAACTAGCCATGCCTCTAGCTAAGCTGTTCCCGTACAGCTACGACACTTGCATCTACCCAAGAATGTGGAACATTTCCTATGTATGTCCTGTCTGCAAAAGGCAGGACAAATCCAATCCAGCCAATTACCACTCCATCAGCCTACTCTCAATCATCAGCAAAGTGATGGAAGGGGTCATTGACAGTGCTATCAAGCAGCATGTTCTCAGTAATGATCTACTCATTGATGATTGACTTCTGTTCCGCCAGGGCCACTTATCTCCAGTCATCATTATAGATCTGGTCCTAACATGGACAAAAGCACTAAATTCCAGAGGTGAGTTGAGTATGACTGCCTTTGACATCAAGGCAGCACTTGACTGAGTGTGTCATCAAGAAGCACTAGTAAAATTGGAATCAAGTATAAAACACTCCATGGGAAAATTTTTCTCCCTGTTGGGGGGGGAAGTGTGGGACTGGGTGTGGGCGGGTGTGCCTCTGATCAGCGCCCCCGATAAGGGGCGCGCTGCCATATTACAGGGGCGGGACAATAAATGCCCGCCCAGTGTGACGTCTGCTCGGAAGCACTATGCGCTCCCTGTGCGGGTGGGGTTGGAGGGTGGGGGGGGATTCCCTCAGCAAAAGAGCACACAGATCTCCCTGAGGCTAAGTGCTGCCTCAGGGAGATTGGCTCGGAATTAAAATTAAAATTAAAATGTCACGAGTTGGGACATGTCCCACAACTTTTGTTGAAACCTTTAATAAAAATTTAAATATACTCATGAAACCCTATCCTGCCCTTGGATGAGGTTTCATGCTTTTTCCAAAGCCCGCCAGGGCTCCCGGCCTGCCTGCCAACCTTAAGGTTGGACAAGCAGGTCCATTAATGACTTTAATTAGTTTTTCAATGGCCTCAATAGGCCATTGACAGGTCAGCGGGTGCTCAGTTGACTCGGCTGCGCCCCAGTCGACCTGAAAATGGAAATGATGCAGAGTGATGTCGAGAGTTCCAACCGACAGAGTTAAGTGACCCTTCCATTCATCGGAGCTACTTGGGGCCTGTATTCAAAGACTCCTCACAGGCCCCAGTGAAGCACAGCTCCAGTGGATTCAAGGAGGCCACGACTCCTTTTCTTTACAGCACTTACATGTTAGTTTATAGGGCCGGGTGTCAGTGGTTGGGCTGGGGTCAGAGGTCTAGAGGGAGTGGCTCCGAGGTCCAGGGGATGGGTCCAAGGTTGGGGCAGGGATTGGTCGGTCGGAAGTTCCACCCAACATCATCCCGCATCATTTTACGCGTTGGCAAGCAGGCCCTGCCCCGCCCCCCCCCTCGCCGACTGGAAGATCCTGTCCCATGAGTAATACCTCGCACAAAGGAAGATTGCTATGGTTGTTGGAGGATAATTATCTCAGCCTCAGGAAACTGCACAGGAATTTCTAGGCCCAGCTACTTCATCAAGGACTTCCACTCCATCATAATTCAGAAGTGAGGATGATTGTTATAATTGCAGTGTTTAGCCCCATTTGCAATTCCTCAGATAAGAAAGCAGTCCTTGCCCACTTACAGCCAATCTTGGACATCATTCTGGCTTGGGTAGATAAGTGTCAGGTAATATTTGGGCTACATAAGCGCCAGGCAATGATAGTTTCGCAATTTTCCTTCAACATGTAGTGGCATTACCATCACTGAATCCTCCCGCAGTCAACATCATTAATGTTGCTGTCTCACTTCTAGAAGGAATTGTATGACTTAGTGAAAGGAAAAATCAGCTACAGTGGCTCTTTGTGATTACAATTCAGTGATCCCAGTTGGAAGTTGCATGTTTGCCAACATCAGAATCAGAAGTACCTCTGTCAATATTCATTGTCCACTGTCTCAGCTGCTGGTCCACATATGATTTACTTCATGTTTGGTTATCATCTTCATGAGATGATGTGTGAAAAAATTGTCATTTTTCTTTTGAATTTTTAAAAAAAAAGTAATATTCTTTTTCTGCTTCTTTCGTACCTACAGATTTTTTTTCCCTTTGGGGGACAGTGGGGAAATGTTGGAAGGATTGAACTGCATCATATATGTGCCATCTGTGGACAGTAAGTCCTGGAATGGGACTTGAATTGAGAACTTCTGGCTCAGAGTAGGGGACACTACTTAACGAGCTACAACACCTCCTTCCTTTTTCTGTTATGGATAAGTACATCAAACTCAAGCCAGTCAGTTCCAGATCATTGAGTTATTAATCAATTACTTTCAGCTTACTTACTGGAATTTATAATGTACACCACACTAAGGTGCCTCACACTGGTTTACGAGTATGGTCTCTTTTTTTGGTTTTGAAGGCAGGCAGATGGAAGAGAATGCCATTCGACATAACGATTCTCCAATATATGGCACTACGCAAACTGTGCATTATGTGATGTGCACATACAATTGTGTGTGTCTGGACTGCTAAATTGTGTTTTGAAATAATGGATGCTTGCAGTGTCTCATGCTTAATGCCCAGCAGAAAGTACATTCGCGTGAATCTTTTCCTACAGCTGGAAACCTGGCCTGCTGCAAGCATGGATTCAACATTTCTCACAATTGATTTAAACAGAAGAACAGAAGTGAAATCACTGATTGTGCATCCACTGAACACACACATTGCTCCAACACCTTGCCATGGCTGAGGGCTCAACAGATATATCCTGTTAATAGCGAATTACCTGCATGAACACGCTAGGTGGTCAGGAGATAGATTATTTGTGCAGCAAGTCAAAAGGGTGGCTTCATATGATGAAGGTTATGGTGGCAATGAGCACATTGCATTAAAGGGAGCTTTTCATTTTGAACTTATGCTACAAAAAGCACCATGACATCACCAAACTTCACATTTAATAGATAACGGGGAAAGCGATACTGTGAATAGGATTAGAATTCAGCACTGAGTATTGTTTTGTGCTTTGTCTCATGGCCTAATCTATACTGGGAAGGCTTCTTGAGTAAGTTTCTTGAAGGTTACTCTTGAGTAAGACTCTGGCTGACTCAGGTGGCTTACTTCAAAACTATTTTATTAACGCTATGTACAGAAAGTACATAGGCCAGAAAGTAAGTGCATCTTTATTGTGTGCAGACTATTCCATCTAGCAGACTCTCTAGCGTATGACTGCTGATGTCACTGCTACATCATGATACACATCACTATCTTACTATCGTAACTATTTACCCATTATACTATATGTATAAAAATATTTTTTTTGCGGAATTTCAATCCCTTTGAATGGAAACTCAACAAGAAAACTATAGCAGAAATAGGAGCATTGGACAGCCCAACCCAAAAGTCTCTTCACATTGTGACTGTGGTGCAAGTGATTTGTTAATGGTAATAATGGTCGATACATCATACACAATCAGCAGATTATTTCTGAAGGAAGCAATCATTGTTTATCTAAAGATGGAGCTCAGTTATACAGCTTTCATGTTTATTTTGAGATTTTGGCTGAAACATTGTCATGTGAAGAACTGGAAAGTGGTTGTATTCAACTTACATATGATCCCCATCAATATTGACATTAAATTTTTTTTTAAATCCTTCTCTTATGTCTTGGGTAAATGAGTTCATTGATCAACTGAACTCTAACTGCATGCCTTCCTATGTTCTCCTCAGTTGCTGCTTGCAATCAATAATGGGGAGAGACCGATGTAAGAATAAACAGTGATGGTTTATTGAGACTTAGGGCAGGGCACCAGGTCATACATGCTCACTCAGAAAACTTCAGAACTAGACTTACAGTTCCCAGTTGTCCACGCTGTACAGTGATTCGTCAGTGCTGTCACATGATCAGTACACTTGCATTCTCTTAAAGGGACAAGGTACCTCATTTTACCACACCTTCCATCCCAGCTGTCTGCTGGATTTAGCTAAATCAGATCAGGCATGATTTAATCAAATGGCAGAGCAGGCTTGAGGAGCTGAATGGCCTACTCCAGCTCCTAATTCAAAAGTTTGTATGTTCATATATTTGTTAAGAGGACAGGTGACAATGAATGAGCAGGGGCTCACAGTCTGTAACAATCTGTATAGACCAGAAGTGAACCATATTCAACAGTGAATTCAAAGCAAATATTTCAACAACAAAGCAAAATGGTGCAGTGCCAACAATCAGTCTAGTTAGGTACTAGTCTACCAGGTACAGGTGGATGAAGCTTTTCTACCCCAATGATTTGATAACAGCTCACAGGAATTCAGCAGAGTCAGGTTTACACTATGCTAGACTTTCCTTTTCATTTCCACTGTGTAATCCGTTTTTATAATGTATTACTGTTCTACAAAATGAGTACAATGACTCACTACAAAGAAGCATTTTCCTCCCAAATATCTCCATCAATTTTCTCATCTATTTTCTTTTCTGAGGTTTCTTGCTTCCTGGAGTTTAGCTCCATAGTTACTGGTTACTTCTGATACCTTACCTTGGTAGCCATTATTCATACCTGTGCCCTGACAGTGAGTCTGAACAGGCTATTGTACTGCTGGGGCCATTGCTATCACTCTCCTGTCCTCACCTAACAGGAAGTGACACTGGATAGCATTTAGGAGACTGGATGATTTACTTATCCCAAATCTCACAAAGCTGAGGACAATTACAGCATCAATAGCATTTGCTTGGCTGAGACAAATGGGTAATTGCACATGATGTAATCAAATTGCTTTTCAAGAGAGCCCAGTATGACCTCTGTTGGTTTATTGAAAGCATGACGAATCATGCTAAAGGGTTAATGTTAAGATGCCCTCACAATGCCAACTCTATTTTCCATTTCTGATACTAACTGGGGAGAATGCCATCTGGATACAAGCCTACAGCAAACAAAAGTTAAAGTGCATATTTAGTACTGATCATAAAGGTAAACTAAAACAAAAACAGAATTACCTGGTAAACTAGATTGTCAAGATGTTTGCCATTTGTATGGATTAAGGAGATCACTGATGATCCCAGTTAAGAGTGTTGAGTGGCAGGTTAAAGGGATACATTCACAAGCCGTGGTCAGAATATTTTACAGAATGGGTTTTTGGTATTTTTGCAACTTGCATGTTCCTGGAGAATTAGGATTTAACTGCTGCATTCAGAACCTTTCTGTCATCTTCATTGCATTTGATAGCTCCGCTAGGAAGAGGTCGACTGTAAAGCAATGCAAGCTGAAACAATAGAGCCACTGATAAAATTAAAGGAAGATGTCATTGATTTTGGGTGGACAATGGGTGATCTTGCCTCAGAGTGTTCCTGTGGAAGAAATGGAGTTCATATATTTTTGCCGCCTAGAGTGTTTAGCCAGAAACCTGACTAAATTATCACCAACTTCATAACAGTATTGTTTATGTTACGCATGGTACCTATTTCTCTACCTTGTTGATCAGCAGGAAACTCAATAGAAGTCTGGCTACAGAAAGTATCTGTCAGCACTCCTTAGAAGGGTTATTCTTAAGCCACTGTTCAAGTTCTGTTAGTTTCCCCCAGGCCTTTTGTTTCTACATTTTTTAGCATGGCCTTTTTTTATTTAAGCCAGAGTAAATTATCTACTCAAGGGAGGCCTGGGTAGCTTCTCACAAGATGAATGATGAAAACAACTCTCTTTGTTAGCTCTGAATACCTCAGTTTATTTCTTAATATAAACAGCAAATTGTGAATTCAAGCTTGCGGCAGTGTTGTCAGCAGTTATTGGTCTTGAGGAGGATGGCAAAACATTAAGGAGGTGACTATTATTAGTACAGATGGTAGACCTACACATCTTTTGGCTTTGTTACCAATTACGGCTTGGTAAAAAATGTATTTTTTGCAGTATTTGATGTTATAGGCCCCGATATTACTGGTGTGTCGGGCAGCATGGTAACACGTGAAAAACCCTGCAAGGCTGGGAACAAGGAAGCCATGCCAATGTTAACAATAAGGCTTCATTAAAATAACATGCTGCAGTCTCCCACCTGACTGCTGGCCGGGAGGGCAAACAAGCAGCAGGAGGATGTGGAGTTGGTTACTGGCAGATAATAGAGGGGACTTGCAGGGGAGGAGTCTGAAAAGTTTAAGCTGCGATTGGGATGAGGGCTAAGGCCAGGCATGTGATTGGTGGGGGGGAGCAGAGGGGTTCATACCACAGTTGGAGGAACAGAGGTAGCCTGGGTCAGGGGAGGTCCAAGACTTCCTTTTTCCAAGGTCCAATAACTCACTTGAGAGATATTGAAGACCAGAAAAATCAGGAAAATTAGTTAGGAAACAAAAATGCCCATGGCTTCTTTGATCAGGTAGTGGCTTATATATGAACATATGAACATATGAATTAGGAGCAGGAGTAGTCCATTCGCCCTTTAAGCCTGCCCCACCATTCAATAAGAGCATGGCTGATCTGACTGCGGCCTCAACTCCATTTTCCTTCCTAACACCGCCCCCCAGCCCCCCCACCCCCCCATACCCCTTGATTCCCTTGTCAACCAAGAACCTGCGTAACTCAGCCCTAAAAATAATCAGCAACTCTGCCTCCACCGATTTCTGGCGAAGAGAGTTCCACAAACTCATGACCCTCTGAGAGAAAAGAAAACTTCTCCTCATCTCCATCTTAAATGGGAGGCCCCTTATTTTTAAACTGTGCCCCCTAGTTCTTGTCTGCCCTCATAAGGGGAGACAGCGTCTCAGAATCCACCCTGTCAAGTCCCCTCAGGATGATAAATGTTTCCATAAGATCACCCCTCATTCTTCTAAACTCTAATGGATACAGGCCCAACCTGTCCAACCTCTCCTCATAAGGTAACCCCCTCAATGCAGAAATCAGTCGAGGGAACCTTCTTTGAATTGCTTCGAATGCAGTTATGTCTTTTCTTAAATAAGGAGATCAAAACTGTACACAATACCTTGGATGTGGTCTCACCAATTACCTATACAACTGTAGCAAAAAGTCCTCACTTTTACACTCCATTCCCCTTGCAACAAATGACAACACTCCATTTGCCTTACTAATCACTTGCTGCACCTGCATATTAACTTCTTGTGATTCATGTACCAGGCCCAGATCTCTCTGTACTTCAGAGTTCTTCAATCTCTCCCCATTTAAATAATATATTGCTTTTCTATTATTCCTGCCAAAGTGGATAAGTCCACATTTTCCCACATTATACACCATCTGCCAAATTTTTGTCCACTCACTTAATCTACATATATCCCTTTGCAGACTCCTTATGTCCTCTTCACAACTTATTTTTCTTCCTATCTTTGTGTGAGCTGCAAATTTAGCAACCAAACAATCGATCCCACCATCCAAGGCATTAATATACACTGTAAATAGTTGAGGCCCCAACACTGATCCCTGTGCCACTCCACTCATTGCATCTTGCCAACCATAAAATGATCCATTTTTGCCTACTCTTTGCACAGAATTTTGCCATCGGCAAGCAGGGGCAGGGCCCACTCGCTGACGCATAAAATGATGCAGGATGATGTCTGGCAGAAATCCCAAAGTCACCCCACCACCCCATTTAAATTTTCAGTAAGGCGAGGGTGCAGCAAAATCAGCTGCGGGCCCGCCAACCTGTCACTGGCCAACTGAGGCCATTGACAGGATCATTTAAACAATTAAAGGACCTGCCCATCCAACCTTAAGGCCGGGAGCCCCGGCGGCATATAGATAAAACATGAAACCTCATCCACCGGCAGAATGAGGTTTCATGCAGAGTTTTAAAAAGTTTAATAAAATTATAGTGTAAATTATGAACATGTCCCATCTCATGTGACATTGTCACATGAGAAGGGACATGTTAGGGATTTTTTTTTTCTATTTTTATTCTTTTTCAATGTGTAAGCAATCTCCCTGAGGCTGCCTCAGGGAGATGTGCGCTCTTTCAAGCATAGCGCTTTCCGCCAGACATCACGCTGGGTGGGCCTTAATTGGCCCATCCATGTAAAATGGCAGTGCGGCCCACTTCTCCAGCGGGGATTGGCTCCCCGCCTGCTGGAGATTGGGTCAGGCCCACACGCCCAAAAGGCAGAAAATTCTGCCCTCTGTTCCCTGTTAACTAACTAATCCTCTATCCATGAGAATATGTTACCCATTGCACCATGAGCTCTTATTTTATGTAGTAACCTTTGATGTGGCACCTTGTCAAAGGCCTTCTGGAAACTTAAGTACAGGACATACGCAGATTACTTTTTAGCCATGTTGCTTGTTACTTCCTCAAAGAACTCTAATAAATTAGCCAAACACAATTTTCTTTTCACAAAACCATGTTGACCTTGCCTGATTGCACTGAGATTTTCTAAGTGCCCTACTATAACCTCCCTAATTATAGATTGCAGCATTTTTCCTATGATAGACATTAAGCTAACTGGCCTGTGGTTTCCTGCTTCCTTCTCCCTCCTATCTTGAATAGGGGAGTTATGTTCACTACTTTCCAATCTGATGGGACCTTTCCAGAACCTAGGGAATTTTGGAAAATTAAAACCAATGCATCTACTATCTCAGCAGTTACTTCTTTTAAGATCCTGGGTTAAAGTCCATCATGACCTGTGGGCTTATCAGCTTTTAGTTCTAATAATTATCTCAACACTCTTTCCCTGGTGATTGTAATTGTTTTAAGTTCCTCCCTTCCTTTCATCTCTTGATGCACAATTATTCCTGGGATGTTATTTGTATCCTCAACAGTGGAGACAGGTGCAAAATATCTGTGCAATTCTTCCACCATGTCATTATTTTCCTTTATTAAGTCCCAGACTCAATCTGTAGAGGACCAATGTTCATTCTGCTTAATCTTATCCTTTTTAAATACCTGTCAAAACTCTCACCATCTGTTTTTATATTTCTAGCTAGCTTTTTCTCGAACTCTAATTTCTCTCTCCTTATTACTTTTTTGCCATTTGTTGCTGTTTTTTATATTCTGTCCAATCTTCAAATTTGCCACTAACCTTTGCGGAATAGTACACTTTTCCTTTCAATTTGTTAACTGCAATATTAGAGTAGCTGGAGTAAAAGGTGGTGGTTCCGCTCCTGGGCTGCACCTTTGATGAACTGTCCAAAGTCTTCCTTACTGGTTCCACAGCAGTCTTCCTAACTTCTAATTAATGAAATGCCTGTCCTTATGCTGTTATATGAGTGTCAGAATTGATCCCACTGACAGTAAAGGGGCCAAGAATGGAGTAAGAAAGCTGGGACACATGGTTCTTACCATTTTCCTTTTTGTGTAGCCCCTGGCTATCACTCAGAATATTCTGAAGAAGGATAAATGATTATATTTTCTCCATTGATCTGTTTTGAAAGAATTTGCCCTGTAATTCAGAATATTTATGTGATTACCTAGCCATTCATGGGAAAGTGTAAGGTTTAGTTTAGTCTGTGAAGAAAGCCACAATTTTAAATTACTGCCCCTACCCAATTTGCAAGAATTTTTCACTTCCTGCTTGTTTCTTCCCTTCAAAAGAAATGCCTTCCACATGAAAAAAGTGCCAAGGCGTAACATTAAATTCTTGTTGCAAATTTTCACTTCCAACATTAAAGCAACAAACGTTGGGAAAACTGAAGCTCGTGCCTTTCACATTCAACACCTCAATTTGAAGGCTCGTGAAAGCAAAAACTGAATTGTATCACCCGGTGATGTTGACAGCAGTCTGTAAGAAGCAATTTATTAAAGGAAACATTAAGCCTTTGTGATTTTATTTTTCAGTTATATTGTGCTATTTTAATATGTTGCCCTGCTTTTTAGGTTCGTTGCTCTCCTTCTGCTAATGAAACCCTCAGCATTCCTTCTTCGCCACTTATCCAGTCCACCTTGTTCCCTACTCCAGCTCTGGCTTTCTGTCCATTCTTTGTCACTTCTATCCCACCATCAGGAGCTGAAGTCACTATGCCTTAATCTGTAAAAATTACTGTAAGTTATGTCTTGCTATCTGTCTCCCCTCCTTTGAACAGCAGTTTTAAAATTCAAATCATCCCTTTGACATCCATGCAGACCAATTCCACACAAACTTTTCTGCTCCCAGCTCAATGCATCCCTCTGCCCATTAACAAGCACTCTGAGGTTCTATGTGAGGCTTAGCACATAAGCACAACCATGGCTGAATATTAGCTTGAATGTCTTTAAATATTATGTGGGCAATATTCTGTACAATTGTGGATGATTGGCATAACTTGGAGAGCAACTGGAATTTATAGCAATGGAGCTCAAATGTCAAGCAGCAAACACACCATATATGTTTAAATGTGTCATTTTTTGAACAGGGCATGTTGATCTTTATTTCATTCTGAACTGTAATAGGGAGAGCGAGGAGAATAATGGTGCTAGCTGATTTTGAGATGTTCAAGTTGCTAAACTACATCTGTGAGACTTTGGAAGCAGCACTAAACTTGTTCTGGTGTTGACTGACTGAAAAAGGTATTAGAAGACATTCCATTGTGACAGTCACAATATGTTTTGACAGGTTGCAAAAAATGTGGTCATGAATGCTTTCTCATGAGAGGGTAAATTTCAGAAACACAAGCTTTCAGTACAGTATCTATCGGTTGAGAATGTGTATTGAGAAATTGTAAGCATGTTCCCTTTGATATCATGTCCATATTGAGAGCATGCAGCCACAAAAGGCATTCTGAAGAGTGTATTTTTGAACTTTGCCACATTGTGCTAGCCTCTTTAAAACCAAAATTTCATTAAATTATGATGACACATATTTCAGAATTGGCAACATTTGAAATGTCAACTTACTTTTCAACTATAACTATAATTGAAGTAGGGATATGCCTGCTCTAAATTTACTGTGTCTGACTCACATGAATAATTGCTTCTGTCACGTATAGTTTATTTTTGGGTTTATTCTTGGAGCTTCATCACATAAAATATGCAGTCAAAATGTTTCCTTTAATTTCAAAGTGCTAGAAGTAATCTTATGTACAAAATACTACATACAGCATTGCTGATAATACTAAATCAATGAAATGTTACTTCATAAGGACTTTGGTATGATAAAGGTTGTTCTATCACCATTTGGGCACTGGATAAATGTCAAATAGAGAGCAATTCTTCTATATTTAAATGGACATTATCAGGTGCTGTTGTTGTCTGGCGCACTGACCTCTACCTCACGGAGGCTGAGCGTCAACTCGCAGACACTTCCTCCTACCTCTCCCTGGACCATGACCCCACCACTGAACATCAAGCCATTGTTTCCAGGACTGTCACTGACCTCATCTCCTCTGGGGATCTCCCTCCCACAGCTTCCAACCTGATAGTCGCCCAACCTCGGACGGCCCGCTTCTATCTCCTACCCAAAATCCACAAACAGAACTGCTCCGGGAGACCGATCGTCTCAGCTTGCTCCTGCCCCACAGAACTCATTTCTCGTTATCTTGACTCCCTTCTCTCTCCCCTTGTCCAGTCCCTTCCCACCTGCATCCGTGATTCCTCTGACACCTTACGTCACATCAACAATTTCCAGTTCCCTGGCCCCAACCGCTTCCTCTTCACCATGGACATCCAATCCCTCTACACCTCCAACCCCCACCAGGATGGTCTGAGGGCCCTTAGCTTCTTCCTCGAACAGAGGCCCGAACAATCCCCATCCACCACTACTCTCCACCGTCTGGCTGAACTTGTTCTCACGCTGAACAATTTCTCCTTCAACTCCTCTCACTTCCTCCAAATAAAAGGTGTGGCTATGGGTACCCGCATGGGCCCCAGCTATGCCTGTCTCTTTATGGGGTATGTGGAACATTCCTTGTTGCAGTCCTACTCCGGCCCCCTTCCACAACTCTTTCTCCGGTACATCGATGATTACTTCGGTGCCGCTTCATGCTCTCGTCGGGACTTGAAAAATTTATTAAGTTTGCTTCCAATCTCCACCCCTCCATCATTTTCACGTGGTCCATCTCTGACACTTCCCTTCCCTTCCTTGACCTCTCTGTCTCAATCTCTGGTGATAGACTGTCCACCAATATCCATTACAAACCCACCGACTCCCACAGCTACCTCGACTACAGCTCCTCACACCCCGCTTCCTGTAAGGACTCCGTCCCATTCTCTCAGTTCCTTCGCCTCCGTCGCATCTGTTCTGATGATGCTACCTTCAAAAACAGTTCCTCTGACATGTCCTCCTTCTTCCTTAACCGAGGTTTTCCACCCACGGTCGTTGACAGGGCCCTTAACCGTGTCCGGGCCATCTCCCACGCATCCGCCCTCACGCCTTCTCCTCCCTCCCAGAAACATGATAGGGTCCCCCTTGTCCTCACTTATCACCCCACCAAGCTCCGCATTCAAAGGATCATCCTCCGCCATTTCCGCCAACTCCAGCATGATGCCACCACCAAACACATCTTCCCTTCACCCCCCTTATCGGCATTCCATAGGGATCGCTCCCTCTGGGACACCCTGGTCCACTCCTCCATCACCCCCTACTCCTCAACCCCCTCCTATGGCACCACCCCATGCCCACGCAAAAGATGCAACACCTGCCCCTCACTTCCTCTCTCCTCACCGTCCAAGGACCCAAACACTCCTTTCAAGTGAAGCAGTACTTCACTTGCATTTCCCCCAACTTAGTCTACTGCATTCGTTGCTCCTAATGTGGTCTCCTCTACATTGGAGAGACCAAACGTAAACTGGGCGACCGCTTTGCAGAACACCTGCGGTCTGTCCGCAAGAATGTCCCAAACCTCCCTATCGCTTGCCATTTTAACACTCCACCCTGCTCTCTTGCCCACATGTCTGTCCTTGGCTTGCTGCATTGTTCCAGTGAAACCCAACGCAAACTGGAGGAACAACACCTCATCTTCCGACTAGGCACTTTACAGCCTTCCGGACTGAATATTGAATTCAACAACTTTAGGTCGTGAGCTCCCTCCCCCATCCCCACCCCCTTTCTGTTTCCCCCTTCCTTTTTTTTCAAATAAATTATAAAGATTTTCCTTTTCCCACTATTTCCATTATTTTTGAAAAAAATCCCACTAGAGCTATACCTTGAGTGCCCTACCATCCATTCTTAATTAGCACATTCGTTTAGATAATATCACCAACTTTAACTTTAACACCTATGTGTTCTATTGTACTATTGTCGTTGACATCTTTTGATGATCTGCTTCTATCACTGCTTGTTTGTCCCTACAACCACACCCCCCCCCCACCTCTCTCTCTCTCTATCTCTCCGCCCCCCACACACACACCTTAAACCAGCTTATATTTCAACTCTTTCTTGGACTCGAACTCAAGTTCTGTCGAAGGGTCACGAGGACTCGAAACGTCAACTCTTTTCTTCTCCGCCGATGCTGCCAGACCTGCTGAGTTTTTCCAGGTAATTCTGTTTTTGTTTATTATCAGGGAATAGATTGACAACCTATGATAATAATGAATATGTTACATTACTAAGCATATGGAATAGTACAGTTATTGCATTAATATACAGGGTAGCTGCCTGGAACAACTCACCTTTAGGCCGAGCACAGTGTCTTTTGGATGAGCTGTTAAGCCGAGACCCTGGCTGCCCTGTCAGATGGATATAAAAGTCATGTCACTGTGTTTGAAGGAGAACAGAACCTGTGTCCTGGCCAAAATGTATCTCTTAATCAACATCATTAGATTAAATGGACGTTATCGCATTGCTGTTTGTGGGACCTTGCAATATGTAAATGCACTGCCGTGTTTCCCATATTCCAAGTGTTACACTTCAACAGTACTTCACTGACTGTAAAGCACCTTGTGGTGTTCTGAATCATGAAAGGCTTTGTATCGATTAAAATCCTTTCCTTTCCAACAAATCCATTGTGTAAGTACTGACGCATCATGAACTTTACTCTGTTAAACAACTGGGGAGATTTCCGTGGGACTGAGTCCATGTGCACAGGATTTCCTGGGTGCAGTAAATGACAGAAACTTAGGCAGTTTGGAGCCCATGTCTGTAAAGATAATTGTCTGATTTCCAATATTCACTCTGCGCAGGCACTGAGCAAAATGTCTCTGGCCTACAAAATAACACTGAATGCCAACTGCTAATTCCCTGATCATCACTTATGAGGCTTTAAAAGCTGGGAAAACACCTGGATTATAAGGCAAGTTTGTCCCATGCACCTGAGGAAAGCTCATCTTGCCCTCTAATCCACTGAATCTTAAGGAATTGTTCACTAACCAGAACATGGATAAGTTGTAGCTTTAGAATTGCACATCCTACATGGACACTAAATACCCGATAAACATCACAACTCCAACCTTAGCTCAGCGGTAGCCCTCTCACCTACTGAGTTAGAAACTCATGGGGTCAACCCATCCCCCTGGGGCTTAGGTATAAAATCCAGGCTGATGATTTACCATGTTACCACAGGAGTCCTAAACTGACCAAAGTGCTGGCTTTTGGTTGAGAAGTTAATCTAAAGCTCTCAGCTTAGATGTAAAAGACCACATGGGGCTTTTTGAAGAAGTGCAGGGGAGTTCTCCTGGATACTATTTATTCCTTAATCAGTACCACTAAAACCAGACTATACTGTCACTTACATCATTGTCATTTGTGGGGCCTTGCTGCAAATTGGCTGCCATGTTTCCTGACATTGGGACAAGAGCTGCATGGTAAAAGTACTTCACTGACTGGGAACTTGTACTTGGGAACTTTTGAGAACAGGAAGGGTACAAAATAAATTTGGTTTTTATTTTCTATGGTATGACATCTTTAAAACAAAAAGAATGGGGTGGGGGGTGCATTGGGGCTGGCACTTTCCCAGGTAAGGGGAGTCGGGTTTGCATGTGTGTAGGGAGTTAAAATCCCTGAAAGAAGGTATTGGGTCAGGATCCAGATATCATCCCCCCGCCCCCGTTCTCAGTTCTGCTGAGCAGCTTAAAGATGAGTCAGGAACCTCCTTAGATCTGTCGTGTAGGCAGTTAAGGTATTTATGAAACCGATTAAAAACTGTTTTTTTTTTAAATTCTGGATTTCCCAGCCAGGGTGCTGAGGTGAATGTGCAGCAGGGATAGTTTCTTCAAGTGAAGCTGAGAAGGCTTAGATCAATGACACTGAAGAGCTCCAGCCATGGCCAGGTGAGAGGCTGCTGTTGAAAGTACTTCTTCTGTCAGAGAGTATTAACACTTCTTTACAGGTCATTGCCAACTTCTTGGAAGGAACTTCACTTATCTAGCACCTCACTCACCTTCAGCTGCACTTCCCTGCTGCCAGCCGTAACCACGGCATGGGAGCAGCTACTTCAGCTCCACCTTCCACCTCTGAGGAAGGGCAAGAGCAGCAACAGTAACAGCCCAAGCAGCAGCAGGAACAACACCACTAGCAGCAGCAACTGCCTGACCCTCAACTACATGTTTCATCACAGGGCACAGGAGCTGGACACAAAGGTCCACCTGGAAGGAGGCCAGATCCCAAAAGAGGGTCTACAAGTACAAGGATCAACTGTCTCAACATATCTGAGCACCAGTGCCTGACGAGGTTCAGGATCTCATAGCAGGCTACATCTGCAGCCTCCTGGAACAAGACCTCCATCCCAGTGAAGCAGCTGAGGACACATTGCCAATGGCCAGAGGGCCAGCCTTACCCAATCCTCCACCTGACTCTCCACCTCTCTCGGTCCTGTCTCCTGCTAAATTATGTGCTCTCTTCTCCTGCAAGGAGAAATGCGAGTGATCATAATGGTTGATTTGGAGGGTAGGAAGGGCACTATTTGTCGAGGGCGACTGTGAGGCATGGGTGTGAAAGGGCATTATAATGAAGGTGAGCATGAGTGTTGGGGATGTGAGGAATGAGTGGAGCTGCAAGGTGTGTTGTTCTGAGGAGTGCTGTGCAGGAGAATGCTGGGGAAGTCAGAGCATGGGGCTTGGCACCTAAATTGTTACCATGCCCCCCTGAAGTCCTGGATCCTATTGGTTCACTATCTCTGGTTGGAGAGGCCACACTTCTGATATTGGCAGGCCACTTCAATTCACGCTTGTTTGGTTGGAGAGACTGTTCTCTCCATCCTTGTTCGAGCTCATCTCACTGCAGCACCTCAGATCCTGGAGCTGGAGCTCAGAGTAAGAGCGAGAGAGCTGCGGAACAGCCTTGACTAGTCTCCTATCCACTCCTGTGATTGCTGCAGTCTCAAAGATCCATGTCCAGTTGAGCCATTCTAACCCATGCAGTGATCCCTTTAATTAGAAATCTTTCCTTTGACAAAATGGGCACATCATTCTGCTCGCTGTTCCTAGATGGTCAGGGAACCCGGAAATGCAATGTTAATGCCATGGCTCAGGGAAGGACCCTCAGCAAAGCCTGCTCCTTCACCATTCGGGTTCCCAACCCGCAAATAATCCTACCATTTTCGCAGGGTCTAAGTGCAGAAGATTCCATCCATAGACCACATGTATAGTGACTAAATTATGATCAATTATGATAGCCACTATACCTCAGCTGGAATTTATATCCAGTAAAGCATTTACAAGAAATTTAAAAAATAATGAATGAGCTTTTTTTATCTAGTTGTCTGCAAAGCAATTTGTTATGTAATGTTTGCTGCTTTGCGCATATTAAAAACAATGAACAGTGTAACTTAGAGCATGTGTTATACTGGTGGCAGAATGTGTAAGCCAGAAGTGTGTAAGCTTCTGTAGTAATTGCAGTTTTATTTAGTGTGTAATGTACCTTTAAGGATAACAGATGTTAGGCAAGATCACATGATCTGTAGTAACCAACAGGAGAGTAGCAGGGGCTACCTCAGCATTCTGTGTCAAGACGGAGTGGGAATTGAATCTCACATGTAGTTGCTGCTCAGTATATCGTAAATAAACTTCATTTTTCCACCCAAGACGTGTCTGCAGATCAACTATCTTCAATAGCACAACTCAGCCACCCTACAACAGCTTCTTTTTTCCTGATATTTTTGCATAAAATATATTACGGTCTTTTCTGCTGACAGATGTACACCACCAAGCTGCACATGACGCTGCATCAACATTAAATGGACCGTTTGATAGGTAAGGCATTAATCTTGAACACAAAACAATAACAAATAAAAACAGAAAATGCTGGAAATATTTAGCTGGTTAGGCAACACCCCTGGAGAAAGAGAGCTAATGGGCAGGGTTTTGCCTTTGATGGGTGGGCGGGCCCTACCAGCTCAGCGGCGGGTGGGCAGCCAATTGCTGCCGCCGAAACGGGCCCCGCTGCCATTTTGAGTGGGCGGGCCAGTTAAGGACCGCCCAGCGGGCCGCCCGACAGGAAGTGCTATGCGATTCCTGTGTTGGGTGGGGGAGGCAGGGATTCCCCAACTGTCAAAGTGCGCTCTTTCACGCATGCGTGTGAAAGGGCGCACATCTCGCTGAGACTAAGTGCTGTCTCAGGGAGATCGCTGGAAGCTTTATAAACTTCAAAAATAGAAAAATAAAAAAAATTATTAACATGTCCCCCTCATGTAACAGTATCACATGTGATGGGGCATGTTAATAAATATCACGTAAACTTTACTGAAGTTTTTTAAAACAGACATGAAACCTCATCCCGCCGGGGCTCCTGGCCTGCTCGCCAGCCTTAAGGTTGGACGGGCAGGGCCTTTAATTGGTTTAACTACCCTGTCAATGGCCTCAATTGGCCATTGACAGGTCAGCGGGCAGACAGCTGATTGCTCTGTCCCCCTGCCTTCCTGAATATTTAAATGGGGCGGGATGGCATTGTGGGGAAACCCCCGACATCATCCCATGTCCTTTTTGTGTCGGCGAGTGGGCCCCGCCCCCAACTCGCCAAAGGGAAAAATTCTGCCCAATGTTTCAGGTGGATGACATTTCATCAGAACTGGAAAGTAACTCTTTGGGAACAAGATTTTGACTCAGGCTTATCAGAAGATAAGAAGATTATTCTCTCTTGTGTACATTCCTCACGTGCATGTGCAAGACATGGGTTGCTACAATTTAAAAGCTTATATTGTATCCCTCTATCCGAAGTGAAATGCTCTAAGATTTATCCAACTTTTGATCCAACCAGTGATAAATGTTATACTGCCCCAGCCTAATTCATATGTACTGGTTGTGTTGTAAATTGGCTTTTGTTTTGGACAAAAAAAATTTAAATTACCCTCACATATTTTCAGTCATAACATTGAACCTTCTCCAATTACAGCACTCTTTGGAATGGAACCAAATGGCACCCATCTAATAAATATTCAGACTGATGCACTTGCCTTTTCAACATCATTGGCTAGACTTATTATTCTATTAAATTGGAAACAGTGTGCCCTGCCTTCTTTCACCAATTGGATACGTGATCTTAAGAAGATTCTTAAACTTGAGAAAATAAAGTACGCCAAAAGGGGCTCCACTGATGGATTTTATGTAGCTTGGCAACCTTTCTATTGAATTGTTGCTGTACTGTAAGCTTTTTTTAGTACCGTTACTCATTATGGCTATTGTTACTTTTTTTAAAAAAGTACAACTGGAAACTGAAATCGAACCGTTTTTAAGCAAGCACAAAGTCTGGGAAAGGGGATGGGGGTGGGGGGGAAAGAAAAAAGTGAAAGTCCTGGGACAGGGTGAAAGGCAGGAGAGACTGGCCGGAATTTTCCAAAGAGCATCAAGCACCATTGGATTGCCAATCTGCTCCTACATTTCTGTGCCACGATAGAGCTCCTCGTTTCTGGTGCCTTCAGAAATCTGGAGCATACCATCGATCCAACTACTTCCTCATGGTGCTGGAACGTTGAGGGAAGGTAAGCCAAGGCCCTTTTTACGGCACTAGCTGCCGTTATGCTGGTAAGTGTTCACCAACACACTGTAAATCTGGAATATTTAAACAGCTTTTCAGTATGTTAATGTATGAGTGTCTGAGCAAATGGATGGAGTGAATCGGTGAATGTGTAGGTGGGTAAGGGGTAGAGTGGGTGAAGTAAGGGGGTAGGGTGGCAGGTGGGCGAAGTGGTAGGTGAGAAAGGTGGAGGCAGATAAAGTGGCAGGTAGGTATAGTGGTAGGTTGGCATGTGGGTAGGGTCATCGCTGGGTATGATGACAAAGCGTGTGGCGTGCTGGGTGGGGAGGATGGTAAATGGGTAGGATGTAGGATGGTGTGGTCGGATCAGGTCAGTTCGGGGGGTGGAGTTGGGGTGTCGAGGGGTAGTTGTGGAGTCGATGGGGTGTTGCAGAGTATGAGTGACTGGGGAGGTCAGTTATATAGGCACCCAGGAGTTAGACTAGGATCTTTCTGTCTAACATTTTCTGGGTAACTAAGTGAGTACGTCCAATTGAATGCGTTGGAACTTTCCAAAGTCTTTGACTCTATCTCAGGTTTGGAGGCTTTATCAGAAGGCCCCAGGGAGCAGGGGAATTACCCTGTGGAAGTTCAAACTTCCCAGGCAATTCTCACATGGGTCAGTGCATTGGGATTTCCGAGGGGCCCCATAGCGCATCTTCCAGGGTACATCGGGCCTCTGACAAACTGAAGACTACAAGATCTTGGTCATTAAGTGACAAAGGGGGTGAGGATGCAAGGGAAAAGGAGATGGTAATGGGATAAATAAAGAAATGGAAGATGGGGGCCATAGGAGGTGTAAGCAAACAGGCAACACAAATTCATCAGCAACAGCTCCCATCTAAAAGAAAACAAAGGCAGAGATCATGATCCAATGTTGTTGAGCTCAGTCATGAGTCTGAAAGGCTGTAATATGTCTCATTGAAAGTTGAGATGCTGCTCCTCAAGCCTATATTGAGCTTCATTGGAACATTGCAGGAGTCTGAGGACAGAGAGGTCAGAGTGGAAATGGGATGAAGAATTAAAATGACAGATGACTGGAAGCTTGGGGTCTTACAGACTGAATGGAGGCATTTCACAAAGCAGTCACCCAATCTGCATTTAATCTCCTCAGTGTTGAGGAGACTGTATTGTGAACAGCAAATGCAGCACATTCAATTGAAAGAAATACAGGTCGAATATTCTTCATCCATAGATCAGAAAACTGAACACATCCAAACAGCAAACGTTTCTTTGAATGGCTATGGAGTTAATTTATATGTTAATAAAACAATGTAATGTTATATTGTCGGTGTAATAAGTGTTAACAGGTAAGAAGTAGGGTGTGTGAGAGTTGGCAAATGGAGAAATAACCTGGTATTTGTAGACTATAGCTAGTCTAGACTTAGCTTATTGTAATATAAGCATATATACAGTCGATTCAAAAACTGAAAATATCTGAATATCGAAACACAATCTGCCCCAAGGGTTTCGGATAAATGATACTCGACCTGTCCAAGTAAATCCATTGGGCCGAATTTTGCCTTTGGCGGGTGTGTGCTTGGTGGGGGTGGGCAGGGGCAGTCGGATAGCCAACCGCTGCCCGCGATCGGTGTCACACCGCGATTTCACACTGGCGGGCCAGTAAGGCCTGCCCGACATGAAATGTAAACAACAGCGCTGTGTGCTGCCAATGCCAGGGGGCAGGGGGATGGACGTGTGAGCCAGCCTAGCGCGAGTTCATGCATGTGCGCGAGTGAGCGCTGCATAATCTCCCTGAGACAGCTCGGTCACATGAGCAGGGACATGTTATTAATGAAAAATTAAATATTTTATTTTTATTTGCTTTTGGAAACCTCATCCCACCCGCAGATGAGGTTTCCAAAAAAAGGCAAAGGCCACTTGGCTTTTTCGCCTGCTTGCCAACCGTTAGATTGGACAGGCAGAAAAATTTAACATTAATTGATAACTTAATGGCCTTAAAAAGCCTTTTAATTGTCGACGGGCGCACAGCCAGCTCCGGTGCGCGTCTGCTGACCGAGCTATCGCGCGACTGCGCATTGTCGTCGGCATGTTTGACTGATGTCAACGCGTGTCATTTCACGCTTGAGCGGGTCAGGAGCACACCTGCCCACCGAGCAAAGATTTCTGCTCATTGTGTCACCTGCAAGGAGTGTTTCGGGCTCTGGATGTTGGAAAGGGATAGGTAAAATGGAATGTAGTGATTTTAATGAATCAAAAGATAGTTGATAGTTAGCACTATCTAATCAATCATTGGAATTGGAATAGCATAGGAGGCTAAGGTCAGAGAGGTCAGAGTGGAAGTGGAACAGGGAATTCAAATGGCGAGCCACCGGAAAGTCAGGGTCACATTCCAGAATGAATGGAGGTGCTCAGGTAAGTTATCACCCTATGAATGGTTGATCTTGCCAATGCAGAGGAGGCTACACCATGAGCAGTGAAAATAGTATATTATATTGAAAGACATGCTAGTGAATTACTGTACCTGTTCTGAGTAGTGAACAATCAGGATCGACGACAATCAACATGGTAGGATGTTGAGTTTGACTGAAGTTTATTTGTCCCAATACACCTGAACTTGCATGGGAAGGTGTCATGGAAAGGGAAGGAGGTATTGTGAATGATTGAAGAGTGGACCAGTCTTTCGGAGGGAACAGTCCCCTCGGAATTTTGAAAGAAGGGAAGAGAAGATATTTTGGTGGTGATATCACATTGGAGGTAATGGAAGAGTGAAGGATAATCAGTTGCAAGTGGAGGCTGGTGGGGTGGTAGTTGAGTTCAAGGGAAAT
Organism: Carcharodon carcharias; assembly: GCF_017639515.1. NCBI lineage: Eukaryota > Metazoa > Chordata > Chondrichthyes > Lamniformes > Lamnidae > Carcharodon > Carcharodon carcharias. Next base: position 143,453,390 of record NC_054477.1, read on the forward strand.
CCTATCCTGGTTCTGGAATGGGAGAGGAAGGTATGAGAGCAGTAGTGAGAGAAATAGAACAGACACATTTGAGGTCCCTGTCAAGAGCAGTAGTGGGATTTGGGGAGGGGGTGGTGGCGGGGATGGTGGGAGTGTGTGGAATCCTTAGTTGAGGAAAAAGGAAGATGTATCAGAAGCACTGTATGGGAGATGACATTATCAGAACAGGTGTGACGAAGGGAAATACTGGGAGAATTGAATTGACTGGAAGCAGGTTGCAAGGAAATATAGTCATGGTAGCTGTGGGAGTCAGTGGGCTTATAGACTACTGTTAGAGAAGTCGAAGAAGGGGAGGGAAGTGTCAGGGATGGATCAGGTGAAAGAGAGGGAAGAGTGGAAATTGAAAGCAAAGCTGATGAAATTTTCCAATTCAGGGCAGGAGCAGAAAAAAGCACCAATACAATCATCAATGCACTGGGCGGGGGGGGGGGAAGGGGTGGTGGTGGGGAAGGGGTGAGGGAGTGGACCTGAGTAGAACTGACAAAAAGAATATTCCAAATACCCCACAAAAAGACAGGCTTAGAAAGGAGACATATGAGTTGCCATAGCAACAATTTTTATTTGGAGGAAATGAGTGGAATCAAAGAAGAATACAGTAATACTTGTCTGCAGATCATAAACAGTGCAGTTGTGCTGTAATTTTAAATGCCAAACAATTAGCATCTGTGTTAGCAAATAACCTGTAATTAAAACAATTAATATAAATATATGCTTTTTCAGTACACAACATAAAAGAACTTCAATCCAAACAATTGTTTTAAACAATATTGCAATATTATTCCTGTGCAATAAGATAAAGCCAACAGACCAGAAGACAGCTTATTCCGTTTGATTTTGAGGTAATTTTTTTTGGGAAAGAAAATTGATCATGAAAAATATTTCTTGCACTCATTGCAGTCAGTGATAAGGGCAATTGTGCAATGCCTTATGTTAATCCCAACAAGCAGAAAAACAACACCACATGATTTGTACATACGGAATTGGAGAAAAATCTAGAGCACATATGCTGAGAAAAGGAATGTGAGATGATAAGCCAACAATAGTGGGATATTGGGAGTGAATAACGAAGTGAGAAAACAAAACAAAGAAATGCTTAACCAAAAGCAAAATGCTGTAAATGCTGGAAATCGGAAATAAAAACAGAAAATACTGGAAGCATTCAACAGGTCAAATAAGCATAAGTGGCAAGAGAAACAGAGTTAATATTTCATCAGAACTGTAAGAAGTTAGAGATATAACAATTTACAAGCATGTACAAAGCCAGGGAAAAGGAATAATGAGGGAGTAATGGAGGGGATGAAGGTAAAAAAAGGAAAGGCCTGTGACAGAGTGGAGGGCAAAAGTGATCAAGTGACAAAAGGGATGATGATGCAAGGCAAAAGGGTGTGGGACAAGTAAATAAACAAAAGATGGGGCCGAGGAAGCATAAATGGCAACAACAAAATCACTGCTAACACCTCCTGTGGGGTAGATGGGAGCGGTGGTTATGATCTGAGGTTGTTGGAGTCAATGTTGAGGCTGGAATGCAGTGAAATGAATAATTATAAAATGAGGTGCTGTCCCTTGAGCAAGCCTTGAAATTGGAATACAATAGGAGGCTGAGGTCAGAGACATCAGAGTGGGGGTCAGGCAGGGAATTAAAATGGCGAGCCACCGAAAGCTCAGGGGCACATTCCTGGAATAAATAAATAAGTGCTCAGGAAAGTTAGAATCCTCTCAATGTTTGATCTCACCATGCAGAGGAGACTACATCATGAGCAACGAATATAGTATATTACATTGAAAGGTGTGCAAGTGAATTGCTGTTTTACTTGTTTTGGCTAATGAATGATGGGCAGAGAGGTGAAAGGTGAGGGGTTACATCTCCTGTGCTTGCACAGGAAGGTGTTTTGGGAAGCATGTTAGGTGCGATGCAAGTGTCTACCAGGCAATCGCATTTTGAGTAATTCCTTTGGAAAGCTGTAAAGAGAGTTGGGGGTCGGGTGGGTGGCAGTGGTGGTGGGGCAAGGGGAACCATACCTTGGTTCTGCTCATAACTGTAAGAGTACTTGTAGAATGAATGATGACTAATGTTCTCTAAGGAGACATTATAAGAAACACCTGCCATAAAGGGCTAAGTGGAATGTTTATGATATTCTTGATGGAAGAAGACCTTGTGATAAAACCTTTTATAACTTACTCTTTTATTGGCTGATTCATTTAAAATTTGGGGCTCTATCAATAGATAATTGTTCAATACCATTCCTTTTTTAAATTTAATCAAGGAAAACAAGACCAGGGCATATTTGACAATTATGCTTCACACAATTTCTCTAATTGAGAGAAGATGGAAAGCTGTCTAGCCAGAAATAGGAGGATTATCTTTAACTTGCTGCCTGTTGAACCCATTACAATATATTTAAACTCAGTTATCTCTTTTGTTAGTTTGCTTATCCATTAATTCTCATTTTTTAAATCAGAATGCAAATTAATCTTGAGGTTATGTTTGTTTTCCTGACAACTGAAACTCTCAGAGAGAGGTGAATAAAAGTTCTTAATGTGTGTAAACGAACTGTGTTTTCTTGTCAACTATTTTGAGGTGCTAAATACAGTAAAATGGAGCAGATTGGCACTGAGACTTAACCTCTGGGGTAGTTGGTGTGTGCAGTACAATGCTGCCTCTGAGATAGAAACTGTATTGAGGAAGCACTGTCTGTGGTATCTGAAGCTTTGGGCAATATTGCCTGGCCTCAATTTTAAATGTTTGCTGCTCTGGAACTTCTTTGAGGATTCTACTGTTATTGATACAAGATAGTAGGACAGGTAAAGTTTCAGACTGTGAAGCAATAGATTTCCCAATGAGAATCCCTAGTTTCCTATGTATGTAGAGGAGTATGAGGGTATGAAAGAGGAAGTGTATCACAGCGAGGCACCACAGAAGTAATTTGATTCATACATGTAGAAACCCACTCAGCAGGGTTTACAGACAATTCTTTGCCTGTCAGTGCCTCGAAAGACTGCACTGTCTCCGAAGGATATAAGGGTGAGATTTATACAAGTTGTTAGCTGGATGACCTACCTGCAGCCCATCTGAATAGGGAAAGTAACATTTTTTTTGCAGTTGTTAAAATCTCTTTATTTTGTTTTTGCTGTTGTATCTTTCCAGACGACCTTTGATCATGTTCAGAGAGTAGTTCACCAGCGTATAAAGTAACTCACTTGTGCTTCATGAGATGGGCCTCACACGTTATTATTACCTTCACCATAGAATCTGTGAAACAAAGGGGAAGAGCAATTGAGCTGTACAGACAGGCAGGGTTCCCACAAGTGCTAAGAATAATTCATGGACCTCATGTAGTGCTGAAAGGCCCAACTGACAACCCGTCAATTTCATAAACTGAAGGAGGGAGGAGTTATTTCTTAATGTGCAGTTAGTTATCTTATTCTGTACATTCATCTCTGGTGACTTGAAAGCTGCCATGATACTTCTGTCATGATGCACCAATCCATCACAGCAGCCCGATGACGCAGAGGCATGGATCAGCATGGTTGATTAGGGATCAAGGTTATCCCCTGCTGTTGTGACTTATGACTCCAGAATGGCATCTGGTGGCAGAGGGATAGAACCAATGTTATAATGTCATGGGATTGCAAAATAGGGTGTAGAGCAGACAATTAGTATTCTGAAATCACATTACGAGTTCCTAAAGATATATGTTTGAGCCCTGCAGCACAGTCTTACAGGTTAGCAAGAATTTTGAAAATTATTGCAGCTTTTTGTGCTCTCCATAATACTCTGATATTCAAAATGTTGCTACTTCCCTGAAGCTGAAAAAGCTGATGATGATGAAATGGAGAAGGGCCTGCAGGCCCATATCAGAAGCAGGGCACATGGGAATGAGAGGGAATGGAGCAAGGAAGCCATCGATTTGCAGCTTGTGATCCTGTTCCTCAGGAGCTTCCTCAAAAAGTACATGAATACGTGTGGTGTAAGGCGGCTCAGTCAGTCAGTCAGAGTCCAACATTGTGTAATTAATTCTGCATAATCATGAGGAAAGTACTTTTAAAGTTTGATTGCCACGTTTGATAAGCACTGTCTTGCCATCATAAACTTATCAGGGTGGTTCCATTCTCTGTGACCCTCTCTTTTATAATACACCATCTCTTGAATTTACTTCTACCTTGGGTGGTCTTATACAATGTTGCAGAGCTCTCTGAATTTTCTCTAACACATCAGTCTTGCTAATGCCTGACTCCCTGGATATAAAGTATTCAACTCTACAGAAAAAAATGAACTAATTGTAATACCTTCTAGACCAGAAGATTATCATACAGCACAGAGGGCAATTTGGAATTCTGTCAATAGACTAAACTGTAATGCAGTTAGGGATTATATTCTCCAACCATTTGAAGTGAATCTTTTTGCATAAACTGCTCATGTCAGGGAAGTTGTCAACTTGCAGCCTGATTAGTCCATTATAATTTTATGCAGCTTTTCAGCGATCACTTTCACAAATTCCATTGCTGAATGGACTTACAGCTGTGCTATACATGACCATGATGTTAATGTTTTCTCTGAACTCGTCATTGGCAAATTCCATTCATTGCTGGCCCGAAACTTTGCTGGTACCCCAAGCCTGGAGCTTAGCCATTTTTCTAGGATTTTGTCTATAAATAACCTTTTTATGCTTACTAAATATTATTTTAGAAAGATTAAATTTGGCCTTTATGTTGACAAAATGTAGAATGCAGCAAGGGGCGTGCCTGACTGAGACATAAATTGAATGGGGAGTTGGGAATTTGGTTCAGGTGGGAATTAGGGGTAAAGGGGGAAAGAGGTGCCCCTTTTTTGACATTCTTCCAGCCTCCAGTGGTTGTTGAGTTTACTTTCTTGTCTCCAAGATAGATGAGTGTCACTTTCTATTACTTTAGCTGTGTAAATTACTAACTAATTGACTAATTAAATAAATAAGGTTGAACCAGAAATGGCTGGGCTGGTGGTGTGCTATGACTGCAGCATGTGGGAATCTCTGGAATGCACACTAATCCCGGATAACCATACTTGCAGTAAGTCTGCAGCTTCGGCTCTGAGTTGCTGAGCTAGAGGCAGAGTTGTGGACATTGTGGGGCATCAGAGAGCGGGAGAGTTACCTGGACACTTTGTTCCAGCAGGCAGCCAATCCCCTGAGGCTAGGCAGAACATCAGGTTTAGCCAGTGGTCAGGAAGAGGAGGATGTGACTGTGAGCCAGGCAGGTAAGGGGAGTCAGCACGGAGGAGCCCCAGCCCCTGTCCAACAGGTACTAAATGCTTACTACTTGTTTGGATGAGGAGCAGGACTACTAGTTGGATGAGCAGACTGACCATGGCATCATGGTGAAGGATGCCATTCAAGTGCAGGGAGTGAAAAGGAATGTGGTCGTGGTAGGAGACAGTATAGTCAGGGAGATAGATACTGTTCTCTGCAGTCAAGAGTGTGAGTCCAGATAGCTGTGTTGCCTGCCCACTACCAGGGTTTAGGAAAGAGGTTCTGCATAGACAGCATGAGGAGCTAGGCACTAAATTAAAAAGCAGAACCTCAAAGGTAATAATCTCTGGATTATTACCTGAGCCACATGCAAATTGGAATAAGGTAAATAAGATTAGAGAGATAATTATAAGGCTGAAAGATTGGTGTGGGAGAAATGGGTTTCTATTCATGGGGCATTGGCATCAGTACTGGGGAAAGTAGGAGCTGTACTGTTGGGATGGTCTACACTTGAACCATGCTGGGGCCAGTGTACTAGTGAGTCATATAAATAGGGAAGTACAGAGGTCTTTAAAGTAACTATAAGGGAGAAGGGATCATATAGGGGAATATTGAGTAAATTAAAGGGAAATGACAAGGCAAAAAATCAAGGTAGTAATAAAAGTAATGATAAATAGAGTAGGCAGGAACTGGCGGTGATTGCAAATTTAAGAGTGTGCCAGCAAGTTGGGCCAGAGTTTACAAAAATACTGAAAAAAATACTGAATTAAGAGCTCAATATCTGAATGTCTGCAGCATTCACAATAAAACAAATGAGCTGTCAGCTCAAAAAGAAATTCATATGTATGACCTGAGAGCCATTAGAGGGACATGACTACAAGCAAACCAAAGTTGGGACCTGAATATCCAACAGTATGTTACATTCAGGAAGGAAAAGAAGCAGGGGAAAGGTGGTGGGGTAATGCTATTAATTACAGAGGATATTAGTGCTGGAGTGAGAGATCAGTTTGTTCTAAACATCAAGACATAGGGCAGAATCCTCCCAGATTGCACTAATCTGTGGTAGCAGGTGGGTAAAACAACATGAGTCGCAGTGGCGGGTTTTCACACTGTATCGTCCCAAACCCGCCATATTATATAAGCATTCCCAGGAAACACACCTTTTCCATGCGGGTCAGGCTGTCATTCTCCCATCACACCATCACCTCGCCATTTCATCACACCAAGCAGCACATTTAAAGTACAGCTACGCTTAGGGCTTCCAGCCCAAGATTGCAGCAAAGAAGACACGGCATTGAAAGGCAAGAAAACTGCAGCCCGCAAGCATCTTTCGGGTACTGTGGGGGCCTGCTGTGCTGTCCTCTATCCCCACTCTGATCACAGGAGGGGCAGCTACATTATCACTCTAGCTTGGTAAGCCATGACAGCGGTGGTCAATTCCAATGCTGCAAAGAAAAGATTGGCCCATCCAATGCAAATAGAGGATGAATGATTTCATCTGTGCAGCCAGGGTATGGCAACCATCTCATCACTCTAAACTCACACACTCAAGCCCATCACACATTCACTGGCATCTCACTCACTGCCAGCTCAAGGGACATCAACACCCATTCTCACACATACCCTCACATGTCCATCTGGCCTCAGATCCTCTGGAGACTGCCTCCTCAGCCTTTACCATGTTTAGGCCACTTGCACAGATCAACATGTGCCCCCACACATACCCTGAGATACCTTCCTTCCCCAGTACAGCCCTCGTCCTGCAGCCTCTTCCCTTGCCTGAGGCCACTGCTCCCCCTTCCCCAAGCAAGACACACATATGGCCAATTTTGTAGGTATAGGCCAGCCTGTGAGGCCCCCTAAAAGTGATGAGGCACTGTCTGTGAAGCCTGGCACTGATGACTGTGAGTGCTGACCGAAGCAAGGTAGGCAAACAAATCTTTGAAGTCCTGAGCAAAGGGCAGCCCACCAAGTGCACGTTTTATGTGTGCTGCTGTAAAACACAAGTGTGTTTTCCTGCCGACCTAGGCTGTAGAACCAACGGGTCTGTGGGGGTGGGGGTGTGGGGGGGGGGGGGGGGGGGGGGGGGGGGGGGTGGTTGTGGGCTGGCCTTATAATGATATGCTGATTTATTACAATGAGGTTCCCAACATCCGATGGTGGGAAACGCAACCCGCCATTGGCAGGCTGAGTGGATGATTGCAAACTGGTTTCACACCATCATGAAGCCGATCCGCCATATTGCCCACTTATGCCACTGAACACATCCGATGATGGTGGGCATTGAAAATCCCGGCCATAGAATCAGTTTGGCTGTAACTAAGAAACAATAAGAAGCAAAAAACATTGGTGAGAGTTGTTTCGGCCAACAAACAACAGTGGTAATGTAAATTACGGTATAAATTAGAGGTGTGTATAACCAAGGGTAATACCATAATCATGGAGGATTTGAATCTAAAAATAGACTGGGTAAACCTAATGAGTCCTAATGTTGTGGAGGACAAATTCTTGGAATGTAAGTAAGATAATTTTCTAGAGCAGTACATTGAGGAACCAACTAGGGAATGGGCTGTTTTAGATCTAATACTGTGCAGCAAAGAAAGGACTAATTAATAATCTTGTTGTAAAGGAGCCTTTTGGAAAGAGTGACCATAATATGATGGAATTTTACATTAAGTTTGAAAGTGATATATTTCAATCAGAGACTAGGGTCTTATATCTAAACAAAATAAGCCATGAATGTATGAGGGCAAAATTGCCTATGGTAGATTGGGAAACTATGTTAAAGGGTATGATGGTAGACAGGCAATGGCTAACATTTAAAGAACTAACCCATAGTTTACAACAAAAATACATTCCTTTGACACACAAAAGCCCAAAAGGTAAATGTTCCAACTGTGACTAACAAAAGAAATCAAGGATTATATTTCATCAAAGGAAGATACATATAAAGTTGCCAAAAAAGGTAAGCCTGAGAATTAAGAGTATTTTAGAATTTTGAAAAGGACCCAAAGAAAGATTAAGAAATGGAAAATAGAATATGAGAATAAACTAGCAAGAAACATAAAAACGGTCTGTAAAAGTATCTATAGGAATGTAAAAAAAGGAAAAGATTAACAAAAACAAATGTGGGCCCATTCAAGCAGAGTTCAAGAGAATTTATAATGGGAAATAAGGAGATGGTAGAGAAACTAAATAAATATTTGGTGCCTGTCTTCACGGAGTAATGTAAACAAGGAATTGCAGGGTATTAATGTTAGTTAAAAAGCAGTACTAGAGAAATTAATGGGACTTAAGGTAGATAAATCCTCTGGACATGATGATGTACACCCAGAGTATTGAAAGATGTAGCTGCAGAGATAATAGATGCATTGGTAGTCATCTTTCAAAATTCTGCAGATTCTAAAATGGTTCATGCAGGTTGGAAGGTCGCAAATGTAACCTCACTATTTAAGAAATGAGGGACAGAGAAAACAGAGAACTATAGGTCTGTTCATCTGACATCAGACGTAGGGAAAATGCTAGATCTATGATAAAGGATGTGATAACAGGACACTTAGATAATAATACTAGAATTGGGCAGAAGTCAACATGGATCTATGAAAGGGAAATCATGTTTGATAAAACTGTTGGAATTTGAGGGTGTAACTAGCAGAATAGGTAAGGGGGAAATAGTGGATATGGTATATTTAGATTTTCAGAAAGTTTTTGATAAGGTCCCACAAAGGAAGTGTGTAAACTAAATCTGAGCACATTGGATTGGGGGTAATATACTGGCATAGATTAAGAACTGGTTAATGGACAGAAAACAGAGAGTAAGAATAAATGGGTCATGTTTGGCTGTGACTAGTGGGGTATCACAAGGATCAGTGCTTGGGCCCCAGCCATTTACAATCTATATCAATGATTTGGATGTGGGGGTTAAATGTAATATTTCCAAATTTGCAGATGAAACAAAATTGGATGGAAGAGTGAGTTGTGAGAAGGATGCAAATACAGTTCAAGGGGATTTAGAGAGGCTAAGCAAGTGGGCAAACATTTGGCAGATGGAATACAATGTGGAGAAATGTGAGGTCCACTTTCGTAGGAAAAACAGAAATACAGGGTGTATCTGGGAAGTGTTGAATTTCAAAGGGACTTGGATGTCCTTGTTCATGAGACACTGAAAGCTAACATGCAGGAACATCAAGCAATTAAGAGGGCAAATGGTATGTTGGCCTTTATTACAAGAGTATAGGAGTAAAGATGTCTTACTTAAATTAGCGCATTGGTGAGACTGCACTTGGAGTATTGGGTGCAGTTTTAGTCTCCTTACCTAAGGAATGTATACTTACCATAGAGGGAATGCAGCAAAGGCTCACCAAATTAATTCCTGAGATGGAGGATTGTCCTATGAGGAAAGATTATTCTTTGGAGTTTAGCAGAATGAGAGTGATCTCATTCAAATACACAAAATTCTTACCGAGGCAGGCTAGGTGCAGGAAGGATGTTTCCCCTGGCTGGGAGTTCTAGAACCAGGGGACACAGTCTCAGAATAGGGGGCAGCTCATTTAGGATTGAGGAGAAATTTCTTCACTCAGAGGGCTGTGAACCTTTAGAATTCTCTGCTCCAGACCCAGACGGCTATGGAGGCTCAGCCGTTGAGTATGTTCAAGACTGAGATCGATAGATTTCTACATATTAAAAACATCAAGGGATACAGGGATAGTTCAAGAAAAGGTGCTCAAGTAGAAGATCAGCCATTAGCTAATTGAATGGCAGAGCAGGCTTGAAGGGCTGAATGGCCTACACCCGCTTCTATTTCTTATGTTCTTAAGTTCTTATCCCATGGGTGGAATTTTACGACAACAGGATTCTACAGTCACGCTGAAGTCAATGGACTTTTGAACGGCTTGCTGCATTTTACAGCCCCACCCCCACCATGAAGGGGCCATAAAATTCCGCTCTATATCTTTAATTTCATGGCTACTGAGTCTTTAATGTCATGTGCCAATGGAAAGCTTATAATAGGATGTGACACATGCTTCAATACTTTTTTACATATGTTTTAGTTTTCACTAATAAAACAAAGGTTTGCATTTATAAAACACTTCTCATACCCAATGGATGTCTAAAAGCACTTGACAGTCAATGAAATACTTTGAAGTGTAGATGTTTCCATAACATAGGAAATGTGGCAGCCAATTTTTGCACAGCAAAATCCCACAAATAGCCATGTGACAATGACCAGATAGTCTGTCTGTGTATTCTTGATCAAGGGATAAATGTTGGTCAGAACATATGGGATAGCTCCACTGATCTTCAAAATAGCACCATGTGGTCTTTTATATTCCCCTGAGCAAGTGGATGGGACTTCAGCTGAACTTCTCATCTGAAAGACAGAATCTTCAACAGTGCTGCACTCCCTCACTCCGGCATTTAAGCAGCAGTCAAAAATTTTGTACTTAAGGCCTGCAGCAGGAGTCAAACCCAGAACTTTGTGGCTCAGAGGTGTGGATGCTACCAATTGAGCTATGGCTGATATTTCTAATTTCTTCTATTAGCCTTGTATCAGCTTTATCACTCACACCTGCATCAGTTAGCAGGATTTTTAGCTTTAACAAGAAGGATGAGCGAATTGCCTCTGTAACTTTTGAGCACTTTTTTTCCTGCTGCCATTAATACTTATCTGACACTCTTGGAAACATCAGATTTTGTTAAGGGGATACAAAAATGTCCTGATTGGGGAAACTGCAGATTCATTGACTTCCCAAAAATAATTGTCTTATCATGTTTCATGTCAAGTTTCATTTGTGACTTTTTCATGGAAGCTTTACTCAACAACATAGGTATCTTACTAGATACTAAATTGGTACTTATAAAATTACTTACTCTGGCTATTTTACAGGGAATTGCAACTCTCTTTAGTGACCTCAATGTTTGGTCATTGTCAAACATAAAACAAATAGTACTTATATATTCCTTAATCTTGCATTGGTTAAAATGTGACCTAGTCATGAATGTCAATCTATTCCACATTCTGTTGAAGTGCAAGCACTATCTAGCACTGCACCACCAAAAACACCTGTTACTACTGTCTTGAAGAGATGTTTTATGTCAAATAATGATTTTTAATCCATCAGCTGGAAATATGTTTTGAACTTTTAAAAACAGACATTTTAAAACAAAAACAAAAGTGACTTGAACTCACAGCTAAGATGGCTACCTAATTTTCATTACTGTATATTCTACATTCCAACCCATTTGAGAAGGAGATGGCATGTTTGCAAAAATCCATCAAAAACAATTACCTCAGAGGAATGTGAATGAACCATATTTCTTACTCCATTAGCTCAATGTCCAGATACTCAAATGGTTAGAGACAAGCCATCAAACCTAATCACTTGAACAACTTGGACCGTGGCGAAGAGAGGGAATTCCAGCCCTGATCTAATCAGGTTACAATGGAAATACACAGCCATGTTTGAATTACCAGTCAGTTGGATAGGATGGTCACAAGAAAAGGCAAATCTCTGTATATTTTAAGCACACTTTTCTCAGCAAAGGTGAGGACAAGCAGCTGAGAAACTGAGAGAGGTCTGTCCTGCCCTCTCTCTCCACCCAACACTTGCAAGCTTTTGAACCATGTCTGCTCTTGTTTACTCCCTCTCTTTCTCTCTCCACGTGCAGCAGCCAGAGATTTTAAATAAAGAACTCAACTCAACAGCTCTTTCTCTGGAAGAACAGATAGATCATCCATTTGCAATTTTAAACAGCCTCGATGCCAAAAGATGAAGACCACCAAGTGAAGGAAGCAAGATCACAAGATTTAGCCCAAAACCAGCCAAGTCACCAAACTAAAGACTGTGAATTCCTTTTAACTTTTATGGACCCTTATTTGGCCAACCTATCGTTCCCAACCTGTAATCTATATTTGTGTGTGTGTGTGAACTTTATATGTTATGTGTGCAAAGTCAATGCATATTTTATTACTTTACTTAGATCGATTTAAATATAATAAAGCTTCCTATTTCTCTGTTAAACTCAAGAAAACATGTTACATTGGTTCTTTTATGTTCACAACATGTTAACAGTTAAGTACTTGCTGAATTGGCGAATATATTTTCAAGCAAAAAGACCTGTTGCCGTCAGATAAGGAGAGGGAAAAAGAAGAGAGGGAAAAGAGGGGAGCCATTCGACCCCTACCCACCTGATCTTAACACCATCACATTAATCACAGGAAGAAAACTCCTTCTGAGCAGTATAATTTGTTCAAGTTTATTATTATCTTCACCCACTTCCTCACCTTACTATTCAGCATGTGTCATTTCAAGGACACTGCTTTTCTGATTTGAACATTTCATTGCATAATGACACTTCGAGAAATATCTGCAGTGCTTATTAACTGTTCATTGGGCACCCCTGGGGTTCATTCACCTATTATTTCTTTTCCAATTCTGCCTTCTGCTGAAATAGCAGAGCTGCTAAAGGTACTTTCATCCTCAATTCGCCTGTCCTTCCTCTTACCTTTGTATTGACAACAGCGTCTAGTATCAGGACTATTTTGAAACCTAGCAATCATAGTGTTCTCTAGTCTTCGTGTCACAACAGAATATCCCATTTGTTCCATGAAGGTGGAAAGAAATGGCCCTGTTTCCACAGAAATTCTTTCAAGGCAGCTAACATCTGATCTCCGTCTCTGAATGTCGAATACCAGTTAAAACCAGAAGCCTGTGCATATGAGATACCCTAGCAAACTCAAGCAATTTAAAAGCTAGTACTGATCCAGGGATCCCCAAATTGTATAAAATATTGCTGAAACTCAATCTGTTAAAGCCCATGATACAATATGAACTACCTTATGTTTTTCAAAATCTATCAAATTCTGCACCATGCATCATAGACATTTAATCAATCATCTTTCTTATCAATGTCATCCACAAACTGTAGCAGTACTTCCAAACTTTCATCACTATCCACCTGATGGACATCCATCTCACAAAATACTTTACTTCTGATTTTACTTCAGGTAGGAAGCAACATACCAAGAACATACCTTGTTTCCTCTTTAGTAGGGACACAACAGGTGTCCTTATATCCGCTTCATTCTACATACGAATATCCAAACATATAAATTAGGAGCAGGAGTAGGCCACTTTGCCCCCTTATAGTAATTATGGTTTATTTATTGTAATGTACCTTTAAGAATAACACTTGTTAAGGAAGATCACATGATGTGTGGTAATCAATAGGAAGCATGGGCTACATCAGCAGTCAGTGTAGAGACACAGTTGGATTAGAAAGCACACATGTTGTTGCTGCTGAGTATATTTTAAATAAACATAATATTTTCACCCAAGAAGCATCTGCAGATCAACTCTATCACTAACAGTACAACTCCGCTATTCCACAATGCCCCTCGAGCCTGCTCCACCATTCAATAAGATCATGGCTGACCTGATTGTAATCTCAACTCTACATTCCTGCCTAACCCATACAACCTTTTATGTTCTTGCTTATCAATAATCTTTCTAGCTCTGCCTCAAAAATATCCAAATAATCTGTTTCTGCTGCCTTTTGCAGAAGGGTGTTCCAAAGACTCACAACCCTCTGAGGAAAAATGTTTATCCTCATCTCTGTCGTAAATGAGTGATCCATTAATTTTAAACAGTGATCCCTAGTTCTAGATTCTCCCACAAGAAAAAACATCCTCTCCACATCCACCCAGCCAAGACCCCTCACAATCTTAAATGTTTCAACCAACTCACCTCCTAGTCTTCCAAACTCTGAGCTGAAGGTCCTTAACCTACGGGCACTTACTATAGATGCATGTGTACTGGATCACACTGGTATCCAGGAGCTCCTAAATGCTGCAGCCATGACAAATCACCTGCCCTGCCATCCTTATATGTTTTAATTAATTACTTAATCATTTTATTCAATTATCTATTTTATTTTATGTATTTTTATTAATCACACCACAAATTCCTGCACTATCTTAAACCTTAAAAACAGAATAGAACTTAACCGCTCACCAGATACTCAGCAGGTGCTCACAAAACAGCTAACATCTTCCTCTGTAATAGAGCAAAAACTATTTCCTACAGGGTGAATAAGTTAGAAAAAGCAAAGAAACACCTCTCTCCCCTCTTCACCAAACTCCCTCAACTCACCAAACTCTCAGCACTCCATTGAGGTCTCACTGAGATGTGTGAACTTAATGTTCTGAAGCTAAAGGCACTAAATGAGCCCCTAGATGAGAATTAGAATTTAAACAGTACTTGCAGTTAAATGTTAAATACAAGCAATATTAGATTTTTAGAAAGAGATTCAAGATTCCCTCAACTCACCAAACTCTCAGCACTCCACTGAGGTTACACTCAGTGCCAAGTCACACTGAGATGTGTGAGTTTAAATTTTTCCATGGGTCATATGGTTCAGACTCTTAGAACACAGGAGGATAATCATAAACTGACGATTTCCTCTTGTTTTCTGTCATTTATCACAATGAGTACTAGGATTGTAGTTTTCAATTTTTTTTTCTATTTCCTTAGCTTCCAACCTTATTCCAGAGAGTCAGTTGGTGAAGTATAGAACTAGAGCCAATCTTTTCACAGTTTTATATTTATTTACAGAGTTACACAATGCAAGCATATACCTCCTAACCCAACAATGACATTTTCAATCTATGTCCAATTATGAGGCTAAAATGAATCCCCAGTTAATACCCACCACATGCATACAGTTAAACACAATTAATATATAATTAACTATTTTACCACTATTTCTACTGCAGCCTCACCTGATTTTAGGCAAGATCATGGAGTAAAATCCAATTGGTGACACTAACCTTTTCTAAACACGTAATTTGCTTGGCCGCACGTTAGTTAGATCATTTTACACACACCACGCTTCGAGTGGACTTTAGGGTAGAACATAAAGGTGCTGTAAAATCCAGCATATTTCCTCTAAGAACCAGATGCAGCCCCTCCCCAATTAGAAATGTTAAGTTTATACCTTTGCAAACCTATGGAATCCCTTGATTTCTTGTGGTTTACGAAGTTATCCACACCTCATCTGATATCGTTTGCTCTACTCTGTTGTTAGTATGCCAATATCTTATTTTCTTTAGTAACCTGGCTATTTCAATTTGATACTTCCATCAGGAATGTGGATATTTCCATAATTGAGTTGTTAATTCAGCATTAAAAATATTTGCAACATCAAGAGCTCTGGTGAAGTTCACTCTAGATTATGTAAAGAAATCAGTTATAATCACAGGAACGGTGTGTTCTCCTATGGGAGATTTTGTTGGAAAACCTAATTTCTATTGTTCTTTCAATAAGATTGATATGATTATGATATATTTTTCATAATTTGTCAACATAAATTGGTTGCATGTTCTTTATATATAGCGTTTGGTGTACATTCCCATGTAAGAGTCGACTTTCCAAAGTAGTGGTATGTCTTTAATTGTTTAACGTTAATAAGGTATAAGCATACAGAACTGTTTGCTAGGATGACAGACATTATATTCATAGACAATGATGTGAAGGTATTTTAACTTCAGAATGTCTCAGCCATATAGCACCAGTTCCTTTGTTTGCAGCACTCTCAGAAAGCTCAATGGTAGTTACCAGCCATGGGTTGCTATGGTTACAGTTGCTACTTGCTGATGCTGAGAATTTGCTTTTCTTTCCCCAACTGCAGCTTTGAGCATTGTAGGTCCAGGTCACGAAAAAGTTATTTTGAGTTCGGGTGTTGTGTTACATACATGAAACAAATTTGATACTGTATATATGTCATTTAATAATACGTCTTGTATCATTTGCAAATAATACAGTATAAAGTAAAACAAAGATAATTCAGTAGTGAAGCAGTATGCACAATTTCTATTTTAGTAGAATACTAAATATATAGTATTTTCACATATCTATCTATATTGTATTATATCATGTGTCTTTATGTACTCGTGTCTGCACAATCTGACTTCCTTTTCCTACATTTTTGCTATAATTTTTGTGTCAAACCTTTTCACATTCTAAATTGCTATGTCCACATTTATAGGGGCTTTGCCTATTTAAACCATCACTCTAATTGCACACTTTGGCCAAGTTTCTCAAGATACTTCCTAAAACTTTTCACCAATTTTTTTTTTGCAGTAGTTTAACCTAATGTCTAAAATAGGGTTTAAACAAATGCACATTCCCCATTAGAAATTTATCTTATCCATTAAATTACCTTTTGTGTCTTTTGAATACTTTTTTGTTTATGACTTGATGGTCTTGTTTTTCCCAAACGTTTAGGCTTTAAACTTTACTTATTGTCCACAGTTATGTTTCTGTAGTTGAATTTAAATTGTGTAGTCTGAGCATGTGCAATGTATCCAATTTCCCAGAATTTTTCAATGCCATTCAATCAACTCACTGCTGGAAGCTAAAGAAAAACATTCTATCAGTTTGTGTCCAGTTTTTTCACATTTGAAAAAATGAGAGTAATTACAATTTTCTTTATTCAAGTAAAATTGATATTCACTGCTTTTAATAAAAAAACACACAGAAAGACAATGTTGATTTTTTTAATTAGATAAGCTGTGTTTTCTTTTTAAACAGAGACGCTATATGTGTTTCCACGTGTGTGTGAGAGAAAAAATGCAAATTAACACCTGTTGTAGGTTCAGTAAACTTCAAAAAGTGCAATAAGCTTTCAGAGATGCTTACCAACTTCCACACTGATGGTCTCAATCTCCCAGCATTATGTTTCACAGTTATTTGACAGAAACTGTTCAAAAGGCAACTGAAGCTATTTTTATCGGGTTTCTGCCAATCTTTCATTGAGGTTATAGTAGGAGCAAAACCATGAATGTTCTACTCCATAATTGAGTCTATTTTTCAAATTTCAAATTCTGAAGTCTATTTTTAGATCCCCAATCTTTTATTATTATATATTTATATTTGTTTTTTTCTTCTGCATTTCGTATTTCTGGATTTTTACTTCTGCTTTTATTTTTCACTTGTAAATTTGCTTTCTCTTTTAAGTGTAAAATGACGTGATATGCTGCTCTTCCACTTTCAAGGACTGTTGTGGTCTTGTGAAGATATAAGACATGTACAGTAGCTAAAATTAAAAAAAAAATTGAGTCAGAATTTGCCAATAATCAAAATCAAACCTAGATTGCAAAGCAAGGATGGTCATTCTGCAAAGTAATGGAATGTTGGAAACTATAAGTGATCTAAGATATGAAAACAAAATCTGATGGAAAGGTTAACAAAGATCCAAATTGACATCAACAACTCATACTTATATAGTGCCCTTAACATATTGAGATGCCTTAAGGTGCTTCACAGAAAGATTATAAAACAAAATCTGATACCAAGCCACATAAGGAGAAATGTCAGATTATCAAATGCTTGATCAAAGAGATGGGTTTTAAAGAGCATCTTAAAGGAGGAAAGTGAAGTAGAGAGGTAGGGAGGTGTCAGAAGGGTATCCCTAAGCTTAGGGTCTAGGCGACTGAAGGCACAGGCACAAATGATGATTGGATAATTATGATTGGGGATGCACAAGAAGCCATAGCTGGAGGAGTGCAGATATCTTGGTGTGTTGTTGAGCTGGAGGAGATTACAGAGATCGGGAGGGCTGAGACCATGGAAGGATTGGAAATTAAGGGTGAGAATTTTAAAATCAAGGCTTTGCTTGATTGGGAGCCAACATGGGTCAGTGAACACAGGGACTTGTGTGAATTAAGATTTGAGCAGCAGACCTCTAGATGACTTCAAGGTTATGGAGGGTAGAATGTGGGAGACCAGTCAGGAGTGCATTGGAATAGTCAAGTCTAAAGGTAACATAGATGAGCAGAAGACGAGCTGAGGCAGGAGCAAAGTAGAGCAATGTTACAGTGGTGTAAATGATAGCTTGAATATCAGGTCGGAAGCTCATCTCAGAATCAAATGTAACATGAAGGTTGCAAATAAACTGACTTACCCTCAGAATGTTGCCAGCAAGATGAATGGATTAGTAGCTAAGGAACTGAGTTTGGAGCAGGGACTATAAACGATGGCTTCAATCTTCCCAGTATTTAATAGAAGGACATTTCTGCTCATCTACCTTTGGATGTTGGATAAGCAGTCATATAATTTAGCAACAGTGGAGGAGTTGAGAGGGGTGGAGGTGAGGTAAAGCTGAGTGTCATCAGCATACATGTGCAAGCTAACGTGAAGTAATTAGGAGAGAGTTTTGAGGTATGGCAGCACTAGGAAACTCCTGAAGAGTGGCTTGAGAAAGAATGAAGAACAGATTAGAGAAGGAAAAGGAAAGGTTTCATTGTACTGAGCCCTCAACCTTTCAATATAACAAACAATTATTTGAATGAAGGAATAGAAGGTTGTACAATCCAAATTTGCAGATGACACTAAGTTGGAGGAACAGCAAGTGCTAATGACAGCAGGGAGTTACAAAATTAGTTAAGTGATTGGGCAAAACTGTGGAAGATGGAGTCAATTCTGGAGATGTTTGAGGTCATTATTTTGGCTACACCACTCCCTGCAAACTAAAATCACTTGATTCCATCGTCAAATTTGTTGATGAGTATGATGAAAAGCTCTGAACACAGTACAAATCCCTGGGAAAAATCACTTGTCACATCTGCCAAATTAAATAGCCCCCTGTCTACCTCTTACTTTGTAACTTATTTCCAATCTATGTTGCAAGCCGTTGTGACTTGGCTGCCAGGTCAGAAAAGATTCAGAAAACTAATGTTTCTTTTTTTTTGTGGTTTGTTTGTGGACCAGGAGGAGCAAGAGTTCTGCTGAACCCGACCTGCCCACCTGACCCACCTCCATCTCCACGCCCACCACATACCTGAGTGTCGAAGACTATTGCTCTGGGCCACGTGAAATCTCGCTCCAGCCTGCCAGGCAGCTATCACTGTCTACCAGATTCAGAACAGAGACTGATGGGGCCAATACAGGTGAGGCAAAGATGTTAAATCTCCCCAAGCCTCATGCTGAAAATGGCAGTTTGCCAACTGCCTTAGTCCCCACCCTCACAACTCCTAGCCATGAGTTAAAATCAGGCCTGAAATCTTAACGTTAATCAGAATTATTCTGAATTGTTCACTTTAAAGTGATGTGTAAGGTGCATTGCAAAACCACAGCTGTATCGGTCGAAATGGTTAACAGTTCTCCTTTCTGCATGATGGTGAGACATAAACAGCATCTGACAGTTATTGGCATAAAATGTTAATGTAAAGCATTAGATCTTCTATTTTGTAATTGCTGTCATTAGCTTATAATTTATAAGATTATTATACTTAATTTGGTATGTATTTGTGTCCAGCAACTAGTATTAATATTTGTAAAAATGCTGATCAATGATTTTATACACTAGTGCTACATATAACCTTTAGCTAGTCAGCAGTGACTATTCCATTAGCATATGAATTGAGCTAAAGTAGCAAATCTATTTGGTTGAATCTCTAAAAAGATTGAATTGGGCCTCTGATTGTAAAAGCTACAAATGTTATTGATGGTTACAAAAAGAAGCAAAGAGCAATAGTCCAGCTAAAACTGTCAAAAAAAAGATAGATTGTTGAAAAGTTGTCTATGGTGTATCACTAAATTTGAAAATGTACGCTACGTTTCATGGATTTTACAATCTAACAATCAGCAAGAAGGTGAGAAGTGCATCACAGGAAATATTACAGACCAGCTCATTAATTCTCAAACCACAGATCACAAATCACATGTCACAGAACCATATCCTTCTCCTAGGCACTCTGCAGTCCTCTGATCTGAACACTGATTTCAAAACTTAGCTCCAGCTTGCACCCTCTTTGCAATGGGAGTGCTTGTTATTTGGAGTGTGTCTTATCATATCTGGAAAAGGATGGTGGCTGAG
The DNA here is from genome assembly GCF_017639515.1 of Carcharodon carcharias. Taxonomy (NCBI): domain Eukaryota; kingdom Metazoa; phylum Chordata; class Chondrichthyes; order Lamniformes; family Lamnidae; genus Carcharodon; species Carcharodon carcharias. The sequence continues at coordinate 143,473,531 of NC_054477.1, forward strand.
GTGGTGGAAACCTTTCCTTTGAGTACAATTCTGTGTGTTCCAACAGGGTTTATTTAGGAAAATGCTCCATGCACCCTTAACTCGGGCACCTGCCTCAAAGGGGTGGTACTGAGGACAGAGACTCCCAACTCAGAGTGTTGCCATGCACCCCAATCCTACAACAGGCCTAGTTTAAAATAAAAGGCCAACATGATGAGGGTAAACAGTGTATTGATTTTATATCTTGGCATAAGTGCAATCCTCGTTTACTGGATATTCTTTTTTGGATGTTGAGGTGTTGGTCGTGGATTTATCACTTGTGTTGCTTTATGCAGCCTCTTCCAGCTGGGATCACCTCAGAGTTTGTTTTCATTAATGTCGTAGAAACTGTGAATATGAGCAATTAATGCAGTATATTGGACCAAAGGAAATATGCGAAAATCTTTGTTTATTACAGAAAAGGTCAAGCCTTGAAAATTGAAAAACGCAATCATTTCCCCCCCCTCCCTCCTCTCCTATTTTCTCTCATTCCTCTCTGACCTAACAAAATGGAAGAGAGCAAGTTTTAGAGATTTGAGAAGGGGTCTAGCACAGGTGGAAATAAAGGTTTGCCAAGAAACCATTAAATAAGCAAAGCAGGCCTTCATGGTGGAGATAGTTTGGGTACAAACTAAGTAACTTTCCATAATGAGGAAAGATATGCCATCCATAGCTTGGCAGTTGGCTCAATTAGTTGGACGGCCGGTATGGATCAGATTGGTGCCAACAGCATGGGGTTTGATTTCTGTTGTTGCTGGTGTGGATTTGGGGCCTGACTCCTTGCCCCACTCATGGTGGAGGTTGTGGCATAGTGGGTCAGATCTACCTTCCGGTAAGAACTCAAGGAGAAGTAGTATAATGTAAATGATAGGAGGGGTACAAAAACAGAGGGACATAGGGATACATATTCACAAAAGTTTGAAGGTAGCAGGGCAAGTTAACACAGTGGTTAAGCAAGTATGGGATACTTGGATAAGTAAATGGGGAACTGAATGCAAAAAACAAGCAAGTCATGCTAAACTTTTAAAAACACTGTTTAGGCATCAGCTCGAGTATTGTGTACAATTTTGGACATCATGCTTTAAGAAGGAAGTCAGGGCCTTGGAGGGGGCATAATAGAGGTTTACTGGGATGATACCAAGGATGAATGACTTTAGTTGTGTGGAGAGATTAGAGAAACTGGGATTGTTCTCCTTACAGCTGGAAAGTTTAAGAGGAAACCTAATAGAGATATTCAAAATTATGAGGAATTTTGGTATATCCAGGAGGGAGCAAATGTTCCTCTAGCAAGCTGGTCATTAACTAGGGATCATTGATTTAAAATAATTAGTAAAAGAACCAGAGAGGAATGAGAATTCTTTTTGCAGTCAGGATCATTAGGATCTAATAAAAAATACCTGAAAGGGTGATGGAAGCAGATCTCACAGGAACTTTCAAAAGACAATTGGATGTTCTTGAAGAGTACTCATTTGTAGTGATCTGGAGAAAAAGCAGGGTGTGAGACAAAATTGGGCAGGTCTTTCAAAGAGTTGGCACAGGAATAATAGGCTGAATTGTTTCCTTTTTACACTGTTGGTGAGTCAATAACTCTAATCAGTCTCTCTTTCTCTATCCCTATTTCTCAATTTCCCAAGTTAACAGAATGCAAAACAAAGATTGCAGTAGCTGTGGTCTCTCTAGCAGTCCTTCAATGCTCAGAGCCTGTGGCAAGAGCTTGCACATGAAACCTTTGACTGTGGGGAGTTTGTTACACTGCAGCTATCATAGGGCTCTGTCTGACCAGGAGACTCCCACTCTTACTGACTGCCATAGGCATATCTGAAACATGATAATCAGCCTGTTTGGCCATGTTATGAGTGCACCTTCAGTGGCCTTCAGGTTTTGGGATGGACCTCGAGTCCTGAGCTTCTGGCTCGGAGTTAGGGATGCTGCCCACTATCGTGGTCTCTTATGATTTGCTGCCACCATATATATGGAGGGTCTCAATATAGATCTCAAAGGAATTGTCTCTATACTATCCATGCTAAGCAAGATATTGAGACTGATGAAGGCTTTTGTTGAAAACAATTACGTGAAGCTTATTTACTAGCAATAACTATATACAGCCCTGCATGAGCCTTGATGTAGCCTGGGTCCTAACAGTTTTATAGACTGATTACTTGTCTATATGCCTGATACGTAATGTACACAAAGCTTTACTGATTCAGAGTCAGAGACAGCAGTGAACATCTGCAGTAAGATCACAGGCAATAGTGAACATCTAACTTGGAGTCTATATCTTTTATCCTCCAGCCTTACACACAGTGATGTCATAGTGATGTCACTATGCAGCTTCTTAAAGGTACATGTCCATTGCTATAACGGAGACCTGGCTAAAGGAGGGACAAAACTGGCAGCTAAATATCCCTGGTTATGGAGTCTTCAGACACGATAGAGTAGGAGATAAAAAAGGAGGGGGGGGTAGCACTAATGGTTAAAGAATCAATTCCAGTTGTGAGAAGGGATGATATACTAAATGGGTCAACAAACAAGGCTTTATGGATTGAACTTAGAAATAAAAAAGGGGCAGGCACACTACTGGGAGTATACTACAGACCCCCAAATAGTGAAAGGGAGACAGAAAAACAAATATGTAGGCAAATTTCTGCTTGTAAGAACAAGAGGGCAATAATAGTAGGAGACTTCAACTATCCTAATATCAACTGGGATTCAAACAATAGAAGGGGCGCTGAGGGAGAAAAATTCATGCAGTGTGTCCAGGAAAGTTTTTTTGAACCAATTAGTGACAAACCCAACGAGAAGAGATGCAATTCTAGATCTAGTCTTGGGGAACGAAGAAGGGCAAGTGGGTGAAGTGACAGTTGGCGACCATATCAGGGACAGTGATCACAATTCAGACAGATTTAGCATTACCATGGAAAAGGACAGAGATAAGGCCGGAGTAAAAGTCTTGAACTGAAGGAAGGCAAATTTTGCAGAAATGAGAAGGGACTTGGCTAAGATGGACTGGACAGCACTGCTGGAGGATAAAACAGTGGAAAACCAGTGGGAAGCACTAAAAAGCGAGATCCTAATTGTACAAAGTAGACATGTCCTCTACAAAAATATGAGTGGTCCTGCCAAATGTAGAGCTCCCTGGTTGTCTAGAAGAATACAGGGGAAGATCAACCAGAAAAAGAAAGCGCACGATAGGCACAAAGAACTAAGCACTGCTGATTGCCTAGACAAATATAGGAAGTGCAGGGACAAATTAAAAAAGGAAATAAGGAAATCAAAGAGAGGGCATGAAAAAGATTAGCAAGTAAAATTAAAGATAACCCAAAGATGTTTTACCAATACATTAATGCTAAAAGGTTAGTTAAGGAAAAGGTGGGACCTATCAGAGATGAAGATGGAAACTTGTGTGTAGATGCAGAGGCTGTGGGAAGGGTTTTGAATGAATATTTTGTCTCCGTGTTTACAAAGGAAAGGGAGGATATAGATATAGTAGTCCAGGAGGAACACTGTGAGATATTGGACAGGATAGTCATAAAGAGAGAGGAAGTAGTCAAAGGGTTGAAATCCTTGAAAGTTGATAAGTTGCCAGGGCCAGATGGATTGTTTCTGAGGCTGCTGAAGGAAGTCAGGGAGGAGATAGTAGGTGCTCTGAGGATGATTTTCCAACCTTCACTAGATACAGTGGAGGTACCAGAGGACTGGAGAAATGCAAACGTAGTTACATTGTTTAAAAAGGGTTCAAAGGAAATGCCAAACAATTATAGGCCAGTTAGTCTTACATCAGTGGTGAGCAAATTACTAGAATCAATCCTGAGAGATAGGATTAACTGTCATGTGGAAAGGCATGAACTAGTCAGGGATGGTCAGCATGGATTTGTTAAATGAAGGTCTTGCCTCACAAATTTGATTGAATTCTTTGAGGAAGTGATAAGAAGGGTTGATGAAGGTAGTGCAGTGGATGTTGTGTAATTGGATTTTAGCAAGGCATTTGATATGGTCCCACATGGCAGATTGGTCAGGAAAGTAAAATCCCATGGGATTCAGGGTAATGTGGCAAACTGGATAAACTGGCTTTGTAACAAGAGACAAAGGGTAATAGTCGATAGATGCCCTTGCGAATGGAAAGTTGTCTCAAGTGGTGTTCCCCAGGGCTCAGTGTTGGGACCCTTGCTGTTTGTGTTATATATTAACAATTTGGACGTGAACTTGGGGGGCACGATTGGGAAATTTGTAGATGACACAAAGATTGGCTGAGTAGTGGATAGTGTAGAGGATAGCCATAATCTCCAAAACGATATAGATGGGTTGGTGGAGTGTGCGGTAAAGTGGCAGATGGATTTTAACATAGAGAAGTGTGAGGTCATACATTTAGGGAGGTCAAACAGTTACAGGGATTACAAAATAAATGGGAATAGACTAAGAGGGGTAGATGAAGTGAGAGATCTTGGTATACAAGTACACAGGTCCCTGAAGGCAGCAGTTCAAATAGAAAAGGTTGTAAAGAAGGCATATGGAATGCTCTCCTTCACTGGTAGAGGTATAGAATCTAAAAGTAAGGATATAATGTTGGAATGCTGGTGAGGACACAACTGGAGTATTGTGTGCAGTTCTGGTCACCACATTACAGGAAGGATGTAATAGCTCTGGAGAGAGTGCAGAGGTTTACAAGAGTGTTGCCAGGGTTAGAAAAGTGTAGTGAGAAGAGATTGGATAGGTTGGGATTATTTTCCTTGGAACAAAGAAGGCTGAGAGGTGACTTGATTGAGGTGTACAAAATTATGAGCGGAATAGATAGAATGGACAGGATAAAATTGTTTCCCTTGATGGAGAATTATAGAACCAGGGGAAATAGATTCAAGATAAGTGGCAGAATGTGTAGGGGGTCATGAGGAAAACCTTTTTACGCAGAGGGTAGTGGGTGTCTGGAATTCGCTGCCCAAGTTGGTGGTAGAGGCAGGAACTTTAAACTCTTTTAAAAAGTAGCTGGATCTGCACGTAAAGTGCTGTAAGCTGCAGGGCTATGGGCCAGGTGCAGGAATGTGGGATTAGAAAGGGCACCTGGCTGTCCTCGGGCTGGCATGGACAAGATGGGCCAAATGGCCTCCTTCTGTGCTGTGACTTTTCTATGGTTCTAGTCATTATCTGCATTGGCATGCATACAATATTACAACGTCCCCTTTTTCTATTTGATGAAATGAAAAACTTTGTGAAAATAAACATAACTGAATATGAGGCATAACAAGATTGAGTCACAGTATAGAGTCTTTATGCATGAAGATAAGATTTTGGTGGGAATATGACGTGACATTATCTTGTTTTTGTGCTGTTTTCAGGGTGTTGTGTTGTGTCTTGTGGTTGTGCATTCATAGCTTATGTTCCTTAGTTGTTCATTGCAGGATCATCTTGTCTTACAGTTTTGGTACTTGTGACTGAAATAACACTCAATGTCTCTGAGCCATTTTCAATCTGATCCATCTATGGTTCAGCATGTTCCTTCTGAGGATCTGTCTGTTTGGCATCTCAACTTCATATGCCCATGGCTAAGTGCACTTTTGCAGTAAATTTACTTGCACCAATGGCTTTGTATGGTGATCCCATGTGCACATGCTTTGACCGACATTCAGCTCTGTTAACAGTTTGGGTCTCTGGTTGTGCTGCTGGGACATGCTCTTTCTCTCCATTCTCATGGAATATTGGAGCTTCCATCTGGATTAGGAGTAGATGGGACAGGGCAATGGTACGGACTTACCTCCCAAACATCAAATTGTTGGATGAGGGTAGACCATCTCTCTGTGATGTGGCATGAAGACTGAGCATGGCGATTTGGAAATCTTGTTTGGTTGCCTTATACTTTAGAAGTGTTGCTTTGACCATCTTGATGCTCAGTCCTGCCAACCTGTTGGACTGCGGGTAGTGAAGGGAAGATGTGATATGTTTCACACACTATTTTGTGCACATGTCCTGGAAGGGTTGTCCTGTATACTAGGGACCATTGTCTGAGACGATGGTTTCAGGCACACCAAGCATGCTGAAAATCGCATGAATGTGTTGTCAGCCATAAAGCTGGCCGTGTCCTTGACCAGGCAAATGAAAGGGAACTTGGTAAGATAGTCAGTTACTAAGATGCAATCTTTGCTGTTTAGATGAAATAAATCAGTGACTATTTTCAACCATGGGATAGAAGGGATTTCATGTGGTCCCAATGATTCTCTGCCCTGCTGTGGTTGGTGCATCTAACAGGTATACCATGTCTGTGTTAATTTGTCAATGCCCTTGTTAGTACCCGGCCAATAAACCAATTCTCTGGCAAGGCATTTTGTTCATTCTGTGCCCATGTGTCCAACGTGTACGTGACTTAACATGGTTTGACGCATTGCCTGAGGTATGAGGGCTTGCTTGCCTTTAAATATGATGCTTCTGGAGATGCCCAGTTCATCTTCATATCGTCAAAATGATCAAGTACTTTCATGAACATCTTTGGTGTGATCGGGCCAACCTGCAATAATGACTTGCTTCAGCTGTAGAAATTGTGGGTCTTCTGGCCTGTTGTATAATTTCAGTTTGATCTTGCTCGAAATGGACCAAGTCAATGTGGAGATCGTCTTCCATCTTGTATTTGATATTGGCCACGTAAACAGATGAACTGGGCATCTCCAGAAGCATCATATTCAAAGGCAAGCAAGTCTCAGACAATGTTCCCTAGTATACAGAACATGTCCACAAAATGGCATGTGAAACATGTCACATCTTCCCTTCACTACTCGTAGTCCAACAGGTTAGCGGAATGGAGGCACATCTTTGTTGTTGGTTGGGTTGGGTAATCGACTCAGGGTGTCAGATGAGCCATGGTGGTGCACTGGTGAGGGGTTCTTGGCAAATAATCTCCAATGGCTTATGGTCTGTTTGGAGCATTTTACAAACAGATATGTGTGGAAACGTTGGATGTCAAATACTAATGCAAGAATTTTGCATTCCGTGTTCGAGTAATTGGCTTGTGCAGAGGTGAGATGTTTTGAGGCAAAAGCTATAGGCTTGTTATTTTATAGTAGACATGCACCAAAATCTTTCTGTGATGCATGCACCTTGAGTACAGTGTGTCTGGAGGGGTCATAGTATTGCAAGACACATCATTCAAACTCCGAAAACTGTGCTGGTGGTCCTCATGCCATGCATACAGTGTGTCCTTCTTGAGGAGTTCCCTGAGTGTGGGAACTTTGGCTGCAATGCCCGTGATCTGCAGAGATAGGAAATTTAGAAACCCAAGACACGTTTGCAGTCATGTTTGTGTTGTAGGATGGGAATTTTTCGTACATCTTCTATTTTTGCTAGATCTGGCTGAGGGGAGTAGATGGAGCCAAAAAAAATGAGCTGATTCACATTGATTTGGCACTTGGCACTATTAAAAACAAGGCCATGCTTCCTGGCTGCCTCCATGAGCATGTGTTGGTTGTTGTCATGTTCTGCTTTAGTTTTACCAAGGACTGCAATGTCATGGGCAATGCACAGGCACCCGGGCATGTCTCCTATGATGTGATTCCTGAGTTGTTGAAACATGTCTTGACGCACCGAGAGCCCAAACCACAAGCGCAAGAAGCAATACCATCCAAAAGGAGCATGAAAAGTGCTGAGCTCTTGTGATACAGGTGCCAGATGGATGGACCATTCTTGATATCCAATTTCCAGGAATCAGGGTCCCGTGAATTTAGGATTAGTTTCCTCAAGCATGGGGATTTTGTGAGGACACTTTAGTGCCTTGTTGAGCCATCTCGCATAAACGTAGTGAACCATCCTTCATTAAAAGCAGATACCACGACTTACTTTTGGGCATAATGAACTTTTTAAGGAAGACCTGTAATTTTTTAAAAAATAAATGCTGAGCAAAAGCACTAGGCAAAAGACAGCTGATAATGTAAAGTGACCATTTTCTGGAAAATACCTATGGGGATTATAGTAGATCAAATGATCCTGAGAGAACATGGAATATCACACCTGGGAATGTGCCATGGCCTTATTGAAGCAGAGGCACTCAAAAGGGAGATGGGAAAATGCAAAGACTGAACTTTAATTTCCTGTGGTTGTGGAGACAATAGACTGATTTGCATGTCTCATTAATCACTCAAAAATTCATCATCTGTTGATTTTTATCTCAGAATGTGCAAATAGTTCTGAGATAAATGTAAGATGACTATTTACCATCCTGGAATACACAGGAAAAATGGGTTAAAAAGCTAGCTGCTGAGCAGTGCAGTGAGTACTGGTGCTGTGTGAGTGGAAAAAACAAAAAGAGCCAGTCACCCCTGCAATTTGCAGGCGAAGTCTCTCCTTCCCTTTCTCTCTCTCTCTATCGCCCTCTTTCTCTTTCTCTCTCTCTTTCCCTCTCTCTCTGTTGCAGGGAGCAAGGCTCAGCAGAAGTCACAATCTAAAAGGAAATCAGACAGCCTCTTCAGCTACCCTGCAGAACTAAGTGTCTCCAACTAACTGCGAAAACTGCGAATCTGCCAAGGTCAGCTCTATCAGAATCACCCAACTTAACGGCTGCAATGTACCAGTACCTATGTCTCATGAACAAATAAAAACTGATCTGTTTATTCTTTAAATGTTTATTTGGAGTCTTAACTTCTCATTTCTGATCTGTGTGTATACGTGTTGAATTTTTATTATTTTTATTGGGTTTTAGTAATGAATACCCTTACTCTTTCTTTTACTCAAGAAAGCCTGGATAAATTGGCTCCATAATAAAACTAAATATATTTGGGCTGGGAAAAGATATCCACGGGGAAAAGATTTTTAAGCCAACCTTGTTGTGACTAACCGAGAGGGTTGAATAAAGAAGGGGAGTCGGTTCATTACTCCTTACCCAGGATCATAACAAAGCTGGGGTCCCATCCCGGTGATAACAAATTGGGGATCTCATCCAGGAACTTAACAAACTGGAGACCTCGCCTGGGGACCGGGTGTGACAGCAGCTAACAGAATTGCACCAGTCTGTATAGTGCTCAACTTTCCAGATGATTTTATCGTGGACCATTATGTCCAACTCTGCTTTCAGCTTGTCTTGGATGTGGATACTAACTTCCGAGGTGGATCGATGCTGGGTTGAGCATCTTCCTTTAGGTGCAGCACTGCATCACCCCTGAAGTCTCTGATGGTGTCAAAACGATCTGGGTACATGGGTGTAAGTTCCTTTATGGAGTCAATTCTTCTTTTGGTGCTTTCCTGTGCAGTGATAGTGGCCTCTGCCATGTCATGCATAGTAACTATGTGCATGTCACTGCATGCTGGCAGACCAATGATCACCAGGCCACTGGTTTCCACGACATAAAAAATCTCTGATGTCCACCTAGATCTTCCATATTGGCATTTTTTTGTGGTGGTACCAATGATTGGGATGGCAGACCCATTGTAGGCAGTAAGCCTGTCAGATGTTGACTGGACTACCCCGTACCATTGTCCCATGTATCCGATGTTGACGCCGTGCAATGATAAGATGTTGACTCTTGCACCGGTATCGATTTTTGCACATATGGTATACTGTCCATGGCATTGTGGGTATTTAACATTTACAGAGACAAATGTTTGAGCTCATCTGACTCCATCCACATGGTGAGTAAGATTGACAATATCTATAGTTCAGCATGGATGTGTGCACTCTGGAGTATTGGGGGTGTCTTTCACTTCATTGACGTGTTTACGTTTTGCATGATGAGTCTTGGAAATGTCATTGGCATCGTATTTCTGAGGAGTCCTTCTTTGTTGTGAGTTTTGCTTTGGGCATGTCTGGCCTGTTGTGTTTGTAACACGTTTTTGGCCAATGGCACTCTGGTGAAGAATATTTGAAAATGCTGAAAAGTCGACAAATGCTGGACATTGTCTGGTTAAGTGTGTAAGACCGCACCGCATGCAGGTTTTGGGTATCTTTGTGTTTTGGTTACCACAGCAATGGTAGATTTGTGGTTAGGGGCTTAAAGGTGCTGTTGGCCAGCCACTAATGCTTCATATTTTCTACCTTCGTCTAGTGCATCTATTGAGTAACCTCTGGCTTTGCCTGGTAATGCTTTCCTGTTGGGTGTTGAAGTGAGGACACGCACCATCAATTTCTCTGCAAGTTCATCAGCATTGAAGTCACATTTGGCTTTTTTGCGCCAGAACCTGTTTATAAATTGGTCAATGCTTTTACTTGCCTGTTGTCAGTTTGACATGAACTCTAGCCTGTGAATTCTAAAGTTAACTCACACCTTTAGTTGATTTTTGATGAGCTTGGAGATTTTATCGGCGTCTTTTTGGTCTTCATCAGATAGACTTGATGAGTTTACACACATTAGTCCCTCGTTGCCAAGAGCAATTCATAATTTGGTGGCCTTTTTCTCTTGTTCCTGTACCAAGCGTATCTTCTGTCTAAAGAGTTGAAATTCTGCAAGAAGACCTCCTGCTTGCCAGTTCATAGTCAAATCTCTATTTGCCATTCTGATGCTCTTAGTTATTGGCTGTACTGAGTGCTACACAAATGTAGTTGCTGAGTGCTGTGTCTCTTTGGATGAAAATTAGCACTTGCTGTCTGTCTGTTGTCCCTGTGCAGTTGGGGAACAGATGCTGCATCAATGTATCATTGTGGGCTCATAACAGAGTGCTGCTAAGGGGGAAAGTTTGCTTCTCCTTTTGCTGTATATTTTAAAAGTAGCACTTTAGTTGCTTGGCTTCATCTAGTCTGGTTTGAAATAAGGAGAAAGAATTTTAAATTGCATGTCTTTAGATTTCAGAGAGTTGGTCTTGCTTGTTGTTTCTGTTGGAGTATTGAAACAGTGCCATTTTATTCTGTTGGGTTGCTATCTTGCCTTGATTGTCAGGGTGGGAAAGCTGGTTTTGGCAATGAAACTGAAAAAACAAAATGGCAGAACCAACTAATATTCGTGTTGAGCTCTGCTGAGAGCCGTTGAAACTTGCCTCTCCAAGGCCTCTCAGCCCAAATCACTGAGCTTGGAATGAGGTCTTCACTTGCTTCTGAGCTCGGATATCTGGGGAATCTGTGTGTCTAATGCCGGATGCCAAGTTCTTGCGATTGAAGAACTTGAGCTTTTTTTTTAAACCGAAGAACTGAAGTTCCCTGTGAGTGACTTCCCTTAAAGTACTGTACTTACAGACTGTAGTTTCCTCAAGGAGTCTGGATTGGAGCTGAGTGAGTGGAATCACTACCATTGCCATTGCTCGTGAAGTAGTCTTCTGCTTTGTGTTCTGGCATCTTCAGATCTCTAGAAGCGACCACCACTGCCAACCATGTTGTGGTCTCTTAAGGTCTGCTGCAACCATATATGTTGAGGGTCTCGATGTGGACCTCAAGGGACCTGTCTCTATGCTATCCATGTTAAGCAAGATATTGAAACTGATAAGGGTTCTTGTTGAACACAATTAGATGAAGTTTATTATTAACAACAACTTATATACAGCTCACACGGGCCTTGATCTGGTCTGGGTCCTAACAATTACATAGGCTGATTGTGATGTCACTATGTCACTATGCAGCTTCTTAAAGGTACATGTCATTGTCTGCATTGGCATGCTTACAATGTCACAACACCCACTGCACAACAAGACTTCTACCTACAAGTAGCTGCAAAGGTGATGTGAAAGGGGAAAAAGTCAAGTGGGAAATTAGTTATTTTTAAAAGGAGATTGCTAAGTGAAATAAGTGCATACAATTACATAAAATCAAACTAATTCAAGATTTAAAAAGCAGTTTGTCATAGACAGAATTTATGTGTTCCTTTTTACTGATCAATTTGTTTATATGTAAAAGGTGTGTATTTTCTCAACTTCAAAGTGATTGTCCCATTTACTTGATTCCATTGTGAGTTTCAAAAAAAAAGTTTATTTATCATCACACACTTACCCCAAATGTTTAAAACATGATATCTCACTTACACTATCACACATGTAAAATTAAATACAGATGACTGTTATTGTGCATAATTATCTCAGTCTCTCTTCTGGCGGGCTTGTAGTTTCTTAAATGAAGTTGATGCTTTAGTGACGATCTTGTAAAGCAGAGGAGTCTCTAGGAGGCTGGTTCTCAGCTGACCTTGCAGATCAAACAGGACTTCTCCTACTTTCAAGGTATTTTGTTTATTACATTGTCTGCTTAGGTAATATGCAATAGGTTTGAAGGCTTTCAGTGGAGCTCTGTGTTTAGAACTGAGTGTCTTGCTAGGCCATTTCAGAGGGCAGTTAAGGGTCAACCACACTGCTGTGGACCAGCAGTCACATGTAAGCCAAACCAGATAAGGATGACAGATTTCCTTCCCTAAAGGACATTAGTGAACCAAATGGGTTTCTACAACAATCAATGGTGTTGTCATGGATTGCCAATGCACTTGCGCTTTTCCAGGATTTCACCACCAGCAGCACTCAAATCCAGAATCACAGAATTTAACACACAGAAGGGGACCATTCAGGGAATAGAACCACAAAGAAATTACAATGCCTCAAGTAATCATGTTCATGTTTATCCTCCACACAGTCTAACAATAGTACTAAAACTTGTGCTTCAGAATCATTACTGGAAATCCTGCAATGAGTAAACCCACCTCCTGACTCCCCAAAGCCTGTCCACCATCAACAAGGCACAAGTTAGGAGTATGATGAAATATTCTCCGGTTGCCTGGATGAGTGCAGCTCCAACAGCAGCCCTGAGGCCTGACACCATCCAGGACAAAGCAGCCCGCTTGATTAGCATCCCATTCATCACAATAAACATTCACTCCCTCTACCTCTGATGCATACTGACAGCACTGTGTACCATCTACAAGGTGCACTGAAGCAACTCACCAAGGCTCTTTTGACAGCACCTTCCAAACCCCTGACCTCTACCACTTAGAGCCAAGCTATTCCAGTACAGCTACGATGCTGGCATCTACCCAGCAATGTGGAAAATTGCACAGGTATGTCCTGTCCACAAAGAGGAGGACAAATCCAACACAGCCAGTTACCTCTCTATCAGTCTACACCGGCTCTTCAAATGAGCATTATGACTAAGCGTCATTGCCCTTCCTTTACCCCGTACCCTTGCACTTTGTTTCCATTCAAATAATCATCTAATGCCCTCTTGAATGCCTTGATTATCCTACCTCCACCACATCTCCAGACAATGCATTCCAGACCCGAATCCAGGTACTCATCCACTTTAAAATTCACCGCCCATTATCTGTTTCACCCTCCACAGATGCTGTTTGGGACAATCGAATTCTTGCAATATTTTCTGCTTTTATTTCAGATTTCTAGTATCCTCAGTATTTGTTTTATTTTAAGGATAGGTGGTTGAGGGAAGGGAGAAGGGGACAGAGGGACTTGGGAGCAAGTTAGTGACATAGGGTTATAACTGCTGAACTTTTTTTTATTATTTTCATGGGATATGGGCATCAATGGCCATGCCAATATGTATTGTCCCTCCCTAATTACTCTTGAGAAGGTTGTGGTGAGCTACCTTCTAGAACGGATGCAGTGCATGTGATGTAGATACACCCACAGTGCTGTTAGGGGAAAGGAGTTCCAGGATTTTGACCCAGTGACAGTGAAGGAACGGTGATATAGTCAGGTTGGTGTGTGGCTTGGAGGAGAATTTGCAGGCGATGGTATCCTCATACATCTGCTGCCCTTGCCTTTCTAGGTGGTAGAGGTCAGGGGTTTGGAAGGTGCTGTCAAAAGAGCCTTGGTGAGTTGCTTCAGTGCACGTTGTGGATGGTACACAGTGCTGTCAGTATGCGTCAGAGGTAGAGGGAGTGAATGTTTATTGTGATGAATGAGATGCTAATCAAGCGGGCTGATTTGTCCTGGGTGGTGTCAGGCTTCATGGCTGTTGTTGGAGCTGCACTTATCCAGGCAACTGGAGAGTGTTTCATCATACTCCTGACTTGTGCCTTGCAGTTGGTGGACAGGCATTGGGGAGTGAGGAGGTGAGTTACTCCTTGCAGGATTTCCAGTCTCTGACCTGTTCTTGTAGCCGCAGAATTTATATGGCTAGGCCAGTTCAGTTTCTGGTCAATGGTAACCCCCAGATGTTGATGTTGGGAGATTCAGTGATGGTAATACCATTGAATGTCAAGGGAAGATGGCTACATTCTCTCTTGTAGATGGTCATTGCCTGGCACTTGTGTGAGGCGAATGTCACTTGCCACTCATTAGCTCAAGCCTGTATGCTGTCCAGGTGCTGCTGCCCATGGGCAGGGACTGCATCAGTATCTAAGGAGTCACAAATGGTGGTGCACATTATGCAATCATCAGTGAACATCCCTACTTCTGACCTTATAATGGAAGGAAAGTCATTGATGAAGTAGCTGAAGATGGTTGGGCCTAGGATACTATCCTGAGGAATTCCCACAATGATGTCCTGGGACTGAGATGATTGATCTCCAACAACCACAACCATCTTCCTTTGTGCTAGGCATGACTCCAACTAGTGGAGAGTTTTCACCATAATTCCCATTGACTTCAGCTTTGCTAGGGCTCCTTGATGCCACACTCGGTCAAATATTGCTTTGATGTTAAGGACCGCCATTCTCACCTCTTAAGTTCTACTCTTTTGACCATGTTTGGATCAAGGCTGTAATGAGGTCAGGAACGAAGTGCCCCTGGCAAAATATAAACTGAGCATCAGTGAGCAGTTATTGCTGAATAATTGCTGCTTGATAGCACTGTTGATGACTCCTTCCATCATTTTTCTGATGATTGAGGATAGACTGATGGGGTAATTGGCCATGTTGGATTTGTCCCGCTTTTTGTGGACAGGACATAATTGGGCAATTTTCCACATAACGGGGTAGATGCCAGTGTTGTAGATGTACTGGGAGCACACATTTTCAGTACTATTGTTGGATTGTGTGGAAGATAAACATGAACATTACTGCTCTAAGTGGTTCTATTTTCATCTCTTTGCTTTCCTTCCCCTTGCCGCCTTGTGCCCTTTGACCTGAAACCTTCCAGCTGTCTTGGTAAAATTTTCAATGCCAATTTTGATCTGCAATCCAATCTTTCCTCCCTGTCAACCAACTGAAATCTCGTGAAATCTTTCCCCCAATGCAGAACCTAAAATCTGGCCAGGAGCCACAGCTGGATTCCACTTGTGGCTAACACCTTACACCTGTGACTGGAAAATGCTGCCCGTGGGCTTCGGGCTATAAACTGCCACATGACATGTCGCTCACCACCTTTCACATGAAAGGAATGGAACAAGGATAGAAAAATCGAGGGTAAAAAGAGGAAGACAGGAAGAAATAGAAGGGAGCAAGAAAAAAGAAAAGCGCTGGAGAAAGGAATCAGAGTGAGTAACAGAAAGCTCTAACGCAACATGAGCATTGCCAGAGGAGATCTGCTAAGATCAATATATCGAAAGAGAGACCGGTGAAGTGGGTTGAGTACTGTTGAAGGGGCGGCATCTTTTCTTTACAATAACTATTGTCTGGCACCAGTGGAGCAGTAAAATATCATAAAATACAATAATGACAAGGCAGAGGGGAATTCCCCTTTGGTTAACCTAAGCTATGGGGATCAATATACAATAAATTGAACCAATAGTCTCCTTTCTTCACCTGTGCATGGCTGCTTTAAGAGAACATTGTAGGTAATTAAAAATACATCAAACTGCCCGGGCAGAACTTCAGATATGCTTTACTCTTGTGCCACAGCAGTGCCCTGCTTGACCTTTAGGATTGAGTATTCAATAAGTGGTCAAAACAGATACATACAAAAGCAATTCTACACCAAATCTCAGCAATTGCAAAACAGCAGCTTCAGCCGCTATTTTACAGCTGATTGCACTTACTGGGAATGACTTCCTAACCTGCTGACCCCATCATACAATCACTTGACAGTGATCATCAGTCTGTACCCCTGTATCACAGATTGGCAGCTATTTGGTAGTTCATAAAAATTGATTTAGATGTTTAAAACCCTATGTTTCAACAACATTCATTTTTTTTCATAATCCCAATGTTTATTAAAAAACCCCTCATTCTGGTGATCAAAATAGAAATATCAATCTTTTGAGGGATGGAGAATTTGAATCTGATTTTGAATGATCAAAATCTACATTGGTCAGCATAAAATAAATCTTGAGCAAACAGTGGCATGTGTTTTACGGCTACTTAACAAGATGTACACCTTAGAACTAAAAATGCACTGTAGTACCTTGAAGTAGTTAAAATTAAATGAAAATTTCCTGGCTTCAAAATGTCTCAGAATTACAATGGGAGACCAGGGAGATGGCATCAGGTGACCAATTGAACCAGAACTCTGCTATTTTCAAGAGTTTGTTAGGAACACAAGGACAAAGGAACAGGAATAGGTCATTTAGCCCCTCGAGCCTTTTCTGTTATTCAGTGAGATTATGACTGATCTGTAACTGCACTTCATATTTCTGCATTTGCCCATATCCCTTACTACACTTGGTAACAAATCTCTACCAAACTCAGATTTAAAATTAACTACCGACCTAGCATCAACTGCCTTTTGCAGAAGAGATTCCAAATTTCTACTACTCATAAGTAGAATGTTTCTTAACTTCGTTCCTTAATGTTCTGGCTCTAATTTTTAGACCCTGTACCCTAATCCTAGATGGCTCAACCAATATAAACAGTTTCTCTCTATGTATCCTATCAGTTACCTTTAACATTTTGAAAACTTTGATGAAATGATCCCTAACCTTCTAAATTCATGGGAATATAATCTGGATTTACGTAATCTCTCCTCATAATTTAACACTTGGAGTCCAGGTAAAAATTAGGTAAATCAATGCTGAACTTTCCCCATGCCCATTATATGCTTCCTAAATGATGGTACACAGAACTGCTTGCAGTACTGTTGGCGTTGATTAATGAAGGCTATGTTTGACTGTGCATAACTTCTACCGTCCTCTAATCTAGCAATCTAGATCTAAAGCCCGATACTTCAGTGGTGTTTTTGATTATTTTCTGTCCTTGTCCAAGACATTTTAATGATCTACATACATGGACCTTTAACTCCCCTCCTCCACTATTTCTAGCTTTCTAGCTACAGTGAGTCCTCACTTAAATCTGTGGTTGTGTTCCTGAAAATCGTTAATTTAAATGAAATGACTTTGGGCGGGATTTTCTGCAGCCGCCCGCTGCTGGGGTCATCTGGTCCTGTTGCAAGTCAATGGACTTCTGGCTGGGGTGCTGCCTCACCCACAACAGGGCTGGGAAATTTATGTGAAACATAGGTCCTCAGAGGAATCAATATTAAAACTGGAGTTGGGTTCTGTAGAACCTCCCTTATCAGAAAAAAAAATTACATGATACCCTGTAAGTTGAAATACTTCGCTAATTTCCTACATTGTTAAATGAAATAAATTTTAGAATAAAATAAATTTTAAAATGTAAAAGGAAATAATGTATCTTCCTACTTACAGTACCTCCTGCTCACCGTCAGTCCTGTTCCCCACACCTCCCACTCCCTGATCCTACTGGTCACTACAGTCCTTCCCCACCCCTGACCCTCTGACTCACAGCCTCTTTCCATCCTCGACCCTCCGACTTGCGGCCTCTCCCCATGCCCGACCTACTCTCTCGCCGAACCTCATGCTCCCTGACTTACTCTCTCACCACCTCCCTCTCTTGAACCCGCATTCCTGATCGAGACCCAAATCCGACATGAAGTCGGAGCTCCGGGGTGTGAAAGTGCGGGTCCCACAGCTGGGACTGAGACTGTTAAAATCCAAGCTCTTTACAAAAATGCTCCCACTCACCGCTTCCCTTTCCTGGACCTTTGCTGTGACCAAGGGGGCTAGAGATGAGTGGCGAGAGGCAGGAGGAGCATCTTTGAGCCATTTTTTTAAAAAAATCAGCTGCTTAAGCAGTTTCTTAGGAAGTTAGGAACAGGATGAAGCCATTCAGCCTTTAAGCCTTTTTCACTATTTAATTAGTTCATAGCAGATCTGTAGCTCAATTTCATTTTTAATCCACCTTTGGCTCAAGGTCCTTACCAAACAAAAAACTAATGCTCTCAGCCTGAAAAATTCCAAATGACCCGACCAACATCCACAGCTTTTGGGCAGAATGAGTTCCATATTTCTATCATTCTTTATATGAAAATGTACTTCTCAATTTCACTTTTAAATATCCTAGCTCTATTTTTAAGCTTATGCCCTCCTGTTCTGAATCCCACCATCACCCATCCCTTGACCCCACCAGAGGAAATAGCTGTTTCATATCTACCCTTTTGAATCACCTTAATTGTTTGAAACTCTTTGATTAGAACATGCTTTGAGCTGCCAAACTCAAGGGAAGGCAAGCCATGCCCATGAAAGCTGTTCTCATAACTTAACCCTTTAAGCCGTGGTATCATTTTAGTCAATCTGCACAGTGTACCCCTATCACCTCGCAACCCCTCAACTACCCCCCAACAAACCCAGCTACCCCGACTACCTGACTATCCCCCAAACACCCAACTACCACCCCAACCACCTGACTGCCCTCCAACCATCCAACACCCCACCAGCCGACTACTGCCCAAACAACCTGACTCCCCCCCAAGCTAAATGACTACCCTGAACACCCAACTATTCCACAACTACCTGACTGCCCTTTCGGCCACCTCCCCAACCGCATAACTACCCACCGACCTAACTACCCATGCACCCACCTATCCACCTAACCTACACATCCACCTGACTCATCCACCCACATATCCACTCACCCACTGAGCCACTTCACCAACCTACCCACCTCATCCACTACTCAATTCACCCAACTACCCACATCTCTCATCTCAGCTACCTATTCACCAATCCATCTACCAACCTATCCAGCTCAGAAACTCACCCTTCCAACCACTATCCCACTTCACCCACATTCCTACCTATCCATTTCACCCATCCATCCACTCCACCCAACTCACCCACCTATCCACCTTATCCATCTACCCATTCCACCAACCTCACCCACCTACCCATGAAATTCACATGTGAAATCTGTTGTTGGATAGGACTCCTGCTCTACCCTGAGTGAATAAAGTACAGCATATTGTGGAACTGTGTAGCTACACTGTGCCACATGTCTGTGGGGAGTGATGCAGTTGCATTTGCTTGGTAAAACTTGACTTTGTTGTATTGACTGCTTAAAGTGAAATTTACCTTTTCATTTGAAGGATCATTTGCCTGTTAATTCATGTTTAATTTATGCTGATTCTAATTAATGTTAAAGTAAAAGTTACAAAAAGTGCAATCTTATTGGTAATTTCTTCACTTAGGGGTCATTCAATAAATTTGGTTATTTTTGGTTTATGGTTTCCCCATGGGGATTGTAACACTCTAATATGGAACCTTATTGAAAGCCTTCTGTAAACACACATAAACAACATCCACAGATGTTCCCTTGTCAACTACTTTAATTATTTCCTCAAAAAATTCAGTTAGGTTCATTAGACATGACTTACCCTTTACAAATTTATGTTGGCTGTATCCAATCAGCAAACATATTTCAAAGTATTCAGTCACTTTGACCTTAATTATAGGATAATTGCAAAAACATTGCACTAATCTTTTCATAAAAGGCAGATTGTAATGTGAATCAGTTTACAAAGATGACTTGACTCTGGCAGTGCCTTTTTAACCTGAACCCCTCAACTAACACCCACTTTTGCACAATTGAAGATACATTCAGCATCAATATAGAGGAGGTGGTATCATATGATATTGTCACTGACTACCATTCCAGAGACCCAGGGTAATGCTCTGGGGACCTGGGTTTGAATCCCACCATGGCAGATGGTGAAATTTGAATTAAATTAAAAGTCAGATAATAATGACTACTAAATCATTGCCAATTGTCATAAAAACCCATCTGGTTCACTAATGTCTTTTTGGGAAGGAAATCAGCTGCCCTTACCTGGCCTACATGTGACTCCAGACTCACAGCAATGCTGTTGACTCTTAACTGCCCTCTGAACAAGGGCAAATAGGGATGGGCAATAAATACTGGCCTAGCCAGTGATGCCCACATCCTATGAACAAGTGAAAAAAAGGAGACCCCATGCAACACTATTTAAAGAGATCATCCATTGCTTTCAAGTTAGTTGCTGATTGATTTCTGCTGGCTGTTGCAGAGTCTGTGATAATGTTCGGTGGTTTGTATTGCTAGTTGAAATAGCTGAAGTCTACAGGGAGTGGTGTGGCACATGGTGAAGTTATCGGTTCTGATTTCAAGGGTTCTGCTTCGACCAATTGTTTCTAGTCACTGCAGTTTTTATCCCTGCTTGACCAGCAGTATAGCAGAGAGGATAAACTGAGGTAACACAGAGGAGGACAATCTGCTTCAATGATAGGTGGAGAAGGGCTCTTAGCAGGAGGGAATAACCACCAAAGGTCTTCTGAGAACAATTATCTACCTCAGTCTCAGTGAGCAACAGTGTGTGTGACATCTCTGTTTCACTAAGGAGATGCACATTGATATCTGCCACCTTTTGTATGCAGAACTGCAGCCTTAGAGCAGAATAAGAATTGCATTGTCAGAGGCTGTAAGGGTGACTATGGCAGCAATTAGGGTTGGCTAACACACAGGCAACAACAATGGTATAGGTGGAGCGGCAGTGTTGGAGGGCAAGGATATGAATGGTGTCATCCTGAGAGAGAACAGCAGATTTGTACTCCACTGAGCCATTGTCTCTCCCCTGGGACAGCACCTCAGAAATCCTAAGTGATGTGCTAGCAGACAGATTACTGGACTGCTGTGAGACCTTGAAAGCCCCTTTAAGCACTGGTACGCACAGACATGCAGAAGTGTTCTGAGCCTGCACAGCAACTAGCTCAGACTTCAGCCTAATCTTCCATTGCAGCACTCCGGCTTCAGATTGAGCTACAACTGAAGCTGAGATATCAGCCATCGGGCACTGCACATGCCCAAAAGTTGAGGTGATGGAGTTGGCCATTACTTTTATGCTGGTGTGGGTGGGCTCCAAGCTCTGCACAATGTACAAGGTTGGTCTCAGACTTCTCCATGCTGCCTGACACTGACTGCAAGCTTTCTGGCAGGCCTGCTAATGTAACAAGCTTTTCTGTTTTGCAGAACCTTCAGCCTTTTCCTGTGTGCTACCCTATCAATGTGCTCAGCTAAGTCCTCTGCAGCAGAACTCATGTGTGACCTGACTCTCCGGCAAGTTGGCATCTGTATTTCCCTTTCTCACTGTGACTCATGCCTGGTGCTTTTCACCTTGCATAGATGCCATCTCTCTACAACTCTCTAAAGTACATGAAGTGTCAGTATTTGAGCTGGTGGTTCTTGATTGTGAGTGCATGTGGTGGTGTTTCTTCATTATGTCTCTCCTTTCTTTATTTGATCCTGCACCAATGCATGGCCAGGTTGCTATCCTTGGGTATCTGAAAGGAGGAAGACACAAGGGGAAGATTGCAGTGAGGGGAGGAAGGGGAAGCAAGTGGTGCATGCTTAGACGGTCTACAGCTTGTAGATCAGAAAAGATTATAGATAAGGGAGAAGTGGGGCATGAGGAGGATTAAATAGGAACATACTGTCAATTAGAATGTTTTCATGTCTGCCACTGCCTGTCATGAAATGTGTACAAGCTGTGAGATGTGGATGTCAGACTTGTAGTGCTGCCTAGTGTGCGCAGGTGTGCTGAAGCAGTAAATGTGAAGTATGAGTCATGGGTGATAGAGATCATTGGCAGTGAGTGAAGGGAGGGATAGTAAATAGATCTGCGTGACCGGTGATTCAGTTGATGAGATATGGCATTTGAAGATGCATTGAGACCCAAGGACTTTGACCACTCGTGTGAAATCATTTAACTTTTTGCAGCACTACACCGAGCTTCTTGAGGCTACACTGCTGCCATTAAACACATTGACTATCTGCTCCCATTGTCTTTGTTGCGCCTGATGGTCGAGTCTCCTGGTCACTATTAGGATAGAGGACCTCTCTCCTTCTGTCAACCTCCTGTAACAAAGCTATGCCCTTGGAACAAGCTCTCTCCCATGCCACATCAAAATTATTCATTATTCAAAATGTTCCCTGCTTGCAAAGTCTCCCCTAGCAATTTCCAATACTTGTGGCAGCCAGAATGCATCCCCCTCCCCACTTTAAGAAGAGCAGGTTGGCTTTAAGTAGTTGAGATTAGTTTTAACCAGTGCAAGCCTCACTCGAACTTGAGCCTTGTTAAGGTGTTCAGCCACTCAACAAGGCGTTTAGTACTGGCTGCACATTTTGCACCTCAAAGTTTGTATGCTGCCCGCTGCCCCCATCAGAAGAAACAAGAATGCAGTGCAATCCATGTGTCCATTTTCGGGGCTATTCAGTTTCCTCCACCCCTTAGAATCTTAATGACTGTTAGTCCCATATAAACCCAATATTGAATCTGACCATATTATTGCCACTGTTAGATCAATGATCCTTTACTATTAAATTATCAACTAAATTTGGCAGTTGTACAGTTTGACTTCATACCTGATATCAAAGAAAACAAAGGATGGCAGTAACTCACAACTTTAACATTTTGAAAGTGATCATATTCTAGCATTGCAATTCATTGCAGTCACATCAGATGCCAACTGACTGGAACCAACACACATCTAAAGAAACAGATCCAATATTTCTTCCTCCTGTCCTGCACACTCCATTGACTTTTGTCTTTTTCCATCAGGCAAGTCACGTTTTAAATCAAATGCCTTTCTGCAACGAAGACCCTTAAATGTCAAATAACTTGCAATACTGAACAACTCTACAATCAGCAAAGTCAAAAAGTAAGTGGGAATATTCTAAGGATCCTAGGGAATAAATTTTTTGCTCTTTATTTTCACCCCTTGCATGTCTAAATGAGGCCTAAATTCCTTGACTGCCCAAATGGAGTATAATCCTGGTGGTGTGCAGTGTCAGCGCTCCAGAAAGCAGAGGCTGGGGATTATCATAAATTTGGCCTTTGGTCTCAAAGGAATAAATCATATGAGCTGAATATTGTTAATATGCCTTTAAGGGATAGGAGCATGGCACCATTAGGAGGAAAGTGTGTCATGCGATCCAGCTTAGTTTCACTTTTGCTTTTGAGTAGTCACACACAGACACAACTCTGCTGCTAATGTGCCTTCAAGCTTTATACCTTTGTATGTTCCCA
This sequence comes from Carcharodon carcharias, assembly GCF_017639515.1. Lineage (NCBI taxonomy): Eukaryota > Metazoa > Chordata > Chondrichthyes > Lamniformes > Lamnidae > Carcharodon > Carcharodon carcharias. Next base: position 143,496,667 of record NC_054477.1, read on the forward strand.
TGTGCCTAGTTTTTCTTGTAATTCATTCACAGGATGTGGGCTTCACTGTCTGGGCCAGCTTTTATTGCCAATCCTTAGTTGCCCTTGAGAAGGTGGTCTTGAGCTGCCTTCTTGAACTGCTGCAGTCCATGTGGTGTACGTACACCCACAGCACTGTTAGGAAGGGAGATCCAGGATTTTGCCCCAGCGATAGTGAAGGAACGGTGATATATTTCCAAATCAGGATGGTGAGTGACTTGGAGGGGAACTTCCAGGTTATGGTGTTCCCATCTATCTGCTGCCTTGTCCTTCTAGATGGTAGTGGTATGGGTTTGGAAGGTGCTGCCTAAGGAGCCTTGGTGAATTCCTGCAGTGCATCTTGCCGATGGTACACACTGCTGCCACTGTGCGTCGATGGTCGAGGGAGTGAATGTTTGTGGATGGGGTGACAATCAAGTGGGCTGTTTTGTCCTGGATGGTGTCAAGCTTCTTGAGTGTTGTGGGAGCTCCACTGATGCAGGCAAGTTGGGAGCATTCCGTCACACTCCTGACTTGTTCCTTGTAGATGGTAGACAGGCTTTGGGGAGTAAGGAGGCAAGTTACCCATTGCAGGATTCTTAGCCTCTGACCCACTCTTGTTGCCACAGTATTTATATGGCTAGTCCAGTTCAGTTTCTAGTCAATGGTAACCCCCAAGATGTTGATAGTTGGGGATTCAGTGATGGTAATGCTATTGAATATCAAGGGATGATGGTTGGATTCTCTTTTGTTGGAGATGCTCATTACCTGGCACTTTTGTGGCGTGAATATTACTTGCCCCTTGTCAGCCCAAGCTTGGATATTGCCCAGGCTTTGCTGCAATTGGACATGGACTGCTTCAGTATCTGAGGAATCGCAAATGGTGCTGAACATTGTGCCAATCTTCAGCGAACATCCCCACTTCTGACCTTATGATGGAAGGAAGGTCATTGATGAAGCAGCTGAAGATGGTTGGGCCAAGGACACTACCCTGAGGAACTCCTGCAGTGATATCCAGGAGATGAGATGACTGACCTTCAACAACCACAACCATCTTCCTTTGTACTAGTCTCAATAAATGAACCCACAAGGTATTCACCCAATCTCCTATGAGTGATTGGTGCTTTTATATCATTATAAAAACATAACAATGTGCATCTGTCAGGTACCCTGATCCAACCTCCCCATCAGGCAATTATCATTTCTAACCTGTACTGAAATCCAGAGTTATATCCAGTGGGCGCAATCAGGTTAGAAGGATGCGAGCACAACCCAGCACAAGCCCACTGCTGTTTTGTGGAGACAGGGGGAATGCTCCTGTTCTTATCAATCCCACAAAACTCAAACATTTTCGAAGTTTGTAGACTTTTTTTGAGTGGTGTCCACCAGTCCCATTCTGGATAGCTGGCTAGGCTGTTTGCCTTCCAGAATTCAGTCATATCACAAACTCTGGAGTAAAACAGTACTGAATTGGTTCAGAAATTATCACAGGGGCATCAGTTTTACATCAAAATGAAACGCCTGTCTAAGACATGATTAAATAAAATCTGTAATTATTTTAACAGTGACCTGAATACATATACAAATTTGGTGTCTGCCTCAGCCCTGCTAGCTTGGTTTATTATCCCCCTAGATTAGCCTCATAAAACAATGTTTAATTGAAACTAAAATATGCCCAAAAGGCAGTGAATGACCTTTTCCCAAAACTGCTCTGAATGTTAGGCAGGAGATTCAAGCAACAGATGATTCTCTTCACAACCTTTATGTGCTATGGTAAAGAGGTTGGTCTCTACTTGGTTACTTCACATAGTGACACAGCTAATGTTAGAGACTCAGCAGGACCAGAGTTGGAACCTCAATCACCACTTTGTAGAATATGGTAATTTTCTTCAGGACCGTTGAAGGAAGAAAACTGGTCTTTTGAACCTTTTGGAAGAAGAGGCTCCAAACAAAATGTGTTTCAGGGTAGCTTTATTCAGGGTAGCATTATTGCGTATAAAGGTTATTTTAAAGCAGCGAAATACGTTGAGGGTAATTTTATAAAAATACCCTCTTGGCATGGGTCCTTGCCAGTGAGAAATATGAATCAGAAATACTGATGCACTGATCTCAGATTTCCATCCATCCAGGTAATAAACCAAATATTATATAAGGGGTGGAGGTGCACTCAAATTCCTGACTAATTTATCATCCTGATGGGAGCTCAATTTCAGACAACTACTGCAAACGCCTTGAAATGGTTTATATATATTTATTTCAAACAGTACAATAGACTGTGGGCGGAATCGTCCCAGATTTGCACTAAGTGCAGTAGCGGGAAGGTAAAACAACGTTTTACCATTTGCCCGCCATGCCATTACCTCTCTAATTCATCACATCGGGCGCCATATTTAAAGTCCTGCTGTGTGCACACATCTCAATGCTTCCAGCCTACAACTACTGCAGGGAAGATGCCCACGAAAGACAAAAAGGCTACAGCCCCCAGGATTAGTGATGTGTCACTGGAACACCTTTTGGACTCTGTGGAGTACTGCGTGAGGTCCTCTACTACCCCTGCTCTGGCTGAATGATGGGCAGCAGCGTGACCAACCAAGCTTGGGAGGCACTGGTGATCAGTGCCAGTGTTGCACAGAAGAGGTTGGCCATCCAATGCAGATAGAGGATGAATGATCTCATCCATGCAGCCAGGGTATGGCAACCATCTCATCACACCAAATTCATACACACAAATCCATCACACGTTCACTGGCATCTCACTCACTGCCAGCTCAAGGGACAGCACCACCCATTCTCACACACATACCCTCACTTGTCCATCTGGCCTCAACCCCTCTGGAGACTGCCTCCCCAGCTCTCACCATCTTAAGGCCACTTGCACAGATCAACATGTGCCCCCACACAAACCCTGGGTTACCCTCCTTCCCCAATAGAGCCCTCGGTCCTGCAGACTCTTCCCTTGCCTCAGGCCACTACTCCCGCTCCCCCAAGCAAAACCTTGAGCAAAACCTTGTCCGGCAGCCATTGAAAAGCCAACCACATATGGCTAATCTGGTAAGTAGAGACCTGCCCTGAGCCCCCCTAAAAGTGATGTGGTGCTGTCTGTGAAGACTGGTGCTGATGACTGCGAGTGCTAACTGAAGCCAGGTAGGTAAACAAACCTTGAAGTCAAGCAAAATGCCAAGTGCACGTTGCTTATGTGCTGTTGTGGGCCGACGATCCAGCGGAGGAAGGACAATTCTGCCGGGCGGGCCTAATAATGATATGCAGGTGTATTACAAGGAAGTTCCCGATGTCCGATGGCGGGAAACGCAGCCCCGCTATTGGCGGGCTGAGTAGACGATCGCATACCGGTTTCATGCCATCATGAAACCCATCGCGCCATATTGCCTGCTCATTCCACCAAACACACTGGAAGCCAGCGGGCACGGAAAATCCCAGCCTGTCTATAAAGCTGCATTCATGAATCACAGGAAACCATGGCACAGAAATTATTGTTTGTGATATTCGGATGTGGCATTAATTTATTGGCTGCTTTAAGAGCATCACTGGGAGGTTTATTTTAAAAGGTTATTTGTCTCTGCAGGAGTACTGAATGGAGGAATGTCGCACCAACCTGTTAAACTGATAGCACTAGGCTTACATTGTTGAGTACAAAACAAAAACAGAATTACCTGGAATAACTCAGCAGGTCTGGCAGCATCGGCGGAGAAGAAAAGAGTTGACGTTTCAAGTCCTTCTCCGCCGATGCTGCCAGACCTGCTGAGTTTTTCCAGGTAATTCTATTTTTGTTTTGGATTTCCAGCATCTGCAGTTTTTTTTGTTTTTATTACATTATTGAGTATTGTGTATAGCTCCTGTGTAAAACAAGCAATCATAACCAAATAGATTCTCACAGATATCTTGGCACATCAAAATGAATCACAATGAAGAGAGACTATTAAAAATCCTTTATTATTACCACAAGCAGCTCACTGCTCATGATCAAAATACACTAAATTACAAAAGAAATAACCAGCTTAGAGTACTTACTAATAAAACTACCTACAGTACAATCAAACAGTTGGAAATCAGTTTCAGTGAAGTGCTAGAGGAAGAGATTGGTAATATGATATTATTGCTTCCTAATGAGTTGGTGAATGAAGGACAATTATGGATGGATTAAAAAAAGTGAATTGATTTATAAATTGGTTAATTAAAGTGACGACTATTAAACAACGCTGCCTTGGCTTTCTCTGAAAATTGGAGCACCACTTATGCATATGCACATTGCATTGCTTATTATGCACATCCAATGGTGTTTCAAGAAAATTGAAAATGGTCAGTGTGTGTGCCTAGTGTAATCTGACCACAAGTTTTGTACATAGAGACTAAGATACTGCTTACCAGCCCTAGCTGTTACATTCATGACAATAGTTATGCATAAATCACAGCATCTTGGTACATGATGTTATTGTAATCTCATGGCATACAATGGATTCAGAAGTATTGCCTTATGTGCCAAAATGAGATTTTGCATGTATTTATTTACTTTTCTTGCCTAACCTGTATTTTTGTATGGCTATAATCAGCATGTGAGGGGGAAAAGAATGGTCATAAAAAATATGCTGTTCACAGAAGATGGCACATAAAAAGAGGCTGGCAGCAAACAGAAAAGGGAATCCCTCGGTCTTCTATAATCCAATAAATAATATAAGGGTGGTAAAAGAAAGGGTAGCGCTGATTAGGGACAAAAAAAAGTGGACTTGCATGTGGAGGTTGGAGAAATAGCAGAGGTGTTGAAAGAGAGATTTGCATCTGTCTTTACAAAGGGGGAGGATCCTACCCTGGCCGAGGTGAGACAGGAAGTAACTGGTGCACTGGAAGAACACACAATTGGGAAGAAGGAGGTGTTGGAAAGGCTATCATTACTTAAAATATATAAAAGTACCAAGACCGGGTGAGATGCACCCAAGGGCACTGAGGGGAGTTAGTGTGGAAATTACAGAAGCACTAGTGATAATCTTTCAGTCTTCCTTAGACACAGGAGAGATACCAGAGAACTGGAAAATTGCAATGTTACACCTTTGTTCATAAAGGGGTGCAAGGAAAAAGCTTGCAGACCAGTCAGTTTGACTTCAGTAGAGGGGAAATTTCTGGGCCTGAATTTTACTCTCAGGGTGTGCCCAAGGTCAGCACAGCCGGAAGCGGACCTAAACCCCACTTCTGGCTGAGATCGTGCTATGACCGTGATCTTATTCTGGCTGGCCAATTAACGGCCAGCCAGCATGAAACACGCCCAGAGAAAGGCTCAGCACTGCTTTTGGAGGCGGCAAGAGGGTGGGCGCTGACGTCACCATGGTGCTGGTGAGCACTCCCATTGAGCAGATTCCTCAGGGAGCTGTAGACTGCCAAAAAATAAAATAAAGCGCAGAAATGCTAAAGCAAGTGTCCATGAGCGCAGTCAAGCACCTGCTAGCATACCTCATTAAAGAAAATGGTCCCCAGATATTTCTTTTTACTTTAAATCCAAACGGAGGTTTCATCCCGCCCTTGGATGAGATTTGAGCAAAAATGTAAAACCTGCCTGGCCGATTCGCCCATCCGCCAACCATAAAGTTGGATGTCACAAAAAAATCGCTGACAATTGGGCCATTAATGGTCTTAATTTCCTGCTTAATTGCTTGCGGGCCGCTTCTGAGTTTCGCACGTGCGCAATTACGTTGGGGCAATCACCTCACACGATCTTATGGCTGTTCAGGTTGGGCACATGCCCAGCCTCAAGATGCAAAATTCTGACCCTGGAAACTATAGTACGGGATAAAATCAATAATCACTTAGACAAATGCAGGGTAATTAAGGAAAGCCAGCACAGATTCATTGTGGGAAAATCACGTTTAACTAACTTGGTGAAATTTTTTGAGTAGGTAACAGAGAAGGTTGATAAGGGAAACACTGTTGATGCGGTATATATGGATTTTCAAAAGGCAATTGGCACACAACAGACTTCAGGGCAAAATTCGAGGTCATGGGATAAAAGGGAAAGTAGGCACTTGGATAAGAAATTGGCAGAGTGATAGGAAACAGAGTACTGATAAATGGTTGTTCTTCAGACCAGAGGAAGGTTGGTAGTGGAGTTCCCCAAGAGTCTTCCTGCTCTTCCTGATATATAGTAATGACCTTGGTGTGTAAGGCATGATTTCAAAATTTGCAGATGATATGAAGATTGGAAATGTTGTCAACTGTGTTGAGGATATTCTTGAACATCAGAAGGACACAGACATATTGATGGATTGGGCAGAGAAGTGGCAGGCGAAGTTCAGTGCAGAGAAGTGTGAGATAAATCATTCTGGCAGGAAAAATATGGTGAGAGAGTATAAAATAAAGGGAGACCCTCTAAAGGAAGTGCAGGAACAGAGGGACCTTGGTGTATACGGACATAGGTCATTGAAGGTGGTAGGGCATGTTGAGAGAGCAGTTAATAAAACATTTAGTATCTTAGGCTTTATTAATAGGGGCATTGAGTACAAAAGTAAGGAGGTCATGTTGAATTTGTATAAGACATTAGTTAGGCCTCACGTGGAGTACTGCATCCAATTCTGGATGTCATACTTGAGGAAGGGTGTGAAGGCATTGGAGAGAATAAAGCGGAGATTTACAAGAATGATTCCAGTGTTAAAGAACCGTAGCTATGAGGATAGATTGGAGAGGTTGGGACTGTTTTTCTTGGAGAAAAGAAGGCTGAGAGGAGACTTGATGGAGGTATTCAAGATCCTGAGGGGTATGGACAGGGTAAATAGTGAAAAACAGTTCCCACTCAAGAAAACATCAAGAATTAGAGGGCACAGGTTCAAAGTAATTGGCAAATAGAGTAAATGTGATGTGAGGAAAACATTTTTTTCACCCAGAGGGTGCTTGCGGTCTGGAAAAAACTTCCTGAAAAGGTGATGGAGGGAGGTTCAATCGAGGTATTCCAAATGGAATTTGATTGCTGTCTGAAAAGAGAGAATGTGCAAGGTTATTGGGATAAGACAGCAGGGTGGGACTAGGTGGAATGCTCCTTCAGAGAGCCAGTGCAGACTTGATGGGCCGAATGGCTCCTTCTGCACTGTAAAGATACTTTGATACTGTGACAACTCAGGTTGAAAAGTTGTCTGGAAAAGGGATATGTTTCTTTTGGCCCAGTCACCAGTGGCTTGATGTGTCTACTTGGCTCTGTAGCAGTATTCTCACCTCTCAGTCAGAAAGTTATGGCTTCAAACCTCACTCCAAAGCAGCAACTTAAATTCTATCTGATGCTTCATTATTGTAGTGTGGGAGTGTTGCATTATTGAAGGTGCTGGCTTTCAGATGAGGCCTTGTCCGCCTGTGCACTATCATACCACTTGAAGAAGAACAAGGAGTTCTCATGATTCATGACTAGCATTCCTCCTACAGTCAAAACCACCAAAAGAGATTATCTGGGCGTTTATTTCAGTGCTATTGTGTACAAGTTGATTATTGTATTCTCCTACGTAACAACAGTGATCATACTTTAAAATAATTAATTGGCCATGGAATAGTTTAGGGCTTCTTATGAATACAAAGTTATTATATAAATGCAAGTTTATTATTTTATTTAATTGTTCCAGAGATTTATTATATCTATTCACAAGCAATTTTTAGCACTGTTAGGGGCACTTACATTGTTCCTTAGAACTACCACCGTTAACACCTTATTCTTTAAAGTGTTGCCCTCGTCAAATCACATATCTGGGAGTATGGCCTGCCTGACCTCTGTAAATCTTCAATACACAGCCCAAGCTGTAGGCTTGGGACAGAATTTTCCCCTTGGCCTGTGTGGACGGGTCCCACAAGTCCGCACGTAAAATGACGCGTGGTGATGTCGGGTGAGCGTCCCGATGTCACTGCGTGCCATCGCAATATTTTGTTGGGCTGGCGCGCGATGATAATCTTTTAAATGAAAACCAAATCAACAAAATTGGGATAAATCAGGCACAGCCCCTAATTCAGGTCAGCTGTAAAACCAAGAACAAAGTTTAAAGGAAACTTACAAACTTTAAATCAAAATGTGATTAAAGGGGTCAACAAAACACCCCAGTCCCCGCAGTGCCCACCGAGCACGGAAGGCCTCGAGAGTGCCAGCAGACACCGCGTGCTCCTTCTCCAGGGACATCCGGCAGCGAACGTAGCCACGGATGGCGCGCGATGATGTCCGATGCGCACCCATCATTAATTAATGAGCCACTTAAGGCCCTTGTCTCAACAATCGACACCCGTGCAATCTTCGGGTCGGCACATAGACACAACAGGCAGGCAGGTAGGACACAGCTGTATAAACCTCATCCATGGGCGGGACAAGAGGGCTCACTGGGATCATGAGTATGTTCTGTCAAGTATTTATTTTTCAAAGTTACTGATACTTTCTTGTGTGATCCACAGTACTTCAAAACGCAGACCAGCTGCTTTGTCTGGTCTCTTAACATTTAGGTCAGTACTCTGCAGTGAGGAATCTTTTCTGGGCTTGCAGGTTTCAGGAAGCCTTCCCTTAGCCTGGGAATGGGAGCTGAACTGAGCACTGGATGCACCTCCTCTGAGGAAGAAGGGAGGGCTAGAAGGGGGAGGAGGCCAGGGGTGCACATTCGGCCTCCAGGGGAGCCACCTTTGGGAGGACAGGTGCAGGCACAAGGGGCGCAGAGCCAAGGGGTGGACCAAGGTGGAAGGGTCCGCAGAAGGTGCCACTATCCTGCTGCCAGGGTATACAGGCAGCGAAGCAGCTACCTCAATATGACTGAGGTGCAGTGCCGAAGGAGGCTCAATCTCTCAAGGGAGACAGTCAATTATATCTGTCAAATGATTGGGTCTGAGATCTCCGCTAACTGTGTGGGTGGACACCCCATGCCAGTGGCTCTAAAGGTCACAGTTGCCCTCAACTTCTATGCCTCTGGCTCTTTCCAGGGCTCGGTGGGTGATCTTTGCGGTGTGTCCCAATCAGCTACCCACACTTGTGTCAAGCAGGTTACAGACGCTCTGTTCAGGCGTGCATTGACCTTCATCCACTTCTGTTGGGGCCAGGCAAGTCAGACACAGCGGGCCAGAGGCTTTGTGGCCATTGCTGGCTTCACCCGTGTCCAGGGTACAATAGGCTGTACACATGTGACCATCAAGGCACCGGCGGGTGAGCCTGGTGCCTTCGTCAACAGGAAGGGCTTCCACTCCATGAACGTGCAGATAGTGTGTGATCACAGGATGCAGATTCTACAAGTTTGTGCAAGGTATCCAGGCAGCTCCCATGACACCTGCATCCTCAGATACTACCAGATGCTGGGGCTCTTCAGTGCTCCAGCCTGGCTGGATGGATGGCTGCTGGGTGACAAGGGCTATCCCTTCAGAAGGTGGCTCATGAAGCCACATTGCCATCTGAGAGCAGAAGCTGAACAGCGCTACAATAGGAGCCACGGCACTACAAGGGCCGTGGTGAAGAGAGCCATTGGTCTTCTCAAGATGCGCTTCTGAAGCCTGGACCACTCAGGGGGCGCAGTCCAGTACCTGCCAGATTGTGCCTCGGTGATAGTGATTGTATGCTGCGCTCTCCACAATCTTGTGCTAGAAAGGGGGGATGCAGTGGATGATGATTACATTGACGCAGTGGCTGCAGCTGTACACGATGAGTCCAGCAGTGAGTCCGAGGATGAGCACACACAGGGAAATGCTGAGGGGGTAGACGCTGATCCGGGCATACTCCAGGGAGGCAGGGACACCTGGGAGGCTTTAATCCAATGAACCTTCAACTCGCACACCACAGATGGACCTCCAGGACAAGCCTGGGTTGTAGGCTTCATACACGACACCTAAGTGCAAAATCTTCCAGGTTAGGAACAGTCACTAAGGACCTTGTTAATAAAGCTGAACGTCCAACAAATCACTCACTACAGTTTTGGAAACAGTCACGTGCAGAATAAAAGAGACATCCTCAGACATGGTGATATATCTGAATTTAATACATCAAGCAAACAAATTTATGCAAAAAAAAGACAATACTGTTACAAATCAGAACAAATCAAAAGGAACTCAACTCGGGCCAACACAAAAGCACCAATGAAAAACCTAAGTTGTGCCTAAGGTGCCTTATGCTTACATTTCCGGGTGCTACGTGATGGTGCTGCCGCATCACTCAGAGTAGCATCTGCTGACTCTGCTGTCCTGTTGGCCTCGATGATCTTGGTGATTGTACTCTTGCCTGTGGAGCCTGTGCTGGCCCCGCCTGGGAGGGAGCTGCCAGTTCCACAGCTGGCATCTCTCCAGCCTCACTGGATGCTAGTCACTGGAAGAGGGGTGGAGGAGCTGCCGCCCTCATCTGAGTGCCCTGAGAGGAGCCCACATAGACAACAGGCAGCTGCTGCACTGACGTGAGGTCGCTTCCGGCCTCCCTGCTCACCGTGGATGGATGGGCACTGAGCTGGGAAACTTGATGCCCAGATCATCTCCCACGTTGGCACTGACCATCTGAGGTCAATGCCGATGTGAAGACTTGCTGGTCAGAGCACATCCCCAGGAAGCCCTGATGGGCCTCCTGGAGGAGCCTGTCCTTGGGAGTCACCACTCTCTCCATGGAGGACGCATGGTGCTTGGACATGTGGCTTGGTTCTTCGGCGATCGTCCCCGCAGACTCCTTTACCACGGAGACCAAGCCAAGCATAGCCTCATGTTTCTCCACTAGATTGTCCCACCCACTCGGCCACATTTCCTGCACCTGCTGCATCGCGGACGACTCCATAGGCACATCATCAGGCACCGACTGAGCACGTGCCTGGTCCCCTGTAGTCCTCCGACTGCTGGCGCCATGGGCACTCTCTGTCTCTGCCAACTCCTCCAGAGACTGTCAACTACCCTGTGCCCCAGGACACTAGCCAATGTTTGAATTCCCACCGAGGTGCTGGTTTCTGCACAGGTGCCTGCCTCGCAGAGATGGTGTGACGCTGGTGAGACTTCAGGCCCCTCAGGTGTGAGGGGAGGCCTCTGCTGCTCCTCCTCCTGGCCCTGCTCCAATGATGCTGAAAGGAAGAACAAGGACAGTGGATCAGTTAACGTGGAGACAATGTCAATGTGTATCCCTGTCCTCTGGATCATTATGCGCAGATCCTTCCATAAGCAATGGTCAAGCCATGTTGCAAAATTAACTCAATTAACATTCAGCACTGCTATGGCTGTTGGGAGAACAATGCTGACCTCACTGCTGGGCTTAAATACCTGGCTGTGGCACCCCAGACTCACCGATACCAGTGGACCTGAGTGCATGGCGCCTCTCCAAATCCAAGGCCTCCCTGCTCGAAACGGCTAAGAATGGCGACCTGAGCCTGGCCACCGCCAGTCCTCACACACTCTGCCATGTTATGAGCATTCTTCTCCTGAAAATGAAAGACGAGCATTGATTTGTGCAAATTGCACGTGGACTTTTGCGCCCACCCCAACCAGAGTGGGACATATCAGGGCTCCAGTGCCTCCTCACCCCGCTGCTGCTGAACACTCACACAAAGATACTTGGCCTGTTCCCCACTCCCCCACCCCCTTGGACAAATGCTGCCTAAATCACATTCGGCACCACACAGTATATCCTTCCATAGCAAGGAGGTACAAGCACGTGGAGCACAGAATACAGCAGATGGTTCATTGCCACGCCACCTTGAAGCTCCTCTCCCAGCATTTCATCACCCTGACTTGGACATGTCCTGCAGTTCCAGCACTGCGCCTAGGTGCAGCTCCTCCAGGTTGCCCACACACCAGTCATGTGGGTCTCAGTGTTGCACATGCTGCGGGGGTAAAATACATCTCTTCATCACCCTCTCAGGGTGACCTCAATTTGGACAATATCTGCTGGCCCACCCATCAAAGGACAAATGCCATCAATGGTTCAATGCAGTCACTACACTCAGACTTTGGGGCGATGGGTGGCAGCAGGAGGGTAAGCCGACCTGCTGGGTTAAATGCCCAATGCCAACATGATACTCACCCTGTCAGAGCGCAACAAGTCATTGAAGCACTTGCAACACTGGATCCAGGTGCACCGCCCCACGTCGTGGGAGCTCACCACTTCCGCCACCTCCTCCCAGACATGTTTCGTCATGCGGGGGGGCCTCCTCCTCCCATCCTGGGGAACCAGCGCCTTCCACCGTACTGCCACCCCCTCGAGGAGGGCAGCAAGGCAGTCATCCAAAAAATGAGGGGCACAACTGGCCTGCCCCAATGGCCTTGCATGAATTTAATTGCCCCTCTGCACAGCCCTTCACCCAGCCATTGCGAGCAGCCTTTCCGAGGCTGCCAGGGCCTTCCTTTATGTAGGCCACTGGGTCGCCATTGGACCCGGCGGCCTGAGCACACCTGCTGCCGCCTGCCCACACCCGCAGTGCACTGAAGCCGTGAAGTACACTGGGCAGGCCTTAATTGGCCCACCCGTCTAAAATGGCCTGCCCATGCCCCTCTTGCTCTAACCCCCCACCAACCAGAAAATTCGGCCCCTGGAATCTGGGGAATATTGATTTTGACTGACAGGTATTTCTGAGCACTTCAAATAGATTGCAGAGCCCTTGATCTCCTAAAACTCTCTGCCCTTGTCCTAACACATATCAAGTCCCATTCACTTGCCACCACCATGTTTGCTGACCTATATTGGCTCTTAGTTAAGCAACACCTCAATTTTAAAATTCTCGTTCTTGATTTCAAATCCCTCATGGCCTCGGTCCTCCTATCTCTGAATTTCTTGCCGTATAATCCTCTGAGCTATTTATGCTCCTCCAATTCTGGCATCTTGAGTATCCCCAATTTTAATTGCTCTATCATTCTTGGCCATGCCTTTAGCTACAGAGGCCTTAAGCTTTGGAATTCCCTCCCTACATGTCTCTGCCTCTCTACCTGTCTTCAAAATGCTCCTTAAAACTGCTGTCTTCCACCGAGCTTTTGCTCTTCTAACCTAATATCTCCTTCTGCAGTTTGGTGTCAAATATTGTTTGATAACACACCTGTGAAACGCTGTGGTACATATTGTTATGTTCTTTCTCTGTCAGGTCACTTTGCTTATCGAACAAGGTTGCACACCTATCTACTGGTGAGTTAGTTGGTAAACAAGATACTGCAGATGCAGAGACCAATGTAAGATGAAGCACATGCTGTTTATTAACACAAGTAACAGAGCACTAACATAATGTGTGCTTCTCCACCCAGACCCTATTCTAAACTACTGATTAATCTTGTAGCCCACGCTACACAGCCTTTGGGTAATAAAGTTACGTGGTCAACCTGCTCATATTCACTTAAATCTTTACTGCACCTCAGATTACCACGTCCCTCCCCCTTTACTTGCAAGTACAATTTACAGTCTTTACAATATATCAACTATTTACATAAATAAACTATTTACAAATTCAGTCTCTCTGGAGGCTTCTTATAATTTGTTGAACGTCGTAGTTCTACAACTTAGGATGGATTATCAGAGACCTCCCTCTCAGGAGTCATCTGTCAACTAGGCTCTCCAGTAGGAACTTGTAAGTTTGTCTCTTCGACTCTCTCAGGTTCAACGGATCTTACAGGCACTTCTAAACCAAGGGGAGTTCCTTCTATATGTGGTGTAGACTCCAACGGGAACGCTTTCACCCTCTTTTGGGCCCAATTGTATGCATTCCTGCTGCCCTTCCCCTCCAAGTTCAACAGTATGAAGGTCAACCATCAGGAGGGTTCTCAAAATCAGGATGTCGGGCAAGGCTAAACCCAACATGGTATGATAAACTTCCTGCTGTGTAAAAATTAAAAATTAAAAATTAAAAAATTCAGGGCCTTGTTAGTAATTCCACTTCCACATGTCTTCCTTTGATGGGCTTTCTTCTTGGCAGTGCTTTAATCTCGTCTTCTTTTCAATTTCCCTATTGGCCAGACTGGGTTCAGGTAAAGGCTCAAATTCAGTGAATTTGGTGGTTGAATTTTCTCATTTTCAGCATTTTCTCATCTGTCAGCTCCTTTGAAAACTCAGGGGTCTCTATTTTTAAAGCTTCTTGGCTTTCACGTAGCCAATTCTTCAGTTCTTCCATTTCTTTTTTATATTTGTTCGTTATTTCCAGGAGAATAAAGTATTGTTGTATTTTCTCAGCTAATTTATTCCTCATCTCGCCCAGAGATATGCTGAATTCTTTATGTTTCTCCTCATACCTTTTTAGTGGTACAAATTTGGATCTGAGAAAATCGTGCAATATGTAAAAGTCCTTCAGCAGGTTTTCCTTTCCTTTTTGGAAGTTACTGACTTTAACTCGAAATCTGTCCTGAAGCTTCACTTCTATGATGTCCTTTTGTTGAATCTTTACGTACTCCTTTACCAAACAGTAAAATTCTCTGCTTCTGATTGAGATCTCAGTAGTCTCTCAAGATTAATCTCTCTTAACCAGATTCTTCCGAGGAGACTCAGTCCTCTACCTGCTATCACTATTAGGAGTTGATTAACAGACTGATTTCCATACTTTACTGGAATCTTGCATATGCCTCTTACTCGTATGTCCTCACCAGTAAATGTCTTTAATTTAGCATCTGAATTTTCCAGATTTAGTGAGTGGTCCCCTCCATTCAGATATTTGAACATATGTTCCTCTATTACAGTCGTGGATGTCCCACCTTCATTTGGATGGGTTTCCCATTGTCACGTAGATTAGTTCCGTTTTACCCATTTTTAAGTTGTATAGTGAGTAAAAATCTGATTGTGTTTCTTCTGATTCCCCTATTATGGTAATTTCACGATTTCTACCTTTTGGCTTAAAATTCTGTCTTAAGCTGTTTTTACAATGTCCCATAATGTGTCCATTATAATGGCAGCGGAAACACTCAATTATTTTAAAATGTCATTCACTTGCAGCCTGTCTGGTTCCATTTCTTCCATTATAATTGTGGGTTTTCTCGGTTAAACCATTGCTTTTTGTTGGTCTGTTAATGACGGCTGTTCCCTGCCTTTCCGTGAAGCCCTACGCTTCCGCGCCATTTCTAACCAGTGCTTCCCTCCCAATGTGAAGGGTGGCGCCATGTTCTGCTCCCTTGGTTGCTTCTGAATCCCTGACTGTGCTCTCCATTGCGAGCACCAACTCCAGCGCCTTGCTGAAGTCTAAATTTGTTTCTGACAACAAACATTTTTGAATGGTGTCTTCATTAATCCCACATACTCATCGGTCTCTTAACGTGTCGATTATATCAATATCCCATACAAACAATGCTCTGTCAGTTGTTTTAAAGCTGCTACATAGCAATTGATTGTCTCTCCAGGGATGTGACACCCCAAATTAAATTTTAAATGCAGCATTGTTACCGAGGGCTTTGGCTGAACATGGCTTTTCACAAGATTTGCCAGCTTATCAGAGCTCTTGGAATCTGGGGTGTTGGGTGGCATTAGACTATGAATTAGGCTGTATGTTTACTGCCACATGTCGATAAGAGGATCGCTCGCCTCTTCTTCTCCCCCGATATGTCATTAGCCAAAAAGAAGAACGCGAGGCGTTCAATATAATGTGATCAGTCATTGGTGGTTTGGTCAAACAGCTCAATACAGCCAAACTGTGGCATACTGGATGGGGAGAACTTCAATGACTATGATGAAGGCTGTACTTACAATCGCCTTACAAGGTGTGGCTGATTTACTTCTGTTTAATTTTCGCGGCTTTCTTTGGTGTCATTGACTGGTCATGCTTGGCCTTATTGCCAGTTGTTATGTTCCTTCTCTGTCAGGTCGCTCTGCTCAGCGCCTACCTGCTGGTGTGTGAGTTGGTAAACAATATACTGCAGGTGCAGAGACCAATATAAGATGAAGTACATGCTCTTTATTAACACAAGTAACAGAGCACTAACACATGTGTGCTTCTCCAAAAACAGACCCTATTCTAAACTACTGATTAACATTGGAGCCTGCTCTACAAAACAATTGGGTAATACAGTCACTTGGTCCATCTGCTTACATTTTACTATGACTAAGAGCACTGGACAGAAATGTCTAACAGAAGAAAGCACCTTCAGCTCCACAGTTCAGCGACTACACTATGGGGGTTCTCCTACAAGCCTTCCAGGAAAGGCTGGAGGGACCGTTTCCTCGGGATGGGAGCAGGAGGCCCTCCCACCTGATTACAGTGGCCTAGAGGGAGGTGGCCTGGTTGATAGCATCTGTGGGGCCCATAAAAGACCAACCTGCATTGTCTCAGGAGGATGAAAGATCTGCTGTGCTCCGCCAGGCTAAGGGAACTATCTGGCAGCATCGGCGGAGAAGAAAAGAGTTGACGTTTCGAGTCCTCATGACCCTTCGACAGAACTTGAGTTCGAGTCCAGGAAAGAGCTGAAATATAAGCTGGTTTAAGGTGTGTGTGTGGGGGGCGGAGAGATAGAGAGACAGAGAGGTGGAGGGGGTTGGTGTGGTTGTAGCGACAAACAAGCAGTGATAGAAGCAGATCATCAAAAGATGTCAACAACAATAGTACAATAGAACACATAGGTGTTAAAGTTAAAGTTGGTGATATTATCTAAACGAATGTGCTAATTAAGAATGGATGGTAGGGCACTCAAGGTATAGCTCTAGTGGGTTTTTTTTTATTTTTTATATAATGGAAATAGGTGGGAAAAGGAAAATCTTTATAATTTATTGGGAAAAAAAAGAAGGGGGAAACAGAAAGGGGGTGGGGATGGGGGAGGGGACTCACGACCTAAAGTTGTTGAATTCAATATTCAGTCCGGAAGGCTGTAAAGTCCCTAGTCGGAAGATGAGGTGTTGTTCCTCCAGTTTGCGTTGGGCTTCACTGGAACAATGCAGCAAGCCAAGGACAGACATGTGGGCAAGAGAGCAGGGTGGAGTGTTAAAATGGCAAGCGACAGGGAGGTTTGGGTCATTCTTGCGGACAGACCGCAGGTGTTCTGCAAAGCGGTCGCCCAGTTTACGTTTGGTCTCTCCAATGTAGAGGAGACCACATTGGGAGCAACGAATGCAGTAGACTAAGTTGGGGGAAATGCAAGTGAAATGCTGCTTCACTTGAAAGGAGTGTTTGGGTCCTTGGACGGGGAGGAGAGAGGAAGTGAAGGGGCAGGTGTTGCATCTTTTGCGTGGGCAAGGGGTTGTGCCATAGGAGGGGGTTGAGGAGTAGGGGGTGATGGAGGAGTGGACCAGGGTGTCCCGGAGGGAGCGATCCCTCCGGAATGCCGAAAAGGGGGGTGAAGGGAAGATGTGTTTGGTAGTGGCATCATGCTGGAGTTGGCGGAAATGGCGGAGGATGATCCTTTGAATGCGGAGGCTGGTGGGGTGATAAGTGAGGACAAGGGGGACCCTATCATGTTTCTGGGAGGGAGGAGAAGGAGTGAGGGCGGATGCGCGGGAGATGGGCCGGACACGGTTGAGGGCCCTGTCAACGACCGTGGGTGGAAAACCTCGGTTAAGGAAGAAGGAGGACATGTCAGAGGAACTGTTTTTGAATGTAGCATCATCGGAACAGATGCGACGGAGGCGAAGGAACTGAGAGAATGGGATGGAGTCCTTACAGGAAGTGGGGTGTGAGGAGCTGTAGTCGAGATAGCTGTGGGTGTCGGTGGGTTTGTAATGGATATTGGTGGACAGTCTATCACCAGAGATTGAGACAGAGAGGTCAAGGAAGGGAAGGGAAGTGTCAGAGATGGACCACGTGAAAATGATGGAGGGGTGGAGATTGGAAGCAAAATTAATAAATTTTTCCAAGTCCTGACGAGAGCATGAAGCAGCACCGAAATAATCATCGATGTACCGGAGAAAGAGTTGTGGAAGGGGGCCGGAGTAGGACTGCAACAAGGAATGTTCCACATACCCCATAAAGAGACAGGCATAGCTGGGGCCCATGCGGGTACCCATAGCCACACCTTTTATTTGGAGGAAGTGAGAGGAGTTGAAGGAGAAATTGTTCAGCGTGAGAACAAGTTCAGCCAGACGGAGGAGAGTAGTGGTGGATGGGGATTGTTCGGGCCTCTGTTCGAGGAAGAAGCTTCCTGTAAGGACTCCATCCCATTCTCTCAGTTCCTTCGCCTCCGTCGCATCTGTTCCGATGATGCTACATTCAAAAACAGTTCCTCTGACATGTCCTCCTTCTTCCTTAACCGAGGTTTTCCACCCACGGTCGTTGACAGGGCCCTCAACCGTGTCCGGCCCATCTCCCGCGCATCCGCCCTCACTCCTTCTCCTCCCTCCCAGAAACATGATAGGGTCCCCCTTGTCCTCACTTATCACCCCACCAGCCTCCGCATTCAAAGGATCATCCTCCGCCATTTCCGCCAACTCCAGCATGATGCCACTACCAAACACATCTTCCCTTCACCCCCCTTTTCGGCATTCCGTAGGGATCGCTCCCTCCGGGACACCCTGGTCCACTCCTCCATCACCCCCTACTCCTCAACCCCCTCCTATGGCACAACCCCTTGCCCACGCAAAAGATGCAACACCTGCCCCTTCACTTCCTCTCTCCTCACCGTCCAAGGACCCAAACACTCCTTTCAAGTGAAGCAGCATTTCACTTGCATTTCCCCCAACTTAGTCTACTGCATTCGTTGCTCCCAATGTGGTCTCCTCTACATTGGAGAGACCAAACGTAAACTGGGCGACCGCTTTGCAGAACACCTGCGGTCTGTCCGCAAGAATGACCCAAACCTCCCTGTCGCTTGCCATTTTAACACTCCACCCTGCTCTCTTGCCCACATGTCTGTCCTTGGCTTGCTGCATTGTTCCAGTGAAGCCCAACGCAAACTGGAGGAACAACACCTCATCTTCCGACTAGGGACTTTACAGCCTTCCGGACTGAATATTGAATTCAACAACTTTAGGTCGTGAGTCCCCTCCCCCATCCCCACCCCCTTTCTGTTTCCCCCTTCTTTTTTTTTTTTCCCAATAAATTATAAAGATTTTCCTTTTCCCACCTATTTCCATTATATAAAAAATAAAAAAAAAATAAAAAAAAAAAAACCCACTAGAGCTATACCTTGAGTGCCCTACCATCCATTCTTAATTAGCACATTCGTTTAGATAATATCACCAACTTTAACTTTAACACCTATGTGTTCTATTGTACTATTGTTGTTGACATCTTTTGATGATCTGCTTCTATCACTGCTTGTTTGTCGCTACAACCACACCAACCCCCTCCACCTCTCTGTCTCTCTATCTCTCCGCCCCCCACACACACACCTTAAACCAGCTTATATTTCAGCTCTTTCCTGGACTCGAACTCAAGTTCTGTCGAAGGGTCATGAGGACTCGAAACGTCAACTCTTTTCTTCTCCGCCGATGCTGCCAGACCTGCTGAGTTTTTCCAGGTAATTCTGTTTTTGTTTTGGATTTCCAGCATCCGCAGTTTTTTTGTTTTTATCTCTGTGTTTAATTGACTGCCACTGCTCTTCAAGAAATGCCTACCTCCTTGAAGAAGTTCTGTTCCTCTCTGCGACAAGATTTCCGGATTTCTCTGTTGCCTTGTTCACCTTCATTGCTTTCCATTTCTCTCCTAGTGTTTGACAAGGTGTTTACTAAAACCCGCTTTCACAGCCATATCTCCTTTCTCAGTGACTGTCTCCGTCTCCGACTTACCCCACATGGATTTCAACTGAAATTCCACCCCTCATGTTTCGAACCCACCCAGGATTACAGGTATCTCCGGGACATAAAACGTTTCTCGGACTGCTGTTCCCGTCACATTCTGAAATCCACTCTCAGTGCCATGCGCCGCCATATGAACACACTCGACCTCTCCCTCCAGCAGCACCGCCGTACCCTTTTTCAAAGCTGCGCGTGCCCCCAGTTTCATTTTATCCTTCGGCTCATCCGACACCTCAACCAGAAACTTTTTCTGTTTCTCTCAAGTGCTAAGGAACGCAAGCTCCAACAACTCATCGACACCAACACCCATCTAGGACCCTCCACCCCTGCCCGTCCCTCCGTCCCCACCCCATCTTCCAATCCCAACCCCAGCCGTGTATTCACTATACCCCCTGACCTTCCCCTCTCCGATGCTGAACGTTCAGTGCTCAGCAAAGGACTTAGTTTCATACCCTTACGCCCTCACCTTAATGAATTTCGGGCTCGGCATGATACTGAACTCTTCTTCCGCCGTCTTCGTCTCCGGGCTCACTTCTTTGGGCAGGAGTCCTCTCCCAGTTCAACGGATCCTTTTACCCATCTTCAATATTCTCCCTCCACCTGGACCCCTCCCTCTGGATTCTTACCTTCTCTCGATCTTTTCATTGAGAACTGTCGGCGCGACATTAGTCGTCTCAATTTCTCTGCTCCTCTCACCCATTCTAACCTGTCTCTCTCTGAACTTACTGCACTCCATTCTCTCAGGTCCAACCCTGACATTGTCATTAAACCCGCTGACAAGGGTGGTGCTGTTGTTGTCTGGCGCACTGACCTCTACCACGCGGAGGCAGAGCGTCAACTCGCAGACACTTCCTCCTACCTCTCCCTGGACCATGACCCCACCACTGAACATCAAGCCATTGTTTCCAGGACTGTCACTGACCTCATCTCCTCTGGGGATCTCCCTCCCACAGCTTCCAACCTGATAGTTGCCCAACCTCGGACGGCCCGCTTCTATCTCCTACCCAAAATCCACAAACAGAACTGCCCCGGTAGACCGATCGTCTCAGCTTGCTCCTGCCCCACAGAACTCATTTCTCGTTATCTTGACTCCCTTCTCTCTCCCCTTGTCCAGTCCCTTCCCACCTACATCCGTGATTCCTCTGACACCTTACGTCACATCAACAATTTCCAGTTCCCTGGCCCCTACCGCTTCCTCTTCACCATGGACGTCCAATCCCTCTACACCTCCATCCCCCACCAGGATGGTCTGAGGGCCCTTAGCTTCTTCCTCGAACAGAGGCCCGAACAATCCCCATCCACCACTACTCTCCTCCGTCTGGCTGAACTTGTTCTCACGCTGAACAATTTCTCCTTCAACTCCTCTCACTTCCTCCAAATAAAAGGTGTGGCTATGGGTACCCGCATGGGCCCCAGCTATGCCTGTCTCTTTATGGGGTATGTGGAACATTCCTTGTTGCAGTCCTACTCCGGCCCCCTTCCACAACTCTTTCTCCGGTACATCGATGATTATTTCGGTGCTGCTTCATGCTCTCGTCAGGACTTGGAAAAATTTATTAATTTTGCTTCCAATCTCCACCCCTCCATCATTTTCACGTGGTCCATCTCTGACACTTCCCTTCCCTTCCTTGACCTCTCTGTCTCAATCTCTGGTGATAGACTGTCCACCAATATCCATTACAAACCCACCGACACCCACAGCTATCTCGACTACAGCTCCTCACACCCCACTTCCTGTAAGGACTCCATCCCATTCTCTCAGTTCCTTCGCCTCCGTCGCATCTGTTCCGATGATGCTACATTCAAAAACAGTTCCTCTGACATGTCCTCCTTCTTCCTTAACCGAGGTTTTCCACCCACGGTCGTTGACAGGGCCCTCAACCGTGTCCGGCCCATCTCCCGCGCATCCGCCCTCACTCCTTCTCCTCCCTCCCAGAAACATGATAGGGTCCCCCTTGTCCTCACTTATCACCCCACCAGCCTCCACATTCAAAGGATCATCCTCCGCCATTTCCGCCAACTCCAGCATGATGCCACTACCAAACACATCTTCCCTTCACCCCCCTTTTCGGCATTCCGTAGGGATCGCTCCCTCCGGGACACCCTGGTCCACTCCTCCATCACCCCCTACTCCTCAACCCCCTCCTATGGCACAACCCCTTGCCCACGCAAAAGATGCAACACCTGCCCCTTCACTTCCTCTCTCCTCACCGTCCAAGGACCCAAACACTCCTTTCAAGTGAAGCAGCATTTCACTTGCATTTCCCCCAACTTAGTCTACTGCATTCGTTGCTCCCAATGTGGTCTCCTCTACATTGGAGAGACCAAACGTAAACTGGGCGACCGCTTTGCAGAACACCTGCGGTCTGTCCGCAAGAATGACCCAAACCTCCCTGTCGCTTGCCATTTTAACACTCCACCCTGCTCTCTTGCCCACATGTCTGTCCTTGGCTTGCTGCATTGTTCCAGTGAAGCCCAACGCAAACTGGAGGAACAACACCTCATCTTCCGACTAGGGACTTTACAGCCTTCCGGACTGAATATTGAATTCAACAACTTTAGGTCGTGAGTCCCCTCCCCCATCCCCACCCCCTTTCTGTTTCCCCCTTCTTTTTTTTTCCCAATAAATTATAAAGATTTTCCTTTTCCCACCTATTTCCATTATATAAAAAATATAAAAAAAAAAAACCCACTAGAGCTATACCTTGAGTGCCCTACCATCCATTCTTAATTAGCACATTCGTTTAGATAATATCACCAACTTTAACTTTAACACCTATGTGTTCTATTGTACTATTGTTGTTGACATCTTTTGATGATCTGCTTCTATCACTGCTTGTTTGTCGCTACAACCACACCAACCCCCTCCACCTCTCTGTCTCTCTATCTCTCCGCCCCCCACACACACACCTTAAACCAGCTTATATTTCAGCTCTTTCCTGGACTCGAACTCAAGTTCTGT
Organism: Carcharodon carcharias; assembly: GCF_017639515.1. Taxonomy (NCBI): domain Eukaryota; kingdom Metazoa; phylum Chordata; class Chondrichthyes; order Lamniformes; family Lamnidae; genus Carcharodon; species Carcharodon carcharias. Next base: position 143,519,211 of record NC_054477.1, read on the forward strand.
CGAAGGGTCATGAGGACTCGAAACGTCAACTCTTTTCTTCTCCGCCGATGCTGCCAGACCTGCTGAGTTTTTCCAGGTAATTCTGTTTTTGTTTTGGATTTCCAGCATCCGCAGTTTTTTTGTTTTTATCTAAGGGAACTATCTACTCATTGGGAACTCACAGGGTAGAATCATCACAGATGGGCGCAAAAAAGGGCATTTTACCCTTGGCAGCAATGGCAGATTTTCACGGAGTATCGTCTCAATCCCGCCTCATTAATTATGCATTCCCAGGAAGCACACCATTTTGATGGCGGGCAGGCTCACATTCGTCCACCATGCCATCACCTCGCCACTTCTTCACACTGCCTGCTGTACTTAAAGTGAAGCCACATGCACAGCTGTCAGTGCTTCCAGCCCAGGACTGTTGCAAAGAAGACATGGCCCCGAAAGGCAAGAAGATCGCAGCCCCTCCTTTAATAACATGTCTCTCGAGTGTCTTTTGGATGCCTTGGAGGCCCGCCGTGATGTCCTCTCTCCCTGCTCTAGGCGAAGACCAGCAAGCAAGGTCACTAATCCAGCATGGGAGGCAGTGGCAGTGGTGGTCAGCGCCAGAGACCTGCAAAAGAGGACAGCCACCCAGTGCTGCAACAGGATGAATGGTCTCATCTGTTCTGCCAGGGTAACTCACTCTTCTCATCGCTCTCATCTCACACACTCACAAACCTATCACACATCCACAGGGATCTCATACCTCAAGGGACAAAACTACTAAATCTCACACGCCTCCTCACAGCTTCCTCAGCCTCATATCCTCTGGAGCTTGCGTCTTCATCCCGTCCATGTTTCTGCTCAGCACAAAAACATTCTACACAGTGCCATGTATCCTGCTCACTCTCCATTGTTTCCATGCAGGAGAAGCTGGCTCACACCAGCAGGGAGAGGTCCCAGACTGGGGGTGGAGTGGCTCACATTAGGCCCTTGGACACTTTGAGGAATGTGCCATCACACTGACTGGTAAGGATGTGGACAGCGCCCTATGGCGATTGTGAGGTTGGCAGCGAAGACCCTCATGAGGATCTTACACTACATCATCCCTCTGCCAACGCAATTGCGAGTGCTATCTCTCCTGCATTTGACTCTGCTGCCATGCACTAATTATCTCTACTTCAGTTCATAGGGAGCTCTGCCAAGCAATCAACACCCTCAGCCAGCTAGTCCCTAAGCTCCATCCACGTCCTCACCTCCAGCCAAGAGGACTCGCCACCCCCCCACACCACCCCCCCCATTGAAGAGCTGGAAATAAGCAGCCTAGAAGACCTGTCACACCGCTTACCCACACCCTCCACCAGTACAGAGACACACACCTCGGTGAGACCTAGATCTAGAGCAGGCTTAGATTTACAATTTGGTGGTAACTGCATAGATGCATGTCTTGAGCAGGAGGAGGCAGGTTCAGCCGAATTCCCCAGCACTGCTAAGGAAAAGGCATCTGTGAGGTCCAAGTCAGATGACAAGCCTTCCCTCTCGTTCTGGAAAGTCAGCAGGGGGTTGGGGAACATCATGCAGAGCTGCTGGAAGCCCTCAACAGAGTGGCATGTGAGTTGGAGGAGTACATCGGCCTTCTCTCTGATAAAGCGGTGCCCACACGTGCTTGTATTGAGGTTAGAAGTCTCCATGGGTAGGAAAGTGGACACCATGTGGACCCTGGTCCAACAGAATGCGGAGATGCGCGCAGACCTGCAATCCATCGCGGTAGTTTTGGGTGACTTCCTGCAGTGGCAACGCAAGAGGGAAACGGGGCACCTTGATGTCCCCCCACTCCCCTCGGTGCCTCTTCCCCTCAAGGCGTCAGGCTGGACCTTCGGCACCCAAAGGGAGAAGGAGCAGAAGCCAGTCATCCTTGGGTTATCCCCTCAGGAGTCTCAGAGGCTAACCTCTCCCTCCGAGTCCCCTTCGCCTGTGATCCCCTCAACCTTGTCCTCTGTCACCGCAGAGGGAGCAGCTGGCCCACAGGAGGGCAGCCAAAGCAAGCCGAGGCCCCCAAGGCCTCAGCTCTCCAGGGGACCCATGCTGAAGTCATCAGAGGCAAAAGGGCCAAACATTGCACAGGCTGTCTTTTTTTCCAGCTGTGGATGTCAGGGAAGCACCTAGAAGCCTAAGGCATTCAAAAATTAAGAATTTCTGATCACAGCTATTTACACAGGTAAACACATTTTATCACTCTGCAACCTGAAAATATATTCATTATCACTGAATAATGTGTAATAGTGACTTTCAGCTCCATTGACAGGCTTTGTGAATCCTTCCACTACACCCATTCCCTACCCCACTAGCAGTTCAGTTGCACACAGCCAGTCCACGAGTGACCCTGGAGGGAGAAGTGTGTGTGCAGCAGTGCCCTTGGAAGCCTAGTGCAAGCACTCTCCCACACACTCAGGTTCCTTCCCACATCACACTCATCTCAATGTCGACCGGGCACCTTCCACCTCCCCCACGTCACCTGCCAGCCACATTTCCCTTTTCGGGGATGTCCAGTGAAAGGAGCAGGTTCCCTTCCTTCTGAAAATCCCACCCCCCCGTCCACATTATCCTCCTTCCCACTCCCAGGTTCTGTGTCTGTCTCCAATTCCCCACCAACGACCCGTGCCTTCTACCGATACAGTTGCACCTTAACCTTCCCAGCCTGCCACCTCTCTCTGTCCTCGGTCATTCTCACCATTCTATCTTAGCACGCCTGAAGAGAGAAGGAGCGTTCCCCAGGAGGCAGTGATGGACTCAACAGAGCCCTCACTTGCATGTTCACCTGGACATTTCCCCCCCCACCTTCTAGACTTTTTCCCTTCTTAGAACTCACTTCCCCCTCCAGACTCCTTCCCCTCTTGGAACTCCCTTCCCCCTCTGGACTCCTTCCCCTCTTTGAGCTCCTTCCCACCACGGAACAACTCCCCCAACTGCCCCTCCCAGACATCCCCACCACCCCCCACCCCACGCCCCCATCCCCATCCCCACTTAGTCTTTTCCTATTTCTAACTTCTTCCTCCACCCTTATTCCTTCCCCCCTCTGGACTCCACCCTCCCGAACTTCTTCCTTTACAGCTTCCTCCCCATTATATTAACCTCCCCAATTTCGGTCTTCTCCACTGACACCCCTTCCTCCCCCCACCTCCCAACCTACCCCTCCAACACCTTCACCTCCCCAACCTCAATCCCCTCCCAGCCTCAGTACCCCCGACACCTTTGTCTGTCTCCCAGCCTCAATGCCCCTGACACCTCTACCACTCCCACCGCAACCTCAACCCCTAACATACTTCCCTCTCCCAATCAATCCTAGACCTTTCTCTCCCAGCCCTCCCCAATACATCTTCCTCTCCCAAACACAGCTGGATCTTCTTCTCCACCCCCTTGACAATCATCCTTTGTAAGCAAACTCTCAATGGTGACATTCCGCCTTCCGTGAGCTGCTTCACAGTGGAGCCATGTCCATGAGTACCCAGCCAGCATGCGATGGACATTCCTCTAGAGTCCCATTGCTGTCAGGCTCCAATACCTTCTGATTCTTGGATGTCCACAATGTGAGCAAGGTCCTGATGGTCATTCCTGACTTCTGCATGTCACACTTGTCAAGACGTGTTCTGCACCTACGTGTTTTTCCGCCATCATGGACGGATGATCCAGCATGGAGGGATGATTCTGGCGGAATGGGCTTATAATGATATGCAGATGTATTACATTGAGTTTCCCGATGTCCGATGTTAGTAAACAGGACCTGCCAATGACAGGTAGAGCGGATGATGACATCATAACGTCGTGAAACAAATTTTTTGCCTTCTCACCATATTGTCCACTCACACCGCTGAACACGCCCAATGCCAGTGGGCTCAGAAAATTCTGCCCACACTCTCATAAGGGCATCAGACAGTTTAAGTGTTAAAAAGCATAGGGATGTCATACATGAATGTGTATGGGACATCAGCATTGAGTGTGTGCCAGCCACTTTAAACTCTCCAAATCATATTAGTTCCTGGACAAAGGGACTCTTAATCACTTAGTAGGGAAGGATCAGCAGCTAAGTATGCATGTTCCCAAAGTGTTCATTCATGCACTGGCCTCACAATCAAATCTTCTGTCTTTCAGCAAGGCAAAATCTCGCATAACAATAGACAGAGTGTAAAAACGGGGTGAGGCATTCCTGAAATCCATCCCCTTAAGGGAGTGAGGCAGTGACAACTAAGGTCTCTGACACTCGGAGTACTACTGGAGACCAGGCCTCTGCTAAGTCCAAGCCAGATGACGAGCCTCTGGACTCGGCCCTTGGAGACGCAGAGACAGGCAGGGGAACATCAGGCAGAGTTGTTAGAGGCTGTTCAGTATTGAAGGTTGGGGCAGTCCGTCCACATTCTGTCGGCTGTAGTGGCTGTGGCATGCGAGCACATAGAAGTCTTCATGGGAAGGGTGGAGGCTGCCTTGGAGACCCAGGTCCAGCTATTTTTGCCGGATTTGCACTCGGGCTTGTATAACATCACTCTAGCCTTGGGTGCGTTTCAGCAGTGGCTCGGTGAGAGGGGGCTGGGGAATTTCAGCCTCCCTCCCCAGGTGCCCTTTTTCTTCAGGGAGTCAGGGAGGGGCCATTGGACACCCATAGGCAGGACGAGCACCAAGAAGGCACCTCTGGTACCATCTGCACAGGACGCTCCAAGAGTGTCCTGCCCCTCACCTCTAGCATTGACCCCATCAGTTGCAGCAGGTCAGGCCGTGGAGGGTGCACCTGCACCTGAGCAAGAGACCCTTAGAAGGCCAGGGCCCTCAAGGCCTTGGACACCAGAGGATGTCCGCCAAAGTCACCTCATACAACAGGACTTAGCCATCAGCAGGCTGCCTCCACCTCAGCTGCAAATGTTGGGACTGCACCGAGACATAGCAGTAGGGTTAGAAAAATTAAAAAGCATTGAATGTGCCCTGGTGGCACGACTATTCACTCATTGCATATAGTTATCACTTTTGTAAATATATGTCGAACCTACCCTTCTCTAAGTTTCATGGCTTTCATTTTATATTATTTTCTTCACAGTTTCATGGTCATTTAAGGGTCCATCAGGAACTTCAGTTGCTTCACTTCTCCCACGTTTTCACCAGAGTGAGTAGTCTATAATCCCACCTCTGCAACCTCAGGCAATGGTTATCATTTGTTACTGCGCTGGCCGGACAATACTCCAATCAGCCAATTACCATAGGTAACTATGCTTTGGCTTATGGAGAAGTGCTCATCAAGGTTATTGAATTTTTGATTTAAAACTGATGTCAGTCGTTTGTGGAAGGCACAAGTAGTCGTGGCGACTTAAACCAGATTTGTCTGTCCCAAGTGTCGTTTCGAATAATTTTTCAGGTGGGAGAAACCGTTTTTGGGTGCTGTAATGATAGCATTGTAATGATAGTGTTCAAAGCCCATAAGCTTCCATGCATGTCTGGAGAAAGATGTAGTGTCCACATTTAATGTTGAATGTCCCTCCTTGGTGAATTGTCATCTTCAGCGAGGATGGCGCTACATGAGGCAAGTAAAGATACAAAGGATACAAGTCTTAGACTTGACAGCAAGAGAGGTTAGAGTGTATGATTTAAGAGGTCTGCGTTCATCTTGCTGAAGCCTTTTCCTGAGCTCACATGAAATTTATTTGGACCTGCACGCACCCTTAACGAGGGTTTCAGTAGTCCTTGGGTAAAGGCACAGCACTCTACTTGGATAGGAAATCAATACATGACAGGGCTCTCACTGACTTAGGACAGACAGACAGGAATGACCTTGTGTGCTGTGCTGTCTCGAGGACTGTGATGCTCTCAATGCGATGCAAAGCCAACTCTGTACACTCTCCACAGGGTCCATGCAGGCAACAATGCTTCATTGGCTGGTGGGTCCAAATTTACTGTTCTAGGTATTGCTCCAAGGACAGAGAATTTTAAGGCTTCTGACAATTTCAGGGTCCCAAGTGGTTGCACTTTAGCAAACCATAATCCATATCAAGCATTCTCAGTGAGGACAATGCAAGCCTCAACTTAACCGCATGATCAAGGTGTTAATGCTTATTCCTTCATTATGTCCAAATGGAAATTGGCTGGCATTAGCAAGATGATGCATCCTCATTCTGCATTGAGGAGAGCTGGGTGATGGGAGATATGGTGTGCTCATGCTGCTCTTCCTTGTTCAGCCATCCATCTGGTTAGGCCTAAAAGAGTGAGATGTGTGGCCCACCTTATTGAGCAGATGTCAGGCTGATTTGAGTCAATTCATGGGTAATTTGGAGCCCCAGCCACTATAAGCTGCCGTGTACACTGAGTTGGTGAGGGCATGGGTATAAGTACTGGACTATGTAATGTTGCTTAAGGTTGTGCGAGAAGGGAGTGCTGTTCAGGTTCTACAGTGGCCATGTGTTGCCAAGGCTATTCATTTAACTGTGGTTTAAAGCCTTCCAAGGATGGACCCATTGTCAGGGCAGGTGGTGAGCCTTGATATTTCCCTCAACATTAAGAGAGCATTCAACTTTGAAAATAATTTTTCTCTGATAAAAAAAGTGCTGGAGCCTTCTGAACAGCAAAAGCGAGAGAAACAAGCAATTGTAAGACCGTGTCTGCCTCTCATGGATCCTTGGAGCTATCAGATTTTCATGGGCATTCCTGCTGCGTCGTACATGTGTGATGGCCTCTTCATGTGACTCATCTAGATCCAGGCCCTTGTCAGATCCATTCCCTTCAATGCCATCCTCATTGGAGGAGACTTCTCGCTGCTCCATTTCTCCCTCAGGCAACACATCCTCCCTTTAACAGTACTAGGTTGTGCAGCAGAAACGATGATCTGGGTCACATTCTGTGATGAGTATTGAAGAGCCCTGCCTGAGTGATCCAAGATCAGAAATGCATCTTTAGGAGGCCTATAATCTGCTTTATCAAGTACCTGGTGGTGGAATGTGCAGTATTGTATCTCTATTCAGCAGCACTATGTAAACGCACACACGGGCATCATCAGCCAGGTATTCTGGGTATATTGCTTGTCCCTGAGGAGCCAGCCCTGTAAGTGCTGGTGTGTCTCAAAGATCTATGGCACCTGCGAGTGCATCAAGGTGTAAGAGTTGTAAGGGCTCTTTGGGTACCCAGCACAAAAATGCAGGACTTGCCTTCTGTGATCACAAATTAGCTGGAAGTTCAGAGAGTGAAATGCTTTTTGATTGCTGAATCTTACAGGCTGCTGCCAGGGAGCTCTCAAGGCCACATGTATGCAGTTGATTGCACCCGGCACTTGCGAGAAACCAGATATTGCTGCAAAGCCCACAGCTCTGGCAGTCTGGCTTTCAGCATCATGCAGAACTGGGCATACTGGTGAGCTCTGGTGAAAAGGGCATCTGTTGCCCACCTTAAGCGTTTGTATGTCTTCGACTGGGATATATCACAAAAGTCCCCACCGGAGCCCTGGAAGGACCTACTGGCAAAAATATTCAGTGCAGCGGCTCCTTCCAAAGCCACAGGCATGGGGTGCCCTCCAAGTCCTTGCAGCATCAGTTCTTCACGGAGAAGTTGGCAAATGTGAACAACCACGTCTCTGGACAAGAGAAGGCACCTGCGGTATTGTCTTTCACTCATTTCCAACTATGAGTAGCATCTTCAATATACCCATGGTCTGGTATAAACTGGTCTTCATCGCATTTTTTCCTTTTTGGAAGCATCTTGGACTTCTTACTTCTTCTAAAATAATTAATAAAGTGGCCCTTCACTCAGTCCAAAAAAGGAGTCCAGTACTCCTAGCACACACATTGAGAACCTTCCCATATTCTTTTTTGTTTATCATGCTTGCCGTTCCAACTGTGCCATTATTGACTGAAGGTGAAGATGGTTCTTCTGAGATTTGTGAGTGCTTCCAGCACCTTACAACCTCTCCCTATCACCCACCAAGTTCCTCCCAACCTCTTCCTCCTCCACAGCCACCACCTCCCAATTCCACTCCCTCCTGTGACCATCCAACCTCCCTTGTTACCCTTCATCCCATTATTAGTTATGTAGATATTCCTCTTCTCCCCCTACCATTTCCTTCAATATTAAAGTCCCCGTGCCCCTCATTAATCAGGCCCCTCTGCTTCTCAAGGCCACCTACACCCTTACTTTGGGAGACCCTGCCCACCCGCCATAAGGCCACCACTAACCCCCCATGACATTAGAATTACCACCGTACAGATCCAGTGCCTCCCCTGATCGTGACTGTGCCCTCTGCATCCCAGTACTATGCATCAAATCCCTATGACCAAATGCTGTAGGTGACAGACCACACCCTACACACAACTCTGTGCACAACAGCCACTGCTCAGAAAGGCCATCCCCCACCCACGACCAGGACCAAAACATGCATGCCAAACAGAGCCCTCTAACATGGCCTGCTCAGTGTGGCCTGATTCCCCAGGCAGTCTCTCACTCTTCCTCTGACAGTCTCTTAAATATGCGCCCTGGACTGTCTTTCACCCTTCCCCTATGGATATTCTCCTCCTAGCCCTGCTCCCTCTCCCTTCACTCTTCCATTCCATCCCCCACTGGTCTCTCCCACCACCCACCCCTCCCCCCCCCCCACCCCCCCACCCCACCCCCACCGAGTCCTGCTTCCTTCTCAACCCTACTGACCAACCCCCAATCCTGCCTCCCTCTAACCCTTCGGCCACCGCCTGCCAAGCATTGCTGCCTGCTCACCCATGCCCCCCAAGTACTTTCCCACTCTCCGAGTCCTGTCTTGGACTCACCGGCCCTCCACCCCGCTGGTCATGTCTCCTGTGCCCAGCCTTGGTGCAACTTGTGCTATAGGCACCTGATATATATCAGTGACAACTTAAAAGGAAGACGAAAGCAACATCTACTGACCTGAAAGCTGTGGATAAAGTGAAACTTGCCAGGTGTGCACCATTTATATACCGTCGTAAAGCAAAACGTTTTAAATTATCCACTGGTGCGGATCTTAATTTGGTGGAGGAACATGATTCCATTGAGTTGGCCTTTTAATGAGATGCTAATGAATGCAAGTTGGGTTCCCATAATTGTTCAACGGGAAACTTGAACCTCCTTTAATCCGTCTTGAAAGTTGGGAGAACAAAATTCCGAACTATTTTCTCATCATCGGGAAATTGATTTTTTTGATTTATGCTGAATTAAGTGCCCCTGCATGTCACGATTCCTGCTACTCGCGGGTGTGGAATATTCCACACCACATTTTATTGCTGTATGAATATTGTTATTGTTGCTGGGATGGGACCCACTGTGGTTGATAGCTTGATGGGTAGAGTCTTCATTTTATTGAGTTATGTTAGCAGCTCTCTACCAAGGGAGGGGAGAACAATCACGGTGTATACAAATAGCACAAACTTTTAAAAGCCCTAAGGGTGGGATTTTCCAGCCCCTCCCATCGACTGGATCTTCCGGTCCCACCGAGGTCAGTGGAGATTTGAATGACTCACCACATCCTCCATGGGAGAACACACCACTGCCAGAAAATCCCAGCCTAAGTAAGCTTAGATGGAAAGATTTAAACTAGCCTAAGATTATAATAAGTGGTGTTTCAATTAAATTCCTATGTTTAACTTAGAATTTGGTTGTATCATTTATGTTTATATATTGTTGAGCGTAGGGAAAACTATCAGATCACTCTGCAAACCTTTGTATCATTGGTTCATCTATATTATATAAGTAGAATTCCTTGTCGGCTCTCAAGCCTCCACGTCAATTTACTAAGAGAGTTTATCCAATCCACTACCCATAGAGTGAGTAGAAGTCATGTGGTAGCAGATGATACGTTCTAGTAGCTGGTGTGTGGAACTAAAATGATCTATTATGATTCAAAGTTATTGATTATCCAGATGTTAGGCAAAGTTACACTTGGATCTCAAGAGACTTGTAATCCCTTACAGGAGTGACTGTCCTGACAAAATTTATTACATAAAATAGCCTGATTGCTAAAGTCAAGACAATATTATTGCAGTGTCAGACCACCATTTTGGGCAAATAAAACATTTTAGAGTCTTTGTTGTAAATTGTGCAGAATTTATATCGGCAGAGGAGTATTGTGGCATTCAAATTATTTTATTTCAAGAATATTAGAAGCTGTATGCACATTGGCCCTGAATATGCAGAGGGCTGGTCCAGGCGCAGGAGTGGTCATGATTTTCCATTGTAACTTCCACAGTGGTTGGACAAGAACTCTTCACATACCGTGGGCACTAAAGTGTTAATAAGCCTGACAACAACAACTTATACAACAGGTAGTGTGATTTAATTATCAGTAAATGAAGAAAATAACATCTGTAACTTAACACTGACTTTTCAATTTAGAGATAGTACAAGATCGTGATGAAATTGTCAGAATGCTCGACCTGCCGAGTATTTGCTATTACAGATGTTGATATTTTGAACAAAAACAAAAATACCTGGAAAAACTCAGCAGGTCTGGTAACATCTGTGGAAAGGAGCATAGTTAACGTTTCGAGTCCGCATGACTCTTCAACAGAACTAAGGAAAAATAGAAAAGGGGTGAAATATAAGCTGGTTTAAGGGGAGGGGGGGGGGAACAAGAAGAGCTGGATAGAGGGCCAGTGATAGCTGGAGATAACCAAAAGATGTCACAGACAAAAGGACAAAGAGGTGTTGAAGGTTGTGATATTATCTAAAGGAATGTGCTAATTAAAGGTAGAAAGCAGGACAAGTAAGGTACAGATAGCCCTGGTGGGGGTGGGGTGGGGTGAAGGAATCAAAAAAGCCTAAAAGGTAGAGATAAAACAATGGATGGAAATACATTTAAAAATAATGGAAATAGGTGGGAAAAGAAAAATCTATATAAATTATTGGAAAAAACAAAAAGGAGGGGGAAAATTGGAAAGGGAGTGGGGATGGAGGAGAGAGTTCATAATCTAAAATTGTTGAACTCAATATTCAGTCCGGAAGGCTGTAAAGTGCCTAGTTGAAAGATGAGGTGCTGTTCCTCCAGTTTGTGTTGAGCTTCACTGGAACAATGCAGCAGGCCAAGGTTGGGTATGTGGGCATGAGAGCAGGGTGGAGTGTTGAAATGGCAAGCGACAGGGAGGTCTGGGTAATGCTTGCGGACAGACAAAGCAGTCACCCAGTCTGCGTTTGGTCTCTTCAGTATAGAGGAAACCGCATTGGGAGTAACAAATGCAGTAGACTAAGTTGAGGGAAGTGCAAGTGAAATGCTGCTTCACTTGAAATGAGCGTTTGGGCCCTTGGACAGTGAGGAGAGGGGAAGTGAAGGGGCAGATGTTGCATCTTCTGCGGTTGCATGGGAAGGTGCCTTGGGAAGGGTTCGAGGTGTAGGGGGTGATGGAGGAGTGGACCAGGGTGTCACGGGGGGAACAATCCCTATGGAATGCTGCCAGGGGGGGTGAAGGGAAGATGTGTTTGGTGGTTGCATCATGCTGGAGTTGGCGGAAATGGCGGAGGCTGGTGGGGTGATAAGTGAGGACAAGGGGTCCCTATCATGTTTCTGGGAGGGAGGAGAATGTGTGAGGGCGGATGCACGGGTGATGGGCCGGACACGGTTGAGGGCCCTGTCAACCACCGTGGGTGGAAAACCTCGGTTAAGGAAGAAGGAAGATATGTCAGAGGAACTGTTTTTGAAAGTGACCTCGTCAGAACAGATGCAACGGAGGCGAAGGACCTGAGAGAATGGGATGGAGTCCTTACAGGAAGCGGGGTGTGAGGAGCTGTAGTCGAGGTAGCTGTGGGAGTCGGTAAGCTTGTAATGGATATTGGTGGACAGTCTATCACCAGAAATTGAGACAGAGAGATCAAGGAAGGGAAGGGAAGTGTCAGAGATGGACCATGTGAAAATGATGGAGGGGTGGAAATTGGAAGCAAAATTAATACATTTTTCCAGGTCCAGATGAGAGCATGAAGCAGCACCGAAGTAATAATCGATGTACCGGAGAAAGAGTTCTGGGAGGGGGCCAGAGTAGGACTGGAACAAGGAATGTTCCACATACCCCATAAAGAAACAGGCATAGCTGAAGCCCATGCGGGTACCCATAGCCACACGTTTTATTTGGAGGAAGTGAGAGGAGTTTAAGGAGAAATTGTTCATTGTGAGAACAAGTTCAACCAGACGGAGGAGAGTAGTGCTGGATGGGGATTGTCTGGGCCTCTGTTTGAGGAAGAAGCTAAAGGCCATCAGACCATCCTGGTGGGGGATGGAGGTGTAGAGGGATTGGACGTCCATGGTGAAGAGGAGGCGGTTGGGGCCAGGGAACTGGAAATTGTTGATATTATGTAGGGTGTCAAAGGAATCATGGATGTAGGTGGGAAGGGACTGGACAAGGGGAGAGAGAATGGAGTCAAGATAGCAAGAAATGAGTTGCGTGGGGCAGGAACAGGCTGACACGATTGGTCTGCCGGGACAGTTCTGTTTGTGGATTTTGGGTAGGAGGTAGAAGCGGGCCGTCCGAGGTTGGGCGACTATCAGGTTGGAAGCAGTGGAGGGAAGATCTCCAGAGCAGATGAGGTCAATAACAGTCCTGGAAACAATAGCTTGATGTTCAGTGGTGTTGTCATGGTCCAGGGAGAGGTAGGAGGAAGTGTCTGTGAATTGAAGCTTAGTCTCTGTGAGGTAGAGGTCAGTGTACCAGACAACAACAGCACCACTCTTGTCAGTGGGTTTGATCACAATGTTAGGGTTGGACCTGAGAGAACGGTGTGCAGCAAGTTCAGAGAGAGACAGGTTAGAATGGGTGAGAGGAGCAGAGAAATTGAGATGACTAATGTCACGCCGACAGTTCTCAATGAAAAGATCAAGAGAAGGTAAGAATCCAGAGGGAGGGGTCCAGGTGGAGGGAGAATATTAGAGGTGGGTAAAAGGATCTGTTGAACGGGGAGAGGACTTCTGCCCAAAGAAGTGAGCACGGAGACGAAGGTGGCGGAAGAAGAGTTCAGCATCGTGCTGAGCCCGAAATTTATTGAGATGAGGGTGTAAGGGTATGAAACTAAGTCCTCTGCTGAGCACTGAACATTCAGCGCAGAGAAGGGAATGTCAGGGGGTATGGTGAATACACAGCCGCGGCTGGGATTGGAACAAGGGATGGGGACGGAGGAACAGGCAGGGGTGGAGGGTCCTGGATGGGTATTGGTGTCGATGAGTTGTTGGAGCTTGCGTTCCTTAGCACTTGAGAGAAAGAGGCAAAGTTTCTTGTTGAGGCGTCGGATGACACGAAGAATAAAATGAAACTAGGGTCATGCACAGCTTTGAGAAAGGGTACGGCGGTGCTGCTGGAGGGAGAGGTCGAGTGTGTTCATATGGCGGCGCATGGCACTGAGTGCAGATCTCAGAATGCGACGAGAACAGCAGTCCGAGGAGCATTGTATGTCCCGGAGATACCTGTAATCCTGGGTGGGTTCGAAACATGAGGGATGGAACTTCAGTTGAAATCCACGTTGGGTAAGTCAGAGATGGAGACAGTCACTGAGGAAGGAAATGTGGCTGTGAAACACCTTGTCAAACACCAGGAGAGAAATGGAAAACAATGAAGGTGAACAAGGCAAAAAAGAGATACGAAAATCCTGCCGGAGAGAAGAGCAACACGTCTTCTAGGTAGGGATTCCTTGAAGAGAAGTGGCAGTCAATTAAACACTAGGATAAAAGCAAAAAACTGTGAATGCTGGAAATCCAAAACAAAAACAAAAATACCTGGAAAAACTCAGCAGGTCTGGCAGCATCTGCGGAGAGGAACACAGTTAACGTTTCGAGTCCTCATGACTCTTCAACAGAACTAAGGAAAAATAGAAAAGGGGTGAAATATAAGCTGGTTTAAGAGGGGGGGGGGGGGCAAGAAGAGCTGGATAGAGGGCCAGTGATAGGTGGAGATAACCAAAAGATGTCACAGACAAAAGGACAAAGAGGTGTTGAAGGAGCAGAGAAATTGAGATGACTAATGTCACGCCGACAGTTCTCAATGAAAAGATCAAGAGAAGGTAAGAATCCAGAGGGAGGGGTTCAGGTGGAGGAGAATATTGAAGGTGGGTAAAAGGATCCATTGAACGGGGAGAGGACTCCTGCCCAAAGAAGTAAATTCATTTATTATCTAAATGAATGTGCTAGTTAAGGGTAGAAAGCAGGACAAGCAAGGTACAGATAGCCCTAGTGGGGGTGGGGTGGGTGAATGAATCGAAAAAGGCTAAAATGTAGAGATAAAACAATATCTCAATATCGCAAAAGAGATATTTTGATCTTGATATTTTTGTAGCTTGTTTCTTTAATCCACAGTTTTGAAACAATTTATGTTTTGGTTCCCTTTGTTGAAGTTATGCTAAAAATAATATTAGAAATTGAGCAATATATTTTTAGTGTAACACAAAATGGTTGCTTGGTGGATGGAGAGCTGATGGGAAGAAGGTTAGGTTGTGGACAGACAATGATCAGAAGAGAGAGAATGCGCCCAGACATGTAGGCAGAAATGAGTCAAACTGCACCTACACACACAGAACCCTGGAACAAAGGACCAGCCCAGTGTGGTTTGAAAGCTGCAATCAGGATGCGTGCAGTTATGATGACCCCAAGGGTCCATCATCTCATGGGGTTGGTGGGGGGGTGGGGGGTAACTTGAGGCTGAAAACACTGTACCAATGAGAAAGCAACATCACTGCAAATGTAGTATGCAGGTCCGACGGAAGGATATAAGAATCAGGTGTGCAGGAGACTTGTGGCTGTAGTCGGAAGAGAGAATAATCTGGTCAGCTGTCAATATGAGTTACAGAACAGGATGGTTCGACCACCCAATCTTATTGTCTCTCAAGAACTCAAGCAATTGGATTGTAAGTATACATTAGCAGATAATTGTATCAATATTTTTACATTGATATTGATTTAGGTCACTGAAAGCGTTGCTTGTAACACTAGTAAAGTATAATTTGAGTCATTGATACCCAGAGTAAAACTGAACCACAAGCGTTAAGTAGCTGATCCAAGGCAGGTGATAGCATACAATACACAGAGCTGCTTCCTGAGATTGGAGCTCGATTCTCTAACCAAACAACTCAAGAATCTATTTAATTTCTTATTGGAAATCCAAAAGGCATGGCATAAATGGTTGGTTTTACCAGTCAGCATCCAAGGTGTACACCTGAAACTGATGTAATTGCATGTCCAAATTAAGGGCTTATTTTCTGTTTCAGCTCCTCTTGAGAAATTGGTTTGTGACTTTCCACAGCAAGTTACAATCAGTTTCTTTGGCTCTCTGGAGTTTAAAAGATTACTTAAAAGTACTGCTAATGGCTGCAAAGCAAAAGGTTGGCTTCATGTTTTCTATTTACCTTCCTGTGGAGACAGGAGCAGTGCACATTAAAACCATGAGTTACTGTTAACCACTGTTCCTCGCCACTCCCTCCCGATTTCCATCTCCGAGTCATCTCATCTTTCACCGATTGTATAATCCTAATGAGGCCCATGGTCTCATTTGTTGGGTACAATTCAAGTTCTTAGAAAGATTGGTAATCTTGGGTTGATGGATAATAGATGTCATTTAATATGGATAATTTCAACTTTATCAAAGTGGGAAAGGGTATTAATCAATGTGATGCTAACTGGTCATGGATGATTGCATTTATTTGCTCTTGTTTCATATTTTTAGCAATTAATTGTAAATCCTTAGTAGTCTTAGTTGCATAAGAGCATTGTTTGTTTGATCTTGACGTATGAATTAACCTACTTTTGATATCTAACTGAATTTTGAGTGTATGCCATTATTCTCATAATTCTCGGGTCTGAGCCAAAGGCAAACAGACTCTAGACTTCAGGCCCTACAGCAACAGTAAAAAACCTTAGGTTCTATAGATAGACATAGAGTTCAGATCTCAGGAAGTAGTCCTGTGCATATGTAGTGTTGTGGTCCAACCACAGCTGGAATACTGTGTACAGTCCTGGCCAGACATTGAAGAGACTGCAGTGAAGGGCAACTGGACTGTTTTGTTTTTCCAATTATTTCTTGAGATATAAGCATCACTGACATGGATGTCTTGCTTCTTTGCACTTGTTGAGTTATTGTTGAGCTTTCTTCCTGAGCTACTGCAGTCAGTTTGGTGAAGGTACTCCTGCAATGCTGTTAGTTAAGGATTTCCATATTTTGACATAGCAATGATGAAGGAATGCAATATATATCTGAAATAGGATGGCACGTGATGTGGAGGACAACTTAGATGTGCCAGTGTTCACGTGCACATGCTGCCTACTTAGCTAGGATTTGGCGCATTATCCATGAGGTGAGGCTACAGCAGCTGGAAATGTTTACACTTGAGGTCCAAGTTGATAAACGTTGAGATGTTTAACGTTGTCATGTATTCTACAAAAGGACATTGCCTTAAACTTACAAGATGCAAGCAAAGGACAGATTAGATTTAAATACTTTACACAAAGGATGATGAATTATGGAAAGAAAGAAAAATGGACTGTGAAGGGAAGCAGTGGGGGTGGATTGCAACAGAAAATGTAAAAGCTCATATAATAGGATTATTAGCAGAGTTCAACCCCATGGGATTAAAGGGGAAATGACAGCGTCAATGTAAAATTGGATGAGGGAAGGAAGCGGTGAACAGCTGTTTTTCAGGCTGGAGAGAAGCAGTGGTGCTCTCTAGGGCCAGGATCTTCTGCTCCATGTGCCCGACAAGCCTAAGCATGAAATAGCACATGATGACATCAGGCCAGTGTCCCGACTTCATTACGCACTCAATCAAGAGGCCTAATACGGCCTATTAATCAATTCGTTAACCTGTATTTTTCCATGCCCGTCCAACATTACGGTTGTTGGGCAGGCGAATCAGCCAGGCAGTCTTGCGATTTTTGAGGATACCTCATCCACAGACAGGATGAGGTTCCCCTAATTAAATAAAAAATGGGCAGGATTTTTATACGTCTCCATGTAAAGGTGCGTACGTCCACTGTGCGGACATTTTTTCTAGAGTTTTAACATCTTTAATTTTGTTTTTAAAATTCTTCAGCTCCCTGAGGGAGCTCTGTGCCTTCAGGAAGATTTCAGTTCACGCTCCCCCACGCATGCGCAGGCTTCCGCGTTGGCGCTCCTCCCGCACCCCACCCCGGCCCCCGGCAGCACTGAGGTTCTCCATGTGCGTTTCACGCTGGCTGGCCGCTAATTGGCCAGCCAGCGTGAAATTGCGGCCGGGCCCCGATCGCGGGCTGGTGGAATGTTTTGCAGCTGCTCCCCGGGGCCCCTCCTGCCATGCCTGCCCGACAAAGGGAAAATCCTGTCCCAGGAGTCATTGCTACGACTGTTGCATTTTGATACGTATTAAAGGCCTGGACTTGAGCCAGTACAGGAGCTTCCCCGGCTGTAACTGGATAGAAATAATTGAATCCGGCGAGGCAGTCCTATTCAGCTGAAAAACACAGTAGAGTCTTGGAAGGAGGATGCTGGGCAGAATTTAGTTGTCCTGGCGCAGGTACAAATGGCAGACCCGGGATTGGCTGAACTTCTGCTTGTGGCGGGAATGGAATGGCTGGCCAGCCACGATTATGCAGCAGCCAGTCAATAAGCGTAGTTGACACAAAGGACCCGGTCAATGATGTGGTCAGGGCGGACAGGAAATCACTGAGCAAGGCATCAGTTTACAGGGCTGGAGGTCTGGGCACCATTTTTAAACAGCACCCAGACATACATTCAGTGCTTTCGAGCCAATAGCATCTCTTTTGCTAAGTCTCCCACAGGATCCTAGGATTAACATCTTCCCTTCCAGAATCAGGCAGCATATCACTCAGGTTCACGCATCCCTGCAGCTTTCCAGGCTGCTGAGGAACGTTTTGTGTTGTTATAATGATATAAGCACCAATCGCTCATAAGGGATTGTGCAAGTACATTGTGGGTTCGTTTAGTTAGACAAGACACATTGGAACATTCATACATAGGTTGAAAGCTTGAAGACATCAGCAGCAGAGTTCTGTGTGTGTGTATGTGTGTGTGTGTGTGTGTGTGTGTGTGCTCTGTTCAAAAGCAAAAGTGAGACCAAGGCTGGGTCAGATGACACAATTCCCTTCTAGTGATGTCATGCTGCTATTCCTTAGAGGTATATTATAACACTCAAGGCTGTCCGGGAATGTCAGGAGGTGCCCTTCCCCACTGATGGAAGGAGGAGGCCCTCCTGCATGGCCAAGGATGCCTGGATGGAGATTCCAGCAGAGGTAAGCCGCCATTGAGTCCTCCTGGGTGCGCACAAATCCTACTGGAGATGCAGCGACAGGCAAGGGAACATCTTGCGTAGCTGCCAGAGGCATTGTGCAGATATATGGAGATGATGGAGGAGATTCTGTTTTGAGTTCTGCCATGTCTCAGGTGGGCAAGTGCTTGTTTTCCTCTATGGAGGGGTAAGTGTTCACCATGGAGAGCTAGGCTGAACAGACTAGTTAGTGGCTGCCGATTCTGCACTTAGACCTTCCTGTCATCAGTCTGGCCATGGGCTGTGTACAGCGGTGGCCAGGTGAAAGGGGGACAAGGTGCCTGCAGCTGCTACCAGGTGCCCCTCCTCCTCCAGTAATAGCGAAGGTGCCATAGTGCACTGAGAGGAAGGAGGAGCAACAGGCTATCTCTTCTGGGAGCTCCTCTCAGGGGGTTCCGAGGGTCAGCAGATGCTCCTCAGCCCCTCTGCCAGCGATCCCAGGGCCTCCACTAACTCAGAGTGACAGGAACCAAAGAGCATGCTGCCAAGGTTGGCTTCCAAGACTGGACAACACCAAGTGGAGAATTTGCAGTGGGTGGCATGCTACTCGGAGCCAGTGACTGCTCAATCCTATATAATAATAGGATTATTAGCCCAGCCTCATGGACAGACACAGGCTCTTGGTATCAACTGAGCTTGAATGAAGCAGCATGAGTATTATTTATTTTAATTAAATAACTAGAGCAGACATGATTAAACATATTTTTACACAGCGAGTTGTGATCCGGAACACACAACCTGAAAGAGTGGCGGACATAGACTCAAATCTAATTTCCAAATGGGAATTGGATCTTTTACGTGTACCTGAGAGTCAAGATATGTCCCAAGTTTAACATCTCATTTGAAAGACTGCATCTCCAACGCGGCACTTCCTCAGTACTGTACTGGAGTGTTAGGCTAGATTTTGTATATGTCTTTGGAGTGGGACTTGAACTGGCAACCTTCTGAACCAGAGGTGAGAATGCTGCCCCTTTGCACAACTGATAAGTAATAGAGCAACCTAAGTGCACATGTGGGGAATTTGCCAAATAAGGCAGTATGTGGGAATGCACATGCAAATAAACACACCAGAGAGTGGTGTACTACAACCATGGTTGGCACAAAAGAAATACATGGAGATGGTTTTAACTTTTTCCACCAGAGAGAGGACCAGTCACTTGTCTCACACCTGCTCAACTTTACTGATGTCAATTGGGCAGGGTGCAAAATGGGCAGTTGACCAAAAGCTGATGCTAGCCAGTTAGGAAGAGTTAAATGCTTCAATTGTGGACAAATGGTTTGACACAAATGATGATGTAAATTTAAATCCAATCTGTCATCTAATTACTTGGATTAATTTCTGCCCATTATTCGTGAAAACTGTGTCCCAGTCTTCCTGAAAAGCAGGAAGAAACCATATTACCCTTACCACCTTCCACCTTGAAGATCCTTTCTTTTGTCATTTTTTCATTAACATTAAACTGGTAATAACATTGTGGCATTTTCAGAATTTTCTCCCATACCCCATATCAGAAACTGCACTTTGCAATGGCAGGTAATATTCTCATACCGCTGAGAGGTAAATAATATTTAGACTCCCAGCAGGAACAACGATAATTCTTTATTTCCAAATGTGACCTGATAGTAGGTGAATCCAGTGCTCGAAACCTACTGTAAAATGTACTTACTGTTTGACAAGTAGCAATGAAAAAAACACTTTCCAAATACTGTTACTGTGACTGTTAAACAGAAATTACACAGTAAAATAACACACCACACCTTCATTATAAATGAAAAGTTGATCCTTAAGCATCAAATTATAAAAAGTGAAGTCCAGAGTTATTAAATGATTAATTCATAAGGCATCCCTGTTCGTCAGTAATCCTGTGGTTGCTATGATAACAGTCACCAATTTTCAACCTTTCTTACATTAAATATTGATGTTTTCCTGATGTGTATTATTCATGTGAAGGGAGGTGATTTCCAGTGACCAGCTTTCCATTTATAACAAAGGTGTGTTTCATTCTTTTTTAGTAAATTCTGTTTAAAATTCACAGGAGTAATAGCTAGAAAGGGCAAAGTTTTCTTTCCTTTTTGTTTTCCACTTGTCAAACAGTAAGAACCTATTAAAACATACTTTAGGTACTGGATTTACCTGGCAACATGTCACATTTAAATACTAAAGTGACCTTGCCTTATTTCTGCTGAGACTGTAAATACTGTCCACCTTTCAGCAGTGTGATTGTGGGGGGCAGTCCAAGATTTGTGGTAAAATAGATCCCACCAGTTTAAAACCACCTGCGCCTCATGTTGGCAACATCAAGAGGTCTTTCCACTTGCTCTGCTTCTCATTCCAGGTTAAAATCAGGAGTACCACTTCTCAACATTTAAAGCTACTTACACCACAAGTGTCAGCACTTCCAATTTGAGTTTACTAATGCCTACCAATCACTTCCCGATATATCTTCCCAAGATTTTTTTTTTTAGAAATAGAAACATTCTATTGAGTTGTGAAAGTGCAAGAATACATTCAGATTAATTTGGATGAAGTACAATTCTTAATTTTGCTGCAACAATAATGTAAATGATATGTAAATGGCATCACTGATCAAGCACTTCCAAATGTAATGCAATTGGTACTACCTAATCCACACCCAGCCAAGTCTAATGATCCAGTCAAAACATCACAAATCAACCTCCAGGCATAGCAAAAGCTAGACGTCAAACTCCTCAAGAACCTTACTATTTCCATAGACCTTGCTATGCAACTTTATACCACTCTGCAGTCGATTGTCCTCCTGCATATTGAGGATGAATGAAACAGCTCCATGATCAGATCTCTAAGACGTTAGAAGATGTCCTGGGCTACTTCAAGCACAAAGATTGAGGCTGGTTTGATGAGAATGATGTAAACATCTGCCATCTTCTCAAAGAGAAACAGTTCACACATACAAGTCTTCTAACAGCCTTACAGTCAACAACCAAGCACCTGAAGTGCTTTATAAACTGAATCCCTCATGGGGCTATTCCAGATTGGGAGCATTTCTCGAGCTATTACTCTCACTCAAGTTAGAAACATAGAAACAGGAGGAGGTCATTGGGCCCTTTGAGCCTGCTCCGCCATTGAATATGATCGTGGCCGATCCTCTATCTCAATGCCATACTCCCGCTCTCCCCCCATACCCCTTGATGCCTTTAGGGTCTAGGAATCTATCTATTTCCTTATTAAATATGCTCAGTGACTTGGCCTCCACAGCCTCTGTGGTAGAGAATTCCACAGGTTCACCACCCTTTGCGTGAAGAAGTTTCTCTTCATCTCAGTCCTAAATGGCCTACTCCATATCCTGAGATTGTGAGCCCTGGTCCTAGACACCCCCCCCCCCCCACCCAAGCCAGAGGAAACATCACCCCTGCATCCAGTCTGTCCAGCCTTTTCAGAATTTTAAGTTTAGAGTTTAAGCTCGCCAGATCTCACGGACACTTGTTTGGGCCTGAATAACTGATCTATCTCTTCTTTAAGGAAGGGGATCAGCACAGGATATTACCTTCTTCCAGATAGCCATCTTTTCAGATAGGTCACAAATATCCCTTAAATTATAACGGTCCAAGTGTCTCTCTTCAATAATATGCCTCCCCAATTAAAAGTATAAAGAGAGGGGTTCTTAGGGTTGTATACAGAATACTACGTGAGACAATGTATTTACTAACATATTTACAAGTTTATGAAAGAATCGAACATACAATACACTTTATGTGGCTAAGTATATTGCAAAATTAAATGTTATTTAAAAAATGGAAAACATTGGCCAGAAGTTTCCACCCCCATTGGCATCAGGCATCATAGCGAGGTGAGCGGAAAATATGGCCGGAAGGCCAAAACTCAGTTTGACGCTGTTGTGAAACCAGTTTGTGATGGTCCTCTCCGTCTGTCAATGGCGGGTTCTGTTTCCCACCGCCACACGTTGGGAACATCTTTTTAATACATCTGCATATAATTATAAGCCCTGCTCGCGGGAATCATGCCCCCACACTGGATCATCCAGGCATGGGGACATGATTCATCAGGACGGAAGGAAGCAGCCACGCGTTAGAGAAACCTTCTATAAAGTGACAATTTGTCCACAGCTGAGACAGTTCAGGCGCAGCCACATTGACATGCTTGGGGTCGGGCCTCCATCTTATCTGCCCACTCAAGCAACGCAGAGGTACGAAAATGCCACCAAGTGCTTCAGAGACTTTCACCCCTTGGGCACAGACTGCAAACCAAGGGGCACTTTAGTGGACCGCAGAACAATTCGATGACTGGACAAGTTGTACAATCTCCTTGCGAAATCTGGTCATGGAGCAATCACTGGTGGGGGTGCTCAAAGCCCCTTGCAATGTCATCATTCATGAAGCCCGGTGACCTAGCTATATGCCTCATGGCTTATAGAGACCAGAGCTGAAGGAGATGAAGGAGGAGAGAACAATGGAGGTGTCTGGCTGGGCAGTGGGAGGAGCAGCACCCTCAGGAAGAAGGGGCGGTTGAGGCTCCCACACATGCTGCTGAAGAGCCATAGTGAGACATCACTGGTTGGCGTCTAGCTAGACCCAGGGTCTATAGATGGTGCTTGTCATTCCTGCAGATGACCGAGAAATGGTGTTGCCAATGACTACACATGTTCAGGGAATTGGTTGGTCACATCTGTCACCTGCTGCAGGATTTGGTACCACTGGGACATGGAGACCATCCACTACCAATGGCCATGAAAGTGACTGAGGTGTTCAATTTTTATGCCAGTGGCTCCTTTCAGGGCCCCATGGGTGACGCCTGTGGAATATGGCAAGCCTGCACACACAAATGCACCCAGGAGCTCACGCCATCTTCGCAAAGGCACACAACTTTGCGCATTTTGTCTGGGATTAGAAAAGCCAGGAAGGCAGAGTTCTGGGATTTACCCAGATTTCTGGTTTTCCACAGGTGCAGGGTGCCATCGACTGCACTATCATGGCGCTCAGATCTCCATGGCAACAAGCGGTCAACTATGTCAAACACCAGGCAGGGCCTCCACTCACTGAATGTTCAGGTAGTGTGCGACTAACACAACTTCATCCTACTGGTCTGCACACGGTCTCCAGGGCGTGTCTACGATTTCTACATTCCCAGTCAGTCTCAGACCCCTGATGTCTTCCAGGGTCCACAGGGGTTGCAGGGTTGGCTCCTCGGGGAAAAGGGTTACCTGCATAGGACGTGGCTGATGGTGCCCGTGCGGGCAGAGTGCAGCAGAGAGAAGGTACAACGACGCTTATGCTGCGGCTCGCACTTTGGTGGAGCAAACGATCGGAATGTCGAAGATGTGGTTTCGGTGCCTAGACTAGTCTGATGGAGCCTTGCGATATAATCCACAGAGGGTGTCACACATCGTCGTTGCCTGCGGCGCCCTTCACAACCTGGTGCTGCAACAGTGGTGGGGGAGGGGGTGAGGGGGGAGAGGAGTTGGCTGAGGTAGAGCTGCACATCTCCTCTGATGAGGATGACATTGATGTGGATAAGGGAGAGGAAATTCTTAAAGGTGAGGATGCCGGCAATGAGGCCATCACAATGGCCATACCAGGCAGGCGCTCGGGAGGTCCTCATGGCTACTAGATACATGGAGGGTGATGACGACATGCAGTAAGGAAACTCCATAGATCCTCGCATTGCATCTGTGAATATTTGACTCCTGTCTGGCTGATGGCAGCGCACATACTCCCTCTGATAAGGCTCCTTTTATGGGGGTGCAGAGAATGCCCACAGTCCCTACATTCCAGGAGGATGATGACAACATGCAGTGGGGACACTCCATAGATCCTGACATAGCTTACATGAATGTCTGACTCCTGTTTGGCAGATCGCTTGTGCTCTGTGAACAGGGTCATATCATGGAAATGCAGTGGGGAAACTTTAACTTCTCCTAATCCCCTAATCCTATGGAGTCCTTTGTGAGCTGAACCCTTCAGGACCCCACTGTCACCAGGCACGGATGCTGATGAGATGGGGGCCAGCCACACCACAAAGGTGCTGAGAGCACACAGAGAGAATGATGGAACTCTGTGCCACTGGCCCAGGACATTCTGGCAGCAATGACAAGCCAGATTGAGGTGCAGACATGACTGATGTGACCAGTGACTGTGAAGTGCATCATCAGTGTGCTGGGAAGGTAGCATAAGGCACAGGGAAGTGGCCCTGGACTGAGACACCTGCCTTTATCTTGTGCAGGGATCAAGGTTTCACATCTGAGTGACATGAACACTGCTCATCAGAACAAGGGACCTTAGGCAAGGAGACATTTTTGAGAGTTTATTTATAATAGTGAACAGTGTGTGCAAGTTTTTAACACCAGTGACAAGGCTGTGCAACTACATTATCTTTATCTTCCTAATCCTGCTGCTACATCCTGGTGCTCCCCCAACATCCACAGCAGAAATTCAGGCAGCCTGCTGACTGCTGCGCCCTGTCTGTGATGACCTTGTCCCCCTTTGGAGGACCAAGAACTGGAGGACCCTGCCTGCTTTCGAGGTCCTGCTGTTTGGCAGTAGAATACTCCTCGGCTTGTGGAGCTGAAGCTGCTGGGGTCATAGGAAGAGGGGATTCGGATGGGCTCGACACTCCTGGAGTCACCTGGGTGGATGTACACCTGCTGATCCTCCTCACTTTGGGTGCCCAAGGGCCTCTGGCTGACTCCTTGAGGAGAAAGGGAAGCTGGACTGAGATGGAACTGCCTGGTACCCCTCTCACGTTGACACTGTCTAGTCTCACAGATAGACTCCTCCATCGTGCCTTGCAACCTGAGGAGTGTAGTGGACATCCCTTCCTGATGTTCCCGAGCTTGCCTTTGCAGCTCCAGCAACTGAGGTATGACCAAGTCCCGAGGCTTGACATCTGACTTGGACGCAGTAGAATTCTGGCCTCCAGCAGTCCTCCGTGTGCCAGACACCTAGGCAGTCTCTACTGTCGCCTGTTGTGGATCAGACAGTGCGATGTGCTCACCAGATTGTGACTCCAATGCTACTCTAGAACTAGGTCCCACCAAAATGTGTGCCTCTGTGCTGGTGGAGGGTGTGGGTGAGTGCTGTGATGAGTCTTCAGTAAGGGTGTCATCAGATTCTCCTTCTGAGGTTTCTTCGGGTTTGAGCTGAGTCCTGGGTTCTGGACCCCCTCAACTGCTTCCCAGGTGTGCCTATGGAAGCAAGGAGAAATAATTAGTGCATGGTAGGGGACTGCGGAACAGGGGAAGTGACTCATAGCATGGTTGTCTGATGGATGTTGCACTACTGGATCCTCACTTGGTTAGGCACCGCCGACCTCACCATCAGCAAAGGAGCGGTCCAGATCATTGCCGGCCAGCTGGGTGACTCTATTTTCAAAATCTCTGAGGATCTTGATGTCGGGCATTCCTCCAGCTGCCTGTGACCTTTCCCTGTTGTTGTGTGCCAGCTTGTCCTACACGAATACAGATGGAAAGAGTCTAAGCAGGACACCTACCAGACCAGATAACAAGGATCCCTGACATGTGTGTGGGTGGTGAGTACTGCCACAGACAGGATGAGGACAAGATCCACAGGGCAGATGAAGGTGTGTGCGAGAGAGTGAATGGTGATGTCCCTTGAACTGGAAGTGAATGAGATCCCTGTGGATGTGTGATGGGTTTGTGAGTGTGTGAGTTGAGAGTGATGAGAAGAGTGACTTACCCTGGCGGAAAGGAAGGGATCATTCATCCTCTTCCTGCACTGAATGGCTGTCCTCATTTGCAGGGTGTTAGTGCTGACCACCACTGTCACTGCCTCCCATGCTGGATTTGTCACCTTTTGTTGGTCTCCACCCAGAGCAGGGGTGGAGGCCTTCATGGCACTGCATCCAGTAGGCGCTCAGGGTAGATATTGCTAAATCTGGGGGGCAACATGTTTCCTCCTTTCGGCAGCCATAAGTTCCCAGCAGCTCCCTATCTCTTGAAGAGGTGGCCTTTAAATATGGCGCCCATTTTACTGAAGGCCCAAGGTGACGGTGGGCCAGGCGAATCAGAGGCCACCTCTCCAGCGACCCAGCATATTTCCCGGGAATGAATTATTACTGAGGCGGGACACTCCGAGAACGGGACTTTACGGCGTGAAAAGCCACCATTGCGGCCAGCATGTAAAACCTCCTTTGCCCTGCCCATTACCGCACTTAGTGCAAATCTGGGACGATTAAGCCCATAATCTTATTTCTAATATAGAATCCAAAGGTTCAACCTCTACAATGTTACAGCAAAATATCTTAGAATATCCATCAAAATCTAAAGTAAAGTGTTGTCTTAAATTCCCCAAGTAGTATGCCACTTGCTCAGCAAGTCGTCTCTCCTCGATTAAGAGTAGAAGTATCTGACTATGCATGTGGCACCTTTAGCTTAAGAAGTGTTGATAAGGATTCTAATACTTCTGAACTTTCAATGGTCAAGTTCCTTATTTTATACCTCATCTTTTGCAAATGCGGGTGTTACCTCTGTTTAGGTTCATCCCCTTTTCATTATCCTTATAAGGCTACATCATTCTCTGTTATTAGTACAGTTCTAAATTATTTAATTGTTGAGAATTATATTATTATGAAGTTATGAGCTTTTATCTGGTCAAAAATGTTTGTAATGTCTTACAGTAACAATTGCTATAACTTGCATTTATTTGCTTCTTCAATTCACAATTACATCTCATTCCTTAAACATTTTTAAACTTTACAGAGAGAAGTCAATTTTTTTGTTGGTTCAAGCAGATGCTACATTCCCAGAGCATCTGTTTCTTCGTAAGGATTACATGTAATGTCCCATTTCTGTGATTGGTCATTTTTACACGAATCCCCAAGTAGGTCTCCTTTGGGGAACTGTCTTAGCGTGAGAAACATCAATGTGGTCAGTACAGTTGATATAAGGGCACTCTATAAAAGAGTCTTCCAAACTTCTGCATTGCAGATTACCTGTCTTGGGGAAACAGTGCAGCCGATCGGCGCACATGGAGCCAGCACCAAAATTTGGTTCAGCATGCTTTATGAGCCATCCATGCCAAACCCTCAACATTCAACACATCCAGAGGAAGGCCAGAGGTGCTGCAGTTGCAGAGGTTCCCTCAAGCATCAGGAACAACAGAAACAGTCGGTTCTGTGGGCGTCCAATGCCAATCTTGCATCAGACTCTTCAATCATGAGAGGACCCAAAAGAAAATCACTTACAGCTTGGACATCCTTGAATAACTAAGAGTCTACCACACAGATTTTCATTTGCTATGTCATTCAGCTCCAAATTTCATTGCATCTTAACTTGCTGGAAGTGCGAACTGAAAATGGTGAAGCGGGGACATTAACAAATAATGAAACCAGGGACGGAATTTTCCCAGAATTGCATTGAGTGCAGCAGTGGGCGAGTAAAATGGAGTCCTGCCCGCCGACGAAATTGGTGGGTTTTCACGCTGTATCGTCCCAAGCCCACCTCATTATTTATTCACTCCCACAAAACACGCTGTTTCCATGGCGGGTGGGCTCTCATTTTCCCACCCGCCATCACCCTGCTGTTGCATCACACCGGCCACCATCTTTAAAAGGCAGCCACCAGCAAAGCGCTCATCACCACCAACTCCACCATTGCCCGGGAGACATGGCCAGAAAAGGAAAAAATGGCTGCAGCCCCTCACACATCCACAGGGCCCTCACTCACTCAGTGCATCAGGGACATCACCATTCACTCTTTCACGCTCACCGTCATTGCCCTCATCCTGTCTGTGGGACCACTCACCACCCACACAGGCCAGGCATACTTATCATCTGGCCTGACAGGCATCCTGTTATACTCTCCCCATCTCTATCCATGCAGGACAAACTTGCTCACAATAAGAGGGAAAGGTCGCAGACAGGTGGAGGGATGCCGGAGATCAAAGTTCTGACAGGATTCGAAAACAGAGCCATCTAGTTGGCCGGCGATGACCTAGACTGGTCCTGTGCTAACAGTGAGGTTGGCACTGCTCTACCAAGTGTGGATCCAGCAGTGCCACATCCATCAGGCAACTACGCCATGGGTGATTTTTCCTCTTTCACAGGCCACTGCCCTGCACTAATTATCTCCCCTTGCTTTCATAGGCACATCTGCCAAACAGCCGACAGAGTCCACGAACCAGGACCTCCAAGCAAGCCCTGAAGAAACCTCTGAAGAAGAATCTGGAGGTGCCTCCCTGAAGTCCCATCACAGAGCTCACCCACACTCTCCACCAGCGCAGAGACACACAGCTTGGTGGGACTTAGTTTTAGAGAAGCCTTGGGATCACAATATGGTGAGCACATCACACTTTCTAGTCCACAGCAGGCGGAGGTATGGACCCGGAGAACTGCTGGAGGCTAGCATGTTGCTGAGTCCAAGTCAGATGACAAGCCTTTGGACTTGATCATGTCACAGTTGCTGGAGCTGCAAAGGCAAGCTTGGGAACATCAGGATGGGATGTCTGCTACACTCCTCAAATTGCAAGGAGTCTGTGGAGGATGGAGGAGTCTGTCCGTCTTCATGCTCAAGTGAAAGCACCGGCATTGCAACACTCCGAGGTCAACACTGGCAGGATGGTAGCCGCCATGGAGACCTTGGTCAGGACGTCACTCCTGTACTGCTGTGCAGGCTTAACTCCATCACTGATGCCATAGTTGGCCTCCAATAGTGTGTACACGAGAGGGGTGCTGGGCAGCTCGATCCCACTCCAGCTACCCTTTCCGCTCACGGAGTCAGCCAGGGGCCCTCTGGCACCCATAGGGAGGAGGATCAGCAGGTACACACCCCTGGGTCATCCACCCGGGTAACTCTGGGAGTGACCAGCTCATTTGAATGCCCTCTTCCTGTGATCTCCACAGCTCCAACTTCACAGGCTGAGGAGGGTGCCACTGCCACACAGCAGGACCCCGAATATAGGCTAGGGCCCTCCAAGTCACAGCCTTCCAGAGGACGCCCGCCAAAGACATCACAGACAGGGCGTCACAGTCAGAAAGGCTGCCTCCACCTCTACTGTGGATATTGGTGGAGCACCAATAGGTAGCGGCAGTGTTATGGAAATTAGGTAAAAGTAGTTGCACAGCATGGAATGGGTGTTGTTTACTTGTACATCCTGCTCACTATTGTCAATAAACCCCTAAAAATGTCTCCTTGCCTCTGGCTCCTTGCTCTGATGAGCAGTGTTCTTGTCACTCAGATGTGAAACCTTTCCGCACAACGTAAAGGCAGGTGGCTCAGTCCAGGGCCTCTTCCATGTGCTCTGTGCGGCCTTCAGACCACAGTGATGGTCCAGCCTCTCACTCTCTGGAAACATTACTGTTGTCTGCATCTTGGCGGTGCTGGTCATTGCTGCCAGAGTGTAGTGGGCAGGCACCACAGAGTTCTCTCATACTCTCTGTGTGCTCTCAGCATCTTTAAGGTGAGGCTGGCCCCCATCATATCACATCTGTGACCAATAATGCTGTGCACCAGCTCCTGAAGGGCTGAGGTGCTAAAGGTGGACATGCATCAAATGCGTCTGAAGTTTCAAGGCTGCGTCTCTGAGATTGCCCTATGCATGGACCGCAAGCGAGCTGCCCTCGGCCAGACAGGAGTCAGGCATTCTCAGAGGCTATGTGAAGACCTACAGAGTGCCCTCACTGCATTTTTAAAAAATTCATTCATGGGATGTGGGCTTCGCTGGCTGGGCCAGCATTTATTGCCCACCCCTAATTGCCCTTGAGAAGTTGGTGGTGAGCTGCCTTCTTGAACCGCTGTAGTCCATGTGGTGTAGGTACGCCCAGAGTGCTGTTAGGAAGGGAGTTCCAGGATTTTGACCCAGTGACGGAAGTCATCATCCTCCTGCAATCGAGTGACTATAAGGGCCTCCACTGCAACTCCATGACAGGAGCATTCTCACAGAGGGTATATGTGCTGCCATAAGCCAGACTGGATTCAAACGTTCACAACTGTGATGTGAGGATCTATGGGGTCACCTCACTGTATGTTATCATCATCCCCCGCAA
The DNA here is from genome assembly GCF_017639515.1 of Carcharodon carcharias. Classification (NCBI taxonomy): domain Eukaryota; kingdom Metazoa; phylum Chordata; class Chondrichthyes; order Lamniformes; family Lamnidae; genus Carcharodon; species Carcharodon carcharias. The sequence goes on from NC_054477.1 coordinate 143,549,425, forward strand.
ATCTAGCAGTTATGAGGGCCTCCCGAGCATGCTTGCCTTGTCTAGCCAGAGCAAGTGCCTCATCCCCGTCATCGTCACCACCGAGGGCCCACTTACCCTCATCCCTGTCGTCGTCACCACCGAGGGCCCACTTACCCTCATCCCTGTCGTCGTCACCACCGATGACCCACTTACCCTCAGCCCGGTTGGCGTCTTCCTCATCCGAGGAGACATGCGGCTCCTCCATTTCCTCTTCAGCTAGCTCATCTCCCCATTGGAGTGCCAAGTTGTAAAAGGACATCAGATGACGATGATGCGTGAACTCTCTATGGAATGTATTGCAGCCCTCCACCAGACCGCTCCAGGCATTTTCAGCATCCCGATGGTCTGCTCCACCAAGTTGCGAGCTGCTGCATGAGCCTCATTATAGCGTCGCTCTGCTGCAGACTGAGGCTGCCACACGGGTGTCATCAGCCACATCCTCTGCAGGTAACCCTTGAACCAAGGAGCTAACCCTGCAGCCTCTGTGGACCCTAGAAGGCTGCAGGGATCTGCAAATGACTCAGGATGTAGGCGTCGTGCACAGTCCCTGAAAACCGTGCGCACACCTGCATGATGCGTTTCTGGTGGTCGCACACCAGTTGCACATTCAATGAGTGGAACCTCTTGCGGTTGATGAAGTTCACCAAATGTAGTGATGGAGACCTGAGCGTCACATGAGTGCAGTCAATCGCACCCTGCACCTGTGAGAATCCCGAGATCAGGGCGAATCCAATGGCCCTTGCATCCTGGCTGTCCCGGTCCTGGGCAAAATGCACAAAGTTGTGTGCCATGGAGAAGATGGCATCTGTGACCACATGGATGTATTTGTGGGTGGTGGATTGTGAAATTGCACAGAGGTCACCTGTGGAGCCCTGAAAGGAGCCACTGGCATAGAAATTAAGCACCACGGTCACTTTCACAGCCACAGGCAGTGGGTGCCCTCCATGTCCCCTTGGTGCCAAGTCCTGCAGTAAGTGGCAGATGTGAGCCACCAGGTCCCTAGACATGCACAGTCATCAGCGACACTGGTTCTCAGTCATCTGCAGGAATGGCAGGCGGTGTCTATAGGCCCTGGGTGTCACTAGGCACCAACCAGTCACAGCTCGCTGTCACTCCTGGATAGTGTGTGCAGGAGCTCCTGCTGCCCCTTCTTCATGAGGTTGCTGCTCCTGCCTTTGCGCAGCCAGGAGCCTCAGTCACTCTCTTCTCCATCTTTTACGGTCTCTGTAAGCCATCAGGCATACTGTTAGGTCACCAGGATTTATGATCCTGACATGGTCCTCTGGCAGCATGAAAGAGAGAGAGAGAGAGGTGGTCAGCATGGCAGTACTTAGCAACCTTCCTGGCCCTGTGTGACCACCCCTTAATGTTTTCCGGAGAGTGCTGGTCATCCCTTGGATGGCTAGAGATGAGTGCGCTGCATGGCTGCCCTGTCAACCTGCGACATGGGGAACATTGATCCAAACCAGGATGCTGAGATTGTAAGGGGTTGTGAGTGCCTCCAGCAGTGACTGCTACATGTTGGCGAGGAGATTGTACAACGTGTGCAGCCCAACTGCTCTGCCGTCCAATAAAGTGGTGGCGGATTGAAGTCTGCGCTTGGGGCGGGGGGGTGATGGGGCCGGAGGGGTTGGTGGGGGGCAGTTGGGGGGATAAGGTATGGAGCGCTTGGTGGTCCTTGGGTGCCACTGTGTTGCTTGCATGGGCGGGCAGGCTAGGAGCCTGACCCCAATCATATCACTGTGGTTGCACCTGATCTGCAAGAGTTGCAGAGGCCTGGTCAGTTTATACTGGGGTCCCTAAAGCATGGCCACCTCCCCCGTTCACCCTGACCCCCACCTCGATCGACTGTGCGAGGGATGCAGTGCCAGGGCAACACTTGATGTCCCCCACCACCGACAACGTTCGCCTTTGAGGCTGGCCTGCACTTGCCCCTGGACACCACACCTCCCACCCCCTCAGCAGTCACGTTCAAGGCTGGCCAGCACTTGCCCCCCCACCCAGCACCCCTGAGGCCTGTAAATAACATGCAAGTTATGGAGAATGCTGCTGCTCACTCACCTCAGCTCCCCCAAAGTGAAGGTTGCCAAGTGCTGTTGTGAAACACGTCAGATCAAGACAGAAAGAAGAGAGACAAATAAGGAAAGTAAGAAATCCTAAATTATAAAATTTGGCATTTTAAAATTCTTTTACAAATATTTAATACCTGGAAGAATGGGACTCCACAGTTTTAAATTATTCAATTTCTAGTCTAGAGAGGTTGAGTGGTATTGTTTTAATAATGATCATGCCATTAAATTGATACTTACACTGTTAACTACCAGACTTAAATTTTTGTGGTGAGTTTAATGCACAATTAATGTGCAAATCCAGCAATTTCTTAAAAATAATGAGGAGGCTAAGGGTGAGATGCTGTTCGTACACAACAAGTAGAGCAGGGTCAATTAACCAGGAAGCCCTGGAAAATTAGAACTCTCGGCATATCTTGGAAACCCAAATCAATAATGGCAATACTATTATTTTTGCAGCAAGATACGGGTCCATTCATTTCATTTTTCTTCATTGACTTTTTATATTCATCAAAGCAAGGAATGTCAATGTTAGTGAATGGAAACTGTTGTGTCCAATGACTCGATTATGTGTGTCTGTTTGCTGTTCACTGTGCTATGTGCTGTGAGTCAAGCCTGTGAATGTGGTTACAGAGAAACAAACTAAAGAGGAAGCATGGAAAGTTTACATTTAAAAACCACTGCAATAAAGCCACTGTTCACACATGCAGCCAGGCGGGTGTCATCTACACATATCTCCAAGGTGAAAAACACAATGGAAAAATGTTCATTTTTTGTCACTATTAGCTTAGCAGGAACATGACCAGATTCAGAGGAAACTTTCCTCTTTGCAATCCTAGCAATAGATTTTAATATTATTCTCAGAAGAGCACCCCTGAGTATTCCTGCGAATTTCTTTCATCTCTCACACTGACCCCTCACATGAAGTTGCCGACTTAGGGCCAATTTGTTGGCAATTTTGTGCTCGCGCTTTTTAAGGAATTATTTAACAGTGCCCAAATTACTTTCTGTAGGAAACTCACAGTCAATAGTTTGGAAGAGATTCAAGCCAGGGTACCGTAGGAGAAAGGACGGAATGTTAACCTGCAATTTAATTACCAATCAGGAGGAACAGATTCGACGCACTGAATGGGCTGATTCTGTTCCTATGTTTTCTGTGGTTGGAATTTTACGACAGCGGGATTTTATGGTCCCGCTGAGTTTAGAATGGCTCGCCGCATTTTACAGCCCTGACCCCGCCATGCCGGGGCCATAAAACTCTGGCCTATGTTCCACAACTGAATTTATGAATGGAGTGGCAAAAGTCATGAGTAAGCTAATAAAATCAGGACCAAAAGGATTAAAACGTGCAATGTGTGCCAGACTAACCCAAAATGTTTGCACTGCCACAGAAGAATACCCACAGACAAAACTTTGCAACAGTGTGGCTCTCATTATCTGATGTTTACCACCTCAGAATTCCAGCATGGAGTCAGACAGCCACTTCAGTGCAGCACTGAGGGTGTGCTGCACTGTCAGAGGATACCAAACGGATCCTATGCAACCTTTTTGTAGAAGGGTTCTCCCCAAGGTCATGGTCAATTCATCAATAATGCCTCCAAACAGATGAATTGGTCCCGCAGCACCATGCTGTTGGTGGGATCGTGCTGTAGTTACGATCCTAGTTGATGTTGCAAGTGAAGGACCAGTCAGATTCCAGTGTGAAACCTGGCTTGATAGAGCGTAACTTTCTTTTGAAGCCGTGGAGGCAAGTAACTGAACAAATTCACAGGAATCTGCTGATGAGCTTTTAACACAAAGAATAAAATGCTTATTAAACAAGAAAAATTAACTATATTGCACAAGACAAAAAGGTGGGAAAGATCTCAGTACAAACACAAGGAAGTGATTCAGATATTCACTATTTTTTCACCCCAGCTATACCTTTTACAGACACATACAAATTCAGAAAGGTAAAACAGTCTAATATATTTATCTCATGCTCTAACATTCAGGGTAAGTTTGCAGACTGTAGTCAGACAAACCACACTCCCAAAGCAGATCCTACGGGTAGAATTTTCCCCCCTCTGGGGGTTGTGCGGGGGTAGGCGCAGACCTGACGGTGCCCCTGATCTGGTCCGCGCCGCCATTTTACGTGGGCAGGTCAATTAAGGCTCACCCAGCGTGATGCGCACCTGGAAGCGCTGAGCACTCCCTGGTGGGGCTGGGGCCCCTGAGCCTGGAGTGGGCCCTTTCGCACATGCGCACAAAAGAGCACAGAAATCTGTGCTTCAGGGAAATTAGTTTTAAGTTTTAACGGTTCAATGAAGTGTTAAAAAGGAATTATGATATGTCCCCTCGTGAAACTGTCATGTGCATTAATTTAAATAAAAATTTTTTGAGAAAATTTAAAATCATTCATGAAACCCCATCCTGCCCATGGATGAGGTTCCATGAAAAATGCGAAGGCCGCCTGCGCTCTTCGCCTGCCCGCCAACCTTAAGGTTGGACGGGCAGCTCCATTAATTATTTTAATTGTTAGTCCAATGGCCTTAATAGGCCTTTGACAGTTCGGCGGGCACGCAACCAATGTCCCCGTGTGTCATTTTATGCCTTGGCGAGCGGACCCCGTCCATCCTAGCCGAGCTGAAGATCCTCCCTCATGGATTTCTCAACAATCCACTCAGATGCTTGTTACACTTTGAGCCAACCAGTCTCACTGAAAATCTGTCTTTCTCCCAAGGGTTTCCGTTATCCATGTTCGAAGAACTTGCCTTGGAATTCTCTTCAAAAGTCACTCCCACACCGGCAGCTTCAACAAGGATCCACCTCCAAGGTTTCAATCTTGCCTTCTGAGACTTCATTCCCCTGGATTTCCATATCCACTCATACCAAGCACAATTTCAGTTCTTTGCCTGTGCTGGGCAAAACACCACTGCTCCAGCAGGGTACCTGTCCTTACAGCCTGCAGCACAGAGTTACCAACCTTTGGCTGCCCTCTTGGGCCTTCTGGGCTTCCCTGAGGCCTGCTTCACTTCAAGGTTGTCCCCCACAGCTCTTTCTTTAACTTGGGGCCTTTTTCACTGCTCCTCTCATTTATCTTGACTCAATAGGATCCATCTCTGATCCCCATCTTTGTCCCTGACTGGGACTTTCTTTTGGGGCATCTTCCTGTCCCACTCCCTGGTATAGGACTCCCATCATGTCTTGGGACCTTCTTCCTGCCCTTTCCTGTGTCCTGCTCCCTGGGACACATTCAGCACAATGGTGCTCTGGTTCAGGACACCTGACCTCCAATTTCACATTGTTTCACTTGTTTGCTTCCTTTTCTTCTACACATGTGCACAGCCTAGAGAATATTAAAAATCTACGGACTGTACCAGTACAGCCCTTTCCTGGCTGGCACATGCGCAAGAGTCTGAAGGTATGTTGGGAACTGGAGTTCCAGGCCTCTGAACTCCCAAACTCAGTTTAAGGTAATTTTTTTCCTCTCTCTGAGATTCATCACACTGTGCATAAGTTGGCTGCCACGTTTACCTATACCTGTGGCCACACTATAGAAAGTAAATTATTTGCAACAATGGGCATTGAAATGCAATTACAAATCTTTCTTTTTTTTCCCCCACAGTGCCAAATGCTGAGTTCATTTACAAAGGTCAAGTGGTTTATATTTTCAACTAACTTACCGTTGGATATTTAAACTTAATTTATCACTACTGATAAATAAGGATATGGATGATTCCACCTGCTGTTTCAGCAGTTTCACAGTAAATTAATGAGATTGTTGGTCATTAACTGCCAAAAGTGACTTTACGCCAGAAAGTTATCTTTATAATGATTTATGAACCAATAAGGCTGTGGCAACATTGCTAGTTTTCAATTAGGCTAGTAGACAGTGTGTTCTATGGTCTTTCTGCTTAGTTGAGATCCATCTTCCTTCTCAAGTGGATGCAAAATAATTGATGGCTCTATTTTGAAGAAGGAGCATCCTCCCCCCTATTCTGGCCAATATTTAACCCTCAACAAACATCTTTGAAACATAGGGGAGAATTTTCTCCCCGTCAGGCGGTCCAGTCGGGAGCAGGCACAGAGCCGACGCCGCCTGCGATCAGCTGCGCGCCGCCATTTTCTGTGGGTGGGCTAATTAAGGCCTGCCCAGCATGATGCGCACCCGGTAGCGCTCAGGGCTACCTGTGCGGGTAGGGGGAGGAGGGAGAATCAGGGCCTACGCTCTTTCACGCATGCCTCAAAAGAGCGCAGAAATCTCCCTGAGGAACGGACCTGCCTCAGGGAGGATAAGTTCAGTTTTAAAGTTTAAAGTAAAGAAAGTTAAAAATCAGTTACACATGTTCTTTCATGTGACAGCGTCAGATGAGATGGGACATGTTTATGAAATGTTTAAAAATAAAATTGATAATTTAATAAACCCTTCATCCCACCCGTGCATGAGGTTTCATGAAAAATGCAAAGGCCGCCTGGGTTCTTCGTTTCCTGACAACCTTAAGGTTGGACAGGCAGCCTTGTCAAATTGCTTAATTAGTTTATTAATAGCCTTAACGGGCCTTTGACATTTCGGCAGGCGAGCAGCAGACTCCGGTGCACGCCCCGCCGAACAAAAGATCAGAATGACATGTGATGACGTCTGGACGCACGTCCGGTGTCACCGCGCGTCTTTTTACGCGTCGGCGTGCGGGCCGAACAGAAAATTCTGCCCATAAGGCCTGGTCAACGTTGTTGTTTGTGGGACCTTGCTGTGCACAAATTGCCTGTTGTATTTCCCAAATTGCAACAATACACTTCAAAAGTGCTTCACTCTTTGCAAAGTGTTTTGGGATGTCCTGTGGTTGTGAAAGGTGACGTAAAAATGCAACTTTCTTATTTCTTTCTTTAACCTACCTCAGAGTAGGTCCAGTCATGAGATAAGTATAAACTGACTATTTTTTGGGAGTGTGAAATAGGCCACTGCTTGCTTGCTCTGTTGCCTGAGTAAGAGTACTGAGAGAAGTGCTGCACTTCAAAACAAAGGTAAATGTTTGGAAATTGTCGAGAACAGGACCAGAGCTGAGAGATGGGAATAAAAAGGAGCAGCAACCTGAGCCATGAGATCAGCTGCAGAGAGCAGGACCAGAGGCAAGAGGTGGACATTCACAAGAATACCAATATAAAGGGAAAAAAACATTTTATACTGTATGTGAAGAAAGCGCTGATTGGTTGGCAAGTGGAGTTGCCATGATGAATGCACCACTGATGGTGACTGACAGTTAACTGCCAAGCATTGTTTGAAATTTAAATTAGACAGCCTGACCTTGATTGGTCCAGGCATTGCCCTGAGGAATGAATCAGTGAATGGCTGCCACTTATTTTGTTTAGCTGAAACAAGCGCAATTAGGTACATGTTCTTTCAGTCTGCAAAGAACAGGGCTCTGTACTTCCATTGTATGTATGTACATCTCTATAAATAGTTGTTTAAAAAACTAATTAAATTTATTCAGGCTATCATTAAGCAAGCAAATAAAAAAAAGACAAAGAGATAGCAGGGCAATGACTGTGTCCAGATTGCAGGGTTTGTGTTTTAGGGCTTTTGAAATTTCAAAGGGCCTGGATGATTGACACATTTATTATCCTACAGTCCAGACCTTTTTTCAAGCATAGGAGAAAGTTATTAATGGATTACTTGTTTTTAAAAACGTTTTACTTCACACACTCCACTACACACATTGGGGTTCATTGGTTCTAGAAAGTGTACAGTAGCTCAATGGGCATGGAAGTGCCATAGCTTGGCATGGGGGTATTTGGGACCTGATGTAGTCGATGGAAGGGTGGAGCTTGGCATCAGGGGCATGAGGGGCCTGAGGGGATGGGTGGGAGCGTACAGCTTGGCATAAGGGCATGAAGGACTGAGGGGGTGGGTAGGGGGCATTTGGAGGCATGTATGGGGCATGGGGAGTATTTGAAGGGCAAAGGGGTGTGAAGCTTGAGGCCTGGAGATCTTCTGTGCTTTTTTACTGGGACAAAGTCCCATGTCACTGAGGTCGGCCTTTTTAACAGCCCAACTCCACACCCAGCTGACCATGTGGCTGACTCCACACTGCTTACCGGGTCAGCTGGCCCAACTCCAGGCCATGTATGACCCCCAGCAATGAAGATCCCACCTTTGCGAGCCTTTTCTCCCGAGGCGGGTGAGCTGAGCCAGGAATTTTTCCGACTTCCCCACCCCCATAAAAGGATGAAAATCTAGGCCCCTCACTTCACTCTGTGTCTTTGGTTCAAAGTTAGAGACACTTGGAAATATAATGGAGGAGGATGGATTTCTAGATAGTTTCAACCAGAACACAGCCACACCCAGAGGAAGGCATAGGTTCAGAAAAAGGAGGATGGGACTTTTAGGGGCAAGGGTAGCAGGGATTTATGGAGATAGAGAAGGAAACCTCCACAGATTCTTATTCCTGTGTAGCATGGAAGATTGCTGGCTACCTGTGAGGACAAGGAGAATAACTATAGGGAGGACAGCACAATGCTGACCAAGGTTTAGAAGGGTGTCCAAGGTGGGGAAGAAATGTGGGAGTGATAAGCTAAAGGATTCTATGATTATGGGAAAATGGCGTCCTGTGCAGCCATGAACGAGAAACCTATGGGGAGTTTTGCCAACAGATGCCAAGCTGAGTGATAACGCATGGCAGCTGGAGAGGAATTTGAAAAGTTGTTTTGTTGGAACAAAGAGCAGGTAGGAACAGGGAAGAGAGCCTGCTAAGGGAATATCGGTGAGTAGGAGATAAATAAAAAGCGGGACCTTGAGGGTAATAACCTCTACATTATTGCCCAAGTCACGTGCAAGTTGGCATAGACGCAGCCAGATCAGGAGACTTAATGCTTGACCAAAGAGCTGGTATGGAAAAGAGGGTTCTCTTTTCATGGGACACCACACCAGTTCTGGGACAGGAAAGAGCTGCACCAAGTGAATGAGCTCCATGGGATCAGACCCATTTCCTAGTGGAAACGCTAAATAGGGAGGTGACCAAGGCTTTAAACTAGTAAGATGAGGGATGAATGTACAGGAAATGAAGTCAGCCATTAAGACAGAAATAGAATCCATATAAGTACAATTAAAAGAAGATAAGAAGCAACACACTAATTGGGATAGCTGACAGCCCACCAAATAGCAGAAGAGAATGGAATAAAAAATAAGTAAACAAATTGAGGAAATGAGTATAAAACAGAATAATAATCTTGGGAGATTTCAACTACTATGACATAATTGGCCAGAAGAGATAGTTAAAGCAGATAAAAGAATGGAGTTCCTGCAGTGTGCACAAAACTCATTACTAATCCAATATGTAAGAAGCCCAATAAGGGAGGATTCACAACTGGACCTAATAATGGGAATAAGAAAGTAAAAGTAGAATAACAAGGAGGCAATAGTGACCATAATATTGCAAACTTTAAGATAATAATTGAGAAGGACATAAGAATGATGAAAGCCAGGGTAATGGATTGGAGAAAAGACAATTTTGAGGGGCTGAGAATAGAGCTTGGAAGAATAAAATGGGCAATAATATGGGCAAACTGTGATGTAAAATAGTTACGGAACATTTAAAATGTGCTCAACAGAAAGAAAATACATGCATTTATGTAGCACTTGTCATGATCACCGGATATTTCCAAGTGCTTTACAGCCATTAATGTACTTTTGATGTAAAGTCACTATTGTAATGTAGGAATCGCAGCAGCCAATTTGTGGAGAGCATGCTCCCACAAACAACCATGTGCTAAAGACAGATAATCTGTTTTTGTGATGTTTATTGAGGGATAAATGTTGGCCAGGACAATGGGGATAGCTTCCTCGCCATCAAAGTAGAATCTTTTATATCCACCCAAACAGGTACACGGGAGCTCAGTTTAAAGCCTCAGCCAAAAAACAGCACCTCTGACAGAGCAGTGTTCCCTTAGTACTACACTGGAGTGTCAGTTTTGATTTTTGTGCTCAAATCCTGGAAACATAGAAACTAGGAACAGGAGTAGGCCATTGGGCCCTTCGAGCCTGTTCCACCATTCATCTTGATCATGGCTGATCATCCAACTCAATAGGCTGCTCCTGCTTTCTCCCCATATCCTTTGATGCCTTTCGCCCCAAGAGCTATATCTAACTCCATCTTGAAAACATACAATGTTTTGGCCTCTACTACTTTCTGTGGTTGCGAATGCCACAGGCTCACCACTGTCTGGGTGAAGAAATTTCTCATCTCAGCCCTAAATGGTCTACCCCATATCCTCAGACTGCGACCCCTGGCTCTGGACTGCCCCGTCATTGGGAACATCCTTCCTGCATTTACCCTGTCTAATCCTGTTAAAATTTTATAGGTTTCTATGAGATCTCCCCTCATTCTTCTGAACTCCAGTGAATATAATCCTAACCGACTCAATCGCTCCTCATATGTCAGTCCCGCCATTCCAGGTAAACCTTCGCTGCACTCCCTCTATAGCAAGAACACCCTTCCTCAGATAAGGAGACCAAAACTGCACACAATATTCCAGGTGTGGTCTCACCAAGGCCCTGTATAATTGCAGCAAGGCATCCCAGCTCCTGTACTTGAATCCTTTGGCTATGAAAGCCAACATACCATTTGCCTTCTTTACCACCTGCTGTACCTTTCCTTCAGAGAGTGGTGTAGGAGGACACCCAGGTCTCGTTGCACATTCCCCTGTCTCAATTTATAGCCATTCAGATAATAGCCATTCAATTAATAATCTGCCTTCCTGTTTTTGCTACCAAAGTGGATGGCATCACATTTATTCACATTATACTGCATCTGCCATGCATTTGCCCACTCACTCAGCTTGCCCAAATCATACTAAAGCATCTCTGCATTCTCCTCGCAGTTCAACTTCCCACCCAGCTTTGTGTCATCTGCAAATTTGGAGATATTACATTTAGTTCCCTCATTTAATCATTAATATATATGTTGTGAATAGCTGGGGTCCCAGCATTGATCCCTGTGGTATCCCACTAGTCACTGCCTGCCATTCAGAAAGAGACCCGTTTATTCCTAATCTTTGTTTCCCGTCTGCCAATCAGTTTTCTATCCATCTCAATACACTACCCCCAATCCCATGCGCTTTAATCATACACGCTAATCTCTTATGTGGGACTTTGTCGAAAGCCTTCTGAAAGTCTAAATAAACAACATCCATTGGCTCCCACTCACCAACTCTGCTAGTTACATCCTCGAAAAATTCCAGTAGATTTGTCAAGCATGATTTCCCTTTCGTAAATCCACTCTGTCCGATTCTGCCACTGTTTTCCAAGTGCTCAGCTATTCAATCTTTTATGTTGGACTCTAGAATTATCCCCACTACCGACGTCAGGCTGACTGGTCTATAATTCCCTGTTTTCTCTCTGCCTCCCTTTTTGAATAGTGGGGTTACATTAGCTACCCGCCAATCTGTAGGAACTGTTTCTGAGTCTATAGAATCTCAGAAGATGACCACCAATGCATCCATCATTTCCAGGGCCACTTCCTTAAATACTCTGGGATGTAAATTATCAGCCCCTGGGGATTCATCAGCCTTCAATCTCATCAATTTCCCCAACACCCTTTCCCTACTAATACTGATTTCTTTCAGTTCCTCCCTCTCACTAAACACTGTGTTCCCCAATATTTCTGGTATGTAATTTATGTCCTCCTTTGTGACAACAGAACCAAAGTTTACTTAGTTGGTCAGCCATTTCTTTGTTCCCCATTATGTGTTCCCCTGTTTCTGACTGTAAGAGACCTACATTTGTCTTCGCCAATCTTTTTATCTTCACATACCTATAGAAACTTTTACAGTCAGTTTTTATGTTCCACGCAAGCTTATTCTCACTCTCTATTTCTCCCCTCTTAATCAATCCCTTGGTCCTCTTTTGCTGAATTCTAAACTGCTCCCAATCCTCCGGTCTGTTGTTTTTTCTGGCCAATTTGCATGCCTCTTCCTTGGATCAAACACTATCTCTAATTTCCCTTGTAAGTCATTGTTTAGCCACCTTACCTGTTTTACTTTTGTGCTAGAGTGGAGTGGGGCTTGAACATAGAACCTTAAGATTCAGAGCTCAGAATGCTACCAACTGAGCCAGAAACTAACTCAGTCCAGGTAAAAATACATTCCACTAACAAAAAAACAAGCATAAGATAAAGACCATGGATGAATAGAAGACACAAGGTTAGAATTGATGGTAAAGAATGAGACATGCACTAGTGCATGAACAGCAGAGGGATGCATGAAAAGGGACAATATTAAGATGTTAGAATGGAATTAAGACAAAAGATGTGATTAGGGGAGCAAAGGGGAACTCTGAAATTAAATTGTCAAGGAACATAAAACAAAATCGTAAAGTATTTTACAGGCACATAAATAAAAAAAAGTCAAGATGGGATTAAGGCCACTTAATGATGAACAAGACAATATCACAGACAACAATAGAGAAGCAGCAGAAATATTAAGTGATTACTTTGTTTTAGTATTTACCAGGGAAACAAGACAGTTGGGCATGACATTGCAGGATCAAATTAAAAATGAGCTAATTGCTGTCGACATAAAAAGAGGAGAAATATTAATAAGCCAATCAAATGTAAAGAGGATAAAACTCTTTGGCCAGAATGTTGCATCCCCATTGGTGTCGGGTATCATGGTGGGTGTGAGCAGACAATATGGTGGTAAGGCCAAAAATCGATTTCACGATGTCATGAAACCAGTTTGCGATCATCCACTCCACCCGTCAATGGCAAGCCACATTTCCTGCTGCCAGACATCGGGAATGTCATTTTAATACATCTGCATATCATTATAAACCCTCTCACTGGAATTATCCCCCCCCACACTAGATCATCGGAGCACGTTGGCGTGACTGCACGCTGACGTATTTCACAAAAACATATAAAAGGCGTGCACGTGGCAAGCTGTACTTTGTGGGAACTCCGAGGTGAGTGCACACAATGCAGAGCAGTGCTCGCGAGGGTCGTCCATTGGACTTCAGGGTTGAGGCACCGTGCATTCAGGCGAGGGCAGAGGCAAGTCACTTTTTCCCAGCTGGCTGACAGTGTGGTGCTGGGGCATGGGCTGCACTGCATCTGAGGTGAGTTGAAGGGCAAGGTCTGATGGTAGTGCACAATCACATACAGGGATGGGGAAAGGGAAGTGGCTATGCATTAGAGAAACCTTGTATAAAGTGACCATTCTTCCGCAGCTGAAACAGTTCAGGTGCAGTCGCATTGATATGATTGGAGTCGGGCCTCTAGCTTATCTGCCCACTCACGCAAATTGAAATTGCCACCAAATGTTCCAGAGCTTTTCAGCCCTCGGGCACAGACTGCAAACTAAGGAGTGCTTTAGTGGACTGCAGAACAATTGGATGACTGGGCAAGTTGTACAATCTTCTTGTGAAAGCTGGCCATGGAGCAGTCACTGGTGAAGGTGCTCACAGCCCCTTGCAATGTCATCATTTAGATTTGGGCCAGTGTCCCCTATGGTTCCAGCTAACAGTGCAGCCTTGCAGTGCGAGTTAGGAGAATGCCTGTGCCTGAGCTGAGAGCATAGCATGCAGTCCAACAGGCAAAGCTGTTGCCAACCAGTCAGGTTGAGGGAGCAGAGAAGAGGAGAAAAGACCGACAGAGGTGCCTGGCTGGGCAGAGGGATGAGCAGCACCCTCAAGAAGGTGGGGGAGGAGGGGCAGGGGGTGGGGTCTGATGGGGCTCCTGCGCATGCTGAAGAGCCACAGCCAGCCATCACTGGTTGGCACCTAACTAGACTCAAGGTTTACAGATGCCGCTTCTCATTCCTGCTGATGACCGAGAACCAATATCGCCAATGACTGCGCATGCCCAGGGAACCGGTGGGTCACATCTGCCACCTGCTGCAGGATTTGGCGCCATAGGGACATAGAGGGCATCCACTGCTAGTGGCCGTGAAAGTAACCACAGCGCACATTTTTTATGCCAGTGACTCTTTTCACAGCTCCACAGGTGACCTCTGTGGGATATTGCAAGCCTCCACATCCAAATGCATCCAGGAGGTCACAGACATCATGTTCGCAAAGGCACACAACTTTGTGCATTCTGCCTGGGATCAGGAAAGCAGGAAAGCAATAGCGCTGGGATTTGCCCAGATCTCCGGTTTCCCACAGATGCAGAGGGCCATCGACTGCACTCACATGACTCTCAGATCTCCATGGCAACAAGTGGTCAACTATGGCAACGGGAGGGATTCAACTTGCTGAATGTTCAGGTGGTGTGCAACCACCACAAAAGCATCCTACAGATTTGCACATGGTTCCCAGGGAACGTCCATGACTCCTATATTCTCGGTAGTTTTCAGATCCTTGACAACTTCCAGGGTCCACAGAGGCTGCAGGGTTGGCTCCTCGGGGACAAGGGCTACCCACAGAGGATGTGGCTGATGACACCCATGTGGTGACCTCAGATTGCAGCAGAGAGAAGGCATGACAAGGCTCATGCTGCAACTTGCACTTTTGTGGAGCAAACCAGCGGAATGTTGAAAATGAGGTTCCAATCCTGGACCGGTCTGGTGGAGCCCTGCAATATAGCCCACGGAGGGTATCACGCATCATTGTTGCTTGCTGCACTCTTCACAACCTGGCACTGTAACAGGGAGAGGGCCTGGCTAAGGAGTTGATGGGGAGCTGCACATCTCCTCTGATGGGGATGAGGGTGATGAGGTCCTCCAAGGCAAGGATGCCGGCAATGAGGCCATTGCAGTGGCTGAACGAGGCAGGCATACTCAGAAGGCCGGTATAGCTGCTAGATTTGTGGAGGGTGATGATGACAAGCAGTTAGGAGACACCATAGATCTTCACGTTGCATCTGTGAATGTTTGACTCCTGTCTGGCTGATGGCAACAAACATACCCTCTGACATAAGACTCCTGTCATGTAGATGCAGCGGATACCCATAGTCTCTACATTCCAGGAGGTTGATGACGACATGCAGCAGGGACAATCCACAGCTCCTCACATAGTTTATGTGAATAGCTGATTCCTGTCTGGTTGATGAGAGGTCGCTTGTGCTCTGTGAACAATGTCATATCATGGAGGTGCAGTGGGGAAACTTTAATTTCTCCTGATCTTATGGCATCCTTCCTGAGCTGAATTCTTCAGGACAACACTGACACTGGACCCAGATGCTGATGAGATGCGGGGCCAGCAACACTTCAAAGGTGCTGAGAGCACACAGAGGGAATGACAGAACTATGTGCCACTGGCCCAGGACTATCCGGCAGCAACGATAAACCCCATTGAGGTGCAGGCATGACTGGTGTGTCCAGTGACTATGAAGGCACACCATCCATGAGCTGGGGAGATTGCACCAGAGAGGGAAGAGGCCCTCGAATGAAACACCTTCCTTTATCATTTGCAGGAACCAAGGTTCACATCTGAGTGACACAAACACTGCTCATCAGAACAAGGAACCATAGGTAAGGAGACAGCCTTGGGAGCTAATTTAAAAAATTGAATAATATGCAAAAGTAATTAATACTCTTACTCAGACTGTGCAACTACATCTTGTTAACCTTCCTAACCCTGCCACTAGGCCTTGGTACTCCCTCAACATCCACAGCAGAGGTGGAGGCAGCCTACTGACTGTTATGCCCTGTCTCTGATAACTTTGACAGGCATCCTCTGGAGGGCCGAGACCTGGAGGGCCCTGGCCTACTTTCGGGGGCTTGCTGTGTGGCAGAGGCACCCTCCTCGGCCTGTGGAGCTGGAGCTACTGGGTTGCAGGAAGAAGAGCTTTGGATGGGCTGCACACTCCCGGGGTCAGCTGGGTGCATGGCCTCAGGATGTGCACCCGCTGATCCTGCTCCCTATGGGTGCCTGACTTCTTGAGGAGAAGGGGAAGCTGGAGTGAGTTCAAGATGCCCCGCACCCCTCTCGCATTGACATAGTTGAAGGCCAACTATGGTGTCAGCGATGGAGTTCAGCCCATGCAGCAGTGCAGGACTGATGTCCTGGAAGAAGGTCTCCATGGCGGCCGCCATCCTACTAGTGTTGACCTCAGTGCATTGTCACGCTGGTGCTATCGCCTCAGACAGAAGGCAGATGGACTCCTCCATCATGCCTTGCAGCCTGAGGAGTGCAGCGGACATCCCTTCCTGATGTTCCTGAGCTTGCCTTTGCAGCTGCAAAAACTGAGGTGTGACTGAAACCTGAAGCTCCTCATCTGAGTTGGACTCAGCACATTTCTGGCCACCAGCAATCCTCCCAATGCCAGAAACGTGGCAAGTCCCTGCCACCTGCTGTGGATTAAACAGTGCGATGTGCGCAGGTTGTGACCTTGAGGCTACCCTAGAACTAGGTCCCACCAAGGTGTGTGTCTCTGCACTGGTGGTGGGTGTGGGTGAGCACTGTGATGGGCTTTCAATGAGGGTGTCATCAGATTCTTCCTCTGAGGTGTCTTCGGGGATTGAGTCGAGGAACTGGCTCATGAACCCCCTCAGCTGCTTCCCAGATGTGCCTGCAAAAGCAAGGAGAGGTAATTAGTGGATGGTAGGGGACTGCGGAACGGGGGAAGTGACTCACGGCGTGGTTGTCTGATGGATGTTGCACTGCTGGATCCTCGCTTGGTTGAGCTCATCGTCAGCACAGGAATGGTCCAGATCATCGCCGGCCAGCTGGATGACTCTATTTTCAAAGTTCATGAGGACTTTGATTTCAGGCATTCTTCCACCAGTCTGCTGTGTGCCAACTTGTCCTGCATAAATACAGATGGAGAGTGTGTAAGCAGGACACCTGCCAGGCCAGATGATAAGGATGCCTGGCACGTGTGGGTGGTGAGTGGCGCCATGGACAGGATGAGGTCACAATCCGAAGAGCAGATGAAATTGCGTGTGAGAGAATGAATGATGATGTCTCTTGAACTGGTAGTGAGTGAGGTCTCTGTGGATGTGTGCTGGGCTTGTGAGTTTGTGAGTTGAGAGTGATAAGAAGAGTGACTTACCCTGGTGGAACGGAGGAGATCATTCATCATTCATCCTCATTTGGCATTGGGTGCATGTCCTCTTTTGCAGCGTGTTGGCACTGACCACCGCTGCCACTGCCTCCCATGCAGGATTGGCGACCCTGCTTGCTGGCCTGCGCCCAGAGCAAGGGTGGAGGACATCGTGACAGGCCTCCACTGCACCCAGTAGGCGCTTCAGGAATGCGTCACTAATTCTGGGGGCAGCATGTTTCCTCCCGGCCATCAGTTCCCAGCAGCTTCCTACCCCTTGAAGAGTGCTAGGTCTTTGCAGGGGCTGTCTTCAAATACGGCACCAGGTTTACTGAAGACCTGAGGTGATGGCAGGGAGGGTGAATCAGAGGACACCCTGTCGGCAATCTGGCATGTTTCCCGGGAATTCATCGCTAATTAGGCGGGAATTAATTTTGCGATACGGCGTGAGACACACCATTGCGGCCAGCGGGTAAAACATCCTTTTTTCAGCCCACTACCACACTTACTGCCAGTCTGGGATGATTCCGTCCTTTGTCTGGAAAGATTATATCTACATATTTTAAAGAAATCCAGGGAAGAGATAGCAGAAATATTGCCACAATTTTTTAATAATCCATTCGTGAAAGGTACAGTGTCTGAAGACTATATTTAATGTTATATCTACATTTAAGAAAGGAGATGGGACATGTCAAGCTGATTGATCCCTCGACCTTATTGGTAGGAAAAATAATGGAAGTCCTAGAATTAAAATTCCTGGAATTATAATGAGAGAATAGAAGGACAGTAAGGAAATAAAGATTGATGTGGAGCACAGGGTGATTGCAGGCTGAGTGCTTTATAAGCAGAGCGCTGAAGGAGGGAATTTGGTGCAAGTGGGAATTCATTGCAGATGGGGAAGAAGGTGCTGCTTTTTATTCTTTTTGTTTTACCTGCAGAAGCTGTTTTTTTTTTTTTCCTTTTGTCTCTAAACTAGGAAATTGTATCATACTGTCACATCTAGGTGAAATGGTGGTATAGTGGTAATGCCACTGAAATAGTAATTCAGAGGACTGGACTAACACCCTGGGAATGTGGGTTCCAATCCTGCCATGGCAACTGGCATAATTTAAACCCATTAATTAAATTTGGACTATAAAGCTAATCTCAGTAATGTGACTATCATAAACGTTGTCGATATTGGTTAAAAAAAATGGCTTACTAATGCCTGTAAGGGAAGTAAATCTGCCGTTCTTACCTGGTCTGACCTACATGTGACTCCAGACCCACAACAATGTGGTTGACTCTTAATTACATGCTGCCCAGCAAATTGCTCAGTTTGAAGGCAATTAGGGATGGACAAGAAATACTGGTGGCCTTGCTGGCAATGCCCACATCCTATAAAAGAATAAATAAAATTACTTCACTAAATTAGTAATGATATAACTAATCAAATAAATATATCAAGTTAGTTAGACAAGCAGAGTAGGTGGTGTACCTTCATTGCAACCTGTGGGAGTTTGTGGAGAACATTGTGATCTTGGTTAATCATATTAAGCAATTAAGCAGCTGCAGCTTGAGTAACATTGGTTCAGAGTTGTTAAGCTGGAGACCAAACAGCAGATTTTGTGAGGCATCAGGGAGGGGGGAAGAGGAGAGATACTTGGCCACTTTGTTCCAGGAAGCAGTCACATGCCTTAAATTAGGTAGGAGTTTGGAGTTGGCCAATGGCCTGAGACAAGATGTATCTAAAAGTCAGGCAGGTATGGGAATCCATGGTGTTGTGATGGAAGATCCTCAGTCCTTGACTTTGACCAAGGTGTATGAGGTACTTGTTACCTGTGTGGGTGAGAATAAAGACTGCAGGGTGGGTGGGAAAATGGGGCATTGCCTCAAGAAGTGGAAGGACTAAAATGGAATGTGTAATGATAGGGAAAATATAGTCAGGGGAATAGATTCTGTTCCCTACAGTCCCGAGTTTGACAAATTTTGTCGAGAAAGGTCAAATGAAGCACATTGACAAGAAACAATAAGTTGGAAAATCCTCTCTCAGTTTTGGCACTTAATCATAAAGGTCAAGAAAATGACTTTATCTTGATTTAAAATTACAGGCAGATTAAAGGAATTCTCTAGATCTTAAGTCAAGTGCAATAAATTAGATGAGTTCTTGGAGCTGCTGTCTAATTGTTATTTCACCATTCCAAGTGTTTACATATATATGAACATATGAATTAGGAGCAGGAATAGGCCATTCAGCCCCTCGAGCCTGCTCCACCATTCAATAAGATCATGGCTGATTTGAATATAACCTCAGCCCACATTCTTGCCTACCCCTGATAATCTTTCACCCCCTTGTTAATTAATAATCTAGCTCTGTCTTTAAAATATTCAAAGGCTCTGCTTCCACTGCCTTTTGAAGAAGAGTTCCAAAGACTCATAACCCTCTGAGAGAAAAAAATTCTCCTCATCTCTGTTTTAAATGAGCGACCGCTTATTTTTAAACAGTGGCCCCTAGTTCTAGAATCTCCCACAAGACGAAATATCCTCCCCACATCCACCCTGTCAAGACCCCACAGGATCTTACAGGTTACAATTAAGTCACCTCTTAATCTTCAAAATTCCAGTGGATACAAGCCTAACCTGTCCAGCCTTTCCTCATAAGACAACCCGCCCATTCCTGGTATTAGTCTAGTAAACCTTCTCTGAACTGCTTCTAATGCATTTACATCTTTCTTTAAATTAGGAGACCAGTACTGTACACAATACTCCAGATGCGATCTCACCAGCGGCCTGTATAACAGAAGCATTACCTCCCTACTGTTGTAATCAATTCCCTCTCAATAAATGATAACATTCTATTAGCTTTCTGTTGTAGGGTGGCTGAGTTGTACTATTAGTAATTGCAGACACTTCTTAAGTGGAAACACTACGTTTATTTACAATATACTGAGTAGCAGCTACACATGTGCTTTCAACTCCAACTCTATCTCTACACTGTCTGCCGGGGTAGCCCACTCCACCCTCCTATTGGTTATTTCCTAGCAAGTATAATTCTTAAAGGTGCATTACACACTAAATAAAACCATAATCACTTCACTTTCCTCACCTGCTGTGCCTATCAGTTTAGGTAGTGTTCCTACTATTATATTGCTATTATATTGCTATTAACCTATTGATTAATTCTTTTTGGTTAATGAGCCTTTATCATATTTGAAAGTTTATGTGAAATCTATTGAGAGTCTCCATTTACTTTTGACAAGCATATGAAAATTTTATGGCACCATAAGATAGCCCGATACCTAATTGCACTTACCAGTCCAGATTGCTACTGGTTACTAAAACATTTTCAAGAGTTTCAGGGGAACATTAACACACTTAAAGGTCTAAGAATTCAAATTCAAAAGACGCGCATTCTCTCAGTTCCTCCACCTCCGATTCATCTGTTCAGATGATGCCACCTTCCAAAACGCGCTCCTCACATGTCTTCATTTTTCCTGAAATGAGGGCACTCCGCCCACCCCACTGTGGTTGACAGGGCAGTCAACCATGTCCGACCTATTTCCCGCATCTCTGCCCTCACCCCTTCCGCTCCTTCCCAGAATGAGGAAATGGGACCCCTTGTCCTCACTTTTCACCCCACCAGCCTCCGCATTCAAAGAATCATTCTCCACCATTTCCGCCACCTCCACCATGATGCCACCACAAAACACATCTTCCTCTCACCCCCCCATCAGAATTCTGAAGGGACTGTTCCCTCCGTGACACCCTGGTCCACTTCTCCATCACCCCTAAATCCTCATCCCCTTCCCACAGCATCTTCCCATGCAATTTCAGAAGGTGCAACATCTGCCCCTTTACCTCCTCCATCCTCACCGTCCAAGGCCCCAAACATTCCTTTCAGGTGTAGCAGTGCTTCACTTGCACCTCCTTCACTTTGGTGTACTGTATTAGCTGGTCCCAGTGTGGACTGCTCTACACTAGAGAGACTAGAAGCAGACTGGTTGACCACATAGTGGAACATCTTTGCTCAGTCCGCAAGCATGACCCAGAGCTTCCTGTCACTTGCCATTTCAGCTCACCATCTTGCTCTCATGCCCACATGCCTGCCCTTGGCCTGCTGTAATGCAAACCAGAGGAACAGCACCCCATCTTCTGATTAGGCACTTTACAGCCTTCCGGACTCAGCACTGAATTGAACAACTTTAGACCATGAACTCTTTCCTCTATTCTCACCTCTTTTTTCTTTTTTTTTCCTTTTTTAATTTTATTTTTTACGTATTAATTTTTATTTATTTATTAATTTTTAAAATCCTTTTCCCCCAATGCCCCCACCCAAACCCCCTCCCCCACCCAACAGTGCCATCTGTCACTTGTTCTTATATTGTGCTTTTACAGAGGACTTGTTCTACTATTAATACATTCTGCTTTCTTACCTTTGTGCCACTATCAGCACCTTCTTTAGTCTTTACCACTAGCATTAACACTCCCTTTGTCTTGTGTCCATAACATCTTTGTCAATCTCCTTAGCTGTCACCTATCCCTGACCTTCTTTCTTGCTCCACCTGCTCCACCCCCTCTTACATAGTGTAAAATCCATCATATTTCTACTGCTCTTTAGCTCTGAAGAAGAGTTATGCGGACTCCCCAAGGGGTACACTTGCTACATTAACCCTGTTTCTTTCTGAACAGATGCTGCCAGACCTGCTGGGTTTTCCAGCATTGCTTGTTTTTATCTTAATCAAACTGTTATCTTCTTTTCAGAAGCTTGTTTGAGAAAATCAGGCCTCTCATTCAGGCACCATAAGTGGGGTCTCACCATATGGCAGAATACTTGACATGGCTCTGGTTGTAAATAATGAATTACTTTCTTCAATGTGATTCACATTGTTAGAGCAGCATTATCCTTCCACAAATCAGCTGCAGGAAACTGGGCACATAGCAAATAAAAACAGAATGCTGGAAATTTTCAGCAGAGAGAAGCGGAGGCCCAGATTTTCACTATGATGGAAAGGCTCTTTATCATGAAAAATATACCGGAAATGACCAAAATTTCTAAGTTCTGACCCCCCACGCCCCCCCGGATCTGGCATTTTCCATCTTCACAGAGGCAGGACTGGAGTTGGGCTGGGGCTTGTGCATGAGGGATTAGCGGAGGCACTTGGCCATTTAAGCCGCCAATTGCCTACACTGAAGTGGGATTTTGGCAGGCCAGGAGTGTAAACCAGAGTGTGTACATTAGGCCAGGTAAGAGGAGGCCTGAACTTGATGGATTCATTTAGATAGTTAGGAGAGATAAGGTGCTCATTTGGGATTATTAAGTGTGAGCATGATTATGCACAAACTCATTGGAACTGTCAAGCAGCCAAGGAACTGTCCATATGTCAAGGAAGTGTCAAAGCTGTCACAGAAGTGCCCAAGGAGACTAGGTGAGTTGGCATGGAGGGGATAAGGGCTAAGGGTGGTGGATGGGGGGCATGAGTTGCCATAGGTTGGTATGGATGGGGCATAGGAAGTGTGTGGGGGGTGAGGGTTGGAGGGATTGTTTTTTGTTTTATTATTTAATTTATTTATTTACAGAGTGCCAGAGCACAGAGGCAGGCCTTAAGCCTAGCCCACCTCCACACTCATTCCGAGGTCACCTGTCCAAATTATTATTTCAGCCTACCTCTTCTGTTCTTTTGTTTTAGCATCTTTAGTATTTTGCTATTGAGCACATAACAGAACTGAGCACACTGCACATCTTTGCTGGTGTCAAGGATTCACAAATTCAGCCTAATGTTGCATTTGTTGAAGAACAAAACTGGTTTAATGATGCTCAATCTCTTTGAACTGGCACTATTATTCAATTGTCCATTCTACTGTTGTGCAAATAAGAAATGAAAAGAAATCCAAAACTGCATATGTCAAAGCTTTATTATCTTTTGCTATTTTTAAAGTGGACTTTCTGCTGAACCAAAAAGATGGCTGCTACACGTCACATGTCCGCAGCATTGGCCTTTTGTTCTAGAAGCTACCCACTGGAGTTAAAAAGAACAAAAGAATCCTCCTCATCATCATGGAATTTCATATCCAATTGTAGGGACATTATAATCACAAAACCAGGAAACTCACAGATCAAAAATTGTTACTCCTGCAGAGTTGCTAACAGACCCATCTCACACCTGAGACTGTCTAGGTCAATTTCAAAAAGGGAGCATAGTGGGAACAATGGACATTGTTTACATCTTGATAAGCTTACCCATCTGCAGAGTCAGGGGGTCTGCCCTGTGAGTGGCTTTCCGACACAAGATCCACAATATGGATGGAAACTCTTTCAAAAGATAATGGCTGGGACCAAAAGCAATTCCAGACAATAGATAAGGCCACATGACTTAAGTGGCTATTTTTAAATCACTTTATTCCTTTAAGAACTGAGTAACCCTCAGGTTGCTGTTTTAACACCAACTTGAAAGGACTCCAGCAGACATCCAAGGGAACCAAATAGCCAGCTACCACCTTTCAACTCCTCCAAGTCTGTTTGGCTT
Organism: Carcharodon carcharias; assembly: GCF_017639515.1. Classification (NCBI taxonomy): domain Eukaryota; kingdom Metazoa; phylum Chordata; class Chondrichthyes; order Lamniformes; family Lamnidae; genus Carcharodon; species Carcharodon carcharias. Next base: position 143,572,975 of record NC_054477.1, read on the forward strand.
TTAAAAAGTCTCTGATCATCACCTGCCAAACGGTCTGAGCACAGAAAATCTAAAATGCTGCATCATCATTCATTTCATGGGTTCTCATGCTGTTGTCTCCAACTATAAACTCCACCATGAAGGAAACACCCTCTGTACTTTGGTTTCTCTGACTTTGAAAATCATGTGAACTAATATTCATTTCTGTGGTTCTTTAATTGTTGTTGCCCATAGTTATAAATCTTCCTCTTTTCTACCCCCCCCTATTGTATATGTGTGTGTGTGTGTGTTGTGTGTATATGTGAGGTTGCGACTATAACCACGCCCCCCCCCACCACTCCCTCCCCACCACCCCACTATCCCCCACCCCGGGTTTGAATGTGAATAAACTAACCTTCTGCGTTAATCATAGTGCAAGTTTGCTGCAAATGATTATTAAATTGAATTACGCAAATTGAGGGAAAGGAAGAATACAGCACAGCCTACTTTAAAAATAATTCAAAAACACCTTCTTATGGACAGAAAGGGAAAGGATAAGGTAGTTCAGTTTCTCTCTCTCCTGTCCATAACACTCTTCTTTCAGATCACAAAGGATGTTACATGGTGAAACATTTTAAGCAATCTGCAGAAGTTAGGGTAATATCACATCTTAGGAAGGATACCAACATCTTAGAGGCGGTTCAGGAGAGATTGCTGGAATATGAAGCCAAACTAGTTAGTAGACAGATATTAAGATGTTTATTGGAATCCATGCACCTGAAAATATGAAAAGGGTGTAATCTCTTCCCTGGTCATCATGAGAACCCATAATGTACTTGCATAATCATGGGGAGGATTTTTCCCTTGTTGGGCGGGCTCAGTGGGTGTGGGTGGGACAGGCAGGAAGCCGACTGCCGCCCGCAATCGAGGCCGGACCGGGATGTCACACTGGCAGGCCAATTAAGGCCCGCCCAGTATGAAAGGTGAGCAGCAGCGCTTAGCACTGTCTGTGTGGGGGTGGGGGGAAGGCAAGAGTGAACTTCACGCATGCGCACGGGTGTGCACTGGAAAAGCTCTTTGAGGCACAGATCTGCCTCAGGGAGATGAATATTTTTCAAAATAAAAAATAAAGATTTCTAAAATATTATGAAACATGTCGCCTCATGTGACCCTGTCACATGAGCAAGAACATGTTATTAATTAAATGTTAAAACTTTTATTTTATTTTTATTTGCTGTTGGAAACCTCATCCCGACTGTGGATGAGGTTTCCTAAAAAATGCAAAGGCTGTAAGGTTGGGCAAGCAGTGAAAAGTTTATTACATTTTTAATGGCATTAATAGGCTGTTAATTGTCGGCGAATGCACTGCTCTTCATCAAAACAGACTGATTTGCTAATGAGTTTTACTTATTACTTAAGAAAAGACCCAGAATACTTCTGGGGTATATTACCCCAGAATACTTCAATATTCTGTAAAGCAGTTGAGCCACTTGGGGGACAGGCTTTGAGAGCAACTTGTGATTTTGTTTCTATTCTTAGAATGGACAGCCCCTTGCGCTATTGTGTAGGAATTGAATTGCAGACTTGCATCATCCATGTCAGAGCCATCGATTTCCATGGGGAAAGATAATAGTCAATAATGCAGGCATATATTGCAACCCCAGATTGGAAGCAGCAAACTAAAACTTTGCTAATTTTCCCAGAACTACCTGACCTTCTAATATCCCAACATGGCTGTCAAGAAGCACATGCTTATTCATGGGATGTGGGCTTCACTGGCTCAGCCAGCATTTATTGCCCATCCCCAATTGCCCTCATTCATAGACCATTTTAAGAGTCAACAACACTACTGTGTGTCTGGAGTCACATGTAGGCCAGACCAAGGAAGGACAGCGGATTTCCTTCCCTAATGGACTTCAGTGAACCAAATAGGTTTTCATAACAATCAGCAATGTTTTAATGGTCATCATTAGACTTTTTAATTCCAGATTTTTATTGGATTCAAATTCAACCATCTGCCGTGGTGGGATTCAAACCCAGGTCCCCAGAGCATTATTCCTGGGTTTCTGTATTACTGGTCCAGTGACAATACCATTATGCCATCACCTACCACATGTATTTCTGGGTGCTACCTCCACATTGCTGAGGGAAAGAAATGACATCCAATGGTCATGTCTAAAAAAGGCATTAGGCTCAATTCATTTATCAATTAAGGGGCCTAATGATTGTTTGAAGTCACCAGCTGTGATTTCTGGCATAATTATTTACCTTAATATGGAACTGGGGGAGTAGGAGTGCTCCTTTTTGCAAACTTGCTACCCTATCTTGAGTTGAACTTCAAAACCTGTACCCTATTCATCACTGAGGCTCCCTTTTTCTGCCTCCATATTATTGCTATTCTCTACCCTGCCTCAGCCCATCTACTGCTGAAACCCTCAAACATGCTCTTGCTATCTCCAAACTTGAATATTCCAATGGTCTCCTGGTCTGCCTTCTATCTTCCACCTACCCTAAACTTCAGCCCATCAAAACCTCTGTGGCCTGTGCTCCACATCTTACTCACAACAATTCCTGCTCATCCAGTACCCCTCTGCTCACTGACCTACATTGGCTCCAGGTTGACCAATGCCTTAAGTTCAGAATTCTTATTTTTGTATTCCAATGCTTCCATGGCATCAACCTCCTTGTCTCTAAAACTTCCCCCAGCTCTACAATCCTCATTAAGCTCTGAGTTCCTCCAGTTCTGGCCACTCCTGAATTTGCTTTGTCTAAACTTTGATGGCTGTCAGCTTCAGCTACCTGTGACATGAACTTTGGAATTCCCTCCCTAAACCTCCCTGCCCCTCGACTCTCTCTCTCTTTTCCTTTAAGATATTCCCTAAAACCTAACTCTTTGGCTAAGCTTTTGATCAGCATGCTGTTTTCCTTGTGTGGTTCAGTATGAAGTTTTATCTAATAACACTCCTGCAATGTGCATTGGTAGATTTCACTATGTTAAAAGCACTATATAAATGCAAGTCATTGTTGGCAGTCAGATTCTCCCACACAGCACAAAATACAGCTCACTGTTCTCCTGACTATAAGCTACACATTTGTATTCTTTGCATTAATATTAATGATTACAATGCATAATGTTTTTTTATTTACAGTACAAGAATGTACATCTTTTTTGACAGTTATAAGAGCAAAGTGTGTTTTAAGGTTTTAAAAATAGATGTTTAAAATGCAAAGTAGGCTGACCATCATTTCAAAGAAATAAGCAGAAAGAGTAATGTTTGATTGTCTCCCCTCATGATACCTTGCTTTATTGATTTTAATGATATTAACACCTGAAGCAATTTGAAAATAAAATTTAAATCTACCTATCCTCAAATCCAAATAATTGCCCAGCTATCTCTGGAGAATTGTCATAGGAAATATGGACAAATGCAATAGCCAGTAAATTTTATTGTACCTGTTTCGCATGGAATCATATCTAACAATTCTGCAATTGGACAGCATTTGCTGAACAATCCTGAGTGTGCTAAGAATTAAACTAACAACCAATTTAAGATTATCTCTCAGGCTCTCAACAATGTGGCTCACTTAAGCTTGCTAGAAGCTACTTGTATTCATTCACAGTGACATGTCCTTTGCAGGCAAAGAGAACATGTCCAGGCATCACAGCTTTTTTGTATTAAGTAAAAGCATGGGGGAACAAATAGTTCCTTGGTGCATTCTCCATGACAATGCCTTGACCAATCAGGGTCCACTTGCCGACAAATCAACATTGTTTTCTTATGTAGCATAAATTGTCACTCCCTTTGAAATTTGGCATTCTGCCCCGATGAGTGCAGGAGGAAAAGCTTCAATAACATGTCTCTTTTCTTAGCACAGTTGCTTGATACTGTTCCTTAATATGTATGAAAATACATAATGCTGGATACGCTCAGTAGGTCAGGCAGCATCTTTGAGAGAGAAATGAAGTTAACATTTTGGGTTAGTGACATTACATCAGAACCATATGGTTCCTTATAAACAAATTCATATCACATATCACAATTCACATGGATAATTATTCAAATACAAATTAAACCAAGCTTCTGCATTTTACGAATGATGATATGGTTGACATGGCAACTAAATTTTGGTTAGATATCAACATTCCACATTGAAAGTACTAGTTTGACACAGCACAAACATTTCCCAATTGAGGATTTTGTTGAAACGTTGTTCAAGTCTCTGTTCTCAGAACAGGTTCTCCTTTCTTTAACATAGTTTCTGAGCATCTCTATAATCTACTTATTTCCAGTTGATGGTGGTGTGTCACAGTTCACTCAATGAGTCCAAGTTGCTGTGGCAACATGCAATTTTTGTATGCATTTTGCAGCCTGGAGTTATGGATAGCGATATTAGAGGCTACAACATGCTTTCCATCACATAGATGACTGGGAAACAGTCCTAGTCTTACTGCCTGCCATTAGCATGTGTTTTACAGGTAAATACCCAACCTGTTTGGCCACATTCATGAATGCAGCATTCCTGGCCATGAAGTCCTGGATTGAGACTCTAACATGAAGCATCTGGCTCAGATGTCTGAATGCTACCTATATGCAGCCGGTACTGGGAGCTCAAACAGCTATTATAATATGAGAACACCTGCATTCCAGAGGAAACATTGCTTGATAGACAGCTTAGGTTCTCTGATCTCAGTGGTCAATTCACAATGCTTGCTTTCCCTAGTTAAGTGTTGTGTGACACTAACACAATGCTAAATGGCATAGATTTTAAACAGATCTAGCAAGTGAAAGCTGAGCATCCATGAGGTGATGTGGGCCATCAGCAGCAGCAGAATTGTATACAACCACAATGTGTAACCTTATGGACCGACATATCCCCCACTCAATCATTACTGTCAAACTGGGCGATCAACCCTGGTTCAATGAAGATTGCAGAGATACATGCCAGGAGCAGCACCAGGCATACCTAAGAATGAGCGCCCACATGGTGAAGCTACAACACAGGACTACTTGCATGTCAAACAGTGAAAGCAACATGCAATAGACAGGACCAAGTTCTGCAGTCCTGCCATATCTAGTCCTGAATGGTGGTGGACAATTAAACAACTAACTGGAGGAGGATGCTCCACAAATATCCCCGTCCTCCAGGATGGGGGACCCAGCACATCAGTGCAAACAAGGTTGAAGTATTTGCAACAATCTTCAGCCAGAAATGCTGAGTCGGTGATCCATTGTGGCCTCCTTTTGAGGTCCTCTGCATCACAGATACCAGTTTTCAGTCGATTCATTTCACACAATGTTGTGAAGATGTTATTGTTTTTAATATTTTTGGAATATGGTGGTATTCTGTAAAAAAAGGCTGGGGGCGGTGGGGGTGGCGGGGGATGGTGTGTGTGTGTGTGTGTGTGTGTGTCTGTCTGTGCATGTGTATCGATGATTAAGATTTACATTACAAGTAGAGACTTGGCTTTTCAGCTGTTAAATTTCAAAGGGGAGTTTAGAAGTGATAAGGGATTTTTATAACTCACAATGATTTTGTAAGTAAACAAGGGAAGGTTATTAAATTTTATTTGACCCAAAAGTGGCAGCAATCAGAAAAAATGAAGGATTTTTCCACTTTTGACAAGTTGAGTTCAAAGAGGTGCTTAGGACAATGGAATCTAAGATGAAACTGGAAAAGGATATTGAAGGAAAAATGTTGAGCTGAGTTATGTGGCTGTGTGGGAGAGATATCCTGAGACCAGATGTGAGCTGGGAGAAGGTGTGAAAGTTGTGAGTTTGAAGCAGCCACCGAGTTTTCAATCTTGAGAAGTCTTTGCTTTCAGAAAGCAGCCTGTTTCTGAAGCTTTCTGTTGGATTTCCACAGCAGAATGCAAGAGAGGGAGAAGTTGTGTGGTGTACAGCAGTTTTGGCCCTAGGTAATATTACTGGATTTTTATAGTAAGAATCTATAAGGAAGGTGTTGCCAAGTAGTTTATTTGTGTGTTCTGACCAAGTGGGATTTTTGGGAGGGATGTTTTGTAGGACTGTTGTAACTCTGTAATTTTGATCTTGTATGCTTAGATTTTTTATCTCATTAATAAATCTTTTAATGTTTTCATTTTAAAAGGTGGTATTGGAGTACTATGTTCCTGGAATCAGTAGCTTTCCCCTCATTCTCAAAATACCAAACAAAAGTTATGATCAGGAAAGCAAGTTTCCATCTGGGATTTAGCGTGCTCAGCGAATAACATTGGCTATGGTCTTAACAATATCAAGAAACAGCTGAAGGCATTGGACACTGCAAAAGCTATGAGCCCTGACAACATTCTAGCAATAGTACTGAAGACTTGTGCTCTGGAACTAGCTGCACCCTCAGTAAAGCTGTTCCAATAAAACTAAAAAAACTGGCATCTGCCTGGCAATATGGAAAACTGTCCAGGTATGTCCTGTCTGCAAAAAGCAGGACAAATCTAACTCGGCTAATTACCAACCCCTCAGTCTACTCTTGATCGACAGCAAAATGATGTAAGGGGTTGTCAACAGTGCTACCAAGTGGCACTTACTCAGAAATATTCTGCTCACTGATGCTCTGTTTGAGTTCCACCAGGGCCACTCAGATCCTGACCTCACTACAGCCTTGCTGTAAACGTAGACAAAAGAGCTGAACTTCCGAGGTGAAGTGAAAGTGACTGCCCTTGACATCAAGGCAGCATTTGACCAGTGTGGCATCAAGGAGCCCTAGCAAAACTGGAGTCAATGGGAATTGGGGAAAACTCTCCGCTGGTTGGAGTCATACCTAGCACAAAGGAAGATGGTTGTAGTTGTTGGAGGTTAATAATCTTAGTTTCAGAATTTCACTGCGGGAGTTCCTCCGGGTAGTGTTCTGGTGCCAACCATCTTTAGTAGCTTCGTCAATGACCTTTCCTCCATCATAATGTCAGAAGTAGGGATGTCCGCTGATGATTACACAATGTTCTGTATCATTTGCGACTCCTCGGATACTGAAGCAGTCTATGCCCATATGCAGCAAGACCTGGACAACATTCAGGCTTGGGCTGATAAGTGGGAAGTAACACAAGTGCCTGGCAATGGCCATTGCCAACAAGAGAGAATCCAACCATTCCCCTTGACATTCAATGCCATTGCCATCGCTGAATCCCCCATTATCAACATCCTGGGGGTTACCAATGACCAAAAATTGAACTGGACCAGCCATACAAATACTGTGGCTACAACAGCACATCAGAGGCTGGGAATTCTGCAATGAGTAACTTGCTTCCTGACTTCCCAAAGCCTGTCCACAGTCAGAATGTGATGGATTATTCTCCATTTGAATGAGCACAGCTTCAACGACACTCAAGACGCTCGACACTATCCATGTCAAAGCGACCTATTTGACTGACATGCCATTCAACATCTTCAGCATCCGCTCCCTCCACCACGGACGCACAGTGACAGCAGTGTATACCATCTACAAAATGCACTGCAGCAACTCACCAAGGCTCCTTCAACAGCACCTTCCAAACCCACAACATCTACAACCTAGAAGGACTTGGACAGCAGGTGCATGGGAACACCATCACCTACAAGTTTCCCTCCAGCCACACACCATCCTGACTTGGAACTATATCGCCGTTCCTTCACTACCGCTGGGTCAAATTATGGAACTCCCTTCCGAACAATGCTGTGGGTGTACCTACACCACATGGACTGCAGCAGTTCAAGAAGGCAGCTCACCACCACCTTCTGATGGACAATTAGGGATGAGCAATAGAAATACTGGGCTAGCTGGTGACACCCACATCCCGTGAAAGAATAACAGAAAAAGTAGTTTCAAGGGCTTATGGCTTGTGGTTTTTGAAACTTCTAAGGGCTTGGATGATTGGCACTCTTATTAGCTTGCAGTCCAGAATTGTTTTCAAGCACAGGAAAGAGTTATCAATGGATTATTCCATTTATTTACACATCCCACTATACACTATGGGATTCATTGGTTCTAGAGGGTGTACAGTGACTCAATGGTCATGGAAGTACCATAGATTGGCATGGGGGCATGAGGGGCCATGGGGTTGGGTAGAGGGACATAGGAAGAATGAAGAACCTGAGGGTGGAAGGGTAAAGCTTGGCATGAAGGCATGAGGGGCCTGAGGGGGTTGGTGGGGGGAGGGATGGTTTCTTGGCATAGGGGACATGAGGAAGATCTTTTAAATTTACCTTTTAAAAGTTCTCCTCATGCAGAATAACGTTCACGACTCATCTGATGGGCCAAGAACCACAACTCTTTTAAAAACCTGGCCCAACTCCAAGAAAATTGTGGAGGAGTAGGAGATGCTTATCTCCACAATGGAGCCTGCCGGATGTGGGCTTTTGGCAGGAACCAGCCTGCATCCTTTAAAGGCACTCCCGAAGATTGCACAGCATGGGAATGGGGTAAAGAATCTTGGGATTGGGACCACCCGCCATTTTTAAAAGGCTCCCGAGGCATCCCAACTTGCTGGAAATTCAGGCCTTAGTCTCCCCCAGTAAAAGTCAGCAGCCTTCAACAGCTATTTTGCAGCCATTTGAGTTGCGCTACAAAGGAGCACAGGGCCAGGCAAAAGCGCCAGCAAGTCTTGCACTAAGGGAATGCATAAAGGTGATTAGTTGACTTTTGTGTGGTTTGTTTGATAAAGTTGGTTTGAAATGGTTATACTGTGGTGGCTTTTATTTCCCCATGGTTTCTAAGAAGACACTATGATGGTCAGTGCTGGTGGGATCATATAGTGGCAAATGGTTGCAGAATTGGGAATTGAGGTTGTGTTCACAGGTACCACAGTCAAATGAGTAATTCACTGATAGCCCAGCCGGTAAGGTGATGTGTTGGTAGCCTACCCCATTCTTCTTGCTCCTTCTATTTTCCCTCTTCCTTTTCATTGTCGTCCTTCTCTCCAACACTGTTCATCATTATCTCTGGTAACAGCAGCTCTATATCATGATGGTGAGGTTATTCAGAATGCAGTAGACCATGACAAAGTGTGACACACACTCTGTAGAACACTGCAGGGCTCTCCCAGAGTGGTTCAGGCAGCGAAAATGTTGCTTGTGCACACTAATTGCCCACTCAAGGATGTTTCATGTGGGAACATGGTTCTCATTATATGCATGCTGTATGGTTGGGTTATGCATTGGAGTCATGAGTCAGATAGTCAACTAATAGCCCTCGTCCTCCAGCAGCCACTCTCCGATTTGCCGTGGTGACCCAATTACTGATAAGACAGTGGACTGGTGCAGGAAAAAAAAAGAAACCATGACTACTGCCAGGATACTCGTCATTCTCCAACATGATGTGCTGAGCATGGTAGTATGGCTGCCGCATCTTGAGGGTTGTGTGGTATGGTACACCCCTGGATATAGATGTGGCTTCCGCAAAGCCATGTTTGTGCAGCCGATGGCATCTTACGCTGTGGGGAGATCCATGATCCTGGTGAAGCTACGTACATACTCTGCTTAATTTTCTCTGGTCAGGGAGAATGCAATGTGTTCCTCTCTCCTGGCATGAGGTGCATCATTCACCTCCTTTATACAACTATGAGTTAAAAATTGATCCACAAACATTCACTGCCTCCACCACTGACGCGCAGTGGCAGCTGTGTGTACCATCTAGAGGGTGCATTGCAGGAACTCACCAAGGCTCCTTAGACAGTGCCTTCCAAACCCACGACCACTGCCATCTAGAAAGAGAAGGGCAGCAGACACATGGGCCAACATTTTATCCCCCTGGGGGGGTGGGGGGAGATCAAGAGCGGACGTGTGTAGGTGGGCCTCCAAATTGCACCCCCATTTGGGGGCGCACTGCCATTTTACTTGGGCATTCCAATTAAGGACCGCCCAGCGTGATGTCCGCCAGGAAGTGATATGAGCTCCCTGTGCGGGGAGGGGGGTTTCTCTCAGGCAGGAGTGCGCTCTTTTGCGCATGCGCATGAAAGAATGCACAGATTTCCCTGAGACAAAGTGCTGCCTCAGGGAGATGGTCACCGATTTAAAACTTTAAATAAAGAGGTTTAAAAAATTTCCCTGCCATATCCACCCATGTGACACTGTCAAATGGGTTGGGACATGTCCATAATTTTTACTGAAACTTTTCATAAAAATTTAAAGTTCCTCATGAAAACTCATCCCACCCGTGGGTGAGGTTTTGTGCTTTTTCCGAGGCCCGGCTGGGCTCTCGGCCTGCTCGCCAACCCTAAGGTTGGACATGCAAGTCCATCAATGTGGTTAATTAGTTTTTTAATGGTCTTTGCAAGCCGTTGACAATTTGGCAGGTGTGCAGCCGAATCGGCTGCGCGCCCACCGAACTGAAAATCTAAATGACACTGGGTGACGTCGGGATGCATGGCCGACGTCATTTTACCCGTCGGCGAGTGGGCCCCACTCCCGTTGGCCGACCAGAAAAACCTGCCCATGGGAACACCACCACCTGGAAGTTCCCCTCCAAGCCACTCACCACCCTGACTTGGAAATATATCACCGTTCCTTCACTGTCACGGGGCCAAAGTCCTGAAACTCCCTCCCTAACAGCACTGTGGGTGTACCTACACCTCATGGACTGCAGCGGTTCAAGAAGGCAGCTCACCGCCACCTTCTCGAGGGCAATTAGGGATGGGGCAACAAATGCTGGCCCAGCCAGCGAGGCCCACATCCCATGAACAAATAAAAAAAATCCAAATTAGTAACAACTATTGTATTGTTTATGGATACTACGAGATACAACGTACCCAAAAGACAGGCAAAAAATGCATTCCACTGTTGCATTGAGTTCTGCAAAACCCTTTTAAATAATTGGAATAATAAAATACAACGAAATACATATGCAGGAGCTCCTTTTCATCAAATCTATTGGACCTCATTTCATTTCAGTCACATATCCCCAGTGAGGTGTCAATCCAGATGACAAAATGCTCAGAGGGGCACTGTTGAACTGCCTGAACACTTCATAAGCTTTTGTTTTTGTCCCATTAATTGAAAGCGTTCCTGCAATCTCAAAACATTCCAGCCTGGGAACTGAGCTCTGAAATATGCAGTGGGCTTTCCCATGGTGGAGGGGACAATGTTTTGCAGCCCCAGGCAGTCTGCAGTATATTTCTCTTACTACCAACTGCCAATGCGTCTTTAAACCACCTGTATCAGACCAGTTATGCAGTGTAACCTCTGCTTTAAACCCTTAAAGATTCAACATTAAAACAAGAAAAATAATGGAGAAGGCACAGAGTAACCAGAGCTGGGATTTGCGCGGATGGGGTAGGTTGGGGGTTGATTTAGGTGACCCGACATTTTCACTAGGAATGTGGAATCCTCCAATAATTATGTGCCACTTGATAAGTACGGATCAGAGGCAAGATTACAGACAATTGGACACTAACTGACTGGTCGAACAACACAATCTGTCATCCCAAATACTGCAGATCGTATATCAAATGGAAAAAAAAGGCAGTAATCAAAAATCTGCTGATAGAATTCAAGTGTTGCTTAGATGGATATAAACACTGTCATTTGTAATGCCTCTAAGGGCTTTTTTATGCCTCAAAAGACACAACAAAATAAGAAAGTAATCTCCCCTCATTCTATGTCGATTCCGAAGAATGCACATAAAGTGAATAAGGCTGACAAGATAAATTGTTATGTAGATTTGGACTTTCCAAACACTCCCTATAAAAACGTCAAAAAAATCAATTTTTAAATGAGATTATATTTTTTGACACAGTTGTTGATTTTTTTTTTCTCTGCTCGTCCCTTTTTATTATTTATCCATCAGAGGAGATGTTACTATAGGAACTAAGGTGGGCTAGTTTAAAAATAATCTTTCATCCATGAAACAGCCATCACCTTATTTCCCGAGATCTGTCACACGACAGTTCAACACATACAAAATCAATGCTCAATAATTTATATGCTTACTAGCATTTTAACTCCTGTTCTTTCCTTGTAAAAGTCTATATAGAACATGCATATTGGAAAGCATTGACAAGATAGCCATTTCCCTTTAGCAGATACAAACTCTGTTCATTGACTGTCAAGGCAATGAACAGAGTATATTAAAATCACATGCCCAGTTTCTCACAATATTCTGTTGGTTAAAGACACTCTTTGATGTAGCATTAGGTCATATAGAGCAGGTCCTTTGTGAGAGCAGTCCAAATCAAACTCACTGCCTCACACTCCTTCCACAGGCTTGTATCTTCCTCTAGTTCAAATAAGTATTACATTTATTTATTTTTCTCTTGAAAGGTGCAATAGAAATTTCTTGCTCTCTTAGTGACAATTTAAAATGAATGGCCACTTGTTACTGACTCGCTTAACAGTGGCAATAACTGTGGTAAAGTGAGGCCCCCTGTCCCTTTAAGAGAATGCAAGTGTACTGCTCATGTGACGGCACTGACAAATCATTGTACAACACGGGCAACTGGGAACTGTCAGTCTAGTTCTGGAGGTTTCTGAGTGAGCACGTATGATCTGGTGCTCTGCTCTATGTCTCAATAAACCATCACTGTTTATTCTTATTTCAGTCTCTCCCCATTATTGATTGCTAGCAGCAATTGATGAAAACATAGGAAGGCGTGACAGGAGAAGCCCGTAGAAATGTTACACTAGGACAGAGCTCAAGCTGTAGTCAGCATCCTTCGAAAGGAAATGGAAAATCTATTAAAGGACATTCCTGAGCTATAAAATTCAATCAATTCCTAATTTGTGCCACAAAAAAGATATGAAGAAGAATTGGAAGAGCTGAAGCAGCAGCTGCGTAAAAACCCTGAAGTTTTACAGCTAGAAGGCCCTGAATTCTCAGAGGAGCTGTCGGAAAACCCAACTACTGAGCTCATTCAAGTTCAGCTCGCGCCTGAGTTTAGTCCAGCCAACAGAAAAATTAAAATAGAAGACAGAGGTACAGGTCAGTGCTGTCAAGAAAAGGACAAACAGGAAGAAAAAGAGAAATTGACAGTCCTCAGAAAGAAAAACAAAAAATGTTTTTTTTCCCTTTCCCTCTTTCTCCTCACCCACCCGTATAGCTCATCGTTGTATTGCTTTGTGCTTATTGCCCATTATCTGTTTCAGCTTGGAGGGGAGGGGCAGTAGGAGTGAATGTGATGGCACCCGAGAAGATGGTGAAATCACCCACTGAGGGACATAATGGGCAACTGCCCCTGAAAAGGGGGTCTTGGAAATACCAGCCAAGGTTGCTGGGCTACGACGCTCAACCCGTCAAAGAAAGCCTCCTGAGAGACGTGACCGGTAAATAGTTATTGTGTAAATAGTTAATGTTTTTAAGTTTATTTGCTCAACTTTTTAGTAAAAGAGGAGGGATGTGGTAAAGTGAGGTACCCTGTCCATTTAAGAGAATGCAAGTGTATTAATCATGTGACAGCACTGACGAATCACTGTACAGCATGGGCAACTGGGAACTGTAAGTCTACCTCTGGAGGTTTCTGACTGAGCACTTATGATCTGGTGCTCTGCCCTATGTCACAACAAACCACCACTGTTAATTCTTACATCAGTCTCTCCCCATTTTTGATTGCAAGCAACAATTGATGAGAACATAGGAAGGTGTGCAGAGTTCAGTTGGCCAACAAACTCATTTATCCAAGGCATAACCTTTCTCAATCATTATCAAAATCTTTATTCAATCTCAATTTAGCCTTCTTAACCACAGTGGAAATAACCTCAGTACCTGAAATATCTCCACATCATGATAGTTTCCAAATCTTACATCATCCTTATGAATCAACATTGCAATGTTTATAAACGTAATGCCCTTTATTTAATGAGGCATCTAAAACTGCTCTAATAGTGAACTCACTGTTGCTTTTTCAAGATTACTAAGACCTGTGTCTCTTTATGCTATTTAGAAAGTCCAAAGACCTTGCTTGACCATGTTTATAGTTTTATCTAACTCCCCTATCAATTTCATGGAACCATGCACTTGGATTTTAAATCTTAGATCTTCCTGTTTAAGGGTACACTTCATGGTTATTCCTCCCAAATTATATTGTCTGCCCAATCTGTTGATCCGTATACACCTTTCTGGAGTATTTTGTGGCCCTCCTTTTGATTTGGCAGCTCCCCTATTTTGTGTTGTTTGCAAGTTTCAAGATTATGTTCTTTATATCCATGCGTAAATCATTTATGTATACCTAGAGTTGAAGTGGAGGTTGCACTGAAGAAACATGTCAAGCCTTTATCTAGTCAGGAACACAAACACTTTGTTTAACATACAGTTGCTGCAGCCTTGATCTAAATAAATATCAAAACAAAGATCAAAATTGTGAGTTAAGGTCACACCATCGCTTTCTGGAGAACTTTCGCTATTTGCAACAAAATTGTAAGAGCCTGCCTAATCACTGAAAGCTAGTATGCAGGTACAGCAGGTAATAAGGAAGGTAAATGGAATGCTGGCATTTATTGCTAAAGGAATAGAGTATAAAAATAGGGAAGTGTTGTTGCAACTGTACAAGGCATTGGTGAGACTGCACTTGGAGCACTGTGCACAGTTTTGGTCCCCTTACTTGAGGAAGGATGTAGTTGCATTGGAGGCGGTTCAGAGGAAGTTCGCTAGATTGATTCCAGAGATGCGGGCCTTGTCTTATGAGGAGAGATTGAGCAGTTTAGGCCTATACTCACTAGAGTTTAGAAGGATGAGAGGAGATCCTGTTGAGATATATAAAATGCTAAAAGGGATGAACAAAGTAGACATGGAGCAGATGTTTCCCCTTGTGGGGCATTCTAGAATGAGAGGCCATAGTTTTAGGCTAAGGGGTGGTAGATTTAAATCAGAGATGAGGAGGAATTACTTTTCTCAAAGGGTCATGAATCTGTGGAATTCACTAACTCAGAATGCACTGGATGCCGGGACACTGAATAAATTTAAGGAGAAGATAGACAGATTATGGGAATTAGGTTATGGGAAGCGGGCGTGAAATTGGAGTTGAGGTTGAAATGAGATCAGCCATGATCGTATTGAATGGCAGGGCAGGCTCAAGGGGCTAAATTGCCTACTTCTGCTCCTAGTTCTTATGTTCCTATGTTAAGTTCTTGTAAGCAGTAAGTATTTACCAGTCCAAATAATGGAAAGTAGCACCTTAGATATGGCCAAACTGAAAATTATAACTTTGATTCATAGAATTCAGTTCTTAAATATCAGTTTCTCATGTCTCTAGTTTTAGATTAGGAGAGAAAATAAAACAGGATAAGTTACATGTGCAAGATTCTGAAAAAGACCATGCATTATATAAATGCTGGAAAAACTCAGCAGGTCTGACAGCATCTGTGCAGAGTAAGACAGAGTTAACGATTCGAGTCAGTGTGACTCTTCTTCAGACTCTTCTTTGGCTGTGAAGAAGAGTCATAAGGATTCGAAACGTTAACTCTGTTTTTTCCTCTACGGATGCTGTCCGATCTGTTGAGTTTTTCCAGCATTTTTTGTTTTTGTTTCAGATTTCCAGCATCTGCAGTATTTTGCTTTTATCCACGCATTATATATTACTGTTTTTACTGCTGCTTGGTAGCGCTTGCTATTTAAAAACCATATGCTATGGGCACAAAATTCATTCATGTAGCGGTGCTACGAAGGGATACTTGGGTTTCCCAGATGGAGGCTGCACCTCCAGTCGCTGCAGCTGTAGAGGGCCTTGATGAGAGCACCTCTGGAATACTGTGTACAGTTCTGGTCTCCTTTTTTGACAAAAGGATATAGGGCAGAATTTTTAGGTTGGCGGGCGACCCGATCGGACGTGAAATTGTGCGAGATGACTTAGGGCGAGCGTCCCGTCCTCGAGCGATATTTCAGTCGGCGGGCGCAGACAAAAGTCGGAAGTGTGCCCGCTGGCAATTAAGAGCCCTATTAATGTAATTAAAGTTGCAATTGTCTCTGACTTTTCATGGGCCGTCCAAACATACGGTTGGCGGACAGGTGATTCTGCCGGGCAGACTTTGCATTTTCCATCCAAGGGCGGGATGAGGCTTCCGTTATTAAATTTTTTAAAAAATAAAAATCTATGGGCAGCATTTTTATCATGTATATGTTCAGGTGACTGATTGTGACACTTGGATGCTTTTTCCTGATTTCAAAAACTTTATTTCATTGTTTTCAAGTCTTCAGCTCCCTGAGGCAGCTCTCTGTCTTCAGGGAGCTTTCATTCGGTGCTCGCCCGTGCTTACATCAGCGCCTGCCCTCCTTTTGACCCCTCCCTGGCAGCGCTGAGCATTTCAGTGCAGGCTTCACGCTGGCTGGCCGTTATTTGCGTGAAATCGCAGTCAGGGGCTGATCGTGGTCGGTGGTCCATTCCCCAGCCGATCCCGGACCTGCTGATTGTGCCCACCCACCAACCTAAAAACTCTGCCCATAATTGCATTAGAAGCTTAGAAGCAGTTCAGGGAAGACTCACCCGTCTCACTCCTGGGGTGAGGGGCTTATCCTATGAAGAAAGGTTGAACAGGTTGGGCCCTTACCCATTGGAGTTCAAAAGAATGAAAGGTCATCTTATTGAAACATATAAGGTCCTGAGGGAATTTGTTAGGGTAGATACCAGGAGGATGTTTCGATTGGGGGGGGGAGACTGGGGCAAAGGGACACAGTTTAAGAATAAGTGGTCCACCGTATAGGACAGAGATGAAGATCATTTTTTTTCTCTCAATGGGTTGTTAGAATCCGGAATCCTTTTCCCCAGAAAGCAGTGAAGGCTGGGTCATTAAATTTATTCAAGCAGGGTGTTTCGGCTAGTCCCCAGGTGAGATCCGCCAATTTGTTAACTTTTGCAAGGGACCCCTATTTTGTTATGCACCCGGGTGAGGAGGAATGAGCTGGCTGCCCTTCTTTATTCAACCCCCTCGGTCAGTCACAAGAAGGTTAATTTAAAAGAGATCCATTCTCCCATGGATACCTTTTCCCAGTCCAAATGTATTTGTTTTAGAAGGAGCCAATTTAACCAGGCTTTCTTGGGCCAAAGGAAAAGTAGGTTTATTAGTTACTAAAAACTCAAGAAAAAGAATGAAAATGCAACACACATACACACAGATCAGAAATCAGAAGTTCGAAGCCCAAATAAAAGTTTAAAAAGATATATAAATCAGTCTTTCGCTTGTCCCTGAGGGGTAGATGGCAAAGCGCTGTGGCCGTTCAAGTTGAGTGACTCGGTAGAGCTGACTTGGGCAGTTTTGCAGTGGGTTTGGAGACACTTGGTTCTGCAGGTTAGTGGTAGAAGCTATCCCATTTCCTTTTAGATACTGGCTTCTGCTTTAAATGCCCACACCTCCAGCAACACAGAGAAAGAGAGACAGAGAGACTTTGCCTGCAACTGTAGTGGTGACTAGTTGGTCTTCATCTTGCTGTAACACACAGCACAATAGCACACTAGCACACACTGCACTGCTCATCAGCTAGCTTTTTAACCCATTTTTCCGTGTCTTCCTGTAAGGGCAAAAAAAAAACAAGATTTATGTCCAGAGTCTGTTTTCGTTGATCTCTAACCATTTTACATATTCTGAGATATGAATCAACAGGAGATGGATTTTAGATGACTGCTGAGATGTGGTAATCAGTCTTTTGTCTCTGTAACCACAGGAGATTAAAATTTAGTTTTTTGCATCTTTCCTGTCTCCCTTTTAAATGTCTCTGCTTGAAGAAGGCCATGACACCATTTCAGGTGTGACATTCCATGGGCAGAATTTTGTTCTCACTGGGTGGGTCTGATGGGGGTGGGTGGTTGTGGTCAGGAAGCTGACAACCACCCGCGATCGGGGCCGGACCGCGATTTCACACTGGCGGGGCAATTAAGGCCCACCAAGTGTGAATTGAATGCTGCATGCAGTGCTTGGCGCTGCCTGTGTGGTGGGAGGGGTGAGGGGTGGTGGGTGGAAGAGGGCCTCAGGGAGTTGAGCAGTTTTCAAAATAAAAAATAAAGAATTTTAATGTGTGAAAAAAAGGCCTCTCATATGACTCTGTCACATGGGCAGGGACATATTAGAAATTAAGATGATTTTTTTTTAATGACGGGTCAAAACATCATCCCGCCCATGGATGAGGTTTCGCAAAAAATGCAGAGGTTTCCTGGCCTTTTCGCCTGCCATAAGGTTGGACGGACAGCAAAAAATTTCAATCAACCGGATTGTTATTGACCTTAATAGACCTTTCAATTGTTAACAGGTGTGCTGCCAACTCCTGAGCGCGCCCACGTGAGTGTGCGATGACATCAGGGCGCTCGCCTGACATCATCGCGCGCCAGTTTACACTTGAGAAGGGTCGGGCATGTGCCCGCCTGATCAGTGAAAAATGCTGCCCTATGTTCTTTCATGGCAGGTTTGTCAGTATAATCCACATAGGAATTTTCCAGAAAGTGGTCACTTATTAGCCATCTTTTCATCAGTGTCCTTATGTTATGTCTTTAAAAACATGCGCATCTTCCTTAGAAAGTTCAATATGCCTGTAAATAATTTGTGGCTGTAATCAGCTTTTCATGACAAGAGTTAGGCAGATTTTGATAGACAAGGGAGTGAAGGGTTATTGCAGGAGTGGAGGGAGGGAGTGGGGGGTGGGGTGGGGTTTGGTGGGGGTGGGGAGCAGACAGCAATGTAGCAAAGTAGAGTTCAGACCACAATCAGATCAGCCGTGAGCCTATTGAATGGTGGAGCAGGCTCGAAGGATTGATTGGCCTACTCCTGCGCCAAAGTCCTTTATTCCTATGTTCCTATTCCCCAGTGACACAGGCACATGCAGCTATGTCCCCTGTGTGCTCCCGAGCACATTGCATTAAGCTCTTTCCCATTGAGCAGAAAGTACCTACACATCAATCTTATGCAATTATGCGAAACTATCATCGCATTGAGTCATTAAAAATACATATTAATTTAAAAATAAACATCTCTGACCAATTTATACAGATAGTGGTAGAGGAGGCAAACTCAAATATTCACCATGAATGTGTAGTCTGCAAATCCAGCACACAAGCAGATATGGCCTCATTAATTCTTATTGGTGAAAAATTTACAATCTAGGCAGCTAATGTGATGCCAGGATCCCAAAGTTGGACAGTGCAGGTCCTGACAATTTCTGTGCTGTCCACTCGTGAAACAGTAAGTGTGAAGCAGCCAAGGTGGGCCCTGCGGGAGCACTATTTAAAAATCCAAGCACACAGATTGCAGGTAAGTTAAATTTTTGAAACATTTTCTTTCGAAATGTGTCTGAAAGGGCTCTGGAATGTATTTTGGAGGTGGGATAGCACTGTGGCAGTTGACCTACTCACACAAAGGCTGCGGCAAATGTGGGTGCAGCAGTGCTAGTGCCTCTGGGCCTGCAGCATGACGGGGATAGAGCAAAGACTAGGGCGAGGTCAAGCCCCGTGACATGCCCTCTGCTAAATCGGAGCTAGACTCCTTCCTCAACAATGGCAGGAAGCTGTCAGGTATGTCAGGCAATGCACCCTGCATCTCAATGTCCATAAAAGAAAAATATTGCGGGTGCTGGAAATCTTGAATAAAAAACAGAAAATGCTGGAAAAACTAACTTTGGGCCAATGCTTTAGTCTTTAATACTACCATACCACTCCTCCTGTCTTGTGTTCCATGACATCTTTGTCATTTAATCTCCCCACCCACGTAATTATCCCTGACCTTCTAATTTGCTTCACCTGCCCCTCCCTTCTTTTTCAACAGCATAAAAACCCATCACATTTCCACCTCTCTTCAGTTCCAAAGATGAGTCATGTTGGATTTGGAATGTCAACTCTGTTTCATTCTCCACAGACCTGCTGAGCTTTACCAGCATTTTCTGTTTTAATCTCAGTGGGCAGAAATTTTTGCACGCCTGACCCACTTGAGCGTGAAATTACATGCGTGATGTCGGCCAATGTCAGTGCACAGTTGGCGGGCATGTGCAAGAGCCAGCAGTGCGCCCGCCAACAGTTAAAAAGGCCTGTTAAGGCCATTAAGTTATCAATTAAATTAAACTTTTCATTGCTCGCCCAACCTAACGGTTGGCGGGCAGGCGAAACTGCCAAGCGGCCTTTGCCTTTTTTTGGAAACCTCATCCTCAGCCATCCATCTGGGGGGGGGGGGGTGGGGAGGTGAAAATCCAGCCCATTTAAATGTGAAGCACTTCAGCATGTTCCTGAAAGAAAATAGTAGAACAATATCAAACTCTATTTAATTACCTTTCTTCGGCTCAACAACTAAGAGACCCATTAAGGCCTTTAGTCAATTAATTAAATCTGATTTTTCACTGCCCATCCAACTGTTTGGCAGGCGAAAAGGCCAAGAGGTCTTTGGATTTTTTATGAAACCTCATTCATGGGTGGGATGAGGTTTCCTACAGGAATTAAAAAATAAAATAAAAATGTGGAAATCTCATTTATAACATAACATGTCCCTGCTCATATGACAGAGTCACATGGATGGGGACATTTTTTTTTTAAAAATTCTTAAAGTCTTTATCAACGTTTTTAAAAATGTTCAGCTCCCTGAGGCAGCTCTGTGCTTTCAGGGGGTTTTTAGTGCGCGCACCTGCGTGCATGCGCTAATGTCTGCACTCGCCCTCCTCCCGCTCCCACATTGGCAGCACTCAGCGTTGCAGTGTGCGATTCATGCTGGCTGGCCGTAAATTGTCCAGCCAGCGTGAAATCGCGGCCAAGGCCCAATCGCAGGTGGTGGGTGGTTTTGCGAATGCTCCCAGCCAGCTCATCGCACCCGCCTGGCAAGCTAAAAATCCTGCCTAATGCTTAGTAGATGCAGACTCAAAACAAAACCATGGATCAGACATTAGAGTCTGGGCTTCACTGAGCTACTGTATCATGAGCTTAATTCCTTGAAACTATTTGATGTATATGATATGCTATATCATTTTATATGCCCAGGACAAGGAAAAGTCAAGATGCCCAAGCATACTCAACTCATCTTTTGCTGGATTCATTGCCATGCAGCTACCCTTCATCCTCCAATCTTCAGGTGTGTCAAAAAACAAGCCAACAGAGACTTGTGTCATCAGTTCAGCAATCATTTGTCAAAAACTCCCTTGTTCCCTTAATATGTACATTTCCCAAGCTGAGTCGCAGCTGATGTTGATCAGTGTAGAACTGATGGCTTACTCTAGCTGAAAAGCCCTCTGATTGGGTGTAAGACTCTATATCAGTCTTAAGTTTTAAGCTTTTGTGTGGACCTGAATTAACAAAATAACCGTAGAGAGAAACTCGATATGAAAAAACCCTGCCTTGAAGAAGCTGTAAATGGCTCATTGCCAAACATCACACTTTGTGCGTAAAGAGTGGTGACATTTTGGATGCTTTAGACTCAGGGCCTTGCTCTATGCGGTCTCTGTCTGCTCCCTGAAGCAATTTCAGACAGCACTGAAGGATAGATCTATAGCAAGGGCCTTGTTTCTAGAGCCACAAAGTAGTTCACCTCTGGTCCATTTGACAATTTCTTGACAACTGTCATCTCCATTTTGATGAAAGCTTTTTTGTTTCATTCCCTTTTAAAAGCTGGAACAGAACTTGTACTCAGCTAGTTGTGATCGGGGGAGCAGCCTGTTTTGAAATGGTATTTGTTTAATATGTGTGCTACAGTTAGAAAGAATATCTTGAATAATAACATTGCTTGTTATAGCTAGAGTTAAAAGGATGTCGGATATATTAGCCTGAGTTCATAAGAAGTAAGGAAAATCTTCCAGCTACATAGAGTCTCAGACTATTTTGCAGTAGAAATAAACAACTCAATGGAGAAAAGAAGCAATTGTGTTTATTGAATATAAGAGGGACAGCAAATGTGTGACTATCAGAGATTTGCATTACTGTTTGCAAAAGCATTCAGAAGAGGTTGTTCTCTATTTTAAATCTGCCATTTACAATCTGAAAATAATACTGTTTTGAATATTTTTGATATCAAAAGGGGCCAAGCTTTTGAAAAAAGCTTTCTTTTACATTGGGGTAAACATGATACAACTGGTGATAAAAGAAAGATAACAACATAGACTATCCTGAGTGTGAACATAATGAATTAAGGATAATTGGTCCAGAATTTGCTAGCTTAAATGCACATGCTGTTATTATTGCACTAAAAACCCCAACACTTTGTGCTGAGGAAGTGCTAGTTGCAAAATACTACAACGTGCTGAATGATTTACACTGCTCGCAAACTCACTAACAAATTCCTCATGAGTTTCAAGACACTGTTGGATTTCCTCAGTAAGTGCCAATTAAACTTATCACAGAGGGGTAGTGCTTGTATCTAATAGAGTAAAGACCCTCTTAGTGATGAGATTTATTTTCCTACAACGTCACTCAATCTTAGAAGCCCAGAAAGGGAATAAGTGAAACTGTGTAACCTAATTCCTGCAAAGTACATGCAAAAATACGACTTAGAAGCAGGAGTAGGCCACTCAACCTCTCGAACCTGCTCTGACATTCATGAATTAAGGATAATTGGCCCAGAATTTGCTAGCTTAAATGCACATGCTGTTATTCATGGCCTGCTCTGCCATTCATGGCTGATCTGAATGTAATCTCAACCCCACATTCCTACCCTGGTTATCTTGCATCCCCTTGTTGATCAATAATCTATCTGGCTCTGTTTTGAACATATTTAAAGACTCTGCTTCCACCACCTTTTGAGGAAGAGAGTTCCAAAGACTCATAACCCTCTGAGAGAAAAAAATTCTCCTCATCTCTGTCTTAAATGAACGACCCCTTATTTTTAAACAGTGAACAGATTCTCCCACAAAAGGAAACATCCTCTCCACATCCACCCTGTCAAGACTGCTCAGGATCTTAAAGGCTTCAAGTAAGTCACCTCTTACTCTTCTAAATTCCAGTGGATACCAGCACAACCTGTCCTCATTTTTTTTTTCATTCATTCATGAGGTGTGGGCATCACTGGCTAGGCCAACATTTATTGCCCTCCCCAAATTGCCCTTGCTCAGAGGGCATTTAAAAATCAACCACATTGCTGTGGGTTTGGAGTCACAGGTAGGCCAGACCAGGTAAGGATGGCAGATTTCCTTCCCTAAAGGACATCAGTGAACCAGATGAGTTTTTACAACAATTGGCAATGGTTTCATGGTCATCATTAGACTTTTAATTCCAGCTTTCAAATTCCACCATCTGCCATGGCAGGATTCAAACCCAGGTCCTCAAAGAATTACCCTGGGTCCTGGGATTACTAGTCCAGTGACAACACCACTATGCTATCGCCTCCCCTGACAACCCACCTGTTCCTGGTATTAGTCTAGTAAACCTTCTCTGAACTTTTTCTAATGCATTTACATCTTTCTTTAAATAAGGAGACCAGTACTTTATCCAGTATTCCAGATGTGGCCTCACCACTGCCCTGTATAAGTGAAGCATAACCTCCCTAAATTGCTCATGGAGGTGTTTCAACATTTAAATTTGGTTCCTTCTTTTACTTATTTTTACTTTTAGTATCTCTTTTTTTATCCCTCTATCAGTCAAATATTTTCCCCACTGTGCACCTAATTTGAATCTACTGTAATTCACCCTATGTCCTTTTCTGCCATTTGCTCTGCTTCTTTCTTATCTGTAAATCACCTTAACTAACGACAAGTAAGTATTGCCCCATCATTCAGCAAGGTCTCAGACACCCATTACTCTCACCATGCTGTTATCAGCTCTCACTTCCACCAATTTGCAGCCAAAAATAGCTTTGAGCTGAAGGGTGAAGAAAAGATCCATTCACAGGCCATGCCTCGAGATGCTCCACTCCAGCAAACTCTGAGCTATGATTCGCGTCCACCAAAATAAGAGACGGGAGACTAAAATATTATTTAATAAATGGTTCAGAAATTGACTAGGAATGAATGAAGAGTGTATTTTGTTTAATTCTCAAATGTTTTCTCTTTAAAGCACAGCATTGAATTTAGTTTCATAAATTCATTGGCTTAATTTTAACCCTTTTGCTGCTGCTTTGCTTGATTTAGACTCGCTGCAATGCTATTTTGCATCAAACTGAAGGAGCTAATTTTTAAATAGCATTATTATCCTGACCTGGCTATCTTGTCACAAGGTATTTCCTCAAACCCTCCTGATTACTATCACAGCTGTAATCTTTTGTTATAAAATAATGTTTTGATTAATGAAATCACTCTTTTGACAAGCTCTGTACACACATTGATTTAATGCTAGTATTCCTCCATTCTGCCCTCAAACTGAATATTGCACCTTGGATATGTTTGCCATATGACACACTTGCACTTATTGACTTACCTTCCACAGACATACTGACTCCTCTTCTTGCTGATTCGGTTACCAGCTCCTAATGGAACGAGCTCCAGTCAGGGCTGAGTTCCATTTACTATTTTGCTGAATCATTAGTGTTAGTAACACAGAAGTTCTTTGATTAGTAATTATGTGACCGGGGCACTGAGTAGTCAATCAGACGGATAACCCTTCCAAAAGGGAAAGAAAATGAATTAAAAGGGAAACGGTTAATTAGTTAATGCCTCAATTGAGACAATGACTGAATCTTGTTTGATGGAAATATCTTTTCTTCTAGCTTTGTTTCTTACTCATTATCCTTTGTTTATTAATCGAATGCCATGTGACACACTTCATTGTCTGGTTCCTAATCTGCAGATTTGATATACTTTCGTGTCCAATGTAACTGCTTTTCAAACTCATTTAGTTCCCTTGCTCAAATAAGTTCTGTGTATACAACGCCTTTGGGATGAAAAGCACTCCTCCAGAATCTATACCCTTGGAAATGCAGTTGGCACAAATGGTGACGCTGGTAGAAATTGAGTGAGGGGCAGCAGTGTTGCTCGGGTAACACACATTTCCTAATCCAATTGTTGCCAGGGACCAAAAATCAAATGTGGACAGTAATGTGTGCAGAATTGTGAGGTCAACTGCTTAAGGGGGTCAGTTGGCATTCAAACGCTTTTTGCACCATAATGATGTTGGAATCATTAGCACAATATAATCACTTCACTCAGATTAACTGTTAAGGCAAAAGCCTTCACTTAAAAGTAAGGTGACTGAATATGTTTTGCCTGGAGATTTTTAAACTTCTATCTGTCACAGGGGCAACATTCCCAGCACTGATACAGAGCAATATCCACACAAAAACACTGGCACAGCACATTATATAAGTACAGCACTGCTAATAGTAGTCAAAGTCATCATGGTACCCAAAGTTTAAGTACTGGCAACCCTCCATCTAGCACAACCAGGACAACTTCAGTGTCAGGCAGTTTGCTTCATATCAAGGCCACAGATGCCTTAAGCCACATGACCAATGAATTAATTGCTTTTGTAAGTAACTAGAAGTGGGAATATGAGAACAGAGCATAACTCTGGTTAACTATTGCTTGCTCCTGAGTCTAAAGGGCCACTGCCTAGACCCCTGTTGGCATTTGAGCCAACATTGGCATCATGCAGTAATAAAATTTTTGTTATCTGAATATTGACATAGAATCCACCAATAAAAAGTCAAGCAGGACAATTGATGTCTGCTTTCTCAAAAACGCTCATGATGACATTCAACATTGCCCATCTATGATACCCTTATTTGAAAGAAGAATAAAGACTGCAAAGATGGCACAAAGGCTTTTGTGGTTCATGATACGTATGCGTTAACCACAATCAGAATCACAGATAGCAGGTGAAATAATGCCACTGTCCTACCAGAATCAGCAAACATACTATTGGTATCTGTAGTGTTTAATATGGTTTGATTGATTGTGGATAGTGTTACAATACATCCCCAACTGAGACCGCAATGCCCCACCCCACCCATTGAAAATTTCAAAATGACTGCCATCTGCTACATGTTTCTGAAATGACCCCTCAGCATATATCTTTTGGCCAGGATGTCACAGATGATAATAATCCACTGAAGAATTAAGAGCAACACCAGTAGCAAGGACCAGTGCCAATCCCTTACACAGGGTAACAAATGCTGTCCCATTTCTTAAAGAGACAGACTTCATCTGCTTAATAACAGTGCTAGAACTGTGTTGTATTCATTTATATTCACAACCTTCTGATAAGACGTTAACCCAGCATCCTGCCTACCCTCTCAAGTGAATGTAAAAGATCCCTCTGCACTTCAAAGAAGGACAGGGGCATTCCCCCTGGTTTTCTGGTCAAATATTTATCTCTCAATAGAAATAATTAAAGAAGGTTCACTCATCATTATCTCATTCTTGTTTATAAGGAATTGCTTTGTGCAAATTGGTTCCCACACTTCCATAACAGTGACAATACTTCAAAAAGGCACCTTTGTAAATGGCTTTGAAATGTCCTCAGGTTGTGAAAAATGCTATATAAGTGGCAAGTCCCAAGACTCTCTACACATTCAGTTCTTCAGATTCCAACTCTTGGGCATCTGATGCTGATCTAATCATCTATTTCTTCTCTATAAGAATGATAGTAGCTGGAATGCGTCCAGTATTGCCTTTAGCCCTTGTACTTTGCTTACCTTTTCCACATCAAAATCACATTCAAGTTCCACATTCACGTGGAAGGAATAAGTTTGCCAGCTGGTGGCAGGCTGGGATTCCAGTATCACTAGATCTCTCCCTGAGCAAACCCATTCTTTTTCTCACCAGTAATATCCAACCCGTGGCAATTCAATAAATAATCACTTAGCTTCATCTTTCCAATGTTATACCAAATATTTATCTTCTTTGGTGTTTCCTCCCCAGAATGTAAGTGATCTTGTCTCATGGCAAACAGTCAGCAATGAGAAACCATTTTTATGTTCTAGTTATCAGGCTCACTTTGTCCAGCGAACACAAGCTGCACCCTTCATGTTAACACCTTTGTTGGTACTTGAAACAATATAGGCAGAGAGACTGATTAACCAAACACTGGTGGTTTATTGGAACTAAGAACAGAAAACTAACACCATGTTTAATCACCTCCAGCTCTAGACTTACAGGACAGAATTTTGTGCCTACTGGGTGGGCAGACCCGAACCAATCTCCGGCGGGCGGGGAGCCAATCCCCACCAGAGAGGCGGGCCCCGCCGCCATTTTAAGTGGGCTGGCCAATTAAGCGCTATGTGCTTCCTGCGCTGGCGGGGGAGATTCCCCAAAAGCGAGAGTGCGCTCTTGCGCGCATGAGCAGGAAAGAGCGCACATCTCCCTGAGGCTAAGTGCTGCCTCAGGAAGATTGCTGACAGTTGTATAAACATTAAAAATAGAAAAAAAAATCCTTAACATGCCCCCCTCACGTGACAATGTCACACGAGATGGGACATGTTAATAAATTTCACTAAAAATTTATTAAACTTTTTAAAACCCTACATGAAACCTCATCCCGCCAGTGGATTAGGCTTCATGTCTTTTCTATTCTCTGCCAGGGCTCCTGGCCTGCCCGCTAACCTTAAGGTTGGACAGGCAGGTCCTTTAATTGTTTTAATGATCCTGTCAATGGCCTCAATTGGCCATTGACAGATCAGCGGGCCCGCAGCTGATTTGGCTGTGCCCCCGCCTTCCTGAAGATTTAAATGGGGCGGGATGACGATGGCAAAATTCAGCCCACAGTTATCCAAGTAGCCTGCGCTGTGTAGCAATTGGTCGATACAGTCATGTGGTCAGTTAACTACATTCTTTTAAAGGTACATAGCACTCCACTTTACCACAACCATGGAGCCTTTTCCAACATTGGTTTCAACTATCATTCTATAGATGACAAACCAAGAAAAGGTATAGCTCCAAAGACCACTGAGAACCTCCATGTATTGTATACTAAAGAAATAGATGAATACTACAAAGGATCAATTTTCCACTGAGTGATTCCTGGCTTTATGTGTCAGGGTGAATACTTTACAAATCTCAATTGTGCAAGTGGCAGGTCCATCTATGGCGACAAATTTGAGCATGAGAACTTCATATATAAACAGATATAAGATATTCATTTATCAGGTAGGAGAAACCCAGGCCCCATTTACCATCTCAGGTGGATGAGGAAGATTCTTGGACCCCATTTGGAAGAAGAGCAGGGGAGTTATACTTGTTGTCCTGGTCAAAGGTTATCCCTCACTCAACATTACAAAAACAGATTATCTAGTCATTATATTGCTGTTTATAGGACATTCTTGCGCACAAATTGGCCACAATGTTTCTGACATTACGACAGTGACTGCTTTAAAAATACGTCATTGGCTGTTAAGTGCATCAGATGTCCTGAGGACGTGAAGAGTGCTATATAAATGCAAGTATTTCCTTTACACACTGGCAAAGTTTGGATGAAAACAAGTTGTGCTTGAATGTGTTGTGGAAAAGGCATGTATGTCACGAGAGAAATGGCAAAAGATAAAGTTCAGCTTGCAGCTGAAGTCAGGGATTAGTGCTTCTCAGCTCTCACTTGCTGGCTTACGCTGTGGGAGAGAATTCCCAAGGTTGACTGAAAAATGCAACGTGAATAAACCAGGAGGAATAGATTCTCCCAGAAACTTACAGCAATCTGCTGTTTATAACTGACAGTTATTTTTAGGTTGGTGTGGATGGTTTCTTTCCAAATAAGTGCTAAAGTTGAAAGATGAGGTTCACAATTCAGCTTGCATGCCTAATTAAAACCATTGTTGGCGTCCCTCCATCTGCTGTTTTATTGCCTTCCACTTTGGAAATGTCCATTCTTTGAACCTTGCCGTTTCGCATAAGTATTACTATTCTGTGTCTCCAAGGCAACAAGTAACTTCCCTAGACTGATCACCTTTCCTGTGCTCCAAGTGATGACACCTTCCCAAGGCAACAGCCCCTATTAATTAAGCAATCTGTTCGTTATTAAAAGAAAACACTGTCTAAACGCTTCAGCTTAACAATTCATGAGATGGCTTCCTTAGAAACCTTCTTCAATAAGAATGTCTTATTAGTACACATCATGCATGCACTATCAATTATTGTGGCATCTGAGAGTGCATTTGTATTTCCATTGTGAATGAAGGAAGCACACAATAAAAAAGATTCCATATGCAAAATAAATGCACTGGAGTAAGCTAGGACACAGTAATTGGATGCATTGATGCAAGATGTTGTGTACAGTGGAATGTGCCTTTTGGAAATATATGCACCAATACATTTTAAATGAGTTTGACGCCTTCATTAAATAATGGGCAGAGGAATTTCATTCAAATGTATTGATGTACTCATTCATACAGCACAGCACAATGTCAACCCCATTTGCAAGTTCATTTGTATATTCTCATGAGCCACAAACTGCAGTAAATCCCTTAGGAGATTGGGCAGTGTAATGAACTTAATGTACCGGACAGGTTTCTTCTTAAAACAGATAACTTTATTCCAGAGCTCTTTTAGAAGCTACATGTTTGAACAAGGTCCGCAACTAGAAAGCTCCACAAATTGCACAGGGGCAGAATTTTCCCATTGGCATGCAAGGGCGGGCCCCGCACGCCCATGGGTAAAATGACACACGGTGACATTGGGCGAGTGCCCTGATGTCACCATGTGCCATCGCAATATTTCGTTGGGCAGGTGCACGTGGACCTCCGGTGCACACCTGCTTTTAATTAACTGCCCACTTAAAGCTCTTGAGGCGCCAATCAATGGTGATTTCTCAGTGCCCGTGCAATCTTCGGGTCAGCGCACAGGCGCAACGGGCAAGCGGGTAGGATACATTTGTGTAAACCTCATCCACGGGCGGGATAAGAGGGCTTAATGGGGTCGCGAGTGTGGCTCTGTCAAATATTGATGTTTCTAAGTTACTGATACTTGCCTGTGTGATCTGCAATACTTCAAAACGCAGACCAGTTGCTTGGTCTGGACTCACAGCCTTCAGGGTCAGCACTCTGCAGTGAGGATCATTTTTTGGGCCTGCAGATTTCAGGGAGTCTTCCCTTAGCCTGGGAACTCTCCACTGGATGCACCTCCTCTGAGGAGGAAGGGAGGGCTAGAAGGAGGAGCAGGCCAGGAGTGCACAATCAGCCTCCAGGGGAGCCACCTTTGGGAGGACAGGCACAGGCATAAGGGGCGCAGGGCCAAGAGGTAGCCCAAGGTGGAAGGGACTGCAGAAGACTCCACTATCCTGCTGCCAGGGTTTACAGGTGGCGAAGCAGCTACCTCAATATGTCTGAGGTGCAGTGCCGAAGGAGCCTCCATCTCTCAAGGGAGACAGTGAACTATATCTGTCAGAAGATAGGGCCTAAGATCTCCGCTAACTGTGTGGGTGGACACCCATGCCAGTGGCTCTGAAGCTTACAGCTGCCCTCAACCTCTATGCCTCTGGCTCCTTCCAGTACTCGGTGGGTGATCTTTGCGGTGTCTCCCAATCAGCTGTCCACACTTGTGTCAAGCAGGTTACAGACACTCTGTTCAGGCGTTCATTGACCTTCATGCTCTACCGTTGGGACCAGGCAAGGCAGACACAGCGAGCCAGAGGCTTCGTGACCATTGCTGGCTTCCCCTGTGTCCAGAGTGCAATAGACTGTACACATGTGGCCATCAAGGCGCCAGCAGGTGAGCCCGGTCCTTCGTCAATTAGAAGGGCTTCCGCTCCATGAACGTGCAGATAGTGTGTGACCACAGGATGCTGATTCTACAAGTCTGTGCAAGGTACCCAGGCAGCTCCCACAACGCCTACATCCTCAGACACTCCCAGATGCCGGGGACCTTCAGTGCTCCAGCCCAGCTGGATGGATGGCTGCTGGGTGACAAGGACTATCCCCTCAGAAGGTGGCTCATGACGCCTCTCCGCCATCCAAGAACAGAGGCTGAGCAGCAGTACAATAGGAGCCAGACCTCCACAAGGGCTGTGGTGGAGAGAACCATCGGTCTTCTCAAGATGCGCTTTGATGCCTGGACAGCTCAGCGGGCCCAATCCAGTACCCTCCAGACCTTGTGTTGCTGATGGCGGTTGCATGTTGCACTCTCCACAATCTTGCACTTGAAAGAGGGGATGGTATGGATGATGAAGACGTAGACACATTGGCTGTGAATGCACACGATGGGTCCAGCAGTGAGTCTGAGGTTGAGCACACACAGGAAGTGCTGAGGGGGTAGACGCTGACCCAGGCCTACTCCAGGGAGGCAGGGACACCCCTGGGGCTTTAATCCAATGAACCTTCAGCTAGGAAACCACATATGGACCTCCAGGACAAGCTTGGGCTGTATGCTCCATATTCGAGAGCTAAGTGCAAAATCTGCCTGGTTAGGAACATTAACTAAGGCCCTTGTTAATAAAGCTGAATGTCCCACCAAGCACACGTTACATTATTGGAAACCATCCAACTGCAGAACGAAGGAGGCAACCTCAGCCATGGTGACATGTCTGAATTTATTTTTGCAACCAAAGCAACTTAATGGGAAGAATTCTCTCCCCCTTTGGGAGCAGGAGCAGGCGTGGGCAGGCGCGCCTCCGATCGGTGCCCCCAATCAGAGGAGCGCCGCCATTTTATATGGCCAATTAAGGCCCACCCAGCATGATGTCTGCCAGGAAGTGCTATGCGTTTCCCTGTGCAGGCAGTGTCGGGGGGAATTCCCTCAGCCAGGAGTGTGCTCTTTCGTGCATGCGTGTGAAAGAGCGCATTCATCACACTGAGGCAAAGTGCTGCCTCAAGGAGATCAGCGCCAAATTCAAAAATGGTCTATGCACAAAATTAAAATTTCCCTGACATATGCCCTCATGTGACACTGTTACATGAGGTGGGACATGTCCATCACTTTAAATCAAACATTTATTAAATTTTTAAAAACCCTCATGAAACCTCAATCCGCCCGTGGATGAGGTTTCCTGCTTTTTCTGAAGCCCGCCAGGGCTCCCAGCCTGCCCGCCAACCTTAAGGTCGGACGGGCAGGTCCATTAATTATCTCAATTACTTTTGAATTGGCCTCAGTCAGCCGTTGACAGGTCGGCAGGCACACAGCTGATTCGGCTGCGCCCCCGCCGATCTGAAAATTGAAATGACGCAGGGTGACTTCGAGGAGGTTTACCAGGAAGCTGCCTGGTCTGGAGGTTATTAGCTGTGAGGAAAGGTTGGAGAAACTCGGATTGTTCTCACTAGAGCGACAGAGATTGAGGGGCGACTTGATAGAAGTTTAGAAAATTATGAGTGACATGGACAGAGTAGATAATCAGAAGCTTTTTCCAAGGGTAGAAGAGTCAATTACTAGGGGACATAGATTTAAGGTGAGAGGAGAAAACTTTAGAGGAGATGTGCAGGGCAAGTTTTCTACGCAGAGGGTAGTGAGTGTCTGGAATTCGCTGCCAGATGAGGTGGTGGAACCAGGTACGATAGTGGTGTTTAAGAGGCAGTTTGACAAATACATGAATAGGATGGGAATAGAGGGATACGGACCCCGGAAGTGCAAAATGTTTTAGTTGATGGGCAATATGATCAGCGCAGGCTTGGAGGGCAGAAGGGTCTGTTCCTGTGCTGTACTTTTCTTTGTTCTTTGTTTTTTGTTCTTTGAATTCGGCCCGACATCATCCCGTGCCATTTTACGTGTCAGCGAGTGGGCCCCGCCCCCTGATCACTGACCTAAAGATCCTGGCCAATGGAACAAAATGAAAAAGGTGTTAAAAATCACGCAAACTCATAAAGACCTCATCTCGGGTCAACACAAAAGCACCAGTGATAAACCCATGGTGTGCCTAAGGTGCCTTATGTTTACGTTTTCGGGTGCTACGTCTTGGTGCTGTACCATCGCTGGGAGTGGCATCTGAGGCAGCCTGCTGACTTTGTTGTCCTGTTGGCCTCGATGACCTTGACGGTCGTCCTCTGGCCCATGGACCCTGTGCCGGCTCCGCCTGGGAGGGAGCTGCCAGTTCCACAGCTGGCATCTCCCCAGTTGCTGCAGCCTCACCGGATGCAATGGTCACTGGCCGAGGGCCAGAGGAGCTGCCACCCTCATCTGGAGTGCCCTGAGAGTAGTTCGCAGAAACGACAGGCAGCTGCTGGACCAAAGTGAGGTCACTTCGGACTTCCCTGCTCACCATGGATGGATGGGCACCGTGCCCAGACCATCTCCCACACTGACACTGACCAGCTGTGGTCAATGCTGATGTGAGGGCTTGCCGGTCCGAGCGCATCCCCAGGAAGCCCTGATGGGACTCCTGGAGGAGCCTCTCCACGAGAGTCACCACTCTCTGCATGGAGGATGCATGGCGCTCGGACATGCGGCTCATTGCTTCAGCGATAGTCCGGGTAGACTCCTCCACCACGGACACCAAGCCAAGAATAGCCTCATGTATCTCCACCAGATGCTCCCACACACGCGGCCGCATTTCCTGCGCTTGCTGCATCGTGGTCAACTCCAGAGGCACATCATCAGGCACCAACTGAGCATGTTCCTGGTCCCCTGCAGTCCTCCAACTGCTGGTGCCATGGGCACTCTCTGTCTCTGCCAGCTCCTCCAGCGACCATGAAGTGCCCTCACCACTGTGTCTCGGGACACTAGCTGAAGTTCTAATTCACATCGAGGTGCTACTATTTGCGCTGGTGCCTGCCTGGCAGAGATAGTGTGACGCTTGTGTGGCACCAGGGCCCTTGGGTGCGAGAAGGATCCTCTGCTGCTCCTCCTCCCAGCCCTACTCAACTGATGCTGAAAGGAAGAACAAGGACATTGGATCAGTTAACGTGGAGACAATGTCAATGTGCATCACTGTCCCCTGGATCATTATGCGCTCATCCTTCCATAAGCAATGGTCAAGCCATGTTGCAAACTTCAATCACTGAACATTCAGCACTGCCATGGCTGTTGGGGGAACAATGGTGACCTCACTGTTTGGCAAACAGACCTGACCATGGCACCCCAGCCTCACCAGCACCGGTGGACCTAGGCGCATGGCACCTCTACAAATCTAGGTCCTCCCCTGCTCGAAATGGCTGAGAATCGCTAACTGTGCTGGCCCTCTGCCAGTCCTCACCCGCTCGGTTGCACTATCTGCATTCTTTTCCTGAAAAGGAGAGAAGAGCATTGATTAGTGCAAATTGTACCTGGACTCTCTTCACGCATGGCCCACCCCAAACAGAGTGGGACATTGCAGGGCTCCAGTGCTTCCTCACCCTGCTGCTGCCGAACACACACAAAGATGCTAGACCTGCTCGTGCCCCACCCCACCCCCAACCCCACCCCCTTTGCCAAGTGCTGTCTACATCACATCAGGCACCACATGGTCTAACCTTTCATCGCAAGGGGTGCAGAGGACGGCAGATCGATCAGTGAAATGCCGCCTTGAAGCTCCCCTCCCAGGCTGTCATCATCCTGACTTTGACATTTCCTGGAGTTCCAGCACTGCGCCTAGGTGCAACTCCTCCAGGTTGCCCCGAAAACAGTAATATAGGTGTCAGTGTACCACAACATGCTGCAGGAACAGAACCCATCACTCCACCACCCTCTCAGGGTGACCTCAGCATGGGCAATACCTGCTGGCCCACCCAGCGAAGGACACATGCCGTCAATGATTCAATGCAGTCACTACATTCAGACTAGCTGGGGGGGTGGGGTGGGGGGGGGGGGTGGGCGGGTGGCACCAGGGGGGGAAAGCCTACCTGCTGGGTTAAGTGGCCAATGCCAACATGGTACTCACCCTTCCAGAGCGCAACAGATCACTGAAGTGCTTACGGCACTGGACCCAGGTGCACCGCACCACATCGCGGGAGCTCACCACTTCCACCACCTCCTCCCAGGCACATTTGGTCATGTTGGGGGGGCCTCCTCCTCCCATCCTGGAGTACCAGGACCTCCCGCCGTGCTGCCACCTCCTCAGGGAGGGCAGCAAGGTAATCATTGGAAAAATGAGGGGTACAGTGGCCCCCTGCCCTACCCTCCTGCCTGCCCTGCCCCCCAGCAGTGCTCTGGGCTTCCACTGACCACGATTCACAGCCTTTTAAAGAATGCAGCAGTTTTTTAAAGCAGACCATCGGGTCACCATTGGACCCGGTGGTCATTGCAGAACCCCCGCCGCCCACCCACTCCCGCTGTCCTCGGGAGCTGCAATTCACACTGGATGGGACTTAATTGGCCCGCCTGCATAAAATGGCGGCGTGGACCTGATCGTGGACGGTGATCAGGTCCACACCCGCCTGTGCTCTCTCCCGCTCCGCCCCGCCCCGCCAACTAGAAAATTCAGCCCCAGGTGTGGCCTCACCATGCCCTATACAGCTGCAGTAAGACATCCTCGCTCCTGTACTCAAGTCCTATGAAGGCCAACATACCATTGCCTTCTTAACTGCTTGCTACACCTGCATGCTTGCTTTCAGTGATTGATGTACAAGGACATCTAGGTCACTTTGTACGTCAACATTTCCCAATCTAATACCATTTAAATAATATTGTTATTCTGTTTTTCCTACAGAAGTGGATAACTTCTCACTTTTCCACATTTTTCTGCATCTGCCATGTATTTGTCCACTCACTCAACCTGTTTAAATCACCTTGAAGCCTCTTAACACCCTCCTCATTGCTCACATTCCCACCAAGCTCCATGTCATCAACAAACTTGGAAATATTACATTTAGTTCCCTCATCCAAATCATTGATATATATTGTGAATAACTGGGGCCCAAGCCCTGAAACTAGTCACCACCTGCCATTCTGAAAAAGACCGCATTTATTTCTACTCTCTGTTTCCTCTTTGCTAATCAATTCTCAATCCTTGCCAATATATTACCCCCAATCCCATGTCCTTTACTTTTACACACTAACCTCACATGTCGGACTTTATGAAGCTTTCTGAAAACCCAAATACACCACATCCACTGGTTCTCCCTTATCTATTCTGCTAGTTACAATCTGCTTTAGAAGCTACAATGCTTGAACCAGGTCCACGACTAGAAAGCTCCTAAGATTATCTGCGCTTGGGGTTTATTCGTCAGCACAATCACGTGACCTCTAATGGCAGTAGAAAAGGTTGTATCTACAATCATTACAGGCAGCCAGGATCTTCCCCTCTAAATTCTCTAAATCCTTTTTGTTGCAAAGAAAATTCCCAAAATGTACTCATGGCAATCAATCCTATTGTTTGACCAGGAACTGGACTCAGATTGCAGTTTTCTATGCCTGTTGTCCTGCATATGGGCATTGTATTAGTCCACTTCCAATCTAACTGTAGCTTCCTGTATCCTGTGACTCCCTGATAGTAATTGACACAGCCTCAAAAAGCTCATCTCTACTCTCTGATGTTTCAGCTGAGTTTGCCTCAGCTCAATCACAGCTTTGGTCAGAGATAACCTTCTTTAAGCTGTTAATGGGCTGAATCATGTCTTGTGGCTAAGATGGGACAGCAATCAAGGCAAAGCTGAGACTATGGTGTGGTTTATGAGGGTTCTCGCATTTAAGGAGGATGCTGTTGCAGCATTAAAAAATAGAAGTGGTAGAAATTCATCTGGACACATTTTCAGGCCCAGAACGTGCACCACAATTTCTCAGAAAACAGCTGTTCAACCCCACAATAGAATATGCAAAGGGTTTAATGCTTGTAGGAGGCAGCCACCCCAGATACCTGAGAAATGCTTAAGGTCAATATTGCTTGAACATATATCATGTGTCTTTGGGTGCAAGGCATGACCTTGAGAAATTGGTCATTTTTGCTCCTAGTTTAAATCGTTTCTACAATAACCAATTTCTACCACAAAAACTGGAAATTTGATACAAAATAAAAAGAACAGAAAATGCTGGGAACATCCGGAAGTTCAGTTAATGTCTATGGAGAGAAAGGGACAATTAGTTAACGCTTCCCATGTAACTCTTCTGTTTTTTCTCTCTACTCCAGATATGATAACATATTCATGCTTTGTCACCAACATTAAATAATTTGGGAGTTATAGTTAAGGTTTAAAATCATTAATAGTGAATATTTAAAGCTAGAGAGCTTCAAAATGCCAGATAGAAGGAAAAAGTGCTGCTCCTTGACCTTGCACTGAGTTTTATTAGGACAGTATCAAAGGCCAAAGACAGACAGATCAGAGACAGAATAGGATAGAGATGGAGTTCAGAGTCACGCTTGCAGATAGAATGTTTGCCAGAGAAGGTACAGAATCTGCAATTGATCTCCCCCAGTGTACAGCAGATTGCGCTTGGGTTGTGGATTCAGTAAAAAAGCAATCTTCAAATTGGCACCATTAAAGGGGTACTTAGACTGAAACCTTGTTTTCTATGATGTGTTTAGCTTGTATCTACTATGCAAGTTCAGGCCCATCAATATGTTTACAATGAGTTAGCCAGTGAGATGCCGTTTTCATGAAGCTCCCAGCAGAGTGGCACATCTAGGACAGCAACTTCCTGACTTTCAAGGTTAATCACACATCTGCTCCTTGTCTGAAGTTGCAGTGTGATTGTGCATAAATTGTGCATAAATCAGCCTCATTATTATTTCAAAAGTAATTTCTGGCCTAGTGTTCAAAAAAAAATGCTCCTGAAAATATTCTAGAAATTTCCCTCCATGCAAAAGCCCACTACTTAAAGGCAGCCTCCACCTCATAATGGGAAAAAGCAAAACGCTGCGGCTGCTGGAAACCTGGGCCTGAATTTTGGGTTTGTAGGGCGTGCGTGATTGGTGGGTCCAGAAGCGGCTGTGGTGTCCACTTCCACTCATGAATGTTGTAGTTACGCAATTTCACACTGGCCGGTCTGTTAAGGGCTGACCAGCGTGAAACATGCCCAGACATTGGCGCAGTGCTGCCGGTGGGGAGGGGGGAGTAGTGGTGGGCACCAGGTGGAATTGTGACCCGGGGGGGGTGTGGGGGGTATAAAACGAGCCCAGGCAGCTCCCTGAAGGCTGCCAGGTGTTGGGGAGGAGCCTAACGGAGCTGCTGACTAAGGACCTGAACATTTGGTATAAGTGATGGCCTCAGTCCCCCAGTGGGCACGGCAGGCAGGATGCCAATGCTGGTGTGCACTCTGCCCCACGATTCTCAGACAGTTGCCTGCGCGCCCTAGTGAAGGCAGTGAGTGCCTGGCATAAAATACTCCCGCTGTGGGATGGCGAGAGGAAGCCACCCCACCAGGCAAAGAAGGCCTGGTTGGAGGTGGCTGCCCAGGTGAGTGGCAATGTGTTCTGCACCACGCATGGATCCAGTGCTGAAAACAGTTCAATGATCTTCTGCGCTCCGCAAGGGTGAGTAAGAACTTGGAATGGGACTAAGTATAGATATCTTGGAGGGTGGCCATAAGTCATGGTACTCAGGGGTGTGAGATGCATGGTGCCAAATGGCACGTGTCTCTGTGCCTACCAAGGGTGAAAGATGTTGCCACTCACCTTGCGTGTATAGAAGGGTGAGGAGTGCCAATCTAACAGGCACCTCAAGCTGGATCTCTTGGCAGGGGGGTGGGGGTGGTCGGGAGAGTGGAGTGGGGGGGTATCGGGTGGTAGTGGGGTGGGGGGGTGGTGTTGGGTGGTGGTGGGCCACGAGGCTGGAATGGTGTGACACCC
Source organism: Carcharodon carcharias (assembly GCF_017639515.1). Taxonomy (NCBI): domain Eukaryota; kingdom Metazoa; phylum Chordata; class Chondrichthyes; order Lamniformes; family Lamnidae; genus Carcharodon; species Carcharodon carcharias. Next base: position 143,611,277 of record NC_054477.1, read on the forward strand.
CTTTGAAAGATGGTATTCAGAGCCATGAAGGCAACCAGATCAGAGGCTGACACTGTGTATTTTAAAGGCTATGATAGAGGAAAGATTGGCATTTGGTGTGACAGCAGGTCTCAGAGATCTGGAGGCCCAGGATGCACCAGTTCTGCTACAATGCAGTCACATAAGGACTTTGATGGGCTGTGTTACAGAAGGAGCCTGATGGGTATACACAATCAAATGCTTGGTGCACTGCTAAGCATGTCAGAAAGCCTACACACAATGTAAGCAACTTTGCATATGGATTTGTGCAGAGCTTGAAGCCCATCCTTTCCAACATGGAATGGTTACCTCCATTCATCTGTGGAACCTACCATGATGCACTGTCTGTTAGCTTGCATCACAGCTTCCACTGCAAGGAGCTCCCATCAAATTCTCAGTGCTGTACTGGAAGCTCAGACTGCTCCCTTGCAACCTCAGACTGCTGCCCTCTTGGCTCTGAATAACACCTTTCAAAGGGGTGTCAAAGCAGTCCAGCAATCTGGGCTTCAGCCAATCAGTAGGATTACTGAGAGTTGCCCTGAGAGATTGGCAGTGTCTTCATGTAGCACCAACCTGCCATCCTCTTTCAGAATGGCAGCATTCCTGCTCCCACCCTGTCACTCTGCCAGTCTCCTTGTTATTACATACCAACACACCAAGTCAGACTGTTGTATCCCAGCCCAAGGAGGTGCAGACTGAAGCCTGGCCTTGTAGACCTAGAGATGCTTGAGATTGCCCTCCAAGGCCATCTGCAGTCTCCTGAACTGTAGGTCAGCAGCCTTCCAACGCCCATGCTGCAGACACTGGGCAAGAACTTTCTGGAGGATAGTCAAAAGCACAAAGAAGGCAGGCACTAAGTAAATGAACAAGAGTGACTAGGTTTTTTGTATGCATTAAGTAAGGGTTGCATTTGTAAAATTGGATTGAATTGTACATGTTCTGGCATTTTTTGTTGTCAGAAAATGGACATTTTGATGATCAGTAATAGAGGAAAGGTATAGTGTGTGGGACCATTGGTGAATGGAGAGATGTGCTCGAGGTTACTGGTATCACAGAGGAATTGTTTGATTGCTCAGTGCCCGTACAAAAAGGATCTGTCTTTATTGTAGCCTCCCTTCCTCCTCCCATTCCTTCATTTCCCATTGTACTTCATTCTCCTCCTCCTCCAACTCCTCCACCTCTTTCTCTTCTCCCCCGTCCTGCTTTTCCTTATCCTCATGGTGACAAGAATTGTTCCCTCATAATGGCCATGTTATGCAGCGTGGAGCATATCACTTCAAATCTTGATACCAGCTCAACTGGGTACTTCAGGTTTCCTCCAGAATGGTATAAGCAATGTAAGTATTGCTTGACGATACCAAATGTGTGCTTTATAATATTCCTTGCAGCAGCATGGTTCTCATTGTAGGTATGTGTGTTCTGGACTGGAGTCATAAGCCACGTCAATAGCGGGTAATCCTTGCTGCCTGCCTTTTTGACTTGTTGTGGTGGGTCAATGACAGCTGCAGAGAATAGAAATTGTGACTGCTGCTGTCAGGATAATGGACATTCACCTTCATGATGCATTGACTGATCCCACATTAAGGGAGTTGGAATCCCTTTCGGCACATGAAAATGGTTGAGTTGACTTCACATGAGACACACACAAGGCAGTGTGTATGCAATCAATGGCACTCTGCACTCTGAGACCTGCAATCCATACAATCCCTGATGCTCGCTCTGCTTGTCTCTGTCAAGAGGGAAAACAGAAGTGTTTCTCTGATTATAGATAACTTCAGTGGCATCCCTTTTGCAGCAGTGCATTGCAAACAATGAGATATGGCTTATACTTCCAACAGTGGTCTGAAAGGAACCAGATGTACAAAAATGAAAAGCCACAGTCGCATTCGCAATCTCAAGCAATGCTGTCCTTGGTGAGCTTTGAAGTTGGAGTTGTGACCGCAGCAATTGAGGAGTTGTTCACCAATTGTTCCCCAAACACCCTGGGCAGAAATGACCTCCTGTTGAGAGCCCTTCTTCCCCATTTCTTTGTCCCTCTTCCAGTACCTTCTCTTACTCTGCATGGCCTCTCTTCATTCCCCAGTCATGCTCAATTTGTAATGGAAACTCTATCAGTCCACCCACGTCTTGGAAGCTAATTGTTTCAGCACAAGCTTTTACATGAACAGAGAAGTACTTCAGCACCACAGCCAAACCACTCCATCTAGACAAATCAAATTTTAGCCAAATATAGAGAAGATCACAAAGGAAAAGCACATGCTATGGATCTTTAAAGCTTGGGGAACTCCACTGTACTTCTGTTTCAAAAATTTTAAATTTGTATATTACAAAAGTTCACTCACAAACAATACGCTCCACCAAATGTTCTGAATGTGGTGCAGTGGAAAAGTCCGAATTGTAGCAATGCATTTCCTTATTAACCATACAACCATCACAACCATTTCTCCTTCCCAAATATTCCGTGTCGCCTGATAACATTGTGTTTAAATCACACATTCCGTGGTAGCACTGTAAAGTTTCTACTTATGATTTGTACATTCAAGACTTTAAAGCAACGCTCTTATTATAATTTGAAACCAGGGCCGGGATTTTCTGGCTCCATCACGGTGGGACCCACCACAGCAGATTCGGCGACCGAGCCAAAATTCCATGGACTTTTGATGGGACCGGACTATCCCTGGCAGAGGCAGAAACTCCCAATTGCATAACTCAGATTTAAATTCATAGTTTACCACTGCCTTGAGAGCTTTTGCATAATTATAACAGAAAAATAAACTTTAATCTGCTTAATGAAAAGCAAATATAAAGTTTGGGATATAAGTGCCTGATGCTAATTGTCTGGAAATAGATTGATTTCTGAACAATCTGGTTACAGAGTAGGCACGTAGCTCTTAAGCATGATTTCAGCCTCTCTTGACATTCTAATACATGACTGACTAGTGTCAGTGGTGCATCATTATACATTAGCATATCCCATCTGTTAGCCCTTGTATATTCATACAAGTTTCAATTAAAATAGAGGGTGTGACATTAGTGAAAAGTGCCTCTGTTGCACAAATCACCAGTAGAATTGGAATAATGAGCACGTTGGGGCAAATCCAATTTATTGTCTAAGTGAATGGTATATGTCATGAAAGATACATAACCCATGCAGATTAATCAAATTTACATTTATCACATGGTTAAAACATTGTTTTGTTATGTGTTGCATATATTTTTTTTGTACAAACAGGATATTTTCAAATTATAGCTACACCACCATCCAGAAGACATAATACTGTAATGAACCACTAATTGGTTCATGATTCCCTCAGTTGTGCGAATCTAAGACAGGGCAATGGCTGGAGCGTGTAATTGGAAAATTGAGGCACTGGTGTCAAATCAGCATTGCACATTAGCTTGAAACATGACCTCGCTGATTCTGCATGCTACCGGCACTTCCTGTAGTGTCTGTGCATCTCAAACCCAATTTTTGAGCATCAGGTGAGTGCTTCACAGCTGTGCAGCCCATTTTAACCCCCATAGTGTTTCCACTGCCAGACCACATTTACTGAAATCCTTTCTTTCCACGGCCATAATTGTGTTTTTTATCAATGTGGCTACTGACTCTCCTTTCTCAGTGTTGCACTCTTTTCTAAAGATCCTGCAGCCTGGAATTTGTAGCTTCCAGTCATATCCTGCTTGTAGCCCAGTTACTACATTATACCATGAAGTTGAATTTGTGCTTCTAATTCACTTACTTTATTTCTTATGCCACATGTATGTATGTGTTTTCTAGTTGACTCTACCCTGTCCTATGTCCTGCTGGGCCTTTTCTCATACATTTTGACATACAGGGCTGGATTTTTCATGAGGCAGCCGGGTCTCCGCTCCCAAGGCATAAAAGTCGCGGTCTTCATGAGGACCTGACACTGCTCAGCACTGGAGAAAATGGCGTTTCCATAACTCCCTCTGCTGGCCTCTCTGTGGGCCCTTGAGGGAGTCAAAAAGGCGGGCAAGGACAGGGACTGCTCACTAGGTACGATCATCTCTAACTCTCTCCAGTGTGCCTCTTTCTACTGCCAACATTTTTCAAGCTGCTTTCAAAGATTTATTCGCTCTGTGGTTCCTTTGATAACATCGATGTCCTTTACATCAATATCTCCAGCGCTGCTATCATGTTATGAGATGGATCCTTCTGCCTTAATTCTAGGTATGGGACTTGGTTCTTAGACAGACTATAGATAAACTCTGGTATTTGCTTAACACTTGTTAATTAGTACCACTCCTAAACAGGTTACAGAGTAGGTGCATAGCTCTTAAGCATGATTTCAACCTCTCATGAGAGTCTAACACATGACTGAGTAGTGTCACTGGTACATCATTATCCACATCATACATTAGCATATCTCATCTGTTAACCCTTTGTACTACAGCTGCTGATGGCTTTTCCACTTTGGTTAAAATGGTCATATCTAGTGGATGCCAGGGATTCATCCTCAGCCTCCTCCTCAAAATTAGTTACATACCACGCCTCAGTGAATGGATTTATCTTGTATGTGTATGGTAACGAAGCTCAGATCTACCTTGCTGCCCCCTCCAGTGGCCCAATGCAGTTGTCAAATGCCCAAATTTATATCTGATATCAAAGCCTGAATAAGGCAACATTTCCTGTAGCTGATTGTTGGCAAAACTCTTTGTCTTCTATCACTTCCAAGTCGCTTGTATTGAGTTTATCAACCTCCTTGCCTTGTTAAGCTGTCAAACTATAAAAAATCTTCATATTCAGAGTTAGACAGATCTCAGCTTTTGTCACCAATTTCCACTTCACTACCCAAATTGTTTTCTACCACCTTTTCAATATTGCCTTCAATGTCTCTTTTCCTCCCCTTCTGCAATCAAAATCTTTGTCTATGCTTCATAACCAAGGTTCAGATTTTCTAGAATTCCTTAAGTTGATTTCCCTCTATCAGTCTCTCACCCAACAATCATCAAAGATAGCAAATTTATATTTGCAGCTGCAATAAGTTCCACAATTCCATATTCCCCATCAGCCCCAAGCTCCACCAGCTCATGGTCCAAATTTCTACCTGGTTTCAAATTTCTCCAGAGCCCAGCTGACCTTTGCAATCTCCTAACACTGGATTTCTGTTTGCCTGTCTATCCTTCGATTCCACCACCAGCCACAGTGTTTCTGTGCTCTGGCATTCTCTATTTGCTTCCATTGGACCTGCCACTACTGTTCCTGCTTCCAATAGCCTTCTTGAGCATTTCTCTTTCTGTTTAAGGTTTCTCATGCTATTGTTTCCATTCCTTCCCCTTGATCCACATGTGGTGCTCACCGTATTATTTTCCTCTTTGTAGTAAAAGGCTGGCAGACTTTTTTCTGAATATGAAGGCCTGAATTTATGAGACGCCAGTTTCCTCGACCCCCAACTAAAAAGTCGGTGAGGGGGTGGAGAGGAGCCCACCAAAGGGAACAACTGCCATCCTGCAGCAATTTAATGGCCAGGTGGTTGTTAACAGGCTGGAGGTGGGACTTCCACCCATCTGGATCGAGAAGCCCTGCCCCAGAGAGCTTCCAGCTAATCAGAGGCTGGTCGCTGTGTGCGGTACTGGATCATTTAGATATGGTTGGGGATCTTGCAGGTTGCCAAGCTGGAAGACCCAGGTGAAAGGGTACAAGGGAGCCAGGAGTTGAGAGGCCTTGGAGGTAATGCAATCTTGAGGGTGGGGGGGAGGTGGAATTAAAACCTTTGGGCGGCCCTCTAATCGGCTGAGGAGGCCTACTAGGAAGGGATGTTCCTTGCTGGTCATAACCCGCACAGGGAAACAGCCAGACTGGAAGCTTGGCGTGGGCTGGCTAAATTTCAGCAGCAGGGGGGTGAGCTGCTTAAGTGGGCATTAATTGTCATCAGTTGGCCCATTGGCAGTCTGGCCACACCCACTGGTAAAATTGTAGTCGGGACACGGCGAGTGGGAAGGTGGCGGGCAGACCACCTGCTGTCTTTAGCAAGCTCCCCCTGCCTTCACCCTGTTGGCGGGATAGTGTTAAATCCAGTCCGAGGAGCGTTTAAAAAGAATAGATTTCCAAATCTTTGCCCACAGCAAGTTATCCCATTTGGCTGTTGTGAGGTCATTTGTTAAATGCTATTATTCTTCCATTCAGATAAAATTTGAATTAAGCTACATTTTTTAATTCTCAAGGGCTGTGCAGTATTGCCGCTTATTTGAACAAGTAAAGAGTAGCACATGAAGAAAATTGGTTATAACCATCAATTTGGTCAGCTGTAAACAAAAGGGTTTTGTCAATGACATGTATATTGTTGTAAATAAATGTGAAATTTCAATGTCAATCAGTGTTGCAAAAACGATTTGCTCCCCCCCTTCCTGTGCTTTAGCTGCTGTCCTACAATTCTTAAATGGACAGCAGTCGCATTGATGTTTATAACAAACCATTGTGGCAATGTCAGAGCTTAAAATTTCCTGGCAGGCTACCCTTGTATATATCACAGCCTTTTAGGAAGAACAACACAATAAAAGCCGAGGTTTCATCATTCATACCTGCCAGCTGAGTGCATAAAAACTTTACTGTCCTCGCTTGCAAAATAACTAAGATGAGTCAAAGGCGACTGAGGGAACAATTTCATCCTTGGTGCAAGCCACGATCTGGGTTGATAAATGATCATTTGTCAACATGCAGAAGGTTAAAAGGTTATTGAGAACTGGTAAGAAAAAAATGTCTGAGCAATAAACCGATATTGCAAAAATCAATGGTGACTTCCTGATAACTAGCCTTAGAGTTAACTTAACCCAAGTCACTAAAGACTATTTTTAATGTGATTTACCAGGAAATGCATTGAAGGAAGTGTAAAAATGTGTCAGGCTTTCAAGTTCCCTTTTGTTTACCATAACAAGGTCATTCTGTGTCTCCCCACTTCAGTCCCAGCTGAATACATGAAAAGTACACAGCTGCTACTAAATTACAAAATCACTGGAAAGATCTTCATCGTGAACCATGACCAAAAAGGATGCTGACTCAATGGAGTTACTCACGGATGGAACCTATTAATTGATGTCAGTTGAGTGACTCTTCTGACCCAATTGTCAGATCTGAAGGAGACCATGAGGAGGGTATTAAAAGATTTATTCGTCTCAGCAAATAGAGAATTTTTTTTGAATGAATTGGTGGAATAAAGCAAAGCATTACATGCTGAAAGTACTTTGCTTTGCAGTTGCGTTTTGATTCTGTTGGCCGGATCCTATCTCACACCAAGTCTCACTTATTTTGTCCTCATCGACTCATATTAATTCCCAGTGCCCCTTCTTCCCAAATTAAAAAAAATCATTATTGTGCTCAAATCCCCCTGCCTCTCCATATTTATTATACCTTCTCTAGCCCTACAAATCAACCCCCCTCACCCATCCATTAACTCAGTTCATCTGACTCTGACCTCTTGTGCATCTTCGCCGTCCTTTGTCTCACCATTCTTAAATTCCCTCCGCCTTTCCACTTCCCTCTCCTCCTTTAAGACTCTCCTTTCAACCCCACGTCTTCAACCAAGTTTTTAGTTACCCCTCCTAACATCTCCTCTTTTGGCTCGGCATTCATTTTTGGCACCTAAAAAAGTTTTTTTTTTACACAATAAAACTGCTATAAATGCTGTCAATGCTGACCAGGTTAGGAGTATCCAGGTTGGTCTGGATTGGCTTAGCTGTATTCTGTTTCTCCTTGTTTGGCATTGGACTGTAAGCCCAAGCCTTGGGTCTACTGTGTTCACAGAAACACAGAATCACTGAAATGTTACAGCACAGAAGGAGGCCATTCAGTCCATCAAGAGAGCACTGTGCTCTCCAAATGAACAATTCAACTTTAGTCTGTGTTTTAGGTTTCAGTTCACTAAATCTCTGTATTATATGCCAAGCATAAACCTCTGTTTATATCTGTTTGTATCTTATCTTGCTATTGAAATGAGAACCATCTTTCTGGCTATCTGAAACATGGAGATGTCCAAAAACGGGTCATTTTTATAAGTTGCTATGCGTGAACTTTAATCCTTATTAAATGAATAACCTATCAACTTGTTTGCTAGTTACTGCATTGGCATGGTGGCATACATGATCTAGTTATCAGCTTTCTGCGCCAGTCTTTTCTTGCACTCCGAGTGGTCCGAGCGATGTTAACCCCACCTGACCTGTACCTCCCAATGCAAGTAGACAGACCCAAAAGCTGACAAGATCTGAAATCCAGCACAGACTTGTCCCAAGGTTGCCAGTTTTGAGACACTGTGGGAGGAATCATCCCAGCTTTGCACTAAGTGCGGTAGCGGGCAGGAAAAAGGACGTTTTACCCGCTGGCTGCAATGGCGGCTTTTCACACCGTACCATCCTCTTCCCGCCTCATTAATTATGCAGCCATGGGAAACATGCCATCTCGCTGGTGGGCAACCTCTGAATCGCCTGCCACACCCTTACCACACCGTTTCCTCACTCCTGGGACCATATCTAATTAGCAGCCATGCATGTAGTTCTCAATGCTTGCAGCCCAGGACTGCTCCAGTGAAGGCATGGCCTTGAAAACCAGGAAGAGTTCAGTGACCTGTCACTGGAATGCTTTTTGAAGGCCCACCGTGATTTCCTCCACTCCCACTCTGGCCGCAGGAGTTCCAGCAACTCTGGCTTGGCAGGTGTTGGCTGTGGTGGTCAGTGCCAACACTGCACTGAAGAGGTGGGCCATCCAGTGCAGAAAGAGGATGAATGATCTTATCTGTGTTTCCAAGATAAGGCAACCGCCTCATCACTCTAAACTCACACACTCATGGCCCATCATACATTCACTGGCATCTCACTCACTGCCAGTTCAAGGGATATCACCACTCACTTTCTCACACACACCCTCACATCTCCATCTGCCCTCATCTCCTCTGGAGACTGCCTCCTCATCCCTCACCATCTTGAGGCCACTTGCACAGATCAACATGTGCCCCCACACATACCCTGGGATACCTCCTTCCCCAGTACAGCCCTCGCCCTGCAGCCCCTTCCCTTGCATAAGGCCACTTCTTCCCCTTACCCAAGAAAGCCCTAGTCCATTGAAAAGCCACCTCTGATTTACGGTTGATCTCGTAGGTAGAGACCTGCCCATGAGCTCCCCTAAAAGTGATGTGGTTCTGTCTGCGAAGCCTGGCGCTGGTGACTGTGAGTGCTGCACGAAACAAGGTAGGCAAACAAACCTTGAAGTCCTGAGCAAGGTGCAGCTCGCCAGGTGCTCGTGGCTTATTTACAGTTGTGAAACACGTCAGTGTGCAATCACACCAACGTGCCTGGATAATCCAGTGTGGGTGTATGATTCCAGCAAGCAGGACTTATAATGATTTGCAGATGTATGAAAATGAACTTCCTGACGTCTGGTGGTGGGAAACACGGCCCGCCATTGACAGACAGAGCAGACAATTGCAAACTGGTTTCGTAATGGTGCGAAACCAATTTTTGGCCTTCCTGCCATCTTGTCTGCTCATGCCTGCCATAATGCCTGATGCCAATGGGCACAGAAAATTCCACCCTTTACCTGTAGTGAATGTGATAGACACCTAAAGACTACTGAACGGTTGCAGCCCTTTATTAATTTTTCCCAAATATTTTACTTTTTTTGCAGATACACAATGCATTGCAAATATACATTTTAGGAAAGCAAAATGCTATGGACACTGGAAATTGGAAATAAAAACAGAAATGCTGACAATATTCAGCAGCTTAGGCAGTACTTGTGGTAAGAAAAACGGGATTAATGTTTCAGGTTGGTGGCCTAGCATCAGAGTTGGAAAAATTGTCGGGTACTGGCCTGAAGCATTAAGATAAAAGCAAAAAACTGCATATGCTGGAAATCCGAACAAAAACAAAAATACCTGGAAAATCTCAGCAGGTCTGACAGCATCTGCAGAGAGGAACACAGTTAACGTTTTGAATCCATATGACTCTTCAACAGAACTAAAGAAAAATAGAAAAGAGGTGAAATATAAGCTGGTTTAAGGTGGGGGCGGGGGGCGGTGGGACAGGTAGACCAGGATAGAGGGTCAGTGATAGGTGGAGATAACCAAAAGATGTCATAGACAAAAGGACAAAGAGGTGTAAACGGTGGTGATATTAGCTAAGAAATGTGCTAATGGTGACATTAAGGGTAGAAAGCAGGACGAGCAAGGGACAGATAGCCCTAGTGGGGGTGGGGTGGGGGAAAGGGATCGAATTAGGCTAAAAGGTAGAGATAAAACAATGGATGGAAATACATTTAAAAATAATGCAAATAGGTGGGAAAAGAAAATTATATATAAATTATTGGAAAAAGGGGGATCGGAAAGGGGGTGGGGATGGAAGAGAGAGTTCGTGATCTAAAGTTGTTGAACTCAGTATTCAGTCCTGAAATATTAATGTTGTTTCTCTCTCCACAAGTGCTGCCTGACTGTTGAGTATTTCCAGCATTTTCTGTTTTTAAATATTGAAAACTACAAGTTATTTAGAGAAACATCTCCAACTAAACATAAAATCAAAATGTTCTGTCTCTATTTAATATCATTATGGAGAGATTGTGAGTTGAGCACATTTCTGATGCATGCAGAATATGGTTTGTGAGTTAAATATTTATTCAGGTTTAATTTCAATTCAAATCTAGAAAGAAGAGAAGGTGACTCTAACAACCCCAATGCAACATGTATCTAATATGTAACTGCAATAACTAAGAATCATTTTTATGCAACTTGTTCATGTCTGTCTTGTATGCTCACTTACCTATCCTAGTATTTTTAAGAGAGAGGTCTTGTGATGCTATGGCTAATGTCCATATATCTGAGCCATTAGCTCCCGGTCCAAGTTCCACCCTAGGACTTGTTGGCCACAGAAGGTACATTCATAACGTGGACAAACAGGTTTATTACCAACCTGTAAATCCTTCCGTAACAACTATGGCAGGCAGAAGGAGTGCAGGGTTACCTGGTCAGTCATCTGCAGAAGTCAACAGCAAACCACTACAGTACTTTGCTAAGCATAATCATCGGCCAACATAGGAGCCCATGGTCACCAACACCCTTTCAGGGCCTGGTACCTGAAGGAAGAGAAAATTCTTAGGAGGTGCATCCCTAATCAATATGGTGGGGGAAGTGGAAGGCTGCTGAGCTTCCATTCAGGATATTTCTACCGAGGACAGAGAGCAAAGACTATACTTAGCCTCCTCTGATTGCCACTTCCTGCCAAACGTTGGACATAATCTTCGGCAAAAAAAAATTAGTGACAGGTATTTGGAGCATGTGCTTGCCATGAACAATGCATATATTGTGCGTAAGATGTTGGGTGCGGGGAACTGATAGTGGGGTAAGCAGAAAGCGCGGTGCGTGGGAGTAGATGGGAAATGGGACAGAGTAAAGTGTGACGCAGCGATTGTAGCAAAGTGACAAAAAGTAAGGAAGAGGAATGGAGAATGTTCAAAATAATGCAACTGCAGGTGTGAGGAGACAGCTATTGGGGTAAGAGGTAAGATTCTTACCTTGATAAGTCTGATGAGGTCATTAAACTTATTTTCTGCATAGCAGCCTTGTCCCAGAAACTAAGCTCCTGGCATTGATTTCCTCAGGATCTTCTGATCAATGCAGAGGATTTGTTGTATGGCGGGTTTTCAATCCTTTGAAAGCACAAGATCTTTCTCCTCCCATTGTCAACAGCGTCAATGAGGACCTCAAAATACACACCCAAAAAATATGGGTGCTCTATTTGTACCTTTGCTGCCCATTTTGTCCTTTTGAGAAAATTTCCCTGCTGTCTGCAGCCAGAGTGCACCGTCCCTTTAAGAGGTTCTGGCTGCCTTTAAGTGAAACCCAAATTTTCATCCTTCTTCCAAACAGTCAATACATTGCATTTGTATCTCTGGACTGCACAACTGTTTCATGGTAATAAGCTGGCAGCACCACCCACTGTGGGGCTGTTTTCAGGTGAGATTGCATTTCGAAACATATGGCTCTTAAATTAAATTAGCTTTAGCAGTCTCAATTTATTTCTAAGTAACTCTGAATCAAACCTAAAAACTCAAAACATACAGCCCAACAGAGGAAGCAAGTTTTAGTAATTCCAGTCACAGAATCGGTAAGAGTCAGCAGCGTGGGAACTAAGCATCACATATGAAAAATTCTTGTCCCAAGCCTGATTAACACACAATGCATATTCAGCCTATTGTATTATATCTAGTTCTACTTCATGTCTAACCAGCATGTGTTATTCCTTCTCAGAATGTTGATGTTTATACTAAATAGGAAAATACCTAATTTGTAACATGTAAAAAACAATATTCAATGTAAATTAAAAATGTTACCAGTAAAATGTGAACTGTAACGAAAGACCTTATAATTGGGTAATATGCATGACTACACAGGCACAATACTGAATAAATCAGTTAATTCACTCTGATCGTGACCTATAGCTACATATTAATATGCCGAATAGCAAGCGTTGCTCTGATTATTTTTCTATATAATTACAAGTGTCACCCAGCTTATTAAGTGTATATGGGACCTGGTTAGCCCATGCTTCCTGAACACACAGGGGTGCAGTTTGGAAACTCCAGATTTTTAAGATACACGCAGGTGAGATTTTTGTCTTAGCTTTCAGAATTCAAAAACAAGAGCAGAATATTTGGGAAAGTGTGTACAAAAAAAGGTAGAAATTTAGAGAGTAAAATTACCTTTCCGTGTTTTCAAATCCCCCCATGATACTGGCCGTCCCTCACTCTATAACTTCCTTCATCCCTGCGGCCCTTTGAGGTCTTTATGCTCCTCTAATTCTAACCTTCTGTCCATCCCTAATTTTCATCATGCCACCATCATTGGCCATGCCCTCAGCTGCCTAATCCCAAAGCTCGGTTTTTCCTTCCTAGACCTTCAGCCTGTTTACCTCTTGCTATTCCTCCCAAGATTTTCCTTACAATCTACCTTTTTGGTCAAGCACCTGTCCAAATATCTGCTTACAAGACTCAGGCCAGAACCTTCCAGCTGGAGGTAGGGAGTCAGAGACGGGATTAATCCTGATGTTGCAATCAAACCTTTGTCTGATAGAGCCATTAGGTGGTATTCTCATCTCTTGGGTGGCATAACTGCCTGGAGTCAGGCGTGTCATCTCTGCCAGCAGACCCAAGAAGGAGGCTGAGGCAGGCCGATGCCAAAGCAGACAGTTTAAAAGGCACGCCTCCATTCCAAGGCCAGTTTGTCATATCAGTGTAAAGCCCCCCCACCCCGCTCCCTCACCTCCCAACTCCCCACACCTCTTTAACACACTTTCAGCTCCCTCCCCAATACTCCCTTCCCCCCCAGCCCCCCAACCCCTCTAACTCCTTCACACCCCCACTGCATCACTCTTCACCATCCGCACACTCCTATCCCCCTCATACCCCCTTCACTCTCTACATCCCCAACCCATGCACCCAGTATCTATTTTGGAAACAGAATTCATAAACGCTATAATAAAATACAGAAGTTGTTGAAAATCTCAATAGTCTGTCAAAGTAAACAAATATCACTTATACAGGCGCTTAGAAGACACTAACCTTTACAGAAGCTCATAGGTCTGTCAAAATAAACGATCATCACTTGTATAGGCACCTTAAAAACAATATCCACTTCAGAACCTCATAAATATGCCAAAACAAACAAACATCTCTTGGATAGGCATTTGACGAGCTATTATCCTCTTCAGAAGCTCTTGAATCTATCAAAACTAAAACTCACATTCCCCAGGACAGCTGAATAAACCAACTCTGCACTATAGAACCCATTGATGCTTTGGAAGAAAGCCAAGCCATCAAACTCACATTCCCCAGGACAGCTGAATAAACAGAGTCCGTATCACAGAATCCATTATTGCTTTTGAAGGCAGCCAATAACTTAGACATCTAGCAAAGCTGTCAAAGAGGCAAACAGATGGCTGATCTGCTCTGCAAAAATTGAATGAACCCAATGTAGAGAGTTGAAACATTAGCTCTGGATCTTGCACTCAGCGAGCCTTTCAATATAGCACAATGCAGAATAGCACTTCATCCAGTAGATAATATATTCTAATGCATTTGAAAACGTTTCCACTTTTACAGTGCTGTTATATCATTTGACAGCTTACAAGTTATCAGGAGTAGCAACCTGGTAACCACATGATTGAATGGCCACTTACATTTTCCAATCACATCACTCTCATCACCTACTTTAGTAAACACAGATATAACTTGGGTTACATTTCATGATGAACAGTAAAGGAGGCACCAGCATTTTTATTCACTTTTATACTTTTCTCACACCTAGCCTATGATTCACACCTCCACTCTGCATTTGTGATTTATGAAGGCTTCCAAAATGTGGCTTTGATGAAAATTGCAGAAGCTCTGAAGTGCCCACTTCTGCAATGGTGCTAGCAACTTCTAAATAGCAGCCTGTGGAGTTCCCGACCTGTCCCTTTCCAATTCTGCTGAAAATGGCCAGAGATGGAAAGGGAGGCGGGATTTCTACCTTCACCACTCAGTGACCATTTTTTTTCTAAATCCCAACTGTGTAGTCCTGAAACAAGACCGCAAAATCCCAGCTGTATAACACTCCTCTAAGGTACCTTGGGAGGTTTTACTAGAAAGAGATAATATATGAATGCAAGGTGTAGTTGTTGTTGTAATTCAACAGTAAATTCAGTAATGTAAGATAACAGAAGTAGACGAAATCCACATTTGGATCTGACTGTTGAAGTTACAATAAACACCTGCAGTGTCTGTGGGTTTGTTAGCAGTAATATTGAAAGCATGGAGTTGCATGCTTTTTTTTGCATAATTTTTTTACATTGTTGAATTACTGATGAATGGAAGTGGCTTGTGAGTGTTATGGTGCTGAAGATTCATTAGGCTTGTTATGGCAATTATTGCCAGTTTAATAGGAAAATAGGGACAACAGTACTTCTAAATCTGCAATCACATTTGCCAAGGAACTGCCATCTCTACACCATTTCCTTCTGCATGTTAATACGGGAATACTGTCTATTTCTAACTTCTTTTCTGTTGCTGCTTTAATCTAATATTATAGAATTATAAAGCCATTGAAGTTTACAGTGTAGGAGGAGGAAGGATTCAGCCCATCATGCATGTACCATCTTATGCTGAAGCAATCCAAAGCTAAGCCTACAGCATTTTCCTTTCTATCATCCATCTCTATATCTTCTCTGCTGCAAATTTTTTACCCTTAAAAGATGCACAGGGTTCTACCTCCATTGTGTGACAAAGCATCCCATGGTTTAAAAACTCACTGCATGATGAAAATTCTTCGAAAGTTGTTCCTCACCCTTTAAAAAAAAAATATTGACCCTTCTTTACCCCAACTAGAGGATATAATCTTCCTTTTCAACGTTTTCAAAACCTGATAAATTAAAAATCCTCAACTATTTTTCTCTTAGCCTTCATTACTCAGATCAAATAATCTCATCATCTCTAGAAGCAATAATTTGAGACAAAATTCATAGCCACTTAGGCAAATTTAGCATAATTATGGAAATTCAACATGGATTTGTTAAGGGCAAATTGTGCTTAACAAACTTGCTGGAGTTTTTTGAAGAGGTAAAGCTGCTGATGTGGCGCACGTGGATTTCCAAAAGACATTTGATACTGTGCTGCGCAACTGACCTTTGAACAAAGTTAGAGCTCATTGAATAAAAGGGACATAGCAACATGAAATTGGCTGAGCAACAGGAAGCAGAGATTAATGGTTAATTGATGTTTTTTCAGACGGTAGGAAGATTTATAGTGGAGTTCTCCAAAGGTTGGTGTTCGGGCCCAAGCTATTCCTGATATATATTAATGACCTAGTCCTTGTTATACAGGGCACACTTTCAATATTTGCAGATGATACAAAACTTGGAAGCATTGTGAACTGTAAGGATGATAGTGTAGAATTTCATAAAGACATATGAAAGACATTTGTGGAATGGGCAGACAAGTGGCAGATGAAATTCAATACAGAGATGTGTGAAGTGTTTTGTTTTGGTCAGAAGAATACAGAACAAGGCTATCATAGCCTAAAGGACAACTGTCTAAAGTTGGCACAAGGATGACATACACACTGGAAGGGTTTAGTGAATAGAAATATGTGACCATTGTAGGGAGAGCAGGGAAAGCCACTGGCAAATTCACAAATGTCCAAGAGGTAAGGTCCATGAACTGTCAAAATGAGGTGAAACAGTGGAAAGAAAGGAAACAAATTGTGAGTCCACATAATGGAGCTGGGAGTGATTCTGGCATTTGAAAATGATCAGGTATTGGCGACAGAACCTCTGATCTGGGGAGGGAGATGTCCCATAGCAGTAGTCAAGAAAGACACAGGAGGTCAATTAATGGCCATGACTTGACTATACTATGCAACAGAACAAGGACTACAGAACAGTCTAGGAATACTGAAAGGAGTAAAGGCCCTTATGTTCAGCAAGGTTTGATAGCTGAAAACAAATTAGAAGATAGATTAATAAGAGTGGCAAAACAAATATAGCTGGATAGTAGGAAGGAATTTGGTGTCTACTCTGGGGTGCCAATTATAGGGACAGCCAGCTTTATCACACAGATGGAAATGTAAATAAAAATTACTCCCAAATGGAATATATAAGGATAAAGTGAGGCTAGTCACTCACAGTTTCGAAGAGCAGGATGTTAGAGTGGACTCCCCTATGGCAGGAACAGTAAGCTTAAAACTTTTCTGAACTCTGTTGGCCACATATTTGTGGTCAATCGATATGAAAGCCGTATATTCACAGGTTGAAACATTTCAAAGAGAAGTATTTTTGAAACTAAATCAAGAAACAGGAGATGTAGAGGGAAGCTGTGGAAATTAAACAAATGTGTTTATGGATTTAATGATGCATCAAAGGTGTGGTATTTCTTGGTTAGGTCAGTCTTGCTGAAAGTAGGCTGTACTCAACTGAAAACAGATTGAACAATGTTCTACTAGCATCACGAAGAGAAATGTCCAGGCATCTTTATGATTTTATTCTATTGGAACGTTCTGCAGAATTTGAGCCATTGTTATGGATCAGATCAAAGGGGAATTTAAGGTTAGAAGTCAGGCTTCGGAGGCCTTTAAATATATAGAGCGGAATTTTCTGGCTGATGTGCGGGTGGGGAAGCCCACACGTCAGCGCTTAAAGTGTCGCGTCAATGCACGGCATCGTGAATTTAGGTCAGCGGTGCGCTATGTAGCGAGACGCGCGCCTGCCATTAATTAAACGCCTCGTTAAGGCCCTTAACTTGCCAATCGATTAGGATTTTGAGGGGCCCGTGCGAACTTCGACTCAGTGCACGGGCCCAACGGGCAGGCGGGTAAGTGATTTTTTTTATCAAAACTCATGCACTGGCGGGATATGTGGACTCAGAGGGGTTGTTCATGTTTTTCATGAAGTATTTAATGCAGAAAGTGTTTTAAACTTGCCTGTGTGATTGTTAGCAGTTCACATCAATTTCCAAGAGCTTTTTGTGTACTTTAAAGCTTCAGCTCAGCAGTCTGCAGACAGTAATCTTTATCGGGCCTGCAGCTTTCCGGAGGCCTCCATTTAGCCTGGATGTGGATTCTGACATCTCCACTGGGGGCAGCTCCTCTGAGGAGGAAGGGAGGAATAGAATAAGGAGGAAGCCAGGAGTGGACAATCAGCCTTCAGGGGAGCCACCTTTGGGAGGCCAGGCGCAGGCACAAGGGGTGCAGGGCCAAGGTGGAAGGGACCACAGAAAATGCTACTATCCTGCTACCAGGGTATACAGGCGGCGAAGCAGCTACCTCAATATGACTGAGCTACAGTGCCGAAGGAGGTTCCATCTCTCAAGGGAGACAGTCAACTATATCTGCCAGATAATTGGCCCTGGGATCTCCCCTAACTGTGTGGGTGGACACCCCATGCCAGTGGCTCTGAAGGTCACAGCTGCCCTCAACTTCTATGCCTCTGGTTCCTTCCAGGGTTCGGTGGGTGATCTTTGCAGTGTCTCCCAATCAGCTATCCACACTTGTGTCAAGCAGGTTCAGACAGGCATTGACCTTCATCCACTTCCGCTATAACCAGGCAAGTCAGGCACAGCGAGCCAGAGGCTTCACGGCCATTGCTGGCTTCCCCCGTGTCCAGGGTGCAATAGACTGTACACATGTGGCCATCAAGGCGCCAGCAGGTGAGCCCGTTGCCTTCATCAACAGGAAGGGCTCCCATTCCATGAACGTGCAGATAGTGTGTGATCACAGGATGCTGATTCTACAAGTCTGTGCAAGGTACCCAGGCATCTCCCACAACGCCGACATCCTCAGACACTCCCAGGTGTCGGGGCTCTTCAGTGCTCTGGCTCGGCTGGATGGTTGGCTGCTTGGTGACGAGGGCTATCCCTTCCGAAGGTGGCTCATGACACCACTACGCTGTCCATGAACAGAAGCTGAGCATTGGTACAATAGGAGCTAGGGCACCACAAGGGCTGTGGTGGAGATAGCCATTGGCCTTCTCAAGATGCACTTCCATTGCCTGGACCGCTCAGGGGGCATACTCCAGTACCCCCCATATCGCGTCTCTCTGATAGTGGTAGCATGTTGCATTCTGCACAATCTTGCGCTGGAAAGGGGGGATGCAGTTGACCATGAAGACAATGATGCAATGGATGAGGCTGCACATGATGTATCCAGCAGTGGCTCAGAAGATGAGGAAGCACAGGGCAATGATGAGGGGCAGCCCGCCAACCCGCTACTACACCAAGGAGGCAGGGATACCCGGGACAATTTAATCCAGCGACCCTTCAGCTAGCTCCACACACATGGATCAGCAGGACCAGCATTGCCTGGCACTTCCACAAGTGGCACTTCAGTGCTACATCTTCCACCTCATCAGCTGTAATTAAAGGCTTAGTACAGAAGCATATATGTCTACTCAAACACTCATGAGATGTCTGTGAAACATACAAATGCAGTCAAAGGAAACACCCACAGCCATGGTCAGAAAAGTGGACTTTATTCCATCCAACATCAAAGAGAAACGTCTCTCTTACAAACATGACTATTTGTTCCCTAATCTAAGGCCTACACAAAATCATCAGTGACATACCCGTGGAGTGCCTAACATGCCTCATGCTTTTGTTTGCGGGTGCTACATCTAGGTGCCGCCCCATCGCTCGGAGTGGCTTGTGAGACAGTCTGCTGACTCTGCTGTCTTGTTGGCCTCGATGACCTTGGCGGGCATCCTCTGGCCCATGGAGCCTGTGCTGGCTCCACCTGGGAGGGATTGACCAGTTCCAGAACTGGCACCTACCCAGTTGTCGCAGCCTCAATGGATGCAATGGTCACTGGCAGAGGGGCAGAGGAGCTGCTGCCATCATCTGGAGCGCCCTGAGAGGAGCTCGCAGCGACAACAGGCAGTTGCTGCACTGTGAGGTCACATTGGACCTCCCTGCTCACCACAGATGCATGGGCACCGAGTGCCGACGCTTGGTACCCAGAACATCTCCCACATTGGGAATGACCACCTGTGGCCATTACCGCTATGAGGGCTTGCAGGTCAGAGCGTACCCCAATCAGAAGACTCTCAATCCTATTGAAGCCCCTCTCCATGAGAGTCACCTATCTCTCAGTGGAGGAAGCGTGAAGCTCTGTCCTGAGGTTCATGCCTTCGCTTACACGCTGCCTGGACTCCTCCACTACAGAGACCAACTGAAGCACACCCTCATGCAACCCTGCCAGATGCTCCTGTGAATCCTGCCGCTTGTCCTGCAGCTGCTGCATTGGTGACATCTCCAGAGGCACATCGTCACTGCCGCACTCAGTATGTGCCTGGTCCCCTGCAGCCCTTTGGCTGCTGGCGCCATTGGTACTCTCTGTCCCTGCCATCCTCCAGTGATTGTGAAGTGCCCTCTCCACTGTGACCCAGGACACTAGCTGATGTTACATTCCCCACCAAAGTGTTTGTGGCTGCACTGGTGCCTGGCTGGCTGAAATGATGTGCCACAAGTTGCACGTCTTTGACCTCAGGTGTTGAGGGGGGTCTCCGGTCTTGTTGGCTGCGGCCATGCACCGGTGATGCTGAAATTAACAACAAGGACAGTGCATCAGCTAGTGTTCAGTCAGTAACACCTTTCATTCCTTTCCCATGCAGCCTCATTAGTTGCTTACCCTTCAAAATCCTAAGGAGACAAACATTGGTGGGGTGGAAAAGAGTCAAGAGGAGGCCCAAACATTAGAAGCGCATACAGACAGGCTGGTCAGATGGCCTAAGGAATACCACATGGGATATTATGTGGTATTGGAGTGGGGAAAGTGCCGAGGTACCTGACCTGGATGCACGCTGGCCTGGAGAGTTGCGGGGCTGAGGAAACATTGCATACACTTGTGACATTTGCCGAGGAGCACAGGAAATTGACAGGTCACATTATTGACCTTCATACCGTTATGAGGGGCATAGACCGGGTGGGCAGAAGGCAACATTTCCCTTGGCGCAGTGACGAGTAACGTGGTGGCATTTATTTAAGTTGAGTGCCATCAGGTTGACCGGTGAGGTTTTGAGGACCTTTTGAACAGAGAAATGTGGGGCGCACTGGCCGAAAGGGTGGTGAAGGTACAAACCCTCCTAAGATGCAAAACGTCTTTGGCTGTGCAGCAGCGATGCCATGGCATGTTAGACCATGGGGATAGTGGTCACAAATGGGATAAGACCACTTTGGAAGGTGCTGGAGACGCGCATCCTCAAAGGGCCGAGGGACCTTTGTGTATGACCCACACGTCTGAGTGTCTCAGCCTGTGAATAAGCAGTGTTGCAGCATTAACAATTGGAGCAACCATCAGTGGCTTGGATGGTGGGCAGACAGAGTGGATGGGACTGTGGACCTCAAATACCTGGCCGCTGCACCCCAGCCACGCCGTCACCTGCCACTCTGGCCGCCTGCCTCCTCCCCAGCTCCATGGCCTGCTCCTCGAAGGTGGTGAGGCACTGGAGCAGGGCATGCCCACCACCAGTCCTCTGGCGCTCCCTGAGATTGTGCTCAGTTTTTGCCTGCAGAATGGAGAAGAATTTATTGGGGCTGATTGCTCATATACTCTGCACATGCATGCTGCACCCCAACCACAATGGCCCTTCTGAGGCCTCCAGCGGCTCCTGTCCACACTACTGGTGATCAGTTCCCAGAAGATAGTACGGCTGCTTCCAAACCCCTTCCCCAACGGCCACCTTGGACACATTCGGCGTCCGTCACTTTGAATGAAGCATGGGTCTTAGCGCCCATGGTAAGGAGGAACAACTAGGTGCGGTGCTGAGGCCAGCAGATGGCTCTTGGCCACGACACCTTGAGGCTCCACTTCCACCATCTCATCACCATCAATAAGACATGTGTTGGAGTTCTGAGTATGTGTCTAGCTGCCTCCCCTGCTGGTTGCCCCCAGATCACTCAAATGCCACAAACACCAACATATGCTTCGGGGAGAACCCATCTTCTCCTCAACCACTAAGGCTGATGTCAGCATGGTCATTATCTGTTTGTCCACCCAGCGTGCGCCAAATGCCCAATGCAGTAACAACAGTAAGACATGGGAGGGGGGGAGCTCAAAGGCTAAGGCTACCTGCTGGGTAAAATGGCCAAGGCTGACATGGTACTTACTCTTCCAGAGTGCAGCAAATCATTGAATTGTTTGTGGCACTGTGTTCCTGTGCACTGCACATCATCATGGGCGCTTACTGCTTCCCCCACCTCCTCCCATGCCTGCCTGGTGACGTGGGGGTTCCTCTTCCTCCCATCCTCCAGATACAAAATATCCTGACGGCTGGACACTTCTTGGAGGAGGACAGCAAGGCAGGCATCAGAGAAGCAAGGGCACATTGGCCCCCCCGCTGGTCTCTTCTGCAGCCTGCCCCCCCTCCTCCTGCTCCTGCTCCTCCTCCTGTTCCTGTGCTCTGAGAGCAGCCTGTCTCTCTCTCTCTGTGAGTAGCCATGGTGCACTGCCTCAATGAGGCTGCCTGGCCACTCTTTATACAGACTGCAGGTTCCTCATTGGAACCGGGGGTCTGAACACGCTCGCCTCCGCAACGATTTTCCCGTTCTACACGGGAGTCGCAAACCCGCTGGGGGGGCCTTAATTGGCTCGCCCACGCAAAATGGCGGCGTGGCCCGTTTTGCGGGCGGCAATCAGCTGCCTGCCTGCTGCTGAACCGATTGGGCCTGCCCGCTTGTCAAGGGCAAAATTCTGCCCATAGGCTCAGACGTTGATCAGTAAAGGCTGGGAGTAAATTTGAATCAACAATCATATCTCAAAAGTCTTAATTGTATCCCACTAAATTGGGCTAGGTAGTCACAGAAAGATGATCTTACATCCAAAAATACAAACAGAATAGTTAAGTGGCTTGATTGGACAGTTAAATTGGCTATGTATTCAGACAAGACCCGATGCCAGTTATGACGTGTTGGAACTTAGTACAATTATGAAACACACTACAACTGAGTTGGATTTCAGAGCAAATAAAACATTAAAGAAATTAAATGCAGAGAAATGCATGCTTGATTTTCCAGTTTTTGGGAACTCAAAGGCATGAAATTAATTCTTTATAATGACACTTCTCATGGCAAACTTCCAGATGAGTATTCTATAGGAATGGGCTTATAATATTCTTGGTGTATGAGAAAGGAATGTGTTGTTCCATGGCCTGAGAAGTTAAGAAAGTTAAAAAAAAAAGTATGGCTCAAAGTGTGGCTCTCATAGAAACAACAGTTATGGGATTTTACTTATCAAACATTTTGAGGGAAATTCTATAGTAGGGGAATTCTGAAAAAAAAACATTTGCCTATTGAATGCTATGTGGATAACTTTCCCTCTGGGTTAATGTACATTCAATGAAAAGTTTGATCCAGAAAAGTTTAAGGATTGACCTTGCTAGTGCAAAAGTAATGTTAGTGAGAATAAAGATCTATAGTGGTGCAAGTCACCAATTATCGGCCTGCTTTACCAAAAGAAATGCTTGCTGGGAAAAAAAAGTGTTGGAGACCCTAGCCCTAGTAGATGGATGTCTTGTATTTTAATGGGTTATAGAAAAAATGGAAAATCATTTTTTCTCTTTTTTATGTTGTGTAATTGTTTCAGTGTTTTATTAAGTATGTGTTTAAAGAAAGAAAGGGGAATCTGTTAAAGGCATGTCCATTGTATTGTAAAGATACACAAGTGAAGGGCATTGTTTAATTAAGTTACGAGAGCAATTATTGCGAGGGACAACTGGGATACTGGGGTATTAGATAGAAGGCAGACATATGCCCTGCTGCATTCAGTAAGTAAATCTATTATCAAGAAAAGGATTTGCATCTAGTTTCATACTTCACTTTCTGTCTTGGGATCCAATTAACACAGTGTAGGGAGCAGATAGGATATTGGGCCATATAACCAGATGAATAAAGCACAAATCTCAGCAATTCTGAGTTTATATAAATCCATTTTTTAAATTCATTTATGGGATTTGGCATGCTTGACTTGGCCAGAATATTTTGCCAATCCCTAACTGCCCTTCAGAAGGTGGTGGTGAGCTAGCTGCTTGAACCGCTGCAGTCCCTGTGGTGTAAGTACACCCACAGTGCTGTTGGGGCACGAGTTCCAGGATTTTGACCCAGTGACAGTGAAGGAACGGCGATATGTTTCCAAGTCAGCACACATCCAACCTCCATCTGCAGTACTTTGGTAATCCTGGTCATTTTAATAAAATAAAGAAATGTGGGCACTTGAGAAATGCAGCAAAGGGCAATTAAATTGATCGATTAGTTTAGGTACCTGAGTAATGAACAGAGGTTGCTGAAGATGGGACTGTTTACAAAGAAGGAGTGATCTTATGGAAACATTAAATATCCTAAGTTCCAAATTTAAGATAAATTCAATAAAAAGTAAAGTACTGCCAGCGCTGGAATCTCAAACAGAACAACTAGCCCATGTGCATTTACAAAGAGAGGAGATGGTCAATATTTTGGCTTTGTACCTCCATAAAAATGGAAACATTGGATGGAGTGGAGATAGGGAAGGAGATTAAGAAAAAAACAAAATCAAAGAAACAGAGAGAGGAAAGTGGTGAAATCAAAACAGGTTTGAAAGTGAAGCAGTAGATATTGACAAGGTACAGTGGATTTACTGGACTTGAAAAGGACGAGGAGTTCTACAGGGTGTTTGCAGACGCGCTGCCAGCGTTGTGTTCATAAAATGTGACAGAACACATCCAAAATGACAACCCGTTCTCCCCGGTCACCAAAAGATCCACTCACATCACTAACTGTAGCTGTGGTAAAGGAAATGGAAGAAATATCTGAAACCTGAAGTTACTGAAGTGATTGTTCAGGCCAGGGCCCTGCAGAATGACCAGATGGAAGATAAGATTATTGGTAGTACATTGCACTCTGAATGCTGGTGAAAACTGATTGTGATGAAATACCTGTCTGCCATAAATCATCTTCCTTTCCAGTATCTTCAATGCAAAGGATGTTCAGGTTGGATGTATGAGGGGCAGTCTCACCACGAATTTTCTTTCCATATCCAAAGTGAATGTTGTACCATTATTCCAGAAGCTTGCATTGAACTTTGTTGGACGCTACATGAAGAAAAAAAGAAAAGGCTGAGGGTGGGAATAGGAAGGGGTGTTTAAAGTGGCTACGGAGAGCTCAAAGTCACACTTGCAGTCAGAACAGAGTTCTCAGGCTTCATCTAATCTGAGTTGATCTCTCATTATAAAGGAAACTGCAGCATGAGCCATGAATGCAGTATACTAAACTAGGTTTACATTGACAATTCAATTATCATTTCCTGTAAACTAAAATGGTGGTTAGTAATGTATCAAATTGTGCCCTAACCAGCCCTTGATTGTTAGGATTGAACTCTGAGTTAAGTGGTATTTCAACCTATATTATGCCATGTTCCTACTGAGTGACAAGTGTGGCTGGATCTTTTTTAATTTAAGTTGATATATACAGGATGACCCAGCAGTCAAATTCGATAAACAATAACACATTGATTCACTTTCCTGTACTGGCAACTGGATTGAGAAAACCCAGGCTCATTTTATTTCAGCACCTTTAGAGCCATCAGAGAAATGTGGTTTTGATTCAATTAATTTAACTTACCCCAGGTTACAGAGATGAGAGGAGGCTGCCCTAACGCAGTGCACTTTCTGCATCTCGCGATATTGACATTACAATTGTTAATCATTAATAAAGTGTTTATGGAGAAAGAATTGATGTCATGCTTTTTAAAATAAAATCTGATTTATAGTAATGCATGATTTATTGGCCTCTCTTACTCAGTTGGAGTGGCAACACTTCTCATTTTACTTTAAGATCAGTAGTCTTTTTCACCAATCAACAGGGACAAAGTAAATGCTTGTTTTTTTCGGCATAAGAAACTGATACCCAAATTTGCCTGATGATTTTAACCTACTTAATCAGCTTGTCATTGTAAGCTTCTCTTAAACTCGACACATTTCAATAAAATTGAAAAGTCAGAGTTGTATTTTTGAAACCGGGTGGGGTTAACTTTGCTTATTGACATACAGGTTTTAAAATCCAAGATATAACTGGGGTAAAGTTGGTATCAGCAGGCACATAAAGTAATCCGTTATGAATAGGCAGCCTATTTTTAAACCCAGTTGATTTTCTTTTGCATTGAAGCCATCTTGCCACCTACTCCATTCCCTTCCATTATCTATTGCACTGTATTATATCTAATTCACTGTATCATAAAGAACTTTAGCTTGGGAATGACCAATGGATAGCCAATCAAGGGTTAACTGAAAATTCATTCAGCTGTTTTGAGCAGTATAAAGGAGGCTCTTTAATTCCTGATCTTACTAATTTCAGTAAGAGAAGATCTTTGAAATTCACATAGTGAGACCTTGAATGAAGAAGCTCATTAATTAAACAATGTAAAGTGCATTAAACATCCTCTTATCCCCTTGAAATAGCACAAGAGGAGATCAGCTATTAATGTAGAAAATCTCCATCACAATGTTACCTTCCAAGCAAAGGACAGTAAGATTCAGCAATGAGATACTGGAGGCCTGACTAAGAGAGATGGCCATCTCTCTCGTTTAACCCCATTCTACCCTGAGCACCGAGTGCAGCAGCAATGGGGAAACAGATGAAAGACATGGTGAGAGCTAAAAACAAAAAAACTGCAGATGCTGGAAATTCAAAACAAAAACAGAATTACCTGGAAAAACTCAGCAGGTCTGGCAGCATCGGCGGAGAAGAAAAGAGTTGACGTTTCGAGTCCTCATGATGGTGAGAGCTGTCTGCTGAACCTGCAGAATTGGAATAATGGCAAGAAAATCATGATAAGCATGAAGAAATCTGAAATGGCAAGGCTGCATTTCTGCATGATAAACACCTGCTGTAAATAAACATGTCGCATATAATCCATATTTACATGTTCCTCTTTTCATGACGATGCTAATAAGTAGTAATGGAAGGTTATCAGATGCAATACTGGGATAATAGGTCAAAGCCAAACAAATTTTTTCTATGATTGGAGTTACTTGGGGATGAATTTTAATGTGCAAGTGCACTGAGAATGCTGGAAGTGGGGGACAGGGGGTGGTTGTGGGGGTTGTCAGATAGTGCGTGGGAAATGCAGAAGTACACTAAGCACATCTGTCAGTGGCTTCTTAGCTGAGCCAACTCATTATCCCTTTCCTTCTGGGTTTTACACCCAATCAGCAGCAGCAGGCATGATTTGGGCCTGCATGATACAATCCCAACTCCAGAATTTAAAGGCACAATCCAAGGATGCAAGCTGAAGGACTTGGAGTCGGCAGTCAGAGATTCGAACTATTGCGATGGAGTCGAGACAAGCAATGGCTGCATCCCGCTTCACAGGCGTCTCCCTACATATGAGGGCTGTGAGGAACTGGAGCGATATACACTTCCTTGGCAATGGGAGAAAGAAGTCTGTCCCTGAGACAAAGAAAGTATGAGTGGAGATTACTATGAAGGTCAACAGCCAGTGTATGGTGCCAATCTCTTGAATTTAAATGGTTCAATAACCTAAGCAGGACATGGAAGTTGAGTGCGGTGCTGGATTATGCTACATCGTGTTGTGCGTATCACCCTAACTCTACACTCCGCCCTCATAAGCCTACTCCATCAAGTCACTCCTCACACCCACTGCCTTGCAGGTGCACCAATTGCGCTCTTCCTATCTACCCCTCACATTCCCCTCTATCCAGATGCCATGGCCAATCACACTCATCCTTCGGCAGTGTCATTTCTCCCCATCATAGCCTCATTCACTATCTGTTGGATGACCACATCCCATTACACTCGCTTATGGGTCTCTGCTTTCTTTGCAGGAGAAAAGAACAGAGAGCACCAGGGAGAGGAAGGGACAGGAGGGGCTTCCACAGATCATGGGACTGAAAGCGAGGAGGAAGCACTGGAGATCAGTGGAGATATAGGGCTAAATTTTCCCTCCGTCATGGGGGTTGTGCGGGGGCAGGTGCAAATCTGATTGATGCCCCTGATTGGGGACACGCCGCCATTTTACGTGGGCAGGCCAATTATGGCCTGCCCAGCGTGACGCTTGCCTGGAAGCTCTGAGCACTCCCTGTGCGGGCAGTGGGGGGTGGGGGGTGGGGGGGTGGGGGGTGGGGGGTGGGGGTGGGAGGTGGGGGCGGGGGGGGGGTGTGTGGAGGAGGTACTCCCTGACTCGCTCCCTGCACTCTTTCGCACATGTGTGTGGAAGAGCGCAGAGATCTCCCCGAGGCAGGAAGGGCCTCAGGGAGATCGGTTTGACATGTGTAAATTTAAGTAAAGGAAATAAAAACTTTTGAAACATGTCCCCTCATGTGTCACTGTCACATGAGTTGGGACATTTGAAATAATTATTTTTACAATTTTCATTGACTTTTAAAACACTTCATGAAACCTCATCCCGCCCGTGGATGAGGCTTCATGAAAAATGCAAAGGCCGCCTGGGCTCTTCGCCTGCCCGCCAACCTTAAGGTTGGACAGGCAGCTCAGTTAATTGAATTAATTACTAGTTAAACGGCTGTACTAGGCCTTTGACAGTTCCGGGGGCACACAGCCAAGTCGTCTGCGCGCCCGCTGAACTGAAAATCTAAATGAAGCACGGTGACATCGGGACACCCGCTCGACATCACCGTGTGTCATTTTACGTGTCGGCGAGAAAGCCCCGCCCCCACTCACTGACCGGAGAATTTTGCCCATAGTGTCCATGGCTGTCAGATATTGGAAGGTGGGGAGCTCCCGGATACCTGGTGACAGAATTATATAAAAGCCACCACATGTCAAATTGCATGCAGTCATTTTGTTTTTAATCTTTCATGCAATGTGGGCCTTGCTGGTAAGACCAGCATCTGTTGCCAATTTCTACTTGCCTTTGAGATGGTGGTGCTGAGCTGCCTCCTTGAACTGCTGGAGGTATACTCTCAGAGCAGCAGGAAGGGAGTTCCAGGGTTTTGATGCCATGACAGTGAAGGAACAATGACATAGTTTCAAGTCAGAATGGTCTGCGGGCTTAGAGGGGAACTTGCTGGACGTGGAATTGCCATGCGTTGCTGCCCTTGTCCCTCTAGGTGGTAGAGGCCACAGGCTTGGAAGGTCCTGTCGAATTGGTGAGCTGCTGCAGTGCATCTTGTATATAGTACGTTCTGCTGCCACTGTGCATCGATGGTGGAAGGAGTAAATGTTTACGTTGGAGATGGAGTGACAATCTAGTGGGCTTCTTTGCCCTGGATGCTGTCAAGCTTCCTGACTGTTGTTGGAGCTGCGCTTATCAGGCAAGTGGAGAGCATTCCATCACACTCCTGACTTGCGCCCTGTAGATAGTGGACACGCTTTTGGGAGTCAGGAGGTGAGTTACTCACCATAGAATTCCCAGCCCCTGCCCTGCTCTTGCAGCCACAGTATTTTAATGGCTGGTCTGGTTCAATTTCTAGTCAATGGTATCCCCCCCAGGATGTTGATAGTAGAGGAAACAGCAATGATAATGTTAGTGAATGTCAAGGGTGGATAGTTAGATTCTCTCTTGCTGGAGATGGTCATTGCCTGGCACTTGTATCGCACAAATGTTACTTGTCACTTATCAGCCTCAAGCCTGAATGTTGCTGAGGTCTTGCTGCATATTGGCACACACTACTTCAGCATCCAAGGAGTTGCGAGTGGTATTGAACACTGTGCAATCATCAGCAAACATTCCAACTCTGATGTTACGATGGAGGGAAGGTCATTAACGAAGCAGCTGAAGATGGTTGAACCTAGGACACTACCCTGAGGAACTCCTGCAACAGTATCCTGGAACTGAGATGATTGGCCTCCAACAAGCATTGCAGGTACACTCTCCTCCTCTGTGCAAGGTATGACTCCAACCAGTGATTTCCCTCTGGTTCCCATTAACTACATTTTTGTTAGGGTCCTGATGCCACATTCAGTCAAATGCTGCCTTGATGTCAAGGGCAGTCAATCTCACCCCCACCAACCCCCCCCACCCTCCCCCCACTCCTGACTTCAGCTCTTTCGTCCATATTTGGACCAGGGGTGTGTTAAGATCAGGAGCCAAGTGGCCCTGGTGGAACCCAAAATAGTGTATCAACAGCCTTTCTTCCCAAGGACACCCCACAATGGAACAAACTGTAAAAAGAAATAGTCACAGGCCCATCACAGATTATTTCCATTTAAAAGTTTTCATTTTCAGGAGTACCATTTCAGCAGATCACGTCTGCTTCAACTATCGCTACCCATATAAATATTGGCTGAATACAGATATTAGTCAGTGATGCCAACAAAGCTAAAGCAGAAATGAAATTGAGCATCAGTGAACAGGTTTTGCTGTTTAAGTGTTGCTTTGTAGCATTGTCGACAACTCCTTTCATCACTTTGCTAATGATCAAGAGGAACTTCATGGGGCAGTATCACAGAATCAAACAGAATCACAGAATTGTTACAGCACAGAAGAAGAGAATTCAACCCATCGTGTATGTGCTAGCCTCCGAATGAGCAATGCACCTAGAGCCATTCCCTTGCCTTCGCCCTGTAACCCTGCACATTCTTGCCATTTAGATAATAATCAAATTCCCTCTTGAATGTTTCGATTGAACTGCCTCCAACACACTCTCAGGCAGCACAATTCAGATCTTAACCGCTCGCTGTGTGAATAAGTTTGTCCTCATGTCTCCATTGCTTCTTTTGTCAACTACCTTAAACCTGTGCCCTCTCACTCTCAATCCTTCCAACAGTGGGAACAATTTTTCTCTATTTACTCAGCCGAGACCCCTCATGATTTTAAATACCTTTATCAAATCTCCTCTCAACTTTCTCCAAAGAATACAGTCTAACTTCTCCAATCTATCTATGTGATTGAAGTTCCTCATCCCTGGAAATATTCTCATGGATCTTTTCTGCACTGTCTCTAATGCCTTCACATCTTTCCTAAAATGTGACGCCCAGAACTGGATGCATTACTCCAGTTGAGGCTGAACCAGTGTTTTATAAAAGTTTAATGTAACTTCCTTGCTCTTGTACTTTATGCCCCTATTAATAAAGTCTAGGGTGCTGTATGCTTTATTAACCAGTCCTGTCACCTTCAATGACTTTTGCACATATACATCCAGGTTCCTCGTGCCACCCACTACATCCCCCCACCCCAGTAGAATTATACCCTTTATTTTATATTGTCTTTCTGTGTTCTGTTAAATGCAAAAGTTGATGGTTTGAAACCAGCATCCCGGAGTGCTGACATGTTTCCTGATTTTACCCACCACCACCCCCGACCCCCCCCCCACAACCCACATCTAAGCCTTGGTGCTTTATAAGTTAAAATTCAGCTTTTGGTATGTAGATTCTTCTGACAATTAAGAGGTGCTTATGGCTACAGGTGTACATGATAATAATTCTTTAAAGAGCTTCACACAAGGTATTTATAGCTTCCATTTACATACAGCATGTTGTATGTTCCTGCACAATGCAGCTGTATGGTAACATCACTGCACAGTGTACTTTGCTAGCAAGACAAGATGGCTTATAATTCCAAACCCCTGACCTGTTTGGAGAAGGCCACCCTTGACATCATTGGCTGGGGAACATTGCAAAAGTGGAGGGCAGTGCAACTTTACCTGCAGGTTATAACTCGTACCATAATGTAACCCCCTGAGAGACTGTCATTCAGACACATGATGATCTTGAATGTCACACTGAGCAATATGCAAAGTGCTTGGGGATGCTTCTACATTATGTAGAGTCACTTTGAACTTACAGTGCAGAAACAAGTTATTTTGTCCAACTGGCCCATGCGATGTTTCTGCTCCACAAAAGCCTTCTTCCCGCTTTATTTCATCTAATACCACCTGATATTCAATAATTTCTCCTTCAGACACTTCACCTTAAGTCATGTTTTAACCACCCTTTTTGTAAAGAAATTTTATCAGATTTATTGCTTTATTAGATTTACTGGTGCCATATTCATAGCCTCTAGGTTTTGAATATGCCACAAGTGAAAACATCATCTCTGCATATACCTTATCAAATCCCTGAATAATTTCAAAGATGTCTACCAATCCACTCCTCAGCCTTCTAGACAAAGAGCTCCATTCCATTTGGTTTCTCCCTGGCAATTATAGTCTTTTTTTTTCTGGTATCCTTCTTATAAATTTTCTTTGCACTTTCTGTAGTTTTTTTTGTAATATGGAGACCAGAGCTGTACACAAAACTCCAATTGTGGTCTAACCAAGGGTCTATACAAGCTTAACATAGCTTTCCTGTTTGCTAAATCTATTCCAATAGGATTAAAGCCAAGTGCTTTGTTTGCAATTCTGCTACAACAGTGACTGCACCTCAACAGCACTTATTTGACTTTGAAGAGCTTTGGGCCATCCTGAGTTTGTGAAAGGTGCTGTGTAAGGTGAAGCCTTCCTTTTACTTCAAGCTGCAGTTTGACATTTTGTTCTCTTATGTTTTTTGACAATGGAACAACAGACTCTTGCCATAGTTAATGACCCCAGACATAACAAAATCTAACAGCATCTGTTCTACCAACTTTTCATCTGCCAAGCACCGGCACAGCTACACACCCCTTGAAGGATGGAAATAACCATGCTAAGGAAACAGCTTAAGTTGAGCCATACTGCATGGATTTGGACGAGCAAATAGCGTTGGCTGCTGAAGAAGGGGCACCGTACTGCCATAGGCCCAGGACAGTTCTGACCTCTCTTCCAATGCCAACTAATTTAGACCTCTCATTGCCTGCATAGAAATGGACATTACTGTCCAAGCGGGTTCATCTATAAAGATTACCTGTGCCAATGCAAATGGTCCAACAAGGGTAAGATAGGGGTCTGCTACTGGACCTGTGTAGTGATAGGTGAACAGTTGTTTCTTGTCTGTACTGCAAAGAGTGGAGAGGAATCTCTACAAATCTGCAGCGGAATCTCTTAGTGACACAGGACTTAGGCATAAGTGGGAACATCTGTCACGAATGCTCACACTGCCGCTATAAAGACGTTGGGCTCTAATCCTAAATGCACTCTATGGACTGGTTTGAACATGCTTGGATATTGAATAGAGACAATGATGAGGCAGGAATAGATCTCATAATTGTCCAAAAAATGTCTGTTAGACAAATCCGTGGAATTATCAAGGGAGTGCTCAGCAGCAGGGCACGCATGCAATAATAATGCCACATTCATCTCATCAAGCATCCCAGTGCAAGTAACAGAAGTGCCAGGAAGTGAGCAGCACCAGCCAGTTACAGGAACACTGAATATAACTGACTCAGATACAGGGCATCGCAATATGCACATAACTGGAAGGTAAAGTGGCACCAAGCTAGAATGAAAACTCTGCGGTCAACCAGCACATTATCTCTTTCCAATATTGATTCTCTTGAGGTAAGTAATGGATTTGATATTGTACTTTGCAAACAAACCGCAAGCAAAAAGAAAATGATCAACTGAAGATCAATTATGCAGGTTCATCTGTTACTACCAACAAGTAAAATTCCACCTCCGCTGCAACCTGCAGTTGATATGGCCAGTTGAAAAGCATTTCATGCATTGGTGTTGCAATATGGTTTAATTTGCTAGCAATGATAAGCTAAACTCACCGAATGCAAGTGTTCACTGAAACTGAGCAACATTCAAAATGTGATCAAGAAAGGTGCAGTGCTCTGCACTCCTGATATCACTACTTGTAATAGTCAAATAATTCTAATGGCAGAACTCATTTGGAGATAATATGCCATCAGGATGGAATATATTATAGTGTATTCGCTCATGTGCTTCTTTTCTACAAATTGTTGTGATTCTCTTGCTCATCTTAAAATTAATCAGTAAATTACATTTTTTTAATAGTAAATTATACTGATGACAACTTCAGATATTAACTGTATTAAATCATTTTGAAAGATAGAGTCATGGTGCTTACAGTGGACGTTATTAACAGCCTTTTAGCAACATTTGAAAATTAATTGCTATGGAAATTAATTTTTAAATATCTTTAATTATAATTGGTCTCCTTTCATGTTACAATATCTGTGACTTGCTGGTGATTCCACTTTCTTTGTTGCACTTTTTTGTGGCTCAGTGCCTGGAGTGTATTTCATCAGTGAACAGCAATTTTCTTTTCATAATTTACAAATGCTGATGGAAGCATTTGATGGGAAGCATCAGTGCTCACCATTGTGTCAGCACACATTGACCCAGTGTACTATGAATCAAATCTCATTTGTCACGTGCAAAGAAGTTATTGAAAAACTGAGAGGAAGAGTGGCATGAAAGACTTGTAATAAAGGTGTAAGGTAATACCAGATTACATCATCGTAAGTGATGGAGTGTGAAGTTTCTCTGTAGGGTAGAGTTAACACAAATGCTAAATATGTTTTAATGTCTCCTAGCTTTGTAAGTTGGTGGTAAAGTAATGTTCACTAACTTTTGGCCACAGTTCTAAAATTACTCCTCCCCATATCCTGGGGACTTGGTAGTTGCACTTTGTTGGCTTGATAATTTGTTCATACTTGCCTTCCAATGCACATTTTATCGATGACGCACATCATATTAAGGATGTCAGCCATACAGGTAGTAAGGCAAAGGGGTCCAAAGGCCCAGCAAAGGTCAGAGCAGGAAACTGTGGAAGAATCTCAAATGTTTCAGTTCACACGGTAACATAAATGCAGAATCAAGTTTCACCATGCTGGACATGTTGGATGATGGAAAGGAGCATCCTTTAAAGATTTGAAGGAGGGCCACCAGAACTACTTCCCAGGTATGTTGTTTACCACAGATAAGAGAGCTGGCATGATCTTATTAATGGGTGCGGCATAATGAGTCTACATGGGACTTTCCTTGAGCATTGTCTCACTCAGCAGGAGTAACTACAATGCAAGACTGACAGAAAGTCTGTTCATACATTCCCTCCATGGTTTTGCCAAAGAAACATCCCTGATTGGGAAACCCCTGTGAAACTTCCTAAAGTATGAATCAGGAAGGAAGCCACAGATTAGTTACCTCATCCCCTGGAACAAAACCTGTAATCAAATAGCAACAAAGGCACTGGTCTCTGAGTTAAAGTGCAAGTGTTGACATCACATGAAATTCAGGATGAAAACTGGTGAATATGTTTCAAAAATAAAAGCATGTGGCCTTTCCAAGGAACATGAAAGATATCAACTACATTCATGTGGGCATTCAAACAGTTGTGCAACATGCCAGGTTATTCATCAATATAAATGCTCTTTGATGAACCTATCATTGGTGTGCAGCCACTGATAAAAAAAACTCCATATCAAAGATAAAATTTTTAGGGAATGTTCACATAGAAACATAGGAGCAGAAGTAGGCCATTCAGCCCCTAGAGCCTGCCCTGCTATTCAACTAGATAAAGGCTTATCATCTACCTCAACACCACTTTCCAGTGATATCTCTTGATGTCACTAGTATCTAGCAATCTATCTATCTCTGCCTTGAACATACTTGATGATTGAGCTTCCTCAGCTCTCTGAGTAGAAAATTCCAAAGGTTCACAATACTCTGAGTGAAGAAATTTCTCCTCATCTCAGTTCAAAATGGCTTGCTCCTTATCATGAGACTGTGTCCCCTTATTGCAGTTTGCAGCCTGACATCATTGGGTACTTGGATTCTCAGACAAAGGGATCATGACATCTCCCTTATCCTTCAGCAAAACAGCCTACACTGAAATGCATGCAAGAGGCAGAAACCACATTGAACACATATTTGCATATTCAAACAATGGTTGGGAATTTTAGATCAAACTGGGTGCATTGCAATATGCCTTTGAGAGAATTAGTGCAAAGAGGAATATGTATCTTTGTGAATGAAAAGTAACAATGATTCTCAACAGCAGAGGAAGAGGAGGACATCAAGGAGATTCCAAAGGCAGAGCAATTTCTGCAGGCTATGATGCTCTGATTGCGATGTTCTACTTTTGATCAATGCTTTAAGGTTATATTCGACTTTCTGCTCCTTCCCATGAAGCCATCCTTATTACAATAATTTACTGCAGTTTCATAGTAAATTAGGAAAAAAATATTGTAAAGTGTGTGCCCAAAAGAACCAGTTTAATTTTAGAGCCTGATTGAAGGGTCACAAATGGATGCAATTAACAGAAACTTGCAATGCTGATGAATTTGATCCGAAGACATGGACAATTATTTCGGTGAGGCCAACTTCTCACACAATGTCTTTTAAAATAATGCAAAAAAAAAATCACAGAAGCTCAATCTGCACTGAATGTAACTTAAAATTCTGCAACTTTTTGTGTAGGTTATGCTGATGTTGATGAATTGTGACAAAAACAACACAACCAAACAACCTCCAGCCCTCTGCAACTATGCTTCTCATTTACATGACTGAAATCTTCCCTATAGATTAATGATGCTGTATGTTGCATAATGTGAATTTGAAGAGCAGATAAATTTTGAACAAATGGATAGCAATTGTAACAAACGTATTTTGCACTGTGTTTTGGAAAGAGGGATGTAAGTGATGTTCCCGTTCCTGGTTTAAGAAGTACCCTCCAATTCACATTTAGCCCTATGAGGTTATAAATGCAAACTCAACAGAGATGGATGGCCTTGTTATATGCCTCCAATGAGGCAGATAGCTTTTATTTAGTCCACTTCTCCCCTTACAAACCAGTGGGAAGTTAGGCACTCACTGTTTTTTCTAAATCACAAGTGGCCTCCAGAGCATGAATCTCTAAACTGTTGCCTGCTGCAAATTGTGATGGTACATAGCACCGTGGTGAGGTTTATTGGAGATGAGGCCTAGTCTTTTTTTCTTATGAGAGGTAACAAAAGAAGAAAAGAAAGAAGGGAATGAAGTAAATTAATTTATATACTAATTTACACAACCTCAGGTGGATTTAAAATATTCCATGACTCTATTTCAAAGATGAGTTGGGGAGTTCTCCCAGTGCCCTGAGCAACATCAATCCCACAACCAACATTACTAAATCATGTTATCTAGTCATTGTCACACTGCTATTTGTGGGAGCTTGCTGTGTAGAGATTGGCTGCCCAGTTTCCCACATCTCATGATTCATACCTTTGCTACCTCTGGACCTGAATATTCTAATACACGTCTTCCTGGCGCGTCTCTCACATTCTACCCTCCATTAATCTGAGGTCATCCAAAGTTTTGTTGCCCATGTCTTAACTCGCGCCAAGTCCGTTCATCTATCTTCCACATTCGCGTAGCTTGCTGGACCACAAAAATTATTGTGGAGTTCCATGTCACTTGCTGCCACTCTCATGAGGCCTAAGACCATAAGACCATAAGACATAGAGCAGAAATTAGGCCATTCAGCCCACTGAGTCTGCTCTGCCATTCAATTATGGCTGATAAGTTTCTCAAACCCATTCTCCCGCCTTCTCCCCGTAACCTTTGATCCCCTTACCAGTCATGAACCTATCTATCTCAGTCTTAAATACACTCAATGACCTGGCCTCCATAGACTTCTGTGGCAATGAATTCCATAGATTCACCACTGTCTGGCTAAAGAAGTTTCTCCTCATCTCTGTTCTAAAAGGCCTTCCCTTTATTCTGAGGTTGTGCCCTCAGGTCCTAGTCTCTCCTACTAATGGAAACATCTT
Organism: Carcharodon carcharias; assembly: GCF_017639515.1. Taxonomy (NCBI): domain Eukaryota; kingdom Metazoa; phylum Chordata; class Chondrichthyes; order Lamniformes; family Lamnidae; genus Carcharodon; species Carcharodon carcharias. The sequence continues at coordinate 143,648,398 of NC_054477.1, forward strand.
CCCCACATCCACTCTATCCAGGCCTTTCAGTATTCTGTAAGTTTCAGTCAGATCCCCCCTCATCCTTCTAAATTCCATTGAATATAGACCCAGAGTCCTCAAATGTTCCTCATATATTAAGCCTTTCATTCCTGGGATCGTTCTCGTGAACCTCCTCTGGACCCTCTCCAGGGCCAGCACATACTTCCTGAGATACGGGGCCCAAAATTGCTCACAATATTCTAAATGTAGTCTGACCAGAGCCTTATAAAGCCTCATCAGCACATACCTGCTTTTATATTCTAGTCCTCTCGAAATAAATGCCAAAATTGCATTTGCCTTCCTAACTACCAACTCAACCTGCAAGTTAACTTTAAGGGAATCCTGGACTAGGACTCCCAAGTCCCTTTGCACTCCAGGTTTCTGAATTCTCTCCCCATTTAGAAAATAGTCTATGCCTCTATTCTTCCTACCAAAGTGCATGACCTCACACTTCCCATGTTGTATTCCATCTGCCACTTCTTTGCCCATTCTCCTAACCTGTCCAAATCCTTCTGCTACCTCCCCAGCTCCTCAATACTACCTGTCCCTCCAGCAATCTTTGTATCATCTGCAAACTTAGCCAGGATGCCCTCAGTTCCTTCATCTAGATCATTATTGTATAAAGTAAAAAGTTGTGGCCCCAACACTGACCCCTGCGGATCTCCACTAATCACTGGCCGCCATCCTGAGAAGGACCCCCTTATCCCCACTCACTGCCTCCTGCCAGACAGCCAATCTTCTATGTATGCTAGTATCTTGCCTCTAATACCATGGGAGTGAAGAACTCTGTGCAGATCCCTTAAAACAATGGTTACTCGAATATTTTGCAGTGTAAAAAGCTACCTTGCTTCATGAAGCCCAGTTTGAACAATGAGGAGAGAGCATCCAAAATATACGCTGACATGGTGTAATGTGACTAATATTAATTGGATTGTATCCAATAATGACCTTTTTGTTGCCATTTTTGTGGTCCAAAAGATTATTCACTTAATCTAAATTGCTAGGAATGTTGATATCCCAATGACAGAAAGCACTATCTGAAGTTAAAACAATATATTTTCTTTCTTTAATGGCAGCAGGGGAACGATAGAAGACAATCTCTACTGCTTTATTATAATTTTTTATGCTTTTCCACATTTCATTTTAGACTTTATAGATTGTTTAAAAGTCAACTGCTTGTTACATTGATAGCCTTTTAATTTTAGCCACCCATTGATTTTTGTAATTCCATACAGAATAGCTATTGACTGATTATATTATCATATTTTTCTTTAATATTTAGCATAACCAACTGTGAAATGCTTTAAGGGCTTGTCTTAGATTTTAAAAACAGATGAATTATCTGTGAGTTGACTGCTATCACTTGAGCACTTCTGTGATCAATTTTCTGATAATACTTTAGCTGCATAAGACTGGTGGACTTGGAATTGTATTGCAGCTCATAAAATCCATTGAAGGAGTGCAGCTAGTGTGATACAATCAGTGTATGGCTTTGGTTGTAGTAGCTCATCATCTTCCAATTCAGTTAGATTGGTAGACTTGTAATATAGTTACTTGAGTAAAGTTAAATATCACATTATACCATTGCAGTTGATGAGTTATCGATGCACTCAAAGTCTGAAAATGCAGCCCAGGTGGAATACATTCATTGATCTATCGCGCCTGTGTTAGTGCTAGCCCTTCAATTGGAGCTGTATATTCTAATCAAATATTACCAACCCTTCCCATAATCAATAATGAACAATATTTACATAGCAGCCAGAATTTTCAGGTTGGTGTGCGGGGGCGGGCTCAACACACCGACACGTAAAGTGACGCGCGATGATGTCAGGTGTGTATCCCGACGTCATTGCGATATTTCATTCAGCAGGTGTGCGCCGGAGTCGGCTGCGTGCCCACCAAAATGTTAAGGGCCTATTAAGGCCATTAAGGGATTAATTAAGGTACGTCAGAATGCTGCAGGCGGAAAGTCTAAGCAGCCTTCGCGTATTTCAGGGAACCTCATCCACAGGTGGGATGAGGTTTCCTGAAGCTTTTGTAAAATAAATAAATAACATTTTCCACCTTTACAAAGATGTCCCAACTCATGTGACACTGTCACATGAGGGGCCATGTTTAAAAACATTTTTACATCATTTATTGAACAGTTTTATTATCTATTTAATCTCCCTGAGGCAGCTCCGTGCCTCAGGGAGATTGTTATGCTCTTTTGCGCGCATGCACAAAAAAGTGCAGGCCTGGGCTCAGCCCTCATCCCCCCCACCCGCATAGGTAGCGACCGGCCACGTGTTATGCTGGGTTGGCCTTAATTGGCCTGTCCGTGTAAAATGGCAGTGCGCAGGCAATCGAGGGCAGCGATCGGCTCCATGCCTGCCCCTCCACCCACTCCTGCCCAGCCCGCCCTCCATAGGAAAAATCCAGGCCAGAGTCTTTAACGTATGTCTTAAGGTACTTCAAGTGATTTTCAAACAAAATTGATGTGAGCCACATAAGGAGATATTAAGACAATTGATAAAATCTTTGTCAAAGGGGTAGTTTTTAAGGCGTGTCTTAAAGGAAAAGAGAGGGTCAGAGAAGCTGAGAGATTTAGGGAGGGGATTTCAGTGTTTAGGGCTCAGGCAGCTGAAGACACAGCCACCACTGATGGAGTGATTAACATTGGAGATACGCAAGAGGCCAGAACTGGAAGAGTACTGAGGTCTGGAAGAGTCGCAGAGTTGGAGAAGACAACAGAGAAAGGGAGGGACCAAATTCCAAGAAGTAATTTGAAAACAATAATCCGAATTTTACTCACTGAATTTCTAATCTTTTAAACACCTTTTCCCAACTGTGTGCTCATGCATTTCTTATAGAAAGTTATTTATTATTTTTTTCTTATAGGTAATGATGGCCCATCAACATGCAAAAATATTTATTAGGACATCATTTATCTCAGCAAGGATTCATCACCATTATTTTGTATCATTATTGCTCCATTGTGAGCCAAAAATCTTTTAAAACAAAATTGTCTCCTTCAGGAAGACACCTCAGGCACAGTGGCAAGGCACGACTCCTTGCACTGTCCCTGCCTAGAAGGATGCATCATGCAGCAGAAGGTGTTTTTGAGGCAAATTTGGAGGTGAGAGTAGCTCACACCAGAGATATAAATGGCCCTGTTCCCAATATTTGGGATGGGATTTCCAACATGGAGCCAAGGGTATCAGAGCTTCATTCTGTCACAATTATGCCACTTACTTTCACTGCCGACTTTCAGTCTGGTGCAGAATGTGCAATGTACATAAGATTGTTTCATCCAAATCCGATGACAGATTAATTCAATATGATAATGGTAATGGAAGCATATGTACTGCCACATTTTGTGTTAGAATAATGGCGAGTGTCCTGAAACACGGTTGAAAATGGGCACCTAAGAATACAGAGGGCCGAAAATTTACAAGCAGCCATCATGACAGAAGTTCCCTGGTCTCCCCGTTGGGAACCACCACCACTGACCCTATGGATCATGAAGGAGTTTCCCTAATTTCAATATTACCGATGAGCATTCCTCAATGAAGTGTGCAGAGGAATTAACAGTGGTCAATTGCCCAGTGATTCTGCAGCAGCTCTGGCCTTAAGCTCTTTTGAAAGGGCCCCTTGGGGCCATTTAGACCGTGACAAAGAGACCATTTTGAAGGCCCAGTCCAAGATCCAATCTGGACTTCTAGGTGAACCTCGCATATGGCCAATGGGAGTCCAATACGCCTCATTTCTACCAATTCATCAGCCATCTGGCATAGCCCTGGTTGGGACCGAGAAAATTTCAGGCCTGGGAGATCCTTTCTCCAGCCATGCCCTCTTTTCCATCTTTTGCCATGCTTAAGACTGGCAAAAGTTCTGACTCAAACAGGGAGCCTTTAAACTGGTGGTCTAGAGTTCCCAGGCCTTGTGCTATACTTTCTATATCTCAGTGCACCAAGATGGTCCATGGCTTTTTCAGCCCAAAAAGTATAAAAGAGCGCAGTCTTATTTTATAATCGGAATTTCCAATTTGATATTCTTAAATTTTGACATGGAAAACTGAAATATTTGAGAAGGTGTTGGCTTGTTTTTTGATTTTGAATTAGATTTTGCACACATTTCATTTCATTTTGCTTTAAGATACTAACAATGGGTTATCCATAGAATACCCACCGTATTTATCTTTCCTGGAGGAAGAAGAGGAACATAAGTGAGAGATGCCTTGCTTAGGTTACGCTACAAATATGTTTACTACAGAATTAAGTACCCCACTACACTGCACATATCGACAGAGGAATTCATACCGGGTGGAATCTTCTGGAGGTGACAGAGGTCTTGCCCACTGGCTGGAGAGTCGTCGGGATTCGCGTGGAGGCTCTTTTTGGGAAAGCCACTGCACCTTATGTTACTCAGGCACACAACAAGACAGTTGCGGCTTCCCCGGTGGGGGGGGGAGTGTGGGGGTGCAGATTCCCACCCACTGGGAGCTGTTGGCCAATCAGATGCTGGCAGGTCTTCTGTACTCATCAGTACTGCCAGATCACCTGAAGCCTTGGATTGAGGAGGGAGCCAGGCACATGTGAGTGATTGCGGGAAGAGTTTTGCATTAAACGGATTGTGGGGAGGGGTTTGACAGCAAGAGCAGTGGGGTGGCTCCCAGTCTTCCCAAACACTCCTGTTCACCCCCTCCGATCCCACCCAAAAGGGCAAAATCCTGGTCCATGTGATTTATGTGTTTTTTCAGCAGAATTAACTTTCCTTCTGAGCACTCCATTAGTAACCGAAATCAGTGAGGTGGCACCTACTCAGCATCAGTGAGATATTCTTTGGAGTAAAGTGTCTTCTTCAAGTTGGTTTTGAAATTTTCAGCCACTGACTGTCACATGACTATATCTGTGGGGTCTGTCTGCTGCTGCCTGTTTTCTGGCATGGCTAGAATCAACAAAACCTGTAGCCTATGAGGGTAGCAGAAGGGAGACCATGAATGATTTCAAAACAAAATTAGATGGGCACTTGAGGGACATCAACATACCTGGCTACAGGATAGAACAGGGCAACGTGAGTAATTGGATTGCTCTACAGAGGGCCTGCATGGACTTGCTGGGACAAATGGCTGTCTTCTGTGGTGTAACAGCTCTTTGACTCGATGGGGGTGCATAACAGGTAGGTGCAGCTGAGGTTTCACCATGACACCAATAAATTGCATTTATATGGTGCCTTTAATTTGTTTAACATGCTTGTAACACAGTGAAAATGCCCCAAGATGTTTCACAGGAACATTATCAGATTAAGAAATTGAAAGAAAGCCAGGTAAAGACATATTAGGACAGATGACCTACAGAGCCTTAAGGAGAGGCTTAAAGGAACAGAGAGAGGGAGAATTAAGCAAAGAGATTTAGGAAGGGTGCTTCAGAGATTAGGACCTATGCCACTGAAGCCATCCATTGATGGAGTGATGACATTCGGGAATGCACAAGAAACCAGAATTGGAGAAATGCAGAAATTGCAGAGGGCTGTAGAGCTGGAGGAGATTACAGAGATAGGGAGGGATAAGGCAATAGAGGGATTTCAAAATGAAGATAAGAATTTTCAAATCATTGTTTCCAGGCAGGGTGCCAGTCAAGGACAGTGAGCATCTCAGCTCGCTTTAAATAGTTGGCAAATGATCTGCAACACACATCTTAATTACCAATATGCTCTCCTGGCAGTTGAGGTTCCATGCTGTTAGTGTAAAATTGGAAAATCACCCCTACAATCTGAGGGCTTGAATGTGTTGCACAATGTGTTATGCATATTATTTCTATAATACCTAAGAGAGTGTAAGGATTCCTGGGCCTTCCTTTGCAAACTTGAAGAGATCACCAAACATCTTTCCAACAGGCACCAAGTTCTGAGTGTACACCACTCTGGTTTGACATGCATAACCACCTCCTTCCAGGCATTTTGCTGCATCATCTTCTGAGGCCTGTGCCCTTATGTTTTCCAATCCAGCAAAATGGAGCCACATTTGCTATAACGGTCCCTGCAAGCTACCATCAGAAAATTTCTGTGCCTTCTAACTGCTCCTTAGTTTGCTTCTATGCTCTTTGCTGGCTAGACATAAAATTAATCAAAACTTGCCTCCACAAAACAATATTGCTTTATGGCACTCACAGAAGTTACGAAATGCTGCAGAACCTCTATCTCCCACCTTTACCACAGCAAATTCACTGGAGCCTCGCTTCTTAATAACGGTGAATAGAAAATTATGGGGATCATGCCCCTTAAAGATTCCTGGCTCAGATTCCACAATGGGATTCACCAGCACCTTCTCAAGGACAAGTAGGGATGGGCAACAAATGCTGGCCTTGCCATCGACACCTACATCCTGTGAAAAAAACACAAAAAAACGACAGCACGTTCAGTAATTTTTCTTATTAAAGGGTTTGTTAAAAAATAACTTTACAGCATGGAAGATTAATTTGAAATGATTTTGATGTTATGTTAAGGGGAATAAATTCATTGAATACCAAATTATCATTTGTGATCACACAGGAGGCTAAACATTCAGTAAAAAATAAGGTTGTCTTAATTGGAAACGGCTTTGATGTAAAAAAAAAGGAAGACCTCAGGAACAAATTATTAAAAAGAAAACCATCAGAGAACAATCAACTATCCTTCCAGGGACTATGATAATAATTGTAAATTACATGCCATATTTAGAGATTAACATTTTTAATGCATGTGGGCAATTAGACTTGTACTATAAACACATTTTAAAAGCAATATTATTGCTTTGTCATTCTAAAATGACAAATCAAGAAACACTGCATTGATATATTAAGAGAAGATATTGTACAGAATTCTATTGGTTTGCTTCTACTTTGTGATGAATATATATATAAAATATTGTTGACAATAATTGTTTTCCTTTCCATTGTCACCATCTTAAAGATTTGGACTTTCTGTGAGATAAAACACTGTATGATCTTTTCGCAGCTTCATTTTCAATTCCAACACCCTCCCCCTCACTGCAGATTGCTAATTGGGAATTAAACGCAATGCCAATTGTGAAGAAAGTGATTCACTACATGCATGTACATCTCTCTACTGTTCACCAAAGAAAAGAATATCTCCAAGCGGTTTACAATTATTGAAGAGGGAGCGTTGTTAAAAAAGAAGAAAAAGAGCTATTATTTTAAAAATCTATCCCACAATTTTAACTTCATGCCTCTCTCTTTTCTTCCCACTGGTCCTTGTATTTTCTTTTTCTGACATCTCTTTCCCTCCCTGCTAATCCTTTACAGTTCCAATACTAATTGGCTCAGCTTAGCTTGCCTTGTCTTCTAACTTGTCATCCTCTCCCAACTGACCTTTTACACCCGGCTTAAAATTTTGACAAAACATAATCACTGATATAGTGGTGACAAGAATTATATTCCATATTATGGCTGCTACACATTGTAACTTTGGAGCAATTTCAACATTGCTGGCATTCATAATTTGGATAACCTGCCTAGAATTAAAGCAACCAAAGGTAAAAGCAAATTGCAACTGAGAGAGATCAGCCAAAAACTGGAACGCCAAGTACCAATGGATCCATAAGCTCTTTGAAGGGTAAACCACAGGCAAAAAATTAGAGGCAAAAGGAGAAGTAAGCAGAGAAATATCCAAGCAACATTCAGAGGAGGAAAATTTAAGAGCCAGAGTTAGTGGAAGAAGGAAACTAAAGTGCAGAGAAACCTATCAGTCTTGAGATAAATTTAATGATCTGTGAAAAACAAATGGCATCGCCATAAACTAAAAAATGCTCAGACCCTGAAATTACAGTGTGGGGTGTTCGAGTAAGACTGTAACGTGTTGATGTGTAATTATCTTCTTCACTATTTTAACACAGCTTTCAGCTCATTTATTTTAATATGGTTAATGCCAAATCTAAAATAGCAGAGAGAGGAAATTCCAATGAACTCGTTAAGTGTTCCTTTGTTAATAGCCCATAATGTAATTTCAAGGCTTCAAATAGAAAACTGCAAATTATAATGTTTGTAGACAGTACAGGTATGTAAACAGGGTTGTAAATGTTTGTACCATACATTGCCACTGGAATATGCTAATATATGTACTTATGGCCTGAGGGCTGAATACATGTGACACAACCATAGGAAGCACACATTTTGAGCAGTTGTTACTTGTCTTTACTCCCTAAGTCAATTGACTTTGATCTCTTCCCTTAACATCCCTTTCATTATTTCTGACAACTTTCTTGCTTTTCAAACTTACTTCAACCTCATATTGACTCCACCAGCCTGAAGCTTTGCCACCCTTGCCCGCTTTATCACATGGCTCCTCAAAGCCTCTGAGATATCCATGACTGATAGAGCTCTCTCCAATCTAGTTTATTATCTTCTTTCTTCAACACATCCCCTGGCAGCTAAATTTCCTCCCGGGGGGAGATTTTACTTCTTACTCTTAGGAAAAAACAGCCCTCCAATTCACACATTAAAACCATCTCAAATTTGATTTCATTCCTTCCCTAGTTTGTCATCCAAGATAATACTGATGCCTGTACTTATCTTCTACATAACTGCTTCAGAATTGTACCACGGGGTTCCATCCTTGTTCCCCCACCATTTAATCAATAATATGAAGCCCCCCAATGGCACTCTTCAGAAGCACAGGACTAAGTGTTATATGTATGACGATGACTACCATTTTGATCATTCTGCCTCTATTTATGACTCCACCGTTGTTATATGGCTTTCCAATTATCAGTCTAAATTTCCTTCAGAGTACTGTAGGCAAAAGAGAAACAATACTAATTGGTTTCCTTCTGTTCCTGCCTATCGCTGCCGTTAACATCAAATATAACATTTCCACAGCAAGGGAGGGTTAGTCTTTGATTTTAAGCTGAGATTCACATCATCCCCCTATCTCTGAGCTAAGATTGACTTCTTAACATTGCTCCCTTCTAATACAATTTCTTTCCCACTGCCACTGACTTTTTATTCGAGCCTCTATTCCCTTGAGGCTCAGTTTCTTTAACATATTCTTAGCTGGCACCCTTCCTCCATCTGCCAAAAGCTTTATTCACAATGCTTCTGCTCATGTCCTGCACTTCCACTGCTCCAACCTTCGCAAGGTTTGTAAGATTTGGTCCCCTTAATTAGAACGCTTTCCTTTGACAGATCCAGTGTGTGAACTTTCACACATTTCCTGATTGGTCGGAGAACCCAGAAACAGGATGCTAATACCGTAGCTCAATAAAAGAGCTAGCTGAAGCACACCACAGGCTCCTGAACCCATTACTGGTCCCGTCGTTACAATAACGACTAGGCTGAGAAAATTCCACCCTATGTCTTCATCCTCTGGAACTTCCTCAAAGGCGTTAAACTTTACTTGCGCCCAGCTTTCAAAAGCCTATTTTTTTAATCATCTTTCTTCCTTACCTCTGAATCCCATTCCATTATTTTTTTTAATTGCTTGTTGGCCATTTCATTCCACGCTGTGTAAGTTGTTGTCGGATGTTTTTGTCAATATTAGGAGCACCCTGGGCGGGATTTTTCAGTCGGCCTGCGGGGCCGGGTGCAACACGCCGATGCATAAAATGAGGCGCGATGAGGACGGGCGTGCGTCCCGATGTCATCGCGCTGCCTCGCAATGTTTCGTTGGGCGGGTGCACACTGGAGTCGGCTGCGCATTCACCAATATGTAAACGGCCCATTAAGGCCATTTAAGGAAATAATTACTGTACTTATTAATGCTGCCCATCCAATGGTTGGTGGGCAGGCGAAAAGGCCAAGCGGCCTTCACACTTTGTAGGAAAGCTTGGCAACCTTATCCATGAATGGGATGAGGTTTCCTCAAGCTTCTATTAAATAAGTAAATAAAATTCCCGAGATATAAAAACATGTCCCACCTCATGTGACTGTGTCTACATTTTTTTCTCCATTTATTTAATTATTTCAATATCGATTCAATCTCCCTGAGGCAGTTCCGTGCCTCAGGGAGATTGAAGTGCTCTTTTGCGCGCATGCGTGAAAGAGCCTCCCCCCCCCCCGCCGCCCCGCCAGCACAGGTAGTGCTGACCGCTACGGCTCAAGTATTGCGCTGGGAGGCCTTAATTGGCCCGCCTATGTAAAATGGCGGCAAGGAGCCAATCGCGGGTGGCGATCAGCTCTGCAGCCACCCCCGGCCACTCCCGCTGAGCCCGTCCGCCACCTGAAAAAGTCAGGCCTCTATATCAGAGCACAAGCATTTCTCATAAATGGCATCAATGAAAAGAAGAATAGGCATGTCAATGGCAACAAAATGAATAAAATGCACAAGGTCCTCTAGAATTTGATGTACTTTGTAAATAAGTTAATTGTTTGGTTTACATTTTAGTAATGGTAAACCTGAACATTTCTTACAGCATTTCTCTAATCAAAATATGTGATTGCCATTATTTTCAAGAAAATAAAGAAACATTTGCATTTATACGACATCTTACATGATCGCAGGACATCTCAAAACATTCATATAGTCAATGAAGTTCTTTTCTGTAGATGTAGTTATTGTTGTAATGTAGAAAATGTGGCAGCCAGTTTGCACAGCTTCCATGAAAAGGAATGTGATTATGACCAGATAATCTGTTTTTGTCATGTTAATTGAGAGATTTAAAAATAGCTAGAATATTGGGGATCACTCCCTTGCTCTTCTTTAACATGGTGCCATGAGATCTTTCATGTCCACCTATGAGGGCAGACTTGGTTCAGTGTCTCATTCAAAAGATAAATAAACCCAAATAAATAAATATATTTAAATAACAAATAAGCCAAGGGTATTTTTATCTACAGGTCTATGTGATCTATACAAAGAGTAATTACATATAAAAGTGCCCATTAATTTGCATTGTAAACCTGCACAGGATATTCTGTGCCTTTATTCTAAGCCTATCCTTTATTCTGAGCCTATATACTAAGCCTTTCATAACATTCAAGAGCATCTGCATTATCAGTTGATAACTGCTCTTTAACTGGCAATATTCCTGTGCTCTGTCACTTGTTAAAATAGTTAAATAATTGTGCATTTGCTTTTTGATTAAACTGCTATTGAACACCGATGCTTAAACGGAAAACTGCTGCTAATACATATGGATTGGTGTTAACAATTATTGTCACATTGCTATCTGAACTACACAGCCCAATTTGTCAGAAAATATTTCCAACTCATTCTAAACAGATTTTCTGCCAATCTCCAAATATTTTCATATTCTAATTCAAATGTTGAACATTGTGACCAAGTTGTTTCAGTTATATCGATGATTATTACAAGTGTATCCAGACCGATGAATCATATTTGCAAACATTACTGGTTGAGTCAGTTACAGAACTTCTAGGGAAAAAAAAACAACCTCTGGAGGGTCAGAGACCCAATGTAACATTGCTTCCTTCAGTGCCTCTGAAGGTTGCACTGGTCAGAAAACAACAGGGTATTTCAATCAAGGCAAAAGTCATCATACTTGCTGTCTCCCAGTGGCTTACCAGAGAAAGTATTTTTCTGCACATTTTCTAAATGGACCCACCCCCTGCAATTGGGGAAAGCATGAAGAGAGGAAACAAAGATGTGCACTGTAACTTTAAAATGATGTGCAACTTTTTAATTGTGCAGTTGTCAGATTCTTCCAACCCATTATGAAAACAAGTAAATTTCCATCTTCACAGGCTGAGCGGGAGTGTGGTAGAGTGGATTTTACTCGTGTTGAAGAACTCACCCAAGTTTCATTCCATCTGGGACACTCATCTTAAGCCATGAAATTTATTATGTGAAGATATACAAATTAATTACCGTATTAAAACTGACTAATTACTAGCTGAAAAAAATGGCATGCTAATGTGCTGAAGTGTGGAGTTATTCATTGGTCCATTAAATCTTGTACTGCCATATTTCCCCACTTCTGTGTGAAGAAGAATATCACAGGAGATAACATTATTGATGGGCAAAGGAGCTGTTAGAATTCCGGTTAAAGTTGTAATTTAAGCTGTTGAAAGTGATGCTCTACGAGTAGTCTAACTGTCCCACAACTTCGATAGATTTAGGGATGAGAATGGTTTATCCTGTGCTGATAAATTCTTCAAAATTACAATCAGCAAGAGTCTCCAAAAGTTTAAAAAAAAGGAAATCCACTGCATATCTGCTACAGTAGGGGTAAACTTCAGTTTCAGGGGATACAAAGTGGGCAGTAACAGCTTGTCATCTCATTAAACACCATAGCCATTTTTTTCTTGATGTTGACTTCATTGAAAAGTAAAATCTGACAGAATATACAATGGACTGCCAATCCGCATTGGCTGCTGTATGCCCGTTGAAGTTCAGTTTTACCACCTATGAATGTTAATGTGTCTGGGAGGGCACAGCCAGGTGGACGGTAGTTGCTCAGCCATTTATTGTGCCTTTTTGTTGCTTCCTATAATTGTTCAGCTTAACCAGCTGCTTTGTTCTTTACATGTGGTTTTGATGTGCCATTATCATCTGTTAATTCTGTTGAACCAAGTCCTAAGTTTGCCAGATCAGCTTTTGGATGTGCTGTTGTTTTCCAACTTCTGAGCTTCTTCTACCAGCCAACTTAAAAATGTCTGGAATGCATCCCAGACATCTGCTAACAAACCGATCCCATGTTCATCAGAGTACAGAAGTCTGTCAATCCATGGTCCATATGTATAGTTTCTTTGAGCGAAAAGTGATCCAGCATTTAAGGAATGGACGTTCTGTATAGTTCAGGCCAGGCTTTTACCACATTATCTGTCTTCAGGGAATTCTCTTTGCAAACAGTTTTTTTTTACAAAGGGCAGTGCAAAAAGTTGCACAAAAACATAATTGACATATTGAGCACCTTCTCAAGGCCAATTAGGGATGGGCAATAAATTGTGGCCTAGCCAGCAACATCCACATCCCGTGAATGAATATTTTTCTTTAAAATCAAGACAAGCAGGTTTTTCAGTTTAAGTGGAGCACTGAACAGATGTATACTTTGGGCAAAATTTTTACCTCAGCAGGCAGGTGGGTGACCGACCTGCTGGAGCGTAAAATGATGCGTGTTGACATTGGGTGAGCGACCTGAAGTCAATGAGCAGTCGCACGATATTTTGGTCAGTGGGTGCGCACAGGAATTGGTGTGCCTGCCGACAATTAAAAGGCCTGTTAAGGCCATTAAAGTCTTAATTATCTTTCATTTTTCGCTGCCCGTCCAACCTTATGGTTGACGGGCACCCAAAAAGGCCAAGCGGCCTTTGCACTTATTAAGAAATCTCGTCCACGGGCGGGATAAGGTTTCCAAAAGCAAATAAAATTAAAATAAAATTTTGAACATTTAATTAATATCATGCCCCAGTTCAGTCACATGAGGGTAAATGCTTTATAGCATTTTATGAGTTTTTATTTTTCTGAAAATTCTCCATCTCCCTGAGGCAGCTCTGTGCCTCAGGGAGATTTGCAAGTACGCACTCGCACTCATGTGCGAAGTTCGCACTCACACACCCCTCCTCGCCCGCACAAGCAGCGCTAAGCGTTGTCGCTTGCCTTTCATGCTGAGCAGGCATTAATTGGGCCACCAGCATGAAATCATGGTCCGGCCCCAATCACGGGTGGCGGCCAGCTTCCTGACCTCCCCTGCTCGCCCCCACCATGCCTGCCCGACAAGGGCTAAATTCTTCCTTTTATCGTGTGTTGGCACAATCTGAATAATGCATCACAATTGATGCATCACAAGATCACAAATGTGATGGCATACACACCAATTGCCTGGATTAGTGTAACCCCAACAGCACTTAAGAAGCTTGACACCACCCAAAACAAAGCAACCCCCATAATTGGACTCAACCTATCACCTCAAACATTTACTCCTTCCATCACATGCTCACAGTGGCAGCCGTGTGTACCATCTACAAGATGCACCTCAGCAACTCACCAAGACTCGTTCCACACGTTGTAAATATGCAAACTCTACTACCTTGAAGGATAAGGGCAGATGCATGGGAAAACCAATAGCTGCAAGTTCCCCTCCAAGCCATACGTTATCCTGACTTGGAGCCACATCACTGTTCTTTCGCAGGGCGGGCTTCTCTGCACCCGTCTGCTGCCATGATCTTCCGGTCCCGCTGCAAGTCAATGGACTTCCAGCTGGGGCGCCACCTCGCCCGTGGCGGGTCCTACTTCTGGCAGGGCTGGAAAATCCCTGCCACTGTCACTGGGTCAAAATCCTGGAACTCCCTCCCTAATAATACTGCACGTGTACCCACACCAGACAGATGACAACAGTTCAAGAAGGCGGATTACCACCACCTTCTCAAAGGCAATTAGAGACGAACAATTACTGTTGGCCCAGCCAGTGACACTCACCTCCCAAGAACAAATAAAACAAAGACAGGTACGATAGGCCATTTAGTCCAGCCAGTGCCTCTACCCATAAAAATTACACGGAGAAATATAATTATAGGAAGAGCAGTGTGTGACTGATAGTCGGCAGGGTAAAGGTAACCTAGTTCAGGAAGAGAAGGAATAACTGAAGAACCTGGGAATAAAGAAGAAAGCTGTTTGGAGACAGGACCTAATGTTAACTAAGGCAGCATGGATCAGAAGGTGCAGGAGCAAAATAAAAATTTAAGCATTTTAGGAGCTTTGATAATTAGGGGGACAGATGAACAGAGGGTATGCTCTGCAGTCACAATCAATAGTCCAAGATGTCATTCCACCTGCCTGATGCTGGGAGCATATACCCTCCTTTATGCTCCAGAGACTTGGACAACCTACAGCAGGCACTTCAAAGCACTGGAGAAGTATCACCAGCAGTGCCTTCGCAAGATCCTCCAAACACAGTGGCAAGAAAGGCAGTTGCACAACAACATCCTGTCACAAGTCAACATGGCATCACTGAGGTGCTGGTCACTCAAAACCAGCTCTGGTGGGCAGAACATGCCATTCATATGTCTGACACTGGACTCTTGAAGGAACTGCTCTATTCGGAACTTGGTCACGGCAGCAGACACCCAGATTGACAGTGGAAACATCTTAAGGATGTCACCAAAACTTCCCTAAAGAGGGCAAACATCCCTGCCGAATCATGGGAGTCTCTGGGATGTCACCAACCAAAGTGGGTTAATTTGGGACGGCACCAAACACATTGAAAGACTTTGTTGGGAACACACAGAGGTGAAGTTCAGGTGCTGGAGAGAGTGCACAAATCTCCAAACAACCCACCCAGAAGGAAAAACAATAGAAACTGGGAAATAAGAATACTGGTCCATACTGGTCTTGTATACTTTAAAATAGAACGCCAGTAAAAACTGGGAATTAAGAGTACTGGTCTGAACTGCTTTGTCCTTCTGGGCATCTACCCGACCTTTCAAGCACCAGCTGCCCCGCATGTGACAGTGTCTGCAGATCATGCACTGACGATTAGAATGGTAATTACTTCTCAAGCCACTTGTTAATTGATGTAAAGATAAACAGATTAGGAGATCAGGAAAGTAAGTGTGTAGTTGTAATATTGATGTGGGAATGAAGGGTTCTATTTCATGATATCACTAGTGGTACAGGAAGAACTTGTGCTGCCGGCATGGGATGTATCTGAACTAGGTTGGAACCTAGCGGAAGAGATGAATGGGACTGTAGAAAAGACTTCTTATCAATAAAGAGAAGATGGCCCAGCTGGATATAATAGTAACAGAAAGATAAGAAAACAAGGTATGAGCAAAGGCCAGAGTACAAAAATGATATAAACAAGTGGAGCACAGCATGGGGTAAAAGAAGTGCATTTTAAAGAGACAGCTGAAGTCAGGAATTGAGTGCAAAGTGGGAAAAGGAGCTCCTTTTCATTCTTCTTGTTTTATCTCTATACCAATGGGAGTTTTTCTCTTGCCTATAAGCTAGGGCAATGTAACTTGCTATTATTAATTAACTAATTAACAAATACAATTGGTAAATAAGTAAGGTTATATAGATATGGCAAAGTGGCACATGGGAGTTTATGAAGAGCATTGTAGTCCCAGACAACACTACCTACAGTAAGTATCTGCAGCTCAGAGTTGCTGAGTTGGAGTCTGAGCTGCAGACATTGCAGGCATCAGGGAGGGGGAGAGTTACCTGGTCCCTATGTTCCAGGAGGCAGATTTAGTAGAACTTTAAAATTGGCTACAGGTTAGGGGCAGGAGAGTGGGACAGTAGATCCCCATACCCACCTGATACTCAATGTAAAGATGGAGGACTCTCAGCCCTAGACTTTGACAAACAGGTCCAAGGTACTTGCTATCTACAAGGATGAGAACAAGCATTGCAGGGTTCTTAGGCAAACTGACCATAGCCCCATAGGACAGGAAGCCACTCAGATGGAGAGAGTGCAAAGAAACAAGGTAGTGATAAGGGACAGCGTAGTCAGGGGAGCAGATACTGTTCTCTGCAGCTATGATTGGGAGTTTCTAAGGTTGATTTGCCTGTCCAGACCTGTTAAGGATTAAAGGCCTGAACCTTTCCCGTGTTGGGCGGGCTCAGTGGGAGTGGGCGGGGGGCGGCCAGGAACTCGACCACCGCCCGCAATTGGGTCTGCACTTCCATTTAACGTGGGCGAGCCAATTAAGGTCCGCCCAGTGTAATGCCAACTCCGGCATCAGCGTGAAGGGGCGGGTGGGGGGACTGGAGCTCAGTGTCCGCCGGGTCCAATGGCGACCCGGCAGCCTATTCAAAAACGGTGCAGGCAGCCATGCTGAAGGCTGCCATTGAATCGGAGTGCCGTTGTCATGCTGAACACAGCAGGCAAGAGGGCAGGTCGGCAGGGCAGCTGGCCCTGTGGTTTTCTGACGAATGCCTCGTTGCCCTTCTGGAGGAGGCAGCAGCACGGTGGGATATCTTTGTTCCCAGGGACGGGAGGAGGAGGCCCCTCCCACCTCACCAAAAATGCCTGGGAGGAGGTGATATCCAAGCTCAGCTCCCATAATGTGGTGAGGCGCACATGGGTGCAGTGCCGCAAGCGCTTCAATGACCTTCTGCGATCAGGAATGGTGAGTACCGTGTTGGCATTGGTCACTTGGCACCACAGTTAGGAGCACACTGTTCCCCCGCCACCCACTCCCAGCACCCCTGGACCTCAGAATCCTTAGCGTGTGAGTGGCAAATGCCAATGAGGCAGCATCTGGGCAAGGGGGTGAGCCCTGGTTGCTTGGAATGAGTGTCTTGTGGCTCCAGTATCACAAATTGGCTGAGCCCTGCGAGGTGTTCCTCGGGTGGGGTTGGCCAGGCTGCAATGGTGCTGCAGGTAGAGAGTGGACTAATCAATGCTCCTCTGTCCTTTCAGGAGGAGACAGCCCACGATAATGCTGAAAGGTTGCAGACTGGCGGAGGAACGCCCCACCTACTAATCCTGCCCAGATACGCGCAGGAAGCCCTGGAGCTGCAGAGGCGCCATGCGCCTAGGTCAACTGGCTGCGGTGAGGTTAGAGTGCCACAGGAAGGTAAGAGTGCAGTGCACTGAGGTCAGAATGTCTGTCCGGGTGCCAGGCATGCACAGTAACAGTATAACGACTTCAACGAATGACATGTCTTTGTTCTTCCTTTCACCCTCACCAGAAGTCCATCGGGGTCAGGAGCCTGAGGGCCCGCTGCTCACCCCAGAGGACACAGACGTTATAAACACACCAGCATCATACCCTCTCAGCCAGGCAGGCACCAGCGCAGATACCAGCACCTCGGTGGGCATTAGATCAGCGGATATATCTCAGTGCACAGTGGTGAGGCCATTTCACACTCGCTTGATGTGCAGACGGAAGCAAAGAGTGCCCAGGGCGCCAGCAGTCAGAGGACTGCAGGGGACCCAGGAACATGCTCAGTTGGCAGCTGATGATGTGATGGAGTCGTCCCTGAGGCAGCAGATACTGGAAGTCCAGCAGGGTGTGCAGGAGGATCTGGCAGAGATACATAAGGGAATGTGTGTCTTGGTCTCTGTTGTGGAGGAGTCCATGTGGAGCATGAGCAACGCAATGACCCTTATGGCCAAGCGAACTGCATCCTCCATGGAGACAGTGGTGACGCTCATGGAGATGCTCCTCTAGGAGCTGAATGAGGGGTTCCTGGGGATGCACTCGGACCTGCAAGCCCTCACACCGACAATGATCTCAGGTGGTATTTGTCAGTGTGGGAGATGGATTGGGCACCCAGTATCCCAGCTAGGTGCCCATCTATCAATGGTGAGCAGGGAGGTCCAAAGCAACCTGGCGTTGGTGCACAAGCTGCTTGTTGTCCCTGCGGGCTCCTCTCAGGGTGCTCCAGATGAGGGCAGCAGCTCCTCCTCCCCTCTGCCAGTGACCATGGCATCCAATGAGGCTGTGGTGACTGGAGAGATGCCAGCCATGCCACTGGCCACTCCCTCCAGGCGGGGCCATCACAGGCTCCACGGGCCAGAGGATGCCCACCAAGGTCATCAAGGCCAGCAAGACAGCAGAGTGAGCAGGCTGTCTCCAATGCCAGTACCAGTGAGGGGGGAGCATCTAGATGTTGCACCTGAAAAGATAAACTTAAGGCACCTTGGGCACAACACAGGATTATCACTGGTGATATCTTTTTGCCCCACTTTTAAGTTATTTATTAGTAGGTGTGTAGTAGTACCTTTACATTTAATTTGATTTATGTATGCCAGGCACCACACCAGTAAATGTGTTTGTGTTCAACAAGCCTCTGGGTACTTCATTAGTTCTCTAGGTGAAGGGTAACCCATGTTGTTATGAGTGACTTGTTTGTCATTGAACTTTATTGAAATGGCACAAAGTGCATGTTGTTCACCAAGCAAATGATCCTGTCGGGTGTGGATTATGGAGCCTGGTGTGTGATGCTGGTTCACTTTTGGTGGGCTAGCTGAAGAAGTTTTGGATCAAAACCTCCCGGGTGTCCCTGCCTCCTTGGAGGTTGCCTGGGTCAGCGTCGATCCCCTCAGCATTCTCCTGTGCATGGTCATCCTCGGACTCACTACTGGACTCATCGTCTGCTGCCAGAGCAGCTGCATCAACATCTTCTTCCTCCACTGCATCCCCCCTTTCCAGTGCCAGATTGTGGAGAATGCAGCATGCAACCACTGTCAGCGACACATGATCTGGGGGGTATTGCAGTGTGAACCCTGAACAGTCTGGGCATCGGAAGCGCATCTTGAGAAGACTGATGGTTCTCTCTATCACAGCCCTTGTGGAGCCGTGGCTCCTATTGTACTACTGCTCAGCCTCTGTTCTTGGATGGCGGAGAGGCGTCATGAGCCATCTTCTGAGGGGATAGCCCTTGTCACCCAGCAGCCATCCATCCAGCCGGGCTGGAGTTCTGAAGAGCCTCAGCACTGGGAGTGTCTGAGGATGTAAGCGTCATGAGAGCTGTCTGGATACCTTGCACAGACTTGTAGAATCCACATCCCGTGGTCACACACTATCTGCACGTTCATGGAGTGGAAGCCCTTCCTGTTGATGAAGGCACCGGACTCACCTGCTGGCGCCTTGATGGCCACAAGTGTGCAGTCGATTGCACCCTGGACAGGGAGGAAGCCAGCAATGGCCACAAAGCCTTGGGCTCGCTCTGTCTGGCTGGCCTCGTCCGTGCGATAGTGAATGAAAGTCAATGCACACCTGAACAGAGTGTCTGTCACCAGCTTGACACAACTGTGGACAACTGATTGGGAGACTCCACGAAGATCACCCACCGACCCGTGGAAAGAGCTGGAAGCATAGAAGTTGAGGGCCGCTGTGACCTTCAATGCCACTATCATGCAGTGTCCATCCACGCAATCGGAGCTGATCTCAGGGCTGATCCTCTGACTGATGGAGGTCACTGTCTCCCTTGAGAGGCCTCCTTTGGTATTGCACCTCAGACATATTAAGGTAGCTGCATCGCTGCCTGTAAACCCTGGTGCCAGGATAGTAGCGTCTCTTGCAGCCCCTTCCACCTTGGACTTCCCGTTGGTCCTAGCCCCATGTGCCTGAGGCTCTCCTCCAACAGATGTCTCCCCTGGAGGCCGAATAGAGACATCTGGCTTCCTCTCCCTTCTGGCCCTCTCTTTTTCCTCAGAAGAAGTGCCTCCAGCAGAGACCACAATCCCCATTCCCAGGGTAAGGGAAGGCTGTCTGATACCTGGAAGACCCCAAGTGGTATGACTCCTCCGGAGTCCTGAACTGAAGCCTCATATTTCTGTCAAAGCAGCTCTGAAGCAAAATGAAGTTGTCCTGTTCACACAAGCAAGCAGCAGTAAGTAATAAGCTAAAGCACTAACAACTTGCATTAACGAGCCCACTCACCCCTCTTATTCTGCCCGCGGATGAGGTTATTGAAAATGTGACCTACCCACCTGCCCATTGCGACAGTGCGGCGCCCTGAAAAATCACACGAGCTTTGCAAAATCAAATACAATTGGTGTCTCAAGGGCCTTGACTGGCCCGTTAATTAATGGTGGGTGCGTCTATGTCCTCACAGTGCACCCGTCTACTGAAATATTGCGACGTCATCGCATGTCATTTTACATCCTGGCTGTCCTTACAGTCAGGCCTGCCCCTTGCACGTGGAATGTAAAATTCTGGCCAAAGATATTTTCTCATTGCTAGAGACATACTTGGAGTGGAAGGGGGAGGATCCAGTTGTGATATTGCACTGAGGAACCAAAGGACATAGGTGGAGCTGTTAATAATTGTTTGCTGAGGGAGTTTGATAAGTCAGGCCTGAATTTTTTGGATGGCTGGGTCTTCTTTCTCACCATCTGAAGAGTTGATGAGGAACACATGTCTGCCGACTCTGAGTGCCCCGGAGGCATTTCACGCTCGAAGGAGCATTAAAGTGACTGCAGGTGAGACTTCTACCCTCACTCTGGAGGAGGCCCCTAGCGCCTTAGAGAGCTGCTAGCCAATCAGATTTGCCAGCAGCTCTCCTGCCCCTGCAGCAACAAGAGTTGCAGTGGACTGAAGAGGAAGTGCACCAACAAGTCTGAGATTGAGTCCCGGGAACAGAGGACAGGGTAAGTTTAAGAATCCCAGGGCAGGGAGGGTAGGGAAGACACTGAGGGGGTGCACAAGGGGAAATCGGGGTGTCAGAGGAAAGACCATGAGGGGTGAGAGGCCCACCAGCCACTGGACATAAGAAGAGGGCTGCTCACAATCAACAGGGCTTCTGATGGAGGTGCTCCCCACCCCAACCTTCCTGCCCGAAATCTAGGTCTGTTCTTATTTGGGCCTTTCCCCCATGCCAGGTAAATCCTCCCACCAGCCCAAAAATTGGCCACTTAAGGGCCTCAATTTGGACAAAGGCAGTTACCCGTCCTAGGCCTCGACTGCCCCAGCATCAAATCACTGCATGGTCAAGGCAGGGGGGAACCTGTTCTTTCAGTTTCACACTACCCCCTTGCCCCGCCCCGCCCACTTGAAAATCCGCTAGCGGGGGAACATGAAATCCTGGCATTAGCGTCCAAATTAAAACATGGCCTCTGGATACAGATTGTTACCTGAGACACACACCAATTGCCACAAGGGTCAAAGAGAAAACAGATTAGGAAATGAAACGTGTAGAAGAGTGGTGTGGGAAGGAGAAGCTTTGACTCATCGGGCATCGGTACCAGTACTGGCGAAAGAGGGAACTGTTCCTATGGGATTGAATCCACTTAAATTGTGTGGGATCAGAATCCCGGTTAACCATATAACTAGGTATGTGGATAGGGCTTTAAACTAAAAGGGACTGAGGGTGGAGGAGTGTTCAAGTGAAGGGAGACTTTGAAACCTACAGATAAAAGCTGAGTTAATGTAGCAGTGTAGTAATCTGGATAAACACAAGCAGAGTAGGACAGGAAGGGGCAGAGAATTTCATGGTAATAGTGCACCAAACGAATAAGGTCCTTGTGAAGAATAATGGTAAAAAAGTAAAATGAAAGGTTTTTTATATTAATGTACCGAGCACTGACAATTAGACGAACTAGGGCCATAAATGGAGATAAATGGGTTTGATCTAATTGCCATCAAAGAGACATGTTGCAAAGGCTCAAGGTTTGGGAATAAGTTTTCCAGGATACCTAACATTTTGAGAAGACAGACATAACAGAAAAACAGAAGGAGAAGCGCTGATAATAAAGGATGGCATTAGGACAATAGTAAGAAGGGATCTTGCCTCAGAAGATCAGGAAATACAAACAGTATGGGTGAAGATTAGGAATAATAAGGGTCATAAATGCTTGCAGGCATAATTTGAAGACCACCTAACTGCAGTTATTCTGTTGGACAGAGCATTAAGCAAGAAATAATGAGAACTTGCAACAAAGGAAATGTAATAATCACGAGGGACTTTACTCTTCATATTGACTAGACAAATAAAATTAGCAAAGGTAGTCTGGAAGATGAACTTGTAGAATTCTTTCGCAAAAAGCTTCCTAAAACAATATGTTGTGGAACTGACTAGGAACAAAGCTGTTGTAAGCCTAGTATTGTGTCATGAGGCAGAGTTCATTAGTAATCTCTTTGTAAAAGGTTTGCTGGTTAAAAAAGTAGATAATACAATTGAATTTCACATTACGTTTTGGAATAACATAGTGAAGTTTAAATCAAGGAACTTAAACAAAGCTAATTGAGGAGAGAGCTGGTGAAGGTTGATTGAGTAAATAGATCGAAAGGTATGGGGAAAATACACAGTGGGGAATATATAAAGAAGTGCTTCAAAATTTTCAACAAAAATACATTGCATTGAAAAAACGAAAATTCAGTGAGAAAGATTGTTATGAAAGTATAATAATTTTCATTTATTCTGGTTTCTTGTAAAGTAAGTTTATGGGTGTGAGTGTAGATGGTTCTGCTTGTGTGATTTAACTACACTTCGAGTCAGGTTGACTGCAAGCTTGAAATTGTGAAAAGAAGTTAGATGTAGAAATGTACTTGAAATGCTAATGAGTAAACATGGATGGGATCTTAGCATGTAGGGTGTGAAGGAAATTTGCATTATTAGATATGTGGAGGGGTTGTTTGGATTTCAAAAAGATCTTAGGATGTTTACAATTAGCCAAATAAGCAAGGGCTAAGCTTATAGTGTGTTTAAGTAGATAAGGGTATTTATTTTTCCCCAAAGGTTACTGATAATATTAGAAACATGAAAGATTTTTATTTTATAGGAAGGGTAAATTTCCAAAGACATATGGAACATGGAATTTACGTATTAAGGAGAGAACAGCATATATAAAGGAGAATGAAAGGCTACGTTGGGGGCCATGTAAGATCTAATAGGCATATGTGAAACAGCTTTGGAGAAGCCTTCAGCCATGTTTGCAAAATTCTGCAGTGTCCAGTAACTAACTTGGAGAAAGCCTTTTGGAATTCCACTCTCAAGTGGGTACTGTGGCAACTTGCTGGCCTTCTTTTAAAATGTAAAATCTATTTTGGACTGTTGTCTCAAAGGGGGTGTGTAATTTAGAGTCAGGTTAAGTAGGACGTTTAGGATTTGTTATAGTATTAAGTAACTGTAATCTTATGTATGTGATTGAAATCTTTCCTTTTATTAATAAATATTTTAATTTAGTTTTTAAAATCTCCAAAGGTCTTAGTGGACTCATTACTTCTCAGTTCAGTGCACAAATCTTCTCGTAATAAATAAAAGTTACGAAACCATTGTGATAGTGTGGCCAAGTTTCCCTTGTGGATTTGGTCAGCTTGTCACACATCATCTGCCACGTCATAACAAAAATCTACCTGTGGCTTACCAGGGAAGAGTCTTCTCCTTGGGCTTATCAGGGTAGACACAGGAGAGCTTTCTCCCCTTGGAGGGGGAATCTAGAACACAGCATCACAGCCTCAAGATAAAAGACTCTGCAGGTGGGGTGAAGAGTGCGAACCAGACGAGCGTGACCTTCGCTCCCTGAGGCAGAGAGCTGCCTCAAGGAGATGAAGGTATATGAAAAAAAATAATTAAAACAATAAAAATGTAACGAAACATGTCCCCTCATGTGACTCTGTCACATGAGCAGGGACATGTTATTCATGAAAAATTAAAGTTTTCATTTTATTTTTAGTTGCTTTTGGAAACCTCAGCCCGCCCGTGAAAGAAGTACAAAGGCCGCTTGGCCTTTTTGCCTGCCTGCCAACTGGCAGTGAAAAGTTAATTTTAATTAACGTTTTAATGGCCTCAAGAGGCCTTTTCATTGTCGGTGGGCGTGCTGCTGACTTCAGCATGTGCCCGCCGACCAAAATATTGTGCGATTGCGTGATGACATCGGATGCACGCCTACCTGCCGAGCGAAAAATTTTACCCAATGTGTCTTTCTGATTGGCAAACAGAAGCTGACCCAGAAGAGACTAAACTACCTCTGTGAATTCCATAGTGCAAGCTGTAAAGGTAATCAATACCTTGCACTGATTTCAAGCAGTAATCCGATCTCAAGGTTCAGGCAAAGCTATAAAGCTCCAGGCAATCAGGCTGTGCTGCTTTGATATCACCTGTATCCCTCGCTGAGATTATACATTACGTTCACTCTAGTGGTTTATTAGACTCCACATATTAGAAATGCAAAAATCAATTACAGTTAATAGTCAAAAGATGGAATGTGGTACAAATTATGGCAGACAATTGAATTAGTTTAACAGCTGAGACCTCCAAAGCAAATTAGAGCTTTTAAAATTTTATTTTAATTTCTTTCTATTGGACTTAACAGGTCAATTTGAATATGTTAGAGGGAAAAAAAGGTTTATTACCTGTTATGGCACTTTTATTGTAAGACACACATTTTGAAAAAAAGAATTTAATTGCCTCTGTGCCATAATACTGGCAACTTCTTGGTGGGATGGGATTTCCACCTGTTTCTTGCAATCTTGCCCACCAGCCCACTTTCAGGGCATTTTATATTATGAATGGGAGCCCTCATACTTTTGGTGTAACTAAGTGCCTGCCTCACGTGATGGAAGAATACTCAACATAGAGTATGTGGATTGTTTAGAGGAGGGAAATACAGCTTTTAAGTTTGAAATACTCCTTTGATGTCCTTAACAATATTGGTGTCCTATGACATTTTACATGGCAAGATTTTACAGTCCGTTTTGTCATTGTTGAGCTTAGCCTTTATTACATTATCCAGTTTAGCAGGAGTGATCACTTGGTTCCAAATGTTGACCTGCTTTCAGGCTGTAAGTTGGCTCTGGTGGATTAGTAAATCTTAAATGCAATGTCGCAGTTTCCTGAATACTATGTTTACATTAGGCATCAAGAAACAATCTCTATGAAATTGCCTGTTTCCTTTGTTTTAGTTTTGTGGTTTTCCTTTGTCTGTCTAACTCTTTCTTTCTGGGATATTAAAATCCCCCATGAAATACCTGGTATTAGATGTCAATGAAATCATTGAACCTTTTAAAGCTAAGAGCTTTCCAGCTTTTGCCAGCTGAAAGTAATGGTGTGTCAAATGGTTGGTTGAATGAGCACAAACAACTTTTCATTTTTGTCAAGGGTAATATGGAGGAATTATTTACAATTGTAATCCAGCTTACATTGTTTTAGTAATATTTCATGATCAAAATGTTATATGACTCAAAGTCAATGAAGTAAAAAGAACATATTTTATTACAATTTATTTATAACACAGAAACAGGCCATTCAAATAACCAGGTCCATGTCAATGTTTATGCTCCAAATAAGCCACACTATCTAATCCTATCAATGTATCCTTCTGAGAACATTTTCAAATGTCAATGGCATTTTCAAACTTACAAGCCTTTATTTTAATTCCTGGAGCGTTCAATGGTTTAATTGATCTGTGTTTGATTGTGTTGGTCTGTTCTCTGAGCCATGTAACTGTACTGGATTGCTTACACCTGTGGGTGGATTTAGAGAGCAAAGAAAACTGAGAAAGTTCCAGAAAGACCTGGCGATCTGAGCTAAGCCCATGTGTGTGCTGAAGTCCTATAAATTGTGAGATATTTATGAGTACTGTAAATAAACTGGTTGTAGGTTTAGAGATGCTGTCAACTCTGCAATGTTCTGAGATAAATCAGACATTGAAGATAAAAACAAAAAAACTGCGGATGCTGGAAATCCAAAACAAAAACAGAATTACCTGGAAAAACTCAGCAGGTCTGGCAGCATCGGTGGAGAAGAAAAGAGTTGACGTTTCGAGTCCTCATGACCCTTCGACAGAACTTGAGTTCGAGTCCAAGAAAGAGTTGAAATATGACATTGAAGATATACTGCCGAATGCATAACAAGGAGGATGGTTTAAAAAAGTTTAACTTTACTAGCTCCAGACATTTCTTTAATTGCTACAAGATGTTTCCTTGAAATGTGAGCAATGGATTTTGGGGTACAAGACTTACTTGCTCACTACTGGAATAGAGAGTTTAGATATAGCAGTTATCCACAAGAAGGTGCTACTTGCACATTGCCTCAAAAAAGAAGGCCAACAAATATTGGAGTAAGTAGCTCACAGAAGATATGCCTATGTTTGATATTACAGTTAGTGCTCTCTGTCAGGGATCCCAGGGAAATGTTGAACTGATCAAACAATACATGATAGCATTGCGGAAATTGATTTTTACACTTAAATTTGATACGCCAACCAATTAACTAATTTGTGATCAGTTAATTGAAAAGACTTCAATTCCACAAATTAGAAAATGTCTCCACATAGAGGACAATGGATTAATCTTAGAACAAGCCACGACCTTGGCAGTCCAAATCAAATCTGCCATGTTAGATTCAAAGGGGTTATACAGCAATGCACCCTTAGACTCAGGCTTGCAGACACAGCTTGCCCAGCCAGCTCAAATGCAAGGGTTATGGACAAGGAGATCTCAGCAATCTCATCAACATGTGCCCCATCATCAAAGTCATAAACCTTCAAAACTGTGCCCAAATTGTGGAAATGCTGACCGAGTCAGAACGCATGGTCCAACTTGACAGAAAATGTGTAACTCATGCTTTAAGTGGAGCCATTTTGAAAAGATTGGTAAGTCATTGTAGAAGAAGGCTTCATTGGTTTGACCTGTAGAAGAATCTCTTCCTGAGAGTGAAGTACAACATGCATATATCATCGCAAAAGGGTTTGCTCGGAAAAATGTGTACCAAAAGCACAAAAGGATGCACTGGGAAGGAAGAGAGACCATTCTATATTCTAGTGTGAGGAGTGTAGGGCTTTGTTTTGGACTCCCTTCTCCCTGCAGAGACATCTATTGATATACAACACAGAACAAACTTTCAAATGTAATCCATGTGACAAAGGTTTTGTGAGTCTATCTCTGCTTAAGAGCCATAAAAAGACACATACTGAATGGAGGGAGAAGACTGCTCCCCATTGTGACCAGAAACTTATCAGAAATGGAACACTATAGGCTGAATTTTGCCCTCATCGGGCGGGTGTGGCAGGTAGGCCTGGGAGTGGTCGGACCGATGACCGCTGCATGCGATCGGGCCCCGACCACAATATCATGCTGGCTGGCCAATTAATGGGCAGCTAGCGTGAAAGGTGTGCTGCAATGCTTAGCGCTGCCAGGGTGGGGGTGGGAGGAGTGCGACCGCTGAAGTTCCTGCATGCACGCGGGTGCGCACAGTAAAAGCTCCCTGAGACACGGAGCTGCCTCAGGGAGCTGAAGATTTTCTGCACTCAAGTTAAAGAAATAAAACATAGTGAAAACATGTTCCCTCATGTGACTCTGTCAGGGACATGTTAAACAGGAGTGCAGATGTTTTTAATTCTTTAAAAATCACTGGTCGAAACCTCATCCCGCCAGTGGATGAGGGTTCGCCAAAAACGCAAAGGCCGCTTGGCCTTTTCGCCTGCCCGCCAACCGAACAGCAGTAAAAAATTTCAATCATTTAATTCATTAAGGGCCTTAATAGGCTATTAATGGTCGGGAGGCACTCTGCCGACTCCCACGCGTGCCCACCAACCAAAATATCATGCGAGTGCGCAATGACATCGGGACACTCGCCCGACGTCATCGCGCATCATTTTACGCTCCTCTGGGTCAGGTGCATGACTGCCCAACGAGCGAAATATTCTGCCCTATGTGTGCACATTTGAAGCCATGCAGCTGGGTTCCCCTATCAGTGTCCCTATTGTGACAAAGCTTTCAGCAAGAATGGCTGATTAAAAATGCACGTTAGAACACATGCACATGGGAAAAATCTTAGCAGCGCTCGGAATGTAATAAGGCTTTCGTCACAAGAGGGATCGACATGAACATTTGCGGACAGTGATTATGAGAATAAATTTCCTTTTCCTGTGAGGGATGTTGATTATCTGCCTCATCAAGCTGATCACACAGAACCACATCAAATGTGTAAATCTAATTGCAGATCGAAGCAGCTTTTGTACCTCAAAGATTATTTTTGTGCTTAAAACAGACAAGTCGAACTCTAAGAAATGACTTGATAAATGTGATATATATATGTGCGTGTGTGTGTGTGTGTGTGTATAAATAAACATATCTGTCTGTATATGTATATGTTTAGAATGATTTGATTAAAAATAATATCTTTGGTTAAAGGAGGAATAAGGTATAGGGCGGAGTCGTCCCAGATTTGTACTAAATGCAGTAGTGGGCATGAAAAAGTTGCTTTACCCACCAGCCACAATGGCAGCTTTTCATGCCGTATCATCCCTTTCCAGGTGCATCCCACTTCATTAATAATGCATTCACAGGAAACACTCCAGATCGCTGGTGGGGTGGCCTCTGAATTGCTTGCCCCGCTGTCACCTCAAGCCTTCAATAATCTGGGTGCCACATATAAAGTGCACCCCTGCACAGAGCGAGCACTCTCTAAGGGCTCGAAAACTGCTGGAAAGTCATGGCTGCCAAAGAGAGTAAACATGTTGCCCCCAGATTTGGTGACACCTCCCTTGGGCACCAAATAAATGCAGTGGAGGCCTGCCACAAAATCTTCTACCCCTGCTCTGTGCGAAGATCAGCAATAAAGGTCACCAATACAGCATGGGAGGTGGTGGTAGCAGTGGTCAGCACCAACACCCTGCAAAAGAGGACAGCCACCCAGTGCCGAAAGAGGATGAATAATCTCCTCCATTCCACCAGGGTAAGTCACTCTTCTCATCACTCTCAACTTGCATTCTCACAAACCCATCACATGTCCACAGGGATCACACTCACTGCCAGTTCAAGGGTCATCACCATTCATTCTCTCACACACGCCCTCATCTGCCTTGTGGATTGAGACCTCATACCATCCATGACAACACTCAGCAGCCACACATGCCAGGCATCCTTCTCATCTGGCCAGGCAGGCATCCTGCTTACACTCTTTCCACCTCTATTCATGCAGGTCGCAGACTGATGGAGGAATGCTCGACATCAAGGCCTTCACAGACTTTGAAAATAGAGTGAGCCAACTGGCTGGTGACAATCTGGACCATTCCTGTGCTGACAGCGAGGTCAGTGTTGCTCAACTAAGTGATGATCTAGCAGTGCAACGTCCATCAGACAACAATGCTGCGAATGAGTTCCCCAGTACCGCAGTCCCCTGTCATGCACTAATTATCTCTCCTTGCTTTCACAGGCTCATGTAAGAAACAGCCAAGGGGTCCATGAGCCAGGTCCTTGACTCAAATCCTGAAGATGCCTTGGAAGAAGAATCTGATGACACCCTAATTGAAGACTTGTCACACCATTCACCGACACCTTCCACCAGCGCAGAGACACATGCTTCAGTGGGACCTTAGAATTTTAGAGTAGCCTTGGAGTCACAATCTGGTGAGCACATCGCACTGTCTGATCCACAGCGGGCAGCCGCAGGGTCTCCCCAGGTATCCGGCACTCGGAGGATTTCTGGAGGCCAGAAATCTGCTAAATCTGAGTCAGATGAGGAGCCTCTGGAATCGGTCATACCTCAGTTGCAGGAGCTACAAAGGAAAGCTTGGGAACATCAGGAAGGGATGTCGACTGCACTCCTCAAATTGCAAAGCACAATGGAGGAGTCCGTCCGCCTTCAGTCTGAGGTGATAGCGTAGGCGTGCCAATGCACCGAGGTCAACTCTGGTCGGATGGCAGGCGCCACGGAGAGCTTGGTCCAGGACAGCGGTCCTGCACTGCTGCATGGGCTGAACTTGTAGCGAACACCATAGTTGGTCTCCAACAGTGTTAATACGAGAGGGATGCGGGGCAGCTCGATCTCTCTCCAGTTTCCCCTTCCCCTCAAGGAGTCAACCAGGAGCCGTTGGGCACGCATAGGGAGGAGGACCAGCAGTTTGACACCTTGAGGCCATCCAGTCAGATGACTCCGGGAATGTCTGGCCAATCCTGACCCTCTTCCTGTGACCCCGGCAGCTCCAGCTCAAGAGGTCAAGGAGGATGCAGCTGAGTCAAAGCAGGACACCCAAAGCAGGCCGGGGTCCGCCAGGTCTCAGCCCTCCAGAGGACACCCGCCGATGTCATCTCAGACAGGGCGTAGCAGTCAGCAGGCTGCCTCCATCACCGCTGTGGGGGGAGGGGGGGGTGGGGTGGCTCCAAGACGTAACTGCAGGTTTAGGAAGGTTAAGAAGATGTAGCTGCACGGCCTGGGCACAGGTGTTAATCAAATAAGATAAAGGCAAAATACTGCAGGTCTGGAAACCTGAAACAAAAACAAAAAATGCTGGAAAAACTGAGCAGGTCTGACAGCATCTGTGGAGAGAAAGACAGAGTTAACATTTCGAGTTTGTGTGACTCTTCTTCAGAACTAAAGAGGAGTAAAAATGTGGTGAAATATATACTGTTTAAGTGGGTTGGAACAGGTGAAGCTGGACAGAAGGACAGTGATAGGTTGAGGCAAAGGAGAGATTGCGAAAGATGTCATGAACAGAAGATCAAAGGGTTGTTAATAGGGGTGGTACTGGCTAAAGGAGGTGCTAATGGTGACATTAAGAGTGGAAAGCAGGATGTGATAATGGCAGGACTAGGGTAAGCACGCTGGAAAGTGACAGATGGCCTTAGTGGGGATGGGGTGGGGGGAGGGGAGGGTGGTGGGAAAAAAAGATCGAAAATAGGTTAAAAACTGGGGATAGAATAATGGATAATAATGGAAATTAATTTTAAAAACATCATGAAACTAAGTGGGAAAAAAAATAAAAAATAAAAATGAATATAGAAAAAGGGAAATCAAAAAGGGGTGGGGATGGAGAGAGAGTTCATGGTTTGAAGTTGTTGAACTCAATGTTAAGTCTGGAAGTCTGTAAAGTGCCTAATCGGACGATGAGATGCTGTTCCTCCAGTTTGCATTGAGCTTCACTGGAACATTGCAGCAAGCCAAGGATTGACATGAGGGCATGAGAGCAGAGTGGTGTATTGAAATGGCAAGTGACAGGGAGATCTGGGTCGTGCTTGCGGACAGACCAGAGGTATTCTGCAAAGTGGTCCCCCAGTCTGTATTTGGTCTCTCCAATGTAGAGGAGACCGCGTTGGGAGCAGCGAATGCAGTAGACTAAATTGAGGGAAGTGCAAGTGGAGCACTGCTTCACTTGAAAGGAGTGTTTGCGCCTTGGACAGTGAGCAGAGGGGAAGTAAAGGGGCAGAAGTTGCACCTCCTGCGATTGCATGGGAAGGTGCCATGGGAGGGGGTTAATGTGTTGGGGGTGATGGAGGCGTGGACCAGGGTGTCCCTGAGAGAACGGTCCATATGGAATGCCAACAGGGGGAGTTGAAGGGAAGATGTGTTTGTTGGTGGCATTATGCTGGAAATTGCAGAGGATGTTCCTTTAAATGTGGAGGCTGGTGGGGTGAAAAGTGAGGACAAAGGGGACCCTATCATGGTGCTGGGAGGGCGAGGAACGTATGAGGGCAGAGGTGCGGGAGACGGGTTGGACACGGGTATTAATCACCTGTACATAATGTTCAGTATTGTAAGTGAACTCCCAAGAATGTCTCCTTGCCTTTGGCTCCTTGTTCTGCTGAGCAGTGTTCATGTCATTCAGATATGAAACCTTGGTTTCTGAGCAAGATAAATGCAGGTGCCTCAGCCCAGGGCCTCTTCCCTGTGCAGTGTGTAACCTTCAGAGCAAATGTTGGTCCGACTTCACATTCACTGGACACAGTAGTGACAGCTGTACCTTGATGGTGCTTGTCATTGCTGCCAGAATGTCGTGGGCAGGCCTCACAGAGTTCTGTCATTCTCTCTGTGTGCACACAGTGCCTTGAAGGTGGGGCTGGCTCCCCATCTCTTCAGCATCTGTGACCAACGATGCTGTGCTCCTGAAGGGCTCAGGTGCTGAAGGCTGACGAAGGATCAGGTGCTTCTAAAGTTTCATGAATTCCACGATATGATCCGGATCATAGAGTGCAAGTGAGCTACCCTCAGCCAGACAGGAGTCCGACATTCTCAGAGGCAATGTGAAGATCTATGAAGTGTCCTCACTGCATGTTGTCATCATCCTCCTGGAATATAGTGACTATTAGGGCCTCCTCTGCATCTCCATGACATGCGCCTGAGCACTGAGGGTATGTGCGTGGCCAGGAACTACACAGGAGTCAAACATTCACAGATACATGGTGACGATGTAAGGACTGTCCTCACTGCATCTTGTCGTCATCCTCCATGAATCTTGTGGTTATGAGAGCCTCCTGAGTGCGGCTTCCTCATCTGGCCAGTGCAATGGCTTCATCGCTGTCACCCTTGCCATCTATAGGTCTTGGGTCTACCGAAGTGCCTATGAGCAACGGCTCCCTGTGGATCTTCAGCTGTGTGCACAGCAGGTCCTACAGCCTCTTCACCCTAAGTGAGGTGCTACCCACTTTGCCAGGCCAAGCACCCCTGCCCTCTCTTCTTCTTCTTCTCTGCTCTCTGTAAGCCATGAAGCATACCGTTAAATCACCAGGCCCCATGATCCTGATGTTCTCCTCCTGTAGGATCAAAGCAAGAGATGCGTGGGTTAGCATAGGTGTACTAAGAACATCTTTAGGTTAAGTCTGAAGGCCCGTTCACTCATGCAGAAGAATGCTGGCCACCACTTGGATGGCCAGTGTGTAGTGCATTCATGGGCTGTGCAAAGCTTCACCCACTTCTGCCCCACTCCACTTGACCAATTGGTGACAGCTTCAGCCGATGGACTACATGCTATGCTCTCAGCTCAGGCTCAGGCATTCTCCTAACCTGCACTGCAAACCTGTAGTATTAGCTTGAACCATGATGGATACTGGTTCAAACCTAAATAAAGACATTACAAGGGGCTTTGAGCACCTCCACCAGTGACTGTGATAGGGCTACCTTTCATAGGGAGATTCTACAATTTGCCCAGTCATCCAATTGTTCTGCTGCCCCATAAAATAAACGTTAATTTGGTCTGCGCCTAAGGAGCAAAGCTCTGGAGCATTTGGTGGCACTTTCATGCTTTTGCATTGCTTGAGTGGGCAGAAATGCTTCAGAGACCCGACTCCAAGCATGTCAATGGAGCTGCTGCTGAATGGTCTCAGCTATGGAAGAATGCTCACTTTTGACAAACTTTTCCAAGTGTGTGGCCACTTCTCTCACCCACCTCACCCCCCCACCCCCCTCCCAGAATGTGCTTGTGTACTTCCTTTAGTCTGTGCTGCCTTCCACCCCTCCCCCCAACCCCATGGCCTGACCTACACTGGAGCCCTTGCCCTGGCACCACATTGAAAGCCAGATAAGAAAAAGCAACCTACTTATGCGCTCCCCGACAAATGCGCAACACCTCTGACTTGATATCCTACGAGTGATGCTGGCGAGTGCTGTGCAAGGTTGTGTGCAGTCACCTCCAAGTTCCCCTTGAAGGTCACCAGGCGCACACCTTTTCAAGGAAGTCATGAAGCATGCCATTTTGAAGTCATGTCGATGTGGTTGCTAAATCTGACATGGGGGATGATTCTGGTGAACAGGACTTATAATGTGATACTAAAGTCTTGAAATTAGGTTCCCAATGGGTGGTGGCTGGAAATCACCATTGATGGTTGGAGCGGACAATCGCAAACTGGTTTCACGACAGCACCCCACTACACCCCCCTCCCCCCCCCACCCCCACATACCACCCCCGGCATACCATGACATCCGATGCCAATGGAACCAAACAATTTTGCCCGGTGTATTCAATGGTTTGATTGATCTGTGTTTGACTGTGTTGACCTGTTTATTGAACTATGTAACTGCACTTGATTGCTTAAGCCTGTGGATGGAATCAGAGAGCTAAGAAAATTGAGAAAGCTACGAAAAGACCTGGGGGGATCTGACCTGAGACGATGTGTGTATTGAAATCCTATATGTCCTGAGGTACTTATAAGTACTACAAATAAATCAGTTGTAAATTTGGAATCAGTATCTTCTCTGCACTTTTCTGAGCTAAATCAGATATCAATGACATACAACATACCGATCAGTACAGAACAATCTCATCCATGAGCAATTTTGTGAGTTTGGTATATTTTGTGTTAATTAAAGAATTCAACATTTGCAGCTTTTATTCAAGGTGCTGTGACCACTAACCTGGTAGGGTCCTTTGATGAAGTAAAAGAGGGAATTGATAATGGTAGTGTGGTCAGGAGTGAGGAGGATAATGACAGGCATCAAGATGACAAGGCAGAAGGATGAAATGGGCATACATATGGCAGATGAAATTTGATGCAGAGAAACGTGAAGTGATTAATTTTGGTCACTAAAATGAGGAGATAAAATTTGAATTACATGGTACCACTTTAACAGGGGTGCAGTAATGCAAAGAGCTGGGGCTGTTCAACTTTGAAAGTGGCACAGCAAGTTGAGAAGATTGTTAAAATATGACATGAGATCCTTGGCTTTATTAATAGAGAAATAAAGGGAAAAAAAGCAAGGAAGTAATGCTAAAGCTATTTAAATCATTGGTTCAGCCCAAGCTATAGTGTCCGACCCTTGGCACCATACTTTAGGAAGAATTTCAAGACCTTAGAGAGGGTTCAGAGGTGGTCGACTAGTATGATACCAGGGATGAAAGACTTCAGATCTCTGAGGGGCTAGAGAAACTGCGTTTCTTCTCCTTGGAACAGAGAAGATTAAGTGGAGATTTGATAGAGGCGATCAAAAGCATGAATAGTTTGGCTAGAGTAAATATGGAGAAATTGTTCCCAGTGTCAGAAGTATCAATAGCCAGAGGAAACAAATTTAAGGTATTTGGCAAAAGAAGCAGGGGTGACTTGATCCAGAATGCACGGCTTTAAAGGCTGGTGTAAGCTGATTCAATGATAACTTTCAAAGGGAATGGATAAATACTTGAAGTGGGAAAAATTGCAGGGTTGGTGGACAGAGCAGGGGAGTCAGACTAATTGGATAGCTCTTTTAATGAGTTGGCACAAGCACAATGGGCTGAATGACCTCCTTCTGTTCTGTATCATTTGCTAATTCTATGAATAAAGATGCTTAGTTTTATTTGATAGATATCCAGCGGATAGTGTTT
Organism: Carcharodon carcharias; assembly: GCF_017639515.1. Taxonomy (NCBI): domain Eukaryota; kingdom Metazoa; phylum Chordata; class Chondrichthyes; order Lamniformes; family Lamnidae; genus Carcharodon; species Carcharodon carcharias. The sequence continues at coordinate 143,683,760 of NC_054477.1, forward strand.
TGTGTATGCACAGGTGGTAAGAAATCATGCCAGCCCACACTGGCAAACTGCTGGTATGTTGCCTTCAAATGTCCTGGCAGCAAGTGAAATTCCATGCTGCTTATGTCTATTTGGAAAATATAAGCTTTACAGCACTATTATATAGCATACTGTTTGGCACTAGTACTATTCTTAGAGCACTGATAACAGTCAGCACCAAGTTGTACAGCCTTTTTATTGGACTTTACAATCAGACAATGCATAACCCTGCGCATAAAAACATGCATGCTACTTTTCTGGCTTATCGTGACTATGAAAAATAGCCTAGCAGATTTGACTACCTTCTAAATTAATATTAAGACAATTCAGCAGACTGAACCATTTCAAAATTTGTCCTTGCCATACTTTAGTAATTGCACTGAAGCAACATGAATGGTCAAACTTCAAATAGTCTTGCACCACTATAAAAGCTTTTTATTCCTTCTGCTTCATCACCACAAAATATACATCAGTGGAATACAGAATTTGCAGTATAACTATGAGTGAATGTGAAAAAATCAATTATATTTTGATGAAAGAAATATGAAGGCATAAATTAGGAATTAGGCATGTTTGGTGATGATTGCATTTGCAACTTTCAGCTCTTCAAATAATCAAACAGCCTATTCCCCCATGCAGCAAGATGTGGACAATGTTCAGGCTTGGGCTGATAAGTGGCAAGTGACATTTGCACTGCACAAGTGCCAAGCAATGATCATCTCCTAAAAGAGGCGATCTTACCATCTCCTCTTGACATTCAACAACATTACCATTGCTGAATTCCCCACTATCAACATCCTGGTGGTTATCATTGACCAACAACTTAACTGCACTAGCCATATGAACATGGTGATTGCAAGACCAGGTCAGAGGTTGGGAATTCTGCAATGAGTAACTTATCTCCTGACTCCCCAAAGCCTTTCCACCATCTCTAAGGCACAGGTCAGAAATCTGGTGGAATACTGTCCACTTACTTGGATGAGTGCAGTTCCAACAACACTCAAAAGCTCAACACCATCCAGGACAAAGGAGCCCGCGTGATCGGTAACAAATTCACCACCTTACACATTCACTCACTCCTCAACAGGTGCACAGTGGCACCATTATGCAATGCAGCTACTTGTCAAGGCTCCTTTAGCAACACCTATCAAACCCTTGACCTCAGCCACTTAGAAGGATAAGGGTAGCAGACACACAGGAAGACCATCACCTGCAGGTTCCCCTCCAAGTCACTCACCATCCTGACTTGAAAATATATAATTCCTTCACTGTTGCTGGATCAAAATCTTGGAACTCCCTCCTTACAGCACTGTACCAATACCATGTGGACTGCAGTGGTTCAAGAAGGTGGCTCGCCACTGTCTTCTCAGTTAGTGCAGTTAGGCTTTGGCAATAAGACATGGCCATAAATACTGGACTTAACAGCAACAGCCACATTGCAAGAATGGATTTTTTTAAAAAATGACCAGATTAACTGTAGACAAAGGACTTCCATTGTTACATCATGTCATGGCTCTAACTATTTATGGGTTTGATTTTCTTAAATAAAATAAGGATAGTTATTTTAGGGTTGAACTAGACAGCAGCTTTTCAGACAGTTCCATAGTGTTTCAGTCTCACAAATATATACATATATATATATAGATATATAAATATATAGAAAATTAACAACTGTCTGTGTCTTTTGGGGTTAAATGGAATTGCAGTACTGGACATTAATCAGAAGAATCATGGCTACAACTGGTGCACTATTGCACTTTGTTGACAACATTTCATCTCACTACTAAAAATTGATTGTAACATTTTAATGATACTGTATTTTACTGTAAATTGAAATTTACTGCAAATTGAAATTGCTCCCTGATACAGCTCAAAATGAACTTATCTTTTGCAGTGTAGCTTTCAGCTGGCTGTAACATAAGATAATTTTGTTGTGTCTGTTTAATTAATCATTATAAGATCTTTCTACAATGAGTTACTTTAGCTGCACAGAAACTATGATATATTGAAGAACCCCACCCATTTTTCTCAAGTAATCCCTCCATGACTGATCATGAGATGATGAATGACCAGTCTAGATGCTTTTATTGTTAATTGTTAACAAAAAGATGTTGACCAAGACACCAGGAGAGCTCTTTGTTTGAATTTTTGATTAATTTACTTGGAAAATCATCCTTGACAGTGCCACCCTGCAGGAACGGTGGATTGAAGACAAGTTGGTTGATAAAATAACTGAATTTGATGCTGCAACCTCAACCTGATTGCAAAGCGCCCACTTCTGGTTTAATGCTTTTGGATGCTTCTGAGTAATCCACTCACCAAAGTAAATGCTTTGTTTAGTGCCGATGGACAGGTAGTTAATGCAACAATTAATGTCCTTAGGAGTTGTTAATGAGCTCTTTTTACATTCAATTTTACTAACCTAGAATTTTAACATGTCCAGTGCTGGTTTTCTGGAGCTCTGGGAAATTAGCAATAAACTGGAGGTAAGACTGAATAGTAATTCACGTGGGTATTTCAGGCTGTGGCTGCCCCATCTGAAGAATAGCTTACTTACGAATAATGTCTCAGTTTCCTCTGGAAAACATCCGGCAAAGTGTTTCGGTATTGATACAGCTTTGTCTCAACTTTTGAGTCTTTCCGTCTGACAAGATCAGGGTGGGAAATGCCTTGGATGCATTTGACAACACATCCGAAAAGGAAGACCATCGCTATTGCTGACAGTGGCATTGTGCTGTGGCAGGGTCAGTGTGTACACAGGAGAGAGTTGTACAGTAGAGAGGTGTGCAAGAGCAATATGTAATGGAGAGGGGCCAGTTTCACAACTCATGTCATAGGGTTTATACACAGAGGCTGAAATTACTTTGCTGCTTGAAAGAGCAGAGCTTCCGCAGGCTGAGATTGTCATGTGGACTGAGATGTGGACATCTGCAGTCTCCTGGAAGTAGACCTGCCACCTATCCTGTACCTTGTGTACAAGAAGATATTGCTAATGACTGCAGATGTGGCAATTCTAGATCTACCACAGCAACCACAAGAGATATTCATTCATCAATGCACAGCTGGTATGTGACCACAAGAAGAGGTTCATGCAGGTGTCTGCCTCTCAGATACACACTGAGGTGGGAGGAGCAATGCATGAGAAACAGAAGTATTTTGAGTAACGTTCTGATTTCCCCTTTCACTATCATCTCTCTCCTGGATCACCAGAATGATGCTGGATCATTCCTACTCTGCTACAGATCAATGATGCATTATAAGGCCATGGATAAGATATTTGTCATCCTGTTTATGACAACAGACATCTCCTGCATGACAGGGCTAATGGCTCGTATGGACTGATTTGAGATCCTGGCCTGAACCTATATGGAAGTGATCACTTTCAATTCCCTGTGCAGCCAATCCACTAGCACTATTATGGAGAGTATTTAAAATTGCGCTGTGCATTTTGCCCACTTAAGGCAATTATACACATACATACTAGCTCTGGGAATCTAAAAGGAGAATAAAGGAATCCATATGATTCTGAATATATCTTGCTGAACCTTACCATTTCTTCCCATAATCTAATTGGATTCAAATCTCCTTAGGTGATCTGAATACCAACCTGAAGTAAGTATGGCCCTTGCCATTTATCTATAGACTGTTGTACCATTTTTTAAAGCCTGAATTAATTGAGTAGTTCCTTATGCATAATTTTGTTTTAAATTTCTCTGAAGGCTTCTGGTAAGAAATGAGGATCACTTGGTTTCATCCATAACTTTCCCAGTCACATGGCAACTGCTTTCCTCAGCTGCACTCTCCGTCTGTCCATTTTTATCAAATGAGTTAAGTTCAGTCGCAGACCTGGGATTATTTTTCTTCTGTCTTTGGACAGTTATTTTGGCAAGGTGTGTGTGCCTCTGTGTGTGTGTGTGTGTGTGTGTGTATGTGTTTGTACTCTATGCAGGCCTTCTGCTAATCGCAAGCTGGAGTGCCTCTTAAGGGTCTAATAACAGGCGACAGCTTCAATCTGTTCCATAAATCCCCAACCTAAAATGCTGTCTGCAGAAAGTAGAAAAATTCCTTTCAAAAATTTCACACCTGAAAGCAATGTTTCATATTTTCATCATCCCCATCACCATTGTGAAGTTCTTGGGCAGAAACGGTAAAGTTCAGGAAGATGCATTCAGAATCAGAACAACGGTTTATTTCCAAAAGCTTAAACAATAAACTTAAGCATAATGTGGACATTCCACTTCACCAGTGACACCATTACATATTCTAGCTGTTCTATTAATTTAACAATGCACCTAGTCATGTACAATGAGATGAAAGTCTTATTCTCCAACTGAAAATATTAACTTTGTAACTCAGTCATGTAAGTATGGTGGATGTACTCTCTCAAGAGTATGCTATTGTCTGACATCAGGTGTAGTCCAATTTAACTTATGTTCTTCAACTGAGATGTTGATATCTAATCAAAAAGCAGAATACTGCAGATGCAGGAATTTAGAACAAAAGCAGAACATGCTGGAAATACTAAACAGGTTATAACGGCATCTGTGGAGAGAAACAGAGTTAACCTTTCAGGCCCGTGACCATTCAAGAGTTCTGCTTAACATTGTTTCTCTCCACAATTGCTGCCACAACCTGCTGAATATTTCTAGCATTTTCTGCCGATATTGGAACCAGATTCAATGCTTACAAAGAGTGTTTCAATGCTTCAAAGAATGACACATTTCATGTGGTGATTTCTAAGCTGTGCTTAGCAATAACATACACACATATACTATCAGAGAGAGTCTAGAAGGAGAAAAAAGGAACCCATGTTTTAACAGCATGTGTGGATGGAATTTTGCCTCCAGCCTGTGGTGGGTGTCATGGCAAGCAGGAGTGGAAAATTCGGAAATAGACCAAAAATTGGATTCCCGCCGGCATGAAAACAGTTCAGAATTTTCCCCTCACCTCTTTCATGGCAGGTCGATGGCGGGTCAGTTATCCCACTAATCAGTGTCGAGAGTGCCATTTACATGTATCACCCTGTCCTGAATGCCCATTAAATATGCTACTCACCAAAGATACATTCCCCTTCCCAATCTTGTGCTACATCAGTGGGAAATTAGACCAGTCTGATTCACATTTCAAAATGAATGGTGTGCAGTTATCGACCCTCACTTCATTTGTGACTTCCAGGTGAGTGCAACATTGAAAGCCTACCTGCAGCAGCACTGCTCCGGATTCTCACCAATGCAAGTAAGATGTGATAAAAACAAAAAAACTGCGGATGCTGGAAATCCAAAACAAAAACAGAATTACCTGGAAAAACTCAGCAGGTCTGGCAGCATCGGCAGAGAAGAAAAGAGTTGACGTTTCGAGTCCTCATGACTCTTCAACAGAACCCTTTTGTCGAAGGGTCATGAGGACTCGAAACGTCAACTCTTTTCTTCTCCGCCGATACTGCCAGACCTGCTGAGTTTTTCCAGGTAATTCTGCTTTTGTTTTCAAGTAAGATGTGACACTGGCAGGGGTGCAGGGTTGATCTGCTCATTGTCTTCCTCCGTACTCCAGGAGGGTGTCTTCTGCAGGGCTTAGGCAGGAGTGCACCATGAGTCAGAGGCCAGCACTGCGACCAGGTGCAGGGTGGAGAGAAGAAGGAGACACGGGGGGGCAATGGACAATGGTGGGGTTGGAGAGTTGGGTGTAGACAATGGCAAGCAGAGGGGAGACCAAGGGTGGGGAAGCTGGAGACCGACATGGAAGACTGCAATGTAGAGACAGGAGGGGGTGGGTGGGAATCGAACTGTATGAATGGGATACAATGTGTGTAGACTCCAGAATATGAGGGGGGTATAGGATTACATTAGCATGGCACAAGGGGGATGGGTTGCACAGAGACTCGTGGAGATGGCAGAGGGGAAAGGCTTACACATGAGGGATGTGTTGCATAGAGACTCATGGAGGTTGGGGGGGAGACTGTGTTGTCATCAGTAAAGAAGGAATGAGAGAGCCTGTTGAAAGACAGTGATCATCCCTGGTGTAGGGCCAAGTAGTCAAGGTGAGAGATTAAAGGCAGTCCTGGGGCTTTGTGGGCCATGCACAGGGCTATGTATAGAACAGAACCAGGGAGGGGCAAGGCCTGTGTGCTCAATTGGGTTAAGGCACAGCTTGCTGTGCAGAGCATGGTCATGGCCATGGGTTTGCCTGGCTTGTACTGAGCTGTAGATGGGATGTCATGGTTAGGGGAGACACCTGCAGCCTGTAAAGGGGGAAAAAAAACATAATAAAGCGAGGGCATTTGAAACTCTCCTGGGGGTGGCAGGGGAGGGTTCTCCTCTGTATGTGACCAAGCACACAGTCTTGAGATTAGGGAGGAGTAGGGTTCACATTGGCAATGGGGACTTCAACAGTGATGTGTTCATGGGGGAGGGTTGGAATGTCCACAACAATTACAGTCGGATCCAGGGTTAGTGGGGGAGGCTGGAGAATAACCAGAGGGAGATCTACCTGCACATCATGAGGTTCCAGGAAAATGGGAGGGACCTGGACAATGACAGAGGATGGGTCAAAGCTGGTCTCTCATTAAAAGCACAGCACCACTGAGGTAATTATGGTTTTATGTAACTTCTAGTATACCTTTAAGAAGGATGTTACAAAGGAAGATCACATGATCTTATGTAACCAATAGGGAAGTAGCGTGGGCTACCTCTGTCGTCAGTAGTCCGAAGTATCACAGCAGGGTTCAAGTTGAAGGCAGATGAGTGTAGCTGTTGAGTGCCTTTGCAGCTAAACAGTAGGCAGAATTTTCTGTCTGTCGGGTGGGTGGGCCCGACCCAATCTTCCGGCAGGCGGGGAGCCGGTCCCCGCCAGAGAAGTGGGCCCTGCCGCCATTTTAAATGGGCGGGCCAATTAAGGCCCACCCAGCATGACGTCCGGCGGGAAGAGCTATTCGCTTCCTGAGCGGACGGGGAGATTCCCCAAAATCGAGAGTGCGCTCTTTCACGCATGCGCACAAACGAGCGCACATCTCCCTGAGGCTAAGTGCTGCCTCAGGGAGATCGCTGACACTTTTAAAAAGACTAAAACTACAAAATTTTAAAAATCTTTAACATGTCCGCCTCATGTGACAATGCCACATGAGATGTTCATACATTACAGTAAAACTTTACTAAACTGTTTAAAACCCTGCATGAAACCTCATCCCGCTGGTAGATGAGGTTTCATGTTTTTTCTATTGCCCGCTGGGGCTCCTGGCCAAACCACCAACCTTAAGGTTGAGTGGGCAGGTCCTTTAATTGTTTAAACGATCCTGTCAACAGCCCTGCCCCCTGCTTGCCGTTGGTAAAATTCTGCCCAGAATGTGTTTCACCTAAGAAGCGTCTGCTGATCAACTCTGTCTATGGCACCAACTCGGCCATCCCTCAACAAGCGTGCAACCCTGATCCATAATTCCCAACAAACTGGGGATTAGGATCCAACAAACTGGTGATAAGGAAAAAAACAAAGGAAAGACGAGGAAAAGGCCAGGAAAAAGTAAGGATAAAGCGAGGATACAATAAACGGCTTCAAGAATAAAACAAGTTAACAAAAGAAATCAAGAGAAACAAAAATCAGGCTGTACTTCACACAATAATTGAGGTAGAATTTCCGTCCTAATCATCGAAGCAATCCCCTCACAGAATGCCGCAATTCGGGAGAATTGATCCTTGCGATCCAGCCATGGACGACTGGTCTCATTATATTGAACACCTCGCGTTCTTTCTCCTAGCGAACGACATTATGGGGAAAGAGAAAAGGCGAGCAACCCTCTTATCTATGTGTGGGAGCAAAGCCTATGGGTTGATTCGAAGTTTGACGGCACACAGTGCCCCTTTTTTCCAATAATTTATGTAGATTTTTCTTTTCCCACCTATTTCCATTATTTTTAAATGTATTTCCATCCATTGTTTTATCTCTACCTTTTAGCCTATTTCAATCCCTTCCCCCCACCCCACCCCCACTAGGGCTATCTTTACCTTGCTCGCCCTGCTTTTTACCCTTAATTTCACCTATTACCAGAATCCTTAGATAATATCACCACCTTCAACACCTCTTTGTCCTTTTGTCTATGATATCTTTTGGTTATCTCCACCTATCACTGGCCCTCTATCCAGCTCTACCTGTCCCACCCCCCCTTAAACCAGGTTATATTTCATCTCTTTTCTATTTTTCCTTAGTTCTGTTGAAGAGTCTTACGGACTTGAAACATTAACTGTGTTCCTCTCCGCAGATGCTGTCAGACCTGCTGAGTTTTTCCAGGTATTTTTGTTTTTGTTTTGGATTTCTAGTATCCACAGTTTTTTGCTTTGATCTTAGTGAAAATACTCTGCTAAGAAGCAGGAAACAGCCACCGCTAGCAGAAAAATAAAAGTAAATGATTTAGCAGCAAAAACAAGAAATAAGTGCAACAGAGGTGGAAACAATCAATCTTATAACGATTGGCAGTTTAAAAAAATTGAACGTTTTATTGTCATCGAAACGGACACATAATGAGATGGTTCAAGGAAAGAATCAGACAGCCTTTCAAACAAAAGAAAAATCCCTTGGAGATCTACAATGTAGAAGGGCCTGAAGTAACAAATCCAGATATTTATTTGTTATTTAACTTGAAGATTGGAGAGACAGAATGAATACATGTAACAGTGAAGGTAAATGACAGGCCTATTAGAATGGAAGTGGACAGAGGAGCTTCCATAACAGTAATTGGTGAACACTGCTTCAAATATCTCAATTATGGTGAACATAAATTAAATTTGGAAGAAACTGATGCCAACTTACACAGGTGAAGACATCCAAGTCAAAGGCATAAGCAGTGTTACTGTCCATGATGGAAGCCAATCGGTAAAACTACCCTTGGCGGTGGTAGCAGGCAAGGAGCCAAGCCTCCTTGGACAAAACTGGTTAAAGGAGATTAAGTTAGAATGGGCTGATATTTTCCAGCTGAGAACAAGTGGGTTACCAGAGCTACTACAAAAATACACCTCAGTCTTCAAAGACGAACTGGGAAGATCCAAGAGCTGCAAGCAAAAGGTTACGTAGATCCAGAGCTAAGCCCCTGATTCATGGAGGCAAAGCCAGTACCTTAAACCCTATGGAAAAAGGTCGACACCAGGCTAGACAGATTAAAGAAACTGGGCATTGTACAACCTGTGCAGTTCTCAAAATGGGCAACACCAATAGCCCCTGTCCTTAAACCCAATTAAAGCGTTCAAATATGTGGAGACTACAAATTGACAGTTAATAAAGTGGCTAAGCTGGACAGACACCCCATACCAAAAATCAAAGACCTGTATGCTAAGCTGGCAGGTGGAACCATCTACATGAAGTTTGACATGAGTCATGCTTATCAACAATTAGAGTTAGAGAAGGCCTCCTGGGAATTTGTCACTATTAATAACACAAAGGGTTGTACCAATATGCCCATTTGCCTTCTCCTTAGCTTGCACCATATTCACCATATAATGGAAAGTTTACTGCAGGGACTGCCCCACGTTGTAGTTTGTTTAGATGATGTTCTGGTGTCAGGACTCACTGAAAGGGAGCATTTGGCAAACTTGGAAGATGTTTTAAAATTTTTCTTGAAGGCTGGAGTGCATTTAAAAAAAGTAAAGTGCACGTTCCAAGCGAGGAAGGTAATCTATTTGGGTCACCAGGTGGATTCACAAGGCCTCCACCTGATTGAGAAAAGAGTGAGAGCCATAAGGGAGGCACCTGCACCAAAGAACACCTCCAAGCTCAAATCATTCTTAGGAATGATCAATTATTTTGGGTGGTTCTTACCCAATTTGTCTACAGAACTGGCACCCCTGCATTATCTACTCAAGAAGAACCAACGTTGGTCTTGAGAGGCACCACAGAAAGAAGCTTTCATAAAGGTGAAACAATTGTTGCACATGTCCAACCTATTAGTACATTATGGCCAGAGGAAAGAATTGGTGTTGACATGTGACGCATCTCCCTACAGAGAGGGAGCAGTGATCTCCCATCGAATGGACAAAGGCATGGAACGGCTTATAGGATATGTATAAAGAACGCACTCCATATCGGAAAAGGGATACTCACAGATAGAAAAAGGCAGTCTGTCAATCATCTTTGGTATCAAGCAATTTCACCAATACGCACGCAGCCATAATTTTACTTTGTTTCAGACCACAGGCCATTGCTAGGATTGTTCAGCAAGGACAAGGCGATACCACCCATAGCTTCAGCAAGAATATAATGATGGGCATTGATGCTGGCAGCGTATGAGTATACTTTTGTTCATAAGCCTGGAAATCAGATTGCAAACACTGATGCACTGAGTCATATGCCTTTACAAGAAAAAGATGAGGATGCCCCTGTTTCACAAGAATTAGTTTTACTGTTAAATTTCTTAGCTTCATCAGTGGTATGTGCAAGACAGATCAGAGACTGGACAAGTCGAGACCCAGTCTTATCCAAAGTACAAGAACAAGTGCTTCATGGTTGGTCACAAGAGCATGTATCTGATGAAATGAAACCATACTTTAACAGAAGACATGAAATATGGTATCTCATTGTGGGGAGCATGAGTGATTGTTCCTCCAAAAGGAAGAAATCCATTGTTAATTTAACGACATAGTGCACATCCAAGAATTTCCCAAATGAAGACCATAGCTCACAGCTATCTATGATGCCTGGGATGGATTCAGAAATAGAGAGCTTATTGAAGAATTGTGTACAGTGTCAGCAATTGCAAAAGTGACTTTCACAGCTCTGATGCACCCTTGGGAGTGGCCAGGAAGGCCCTGGGTGTGATTATGCATTGACTATGTGGGACCTTTCATAGGAACAATGTTTCTGTTGATTGTTGTGTTGGCACCAGCTCAAAATGGATGGACATATATGAAGTGAAGTCAACAATGTCTTCTCCTACAATTGAGGAGCTACATCAAAGTTTGCCATTAATAGACTACCAGAAGTAATCGTATTAGATAGCAGCATGACAATTACGAGTGCTGAGTTTCAACAATTTATCAGCCTCAATGGTATCACTCATGTAAAAACTTCCACCCTTCCTCAAATGGACTGGCCGAAAGATTGGTTCAAACGTTCAAGTCAGCCATGAAAAAAGTTAACTGGAGATTCCTTAGCAACCAAGCTAGCACACTTTCTTTTCCATTATAGGACCACCCCTCATGCAACAACAGGCATCATATCTGCAGAGTTATTGTTAAAACGCTGTCTCGGGACGAGATTGAGCTTAATAATGCCAAATTTAGGGGGGAAGGTGGAAAGGAGTAAGAGAAGCCAGAAAACTAGACATGACTGGATTAGTCCTGACAGGAAATTTACCATGGAGAGACGGTATATGTGAAGAGCTTTGGAGAAGGACCAAAGCGGTTACTGGTGAAATAAGTGCAGTGATTGGACCTCCATCTTACCACATGAAGATGCAAGGCCAAGTCATACGGAGACAGGTGGATCATCTAAGGAAGAAAGAAACAAATCACCAAGAAAGTATTCCACCAATGTTCATGACCGGGTCAATGTTTCCTGTTGAGAGAACTCAACCTAGTACAGATGTGTCTGAAGTGCCTGTTGTTCCTGCAAGAGTTGAGGAAACAGATATTCAGGTACCCGCCGAAGATCCTGACGTTCAGATAACTCCAGAAAAGGAGATTCCTGACAAAGCATCTGAAGTTGTAGAGCTGAGATGTTCTGCACACATAAGGAAACCCCCCGAAGGACCGAATTTGTAAATTACTTATCTGTGTAAATAATTTGTTATTTTGAGAAAATTGTACTTGTAAATGTAAAATGTGTTTCTGAGTAAAGGGGAAGGGATGTGGTAATTATGGTTTTATGTAATGTGTAGTATACCTTTAAGAAGTTTGTTATAAAGGAATATCACATGACCTTATACAGAGGAGTAGTGTAGGCTACCCCTGTAGTCTGTAGATAGTAGTCAGAAGTATGGAGACAAGGTTTGAGTTGAAAGCACACAAGTGTAGCTGCTGAGTACCTTCCACCTAAGAAGCATCTGCTGATCAACTCTGTCTATTGTACCAACTCGGCCATTCCACAACAAGCATTCAACTTGGATCCATAAGTCCCAACAAACTGGTGATTAGGATCCAACAGTCACCATCTTAGAAGCCCAAAGTTGTTGTGCAATTTGAAATTGAAACTGGCAAAGAATCTGCATGGAGTGAGTTTGAGTCAGTGTGGGAGGAGCCCACAGCTGGACTCAGGGGCCCCTTCAGGGTGAACCCTCAAACTGCTTGTGAGTCTCAACCATGAGAGTCAGAGCTGAGAGAAAAGAGGAAGACTTCCTTGAGAAGGTGCAATTGGAGCCATTGCCTTTTGTTGCACTTTGATGGGAGACTGAAGGAGGCATTTTCTTCTCAATACATTTGCTCCATTTGAGCTTTAACAAAGAGGTACATGAGAATGGAAAGTGAAGGTAATTGTAAGGAAGCACAGCTACTGCATATCTGCCAGATCATCACTGAAAGCCTCTAATATGCTTTCTCCAATCGGCATGGATAACAGGCCGGAGGCCATCCAGTCATTGCTGAAGTGCACGTTGAGCTTGATCAGCATACCGGATCATACATTGCAGGAGGGCTGTTGGCAAGGTGGCACATTTCATTAATGCATCCAAACCTCTTCCAAACTCTGTGGGATTGAGATGTCAAGAATCAGGGTTGGCATCATGGTCACCTACATCTGTGAGTGTGCCTGTCAGCTGCAAGGCTGTATCATTGAAAAGCTATTAGCGCAGACATAGCTCTAGGACATGACATTGGCTTTCAGTTTGCGAGTAGGAGATCTATTATATTTGCCCAGTGTTCATTAATCTGTTGCATCTATCAATCCATAGGGACAAGGAGGATTGAATATTGGAGCCTGTGCTCTTTGCTGCCTTCTGGTTGGCAGTGATCCGATTGAAGCAGAGGAGAAGTGCGTGACCCCGCCTAACCCAGCTTGAGTGGGGGCCCGGCCTGAGGTCCATGGTCCAGGGGAGCCCCAGAAACAACCAATGGATGAGGAGGTTAGACTGCGCCATTTGGGACATTTCCAGATTCAGTGAGACATGGTGCATGGATGGACCTGGCATATTCTTAAACTTTTCTTGTGAATCCACTTGCATTGTTTATCCTCTCAAATAGGGCCAGAAATTGTCACAATGGTCAAATGGGATTGGAAGCGTGTTGTGGCTATTTTACTTGCATGTCATTGCAGGTAGTTGGTAATGTGACTCATTCTTTTTTCCTATTCATTCATGGGGTGTGGGTATCCCTAGCCAGGCCAGCATTTATTGCCCATCCCTAATCGCCCTTGTTCAGAGGTCATTTTAAGAATCAACCACATTCCTGTGGGTCTGGAGTCACATGTAGGCCAGACAAGGTTAAGGACAGCAGATTTCCTTCCCTAAAGGACATTAGTGAACTAGATGGGCTTTTACAGCAATTGACAATGGTTTTCTGGTGCTCATCAGATTTTTAATTCCAGGTTCTTTTATTGAATTCAAATTTTACCATTCGAACCTGGGTCCCCAGAGCATTACCCTGGGCCTCTGGAATATTAGTCCACTAATATTCACAATTAGTCCACGACCACTATGCCACTGCCTCCCTGTAAAAGGCATACTCACCTCCTGTTGACTCCTATGTTTCCTTTCTATACTATGTTCCCCAGAAAAAGCCATTACTTTCATCCTACCTGTCTTGAACTTTGCTCACTCCTATGTGTGTAGCAGAGGTTATCTGTAATGCTGACATGGGTTGGAACCTAATTTCCTGCCTTCTGGTGTGCTTTGGTGGGTATCTTTTACACAAGCAATGTTTTATTTCTGGATACATGGATGTAGGTTTTGGATAAAATTCAGCCAAATTGCTGTTCAAGGGGAAGTAAAGTTTATGAGAGAAACATCTGTTTGAAATATTCCCAAACCCCTGTCCCATTTTCAATTCCCACTTGAAGGTTTGTGAGGAAATGAATTGCTTGTTGGGGTGAATCCTCTTGGACAATAGTACCTCATTTGCTGCTGCCCTGCATGACAGGAGTTATAATAGCATGTAGAGCAGCCCCATCACAAGCAATTGGAAGCAGTGGCTTTCAAGCAATGTTTGAAGTCAGTAACAGAGCTGCCTAGTTCATGAAACCTGATTGGAGACATTTAAGATCACACTAATTATACCTGTTATCACCACCAAAAGCAGATTATCTGCTCATTTATCACATTCTTTGCTTCTGGGACCTTCCTGTGTGCTAACTGGTTGTTACATTACCTTACGTTTCAAGAAAAATTGCAAGTAATCCATTGATTGCGAAGCTGATTAGGATGTCCTGAGGATTTGAAAGGTACAATATAAATGCAACATCTCTTTTTTGAATTTTCAGTCATATTAGATGTCCTTATGGTCTCCAAATAAGAAAAACAAATAAACTAAATTAGTGGGAATTAGTGGTGTGGATTCATGCTCACTAGGGACTGGATTGGAATTCCAAAATGTATTTCACTCAAGACCCATAAAATGATTGGAGGGAATACAATGTGATCCCCTCAGTGGATTACATCTGTTGTCCCTAAACTAATTTTGATAACTCATCGGCTAACAAGTGTCACTGAATCAGTTCTACTTCCATCCACTTCATTCTCCCCTATTATAGTTATAACAAAACCTGATTACTACTTCAAATCTTTTTAAGGTTTTCTTGTTCACTATTACAGCTCTGACTTTGGATAAATCAGAGAAAATAAGCTTTATTGTTAATAAATAAACTGGTTTGATGCCTGACTTCTCAAATTTTTCCAAAGTCACTTTACTGCAATGCAAAATTACCAATTTCCTGCTGACTCTGTATTATTAATAATAATGGTGTTGCAGTCCACTTAATTCACAAAGTTGACAATCTATTTATTCACTGTGGAGAAAACAGTAGAATGGTTTAAATGTAATACCAGTCACTGAGAACAAGCACACATTTAGAATTTTATGTAAGTGACAATTAATCAGATTTAAAATACATGTTCCTTCAGACCTTTTACTTGGGATCCCCCTTCTCCTCTGAAAATGACTTGCGCTGCAGTCAGTTAAATATACTGAGTAGAGACTATTACAATCAGGTCTCCCCTGAGGCCCTCCGATCACTGCCATTGTTTGAAAATCTGCCATTGCCATAATCAAATCAAAGCTTCAAACTCCAGGCATGCTTTGCGCCTCCCTAGCTGTGGCTGGCTGAGTTGTAAATTAGATAGTGCAATTACCTATTTGACCTGTGGAGATACGTTATTGATTAGCTGAGCAATCAGTTGAGAATATTTGAAAAGGCTTCAATAAAATAAAAGATAAGAAATGTTGCCCATGTTAGAATATGAAAGTTGGAATTACATAGTAGGTCCATTGCCTCCTGAAAAGAAAAAAAAAATAAGGCCACATGATAAAACATGAAACCTCTTTATTGGACTAAGCCAAAACACAGAAAGGAAGGAAAATCAACATGTAAACAGATCCTGTGAACAAATCTGAAAATAAAAACTGGATAAAGATTAAATGTTTTTGGTGATCTAAGACAGGGTATTTGTAAGATTGTTTAAAGGTGAGTAAAACACTTCAAAATAAAACAGTTAAACACAAATCAAAGAAACAACCAGGAAAGAGTCGTAGGATGAGATAGAGCAACATGAAGAAACAGCTAACCATGAACATAGCTTTAGTTGGGGCACAATATGATGGCAAGATGCTTAGAAACAAATGATAACAATAGCTGCTCCCAGAAGACCACAGGACAGAAAAAAAATGATGAGGAATAAAAAGGCATAGCCCCTAATAAAGGAGTTAGAAATGTCCATGGCAATGAAAAATGATTCAATAAAGAGTTGAAGAGCACCAGGCATCCATAATATAACAACAGTATTACCAGTAAAATCTGCCATGCTAAAAAGTACATCGCAAATTTAAATGGAGTGAACAGTTGCCTTCAGAGTTGAGTGCCAATAAAAGACTAAGCACTTCCATGCAGAGAGATGAACCAATTGGAGGGCGAATCACTGCAACAAAAGTTATATGCTGGCATTGAAAAAGCTCTCAAAATCAATTACTGACCCACCGTCTCAGCTGTATAACAGCACATCGAGTAGCAAGGGAAAGACAAGTAAGAATAATTACGCGCATTGTTTATATCTTGGAAAAGTATATATTTGTATGTTGCTGTGACTGTGGAATCAACTGTTTAATTCAGAGTCTAGAGGCATAACTGATTTATTATGTTTTACAATTCAACCTCCTTATATTGCAGTGGGCTCTCTTCTGCTGACATTAAATTTTTTTATCCCTCGATTCATTTACCACACAGCTAACTAGTTCAGCTGCTGATATTTTCATATAAACGTACCTGCCTGCAGAATTATTCTAATATAAAATCATCCATTTAGACGATGGTCTGAAACTCACACAGATCACCATGACTTGATCAAAAACAAAATTACCTGGAAAAACTCAGCAGGTCTGGCAGCATCGGCGGAGAAGAAAAGAGTTGACGTTTCGAGTCCTCATGACCCTTCGACAGAACTTGAGTTCGAGTCCAAGAAAGAGTTGAAATATAAGCTGGTTTAAGGTGTGTGTGTGGGGGGCGGAGAGAGAGAGAGAGAGAGAGGTGGAGTGGGGGTATGGTTGTAGGGACAAACAAGCAGTGATAGAAGCAGATCATCAAAAGATGTCAACAACAATAGTACAAAAGAACACATAGGTGTTAAAGTTAAAGTTGGTGATATTATCTAAACAAATGTGCTAATTAAGAATGGATGGTAGGGCACTCAAGGTATAGCTCTAGTGGGGGTGGGGAGAGCATAAAAGATGTAAAAAAAAAAAAAAATTTATATATAATGGAAATAGGTGGGAAAAGGAAATTCTATATAATTTATTGGAAAAAAAAGAAAAGGAAGGGGGAAACAGAAAGGGGGTGGGGATGGGGGAGGGGGCTCACGACCTGAAGTTGTTGAATTCAATATTCAGTCCGGATGGCTGTAAAGTGCCTAGTCGGAAGATGAGGTGTTGTTCCTCCAGTTTGCGTTGGGCTTCACTGGAACAATGCAGCAAGCCAAGGACAGACATGTGGGCAAGAGAGCAGGGTGGAGTGTTAAAATGGCAAGCGATAGGGAGGTTTGGGTCATTCTTGCGGACAGACCGCAGTTGTTCTGCAAAGCGGTCGCCCAGTTTACGTTTGGTCTCTCCAATGTAGAGGAGACCACATTGGGAACAACGAATGCAGTAGACTAAGTTGGGGGAAATGCAAGTGAAATGCTGCTTCACTTGAAAGGAGTGTTTGGGTCCTTGGACGGTGAGGAGAGAGGAATTGAAGGGGCAGGTGTTGCATCTTTTGCGTGGGCATGGGGTGGTGCCATAGGAGGGGGTTGAGGAGTAGGTGTGATGGAGGAGTGGACCAGGGTGTCCCGGAGGGAGCGATCCCTACGGAATGCCAATAGGGGGGGTGAAGGGAAGATGTGTTTGGTGGTGGCATCATGCTGGAGTTGGCGGAAATGGCGGAGGATGATCCTTTGAATGCAAGTGAAGCAGCATTTCACTTGCATTTCCCCCAACTTAGTCTACTGCATTCGTTGCTCCCAATGTGGTCTCCTCTACATTGGAGAGACCAAACATAAACCGGGTGACCGCTTTGCAGAACACCTGCGGTCTGTCCGCAAGAATGACCCAAACCTCCCTGTTGCTTGCCATTTTAACACTCCACCCTGCTCTCTTGCCCACATGTCTGTCCTTGGCTTGCTGCATTGTTCCAGTGAAGCCCAGCGCAAACTGGAGGAACAACACCTCATCTTCCGACTAGGCACTTTACAGCCATCCGGACTGAATATTGAATTCAACAACTTCAGGTCGTGAGCCCCCTACCCCATCCCCACCCCCTTTCTGTTTCCCCCTTCCTTTTCTTTTTTTTCCAATAAATTATATAGATTTTCCTTTTCCCACCTATTTCCATTATATATTAAAAAAAAAATTTTTTTTTTACATCTTTTATGCTCTCCCCACCCCCACTAGAGCTATACCTAGAGTGCCCTACCATCCATTCTTAATTAGCACATTTGTTTAGATAATATCACCAACTTTAGCTTTAACACCTATGTGTTCTTTTGTACTATTGTTGTTGACATCTTTTGATGATCTGCTTCTATCACTGCTTGTTTGTCCCTACAACCACACCCCCACTCCACCTCTCTCTCTCTCTCTCTCTCCGCCCCCCAACACACACACCTTAAACCAGCTTATATTTCAACTCTTTCTTGGACTCGAATTCAAGTTCTGTCGAAGGGTCATGAGGACTCGAAACGTCAACTCTTTTCTTCTCCGCCGATGCTGCCAGACCTGCTGAGTTTTTCCAGGTAATTTTGTTTTTGTTTTGGATTTCCAAAATCTGCAGTTTTTTTGTTTTTATCTCTGTGTTTAATTGACTGCCACTGCTCTTCAAGAAATGCCTACCTCCTTGAAGAAGTTCTGTTCCTCTCTGCGACAAGATTTCCGTTCCTCTCTTTTGCCCTGCTCCCCTTCCTTGCTTTCCATTTCCCTCCTGGTGTTTGACAAGGTGTTTACTAAAACCCGCTTTCACAGCCACATCTCCTTACTTAGTGACTGTCTCCATCTCTGACTTACCCCATGTGGATTT
The DNA here is from genome assembly GCF_017639515.1 of Carcharodon carcharias. Lineage (NCBI taxonomy): Eukaryota > Metazoa > Chordata > Chondrichthyes > Lamniformes > Lamnidae > Carcharodon > Carcharodon carcharias. The sequence goes on from NC_054477.1 coordinate 143,702,438, forward strand.
CAACTGAAATTCCACCCCTCATGTTTCGAACCCACCCAGGATTACAGGTATCTCCGGGACATAAAACGTTTCTCGGACTGCTGTTCCCGTCACATTCTGAAATCCACACTCAGTGCCATGCGCCGCTATATGAACACACTCGACCTCTCATTCCAGCAGCACCGCCGTACCCTTTTTCAAAGCTGTGCGTGCCCCCAGTTTCATTTTATCCTTCGGCTCATCCGACGCCTCAACAAGAAACTTTTTCTCTTTCTCTCAAGTGCTAAGGAATGCAAGCTCCAACAACTCATCGACACCAACACCCATCTAGGACCCTCCACCCCTGCCTGTTCCTCCGTCCCCACCCCATCTTCCAATCCCAACCCCAGCCGTGTATTCACTATACCCCCTGACCTTCCCCTCTCCGATGCTGAACGTTCAGTGCTCAGCAAAGGACTTAGTTTCATACCCTTACGCCCTCACCTCAATGAATTTCGGGCTCGGCATGATGCTGAACTCTTCTTCCGCCGTCTTCGTCTCCGGGCTCACTTCTTTGGGCAGGAGTCCTCTCCCAGTTCAATGGATCCTTTTACCCATCTCCAATATTCTCCCTCCACCTGGACCCCTCCCTCTGGATTCTTACCTTCTCTTGATCTTTTCATTGAGAACTGTCGGCGCGACATTAGTCGTCTCAATTTCTCTGCTCCTGTAATCCATTCTAACCTGTCTCTCTCTAAACTTACTGCGCTCCATTCTCTCAGGTCCAACCCTGACATTGTCATCAAACCCGCTGACAAGGGTGGTGCTGTTGTTGTCTGGCGCACTGACCTCTACCTCACGGAGGCTGAGCGTCAACTCGCAGACACTTCCTCCTACCTCTCCCTGGACCATGACCCCACCACTGAACATCAAGCCATTGTTTCCAGGACTGTCACTGACCTCATCTCCTCTGGGGATCTCCCTCCCACAGCTTCCAACCTGATAGTTGCCCAACCTCGGATGGCCCGCTTCTATCTTCTACCCAAAATCCACAAACAGAACTGCCCCGGTAGACCGATCGTCTCAGCTTGCTCCTGCCCCACAGAACTCATTTCTCGTTATCTTGACTCCCTTCTCTCGCCCCTTGTCCAGTCCCTTCCCACCTACATCCGTGATTCCTCTGACACCTTACGTCACATCAACAATTTCCAGTTCCCTGGCCCCAACCGCTTCCTCTTCACCATGGACGTCCAATCCCTCTACACCTCCATCCCCCACTGGGATGGTCTGAGGGCCCTTAGCTTCTTCCTCGAACAGAGGCCCGAACAATCCCCATCCACCACTACTCTCCTCCTTCTGGCTGAACTTGTTCTCACGCTGAACAACTTCTCCTTCAACTCCTCTCACTTCCTCCAAATAAAAGGTGTGGCTATGCGTACCCTCATGGGCCCCAGTTATGCCTGTCTCTTTATGGGGTATGTGGAACATTCCTTGTTCCAGTCCTACTCCGACCCCCTTCCACAACTCTTTCTCTGGTACATCGATGATTACTTTGGTGCTGCTTCATGCTCTCGTCGGGACTTGGAAAAATTTATTAATTTTGCTTCCAATCTCCACCCCTCCATCATTTTCACGTGGTCCATCTCTGACACTTCCCTTCCCTTCCTTGACCTCTCTGTCTCAATCTCTGGTGATAGACTGTCCACCAATATCCATTACAAACCCACCGACTCCCACAGCTGTCTCGACTACAGCTCCTCACACCCCGCTTCCTGTAAGGACTCCATCCCATTCTCTCAGTTCCTTCGCCTCCGTCGCATCTGTTCTGATGATGCTACCTTCAAAAACAGTTCCTCTGACATGTCCTCCTTCTTCCTTAAACGAGGTTTTCCACCCACGGTTGTTGACAGGGCCCTCAACCGTGTCCGGCCCATCTCCCGCGCATCTGCCCTCACGCTTTCTCCTCCCTCCCAGAAACACGATAGGGTCCCCCTTGTCCTCACTTATCACCCCACCAGCATCCGCATTCAAAGGATCATCCTCCGCCATTTCCGCCAACTCCAGCATGATGCCACCACCAAACACATCTTCCCTTCACCCACCCCTATCGGCGTTCCGTAGGGATCGCTCCCTCCTGGACACCCTGGTCCACTCCTCCATCACCCCCTACTCCTCAACCCCCTCCTATGGCACCACCCCATGCCCACGCAAAAGATGCAACACCTGCCCCTTCACTTCCTCTCTCCTCACCGTCCAAGGACCCAAACACTCCTTTCAAGTGAAGCAGCATTTCACTTGCATTTCCCCCAACTTAGTCTACTGCATTCGTTGCTCCCAATGTGGTCTCCTCTACTTTGGAGAGACCAAACGTAAACTGGGCGACCGCTTTGCAGAACAACTGCGGTCTGTCCGCAAGAATGACCCAAACCTCCCTGTCGCTTGCCATTTTAACACTCCACCCTGCTCTCTTGCCCACATGTCTGTCCTTGGCTTGCTGCATTGTTCCAGTGAAGCCCAACGCAAACTGGAGGAACAACACCCCATCTTCTGACTAGGCACTTTACAGCCTTCTAGACTGAATATTGAATTCAACAACTTCAGGTCGTGAGCCCCCTCCCCCATCCCCACCCCCTTTCTGTTTCCCCCTTCCTTTTCTTTTTTTTCCAATAAATTATATAGATTTTCCATTTCCCACCAATTTCCATTATATATTAAAAAAAAATTTTTTTTTTTACATCTTTTATGCTCTCCCCACCCCCACCAGAGCTATACCTTGAGTGCTCCTACCATCCATTCTTAATTAGCACATTTGTTTAGATAATATCACCAACTTTAGCTTTAACACCTATGTGTTCTTTTGTACTATTGTTGTTGACATCTTTTGATGATCTGCTTCTATCACTGCTTGTTTGTCCCTACAACCACACCCCCACTCCACCTCTCTCTCTCTCCGCCCCCCACACACACACCTTAAACCATCTTATATTTCAATTCTTTCTTGGACTCGAACTCAAGTTCTGTCGAAGGGTCATGAGGACTCGAAACGTCAACTCTTTTCTTCTCCGCCGATGCTGCCAGACCTGCTGAGTTTTTCCAGGTAATTTTGTTTTTGTTTTGGATTTCCAGCATCTGCAGTTTTTTTGTTTTTATCGCCATGACTTGATGTAGTTTCTAAAAAAAAGCTTTCTGAAGATACTTATAAAGATGGTTGCCCGGGTGTTTTACAACATTATAAAAGCTCTAAAACCAAGGTTTATTCTTGGTGAAACACTGGGGCCGATGTATGGTTACTGTACAATGATTACAGACTAGCGCAAATTACACCTGGATGTTAATTATCACTTCATTTTGAGGTACTTCTATTGATGAAATTGTTCTTATGATCCAAGGCCAATATTTAAAAAAGATGAATTTCCCATTGACCTACAAATTAAACTATAACAAACCAACTAAAATTAATATCAACTAAACATTGCTTATTAGTCAACTAATAGAATAAACTACAGAAAAGGTATTCCCCCACCCCCCCCCCCCTTTAACCAGTGGAAAACCCCATGTTGTGTATATACATTATTCCCCATTGAAATCATAAATTTAAAGTCTATCTCCTCCCGGGTTTAACAGGATCCCTTTTCCTTGCTCAGCCAAGGTGAAGCTTCCAGTGTTCTTTTAATCTAAGCCCTCTTCAGTCAACCCTTTGCGCATAATTGAACGGATTCCCTATTCTAAGGTTCCATCTGCTGATTCCATGGTCTATAACTTTCACAATCTCAACTGTTTCCTTGAACATGGGTTCCATCTTCATCAGCCCTTCACTTGGTGATTAGCCCAAAATAAGTTCCTTTCTTCTGCTTGGCATGGCAGCATCTGTTGTGGGTTCTCTTTTCTCAAGTCCTTCAGCCTGACTCTAAGAGTCTGGGAGTCTGGACAACAGCAAGGCCAGCTGTCTTTTACTTTGCGTCCAGGTGTTTAAACTCACACCTGACTTTGAATAAGTTTCAATTTGCGTTTCTGTCTGCATGATAAGCAGTTATCTCGGGGCAAGCTTAGTAGGGGGTCACGTGCCCTCCCCCATAACTCCATTTTACCCTGAGTTAAAGGAGACAATAATATGACCATCTTATAAAGTCTAGCATTCATAAAATTATTCAGATTCACGTGCAGATTTGGGTAGATGCAGGGAACACACGAGTGGTGGGACTGGAAAATGTTGTTAAGTTGCAAGAAAATGTTGCTGGCAATGAAAGGAAAGTTTCAGAATAGGAGACTTTTTAGGCTGATGCAAGATAAAGGGAACAAGGGCTAAGAGCAACAGGGAAAAGCGAGGGAAAAGAAATCCAATATTCAGGTATGAGTTGGCAGGAAAAAAGTAATGGAAGTCCGATTTCCTGATGGACTTGACCGGAAAGCAAATCTTCTCACCAGCTTGGAACGTTAGGTCTTTGCTATATTTTTTCTCTGATGTTTTATTGAAAACTTCATCCACTGAAGTTGATAGTAAGGACAAACTCTGCAGATTTCAAGTCATTCAAAAAATGAAGTTTTGCAAATAACAAGCTCACCCTGCATTTAAAACATTGCAACAGGTGTTCCATTAAAAACTAGTAATTAAAAACAGAGTCCCTCAGTTATGGTTCCAACACAAGAATATGCTGTCAGATTTAGCTTTCCCAGACCAGTGAATAGCAAAATATTGCTATGAGTTTTGATTTATAAAGCCCCCATGTACTAATCATGGTAATACATTTAACTGATCACGTTGTTAGAAGTCCATTGTTCTGCCAGCCACATCTTCCAAATGGCTCCACAGCTGGCTAATCTGAGATGGAGTCCTGGGGTAGCCTTTTACTGTTAACACTGGAAAGTGGGCCAATTTCAATTTAATTCTGATAATTCTGGTTTCACAGCTCTGAAATGGCTCAACAACCCATTAATTAGTATGTATAAGACCTGCCAATATTAAGCCAGCTGCAGAGACAGGGCTATAATGCCTCTACACAACAGCTCGCTTAGGAGACAGATCTTTGTCCGAAATTAGAGATGCATTTCTTGGGAACAGGCATTTCCTGTTACTTAGGGCACCCATGTATCTGCACAATAATGTATATTATAACTCATAAATGTGGCCACCAATTAAGAAAAACATGTTACTTTTTGAATACTTTGAAAACATCATCTGATATAAGTATGTGCTTATGTTAATCATTTACTGCTAAGACAAAGAACACCAGAGGCTAAGTAGATAAGATGGACATCAATGCAGCCAACACAGGAGAAATGTTTCAGTACCGCATTGAAGAGGAAGGAATGCCATTTGATTACTGTCTCTGCATTGTGTCATCTGTGTTCTTCTTCCTCATTGTATCTCACCGTGCTCCTTTTGCCTTGCTTTTTGTTTAAGCCCAGTGAACTTCATACCAATGCTCCTAACAGCATGAAGCATATCATAATGTTTTTGACTCTTCAAGGGTGTGCACGAGACAGACACTGGGGACATCTGTCCATCTGAAGCTCTACTCATTGAAAAGCATTGCTTGATTAGGACTCCTGTTCAGGGTTAGTCTTATTCTACTGCAGCTTTGTCTTGGTACACATGTGCAGTAGTGCTATGACAATGCATGGCCTACAACTCCCAGGTTCAGCTGTCAAGTCATTCTTTGAGAGCAGCTTATTATTTTCTTGGCTGCTACAAGGAAAGGATGGGTGGGGGCTGTCCCTAATACATTGTGATAACAAAGATCAGTAACATAGCTGCTTCTTGGCCTGATAATGGTTGGGCAAGTAAGCATGGATGGTTAATTTCTGTTCTTCCTTCTATCTCCTGCCATTATAAAGGGAAATTGCTCACTCAGTCCAATTCAGGTTGGGAGTGATAAATGTCAGTGGATAATTGCAGCATATGGAAAACAATACCATGGTTATTAGCAAAGCCTTAACATTATTGAGCAACTAGCATTAAAATAATATTAAATCAGTGTTAATAAGATCTTTTATCACCAGAAAGGAGATCAGAATAGTATTAAAACTACATTTGATGTTGCGAGTGTTATTTTTTTCTTGGTTCACTTCTCTTAATTGTAACTTGCTTGAGTGCCAGCAGCAGAAATAATTCCTGAATGTACTTTCAGTCCTTTGCAAGACACTTTACAACTGTAGGGTCAAGTTTAAAACAAATAAGCTCTTGGTGCAGATTTTTGCTCACTCTGAATATGGATCTGACAGATGGTCATTATGATTGGAAAATGTAACTTCCATGTATTGATCTCTGCATTCAATCCCCACACTAACGCTTCTGGCAACTGAGGTTCCATAGTGTGAGTGCCATTCTGAAAAATATATTTACAAAGTTTACAAAGACTCTGGTTACAACAGTCATGCAAATGTTTCTGACAAACCATGTAATTAACTAATGTTCAGCAGGGCTTTAGATATAAAGCAATATTTAAGCATTGCACTCTATCAGGTTAAGATAGGATGAAACTGTGGAATGGATTTTATGGGCCACCATGGTCCCTGTCACTTGGCTAAAAAGTTGCGGGGTGGTGCCTGCCCAGGGAAGAACACCTGCCCTGCAGCCATTTAACACTCAATTGGCCATTAATAGGCTGGAGGTGGGATTGCTGCCTCAGGGACTGGAAGACCCACCTCAGAGTTGCCAGCCACTCAGAGGGTGGCAGTTCTCCAGCACCGGCAGCGCCATTTAGATCGGTGGCCACTGTCGATACTGCACTAGCCATTGAGGTGTTGGGAGTTGGGGGGGTGGGGGGGTGGTGCGAGCTGGCTGGATTGCGTTCTAAGTGTTTGCGGGTGTCACTGGGTGCCAAGCTGGTCAGGCCTGGGAAGGGTGGTGTGGGTTACAAGTTGAGAGGCCATGGGGGTACGGAAGCCTGGATGGTTAAATCCCAGCCAAGGCAGGGTGAAGACTTAAGTGAAAAGTAATTGCCCACTTAAGGGCTTCAGTTGGTCCACAGGCAGGTAGGCTGCCCAGTGCCATCTCTGCCACTCATAAAATTGCAGTTGGGGGCAGGACCAGGCTGGCAGGCAGTAGACAGGCTGCACACTGGACTTTACATGCACCTCCCTTCCTCAAATCCACTGGTAGGTGAACATAAAATCCAGCACTATGAGTTTTTTTAAACTTATCTATCTTCTCTTTCTGCTTCCATTGTTCAAAAGCTGCTCCTGAAGGTCAGTACAATGAATCTGAGCAGCAAGATACTAAACTCTCAGAAGTCAATGCTTGAAAAAGGTCATGTATCTCTGCACACAAATGATTGATTGAACATTGAGTTGAGTAGCTCCACCATGCCTCTAAGTGTACCTCTTAGCAATGGGTTAAGATTGCCTAGCCTTAACAAGTATCTATCCTGTCTTTTGGATCTGAAAGATATGCAAGTAAGAAAAATACATAAAAGGGAGAAAAAAATAAGAGTTAAAACACCATAAGCTCACTGAATAGTAACTGAAATTTTCTTTGTTGGAATATACCATCATGTAGGAGTCATGTTGAAACTATTGGTTTCAGTTTAAGGGCTTCAAATATTTTTCTTGTACTCAGTGCCTGGGATTATCCTCAAGGCTGAGACCTTATTTCCTATAAAGCAAAATGTGACCTTATGAGTGTAGCTTCTGCTAATGTTGCATTTCCAGTGAGTCAAATAGAAATGTTTGTTACTCTGATCTTCCTGCTGGAATGAACTAAGGCCCTCTCATGTTCGTCTAGTCTTTGGCTGAATGAAAGTGTAGAGCATTATATACATCATAGGCTATGGGCTACAACTCAAGTTTATACAAATTAAAATTAAAAAGTAGCAGCACATCAAAATAGCAGATTTGCCTGATCACATAGTTTTTAATTCATACATTCTTCAATTTTAAAATAACAAAGAAGATCAGGCATTTTGCAAACTCTCCTAAATAATACCAACCCTAAATCAACATTCATTTCACAAATCTATGAATAAGGTTTTGATTACTCCAATGGGACCTTCATATGCACACTTCTCCTTGGGCTGTTCTACAGTAGAACTGATGAACTGAGAGGAGTCTGCAATTATATTCAGAATAGGCAGCTCCTGGCAACAGAACCGCCTGTCCAGTGGAAATCAAAGGTATCATTTTCTGTCCCTCACACAAGTGTCTCTAGCCTTGGTTGAAGTATCGCCCACTTTCACATAATAAACAATCACAACCAATCACAATCACAACAATCACACAATGTTGTGTGCCAGCAGTAAATAATATGCAGTTATCTTATCACTTAAGCATATTCGCTGAATAATTCTTGTTAAATTATTTGTCGCATCAGGATTGATTTAGTAAACTTTGAAGTGACTGTCACCTGTCCCATAAATGCACCTTGACCTCATTGGATATGTACCTGGCGTGTAACCACGTCATTTCCAAAGCTGATAAGGGGCCTACCTCAGTTAGTGGGATGGAGACTTGGGGCAAAATTTTCTGCTCCCGTTGGTGGTGTGAGTGGGCAATGTGGCGAGAAGACAAAAAATCGGTTTTACACTGTGAAACCAGTTGGCAATTGTCCGCTCCACTTATCAATGGCCAGCCATGTTTCCCACCGCCGCACATTGGGAACCTAATTTCAATACGTTAGCATCTCATTATATGCCCTTCTCGCCAATATCATCCCTTCCAAACTGGTTCATGCAGACACAGTCACACCAACGTGTTTCACAACTGTATGTAAGCGACCTGCACCTGACGAACTGCAGTTTACTCAGGACTTCGAGGCTTGTTTGCCTACCTTGGTTCAGGCAGCAGCTGCAGTCATCAGTACCAGGCTTTGCAGGCAGCACCACATCGCTTTTAGGGGGTTCATGGGCAGGTCTCTAGCTACCAGGCCAGCTGTAAGCCGGGGGGTGACTTTTCAATGGCTGCAGGGCTAGGGCTTGCTTGGGGAGGGGGGAAAAGTGGTCTCAGGCAAGAGAAGAGCCTGCTGGGTGAGAGCTGTTCTGGGAAAGGGGGGATCCCAGGGTGTATGTGGGGGCATATGTTAATCTGCGCAAGTGGCTTCAAGATGGTGAGAACTCAGGAGGCAGCCTCCAGAGGAGATGAGGCCAGATGAAGACGTGAGAGTGTGTGTGAGAGAGTGAGGATTGATATGCCTTGAGCTGACAGTAAGTGAGATGCCAGTGAATGTGTGATGGGCTTGTGGGTGGGTGAGGTTAGAGAGATGAGATGGTTGCCTTACCCTGGCGGCATGGATGAGACCATTCATCCTCTTTCCGCATTGGATGGCCAACTTCTTCTGTGCAGCATTGGCACTGACCACTGCTGCCACCGCCTCCCAAGCCAGAGTGGTGAGATTGCTGGACCTCCTGCGGCCATAGTGGGGGTGGAGAATATTAGAGTGGACCTCCAAAAGGTATTCCAGTAATGGGTCACTAAGCTCTTCTTGCCTTTCAGGTCCACGCCTTCACTGGAGTCCTGGGCTGAAAACATTGAGAACTGTGTGCATAGCTGCAATTTAGATATGGCCTACGGAGTGAGGAAACAGTGAGGTAATGACGTGATTCCTGTGACTGCATAATTAATGAGGCGAGAAATGGACTATACGGCGTGAAAACCCGCCATTGCGGCTGACGGGTAAAATATCTTATTTCATGCCCGCTACCACACTTAGTGCAATTCTGGGATGATTCCGACCTTGGTGTGGTGTCTTCTTGCAGTGTAGGCATGTCAGGGACAAAAAACGGCAAAGCTTTAAAATGTTGCTTTTCTCACTTGAAATGCTGCAAATGATTGCATTCAGGAAATTCAGGCATTCCTGCATTTTACATTTTAAACATTCCCAATGCCTTTAAACAGTGAGGCCTTGTGCCTAATGTCATATAATGTATTTCCTCCATTTTCCTGATCTCACACTACACAATTCTGACTTGAGCTCACATAATCCAGGTTAAGTGGCTAAACTGGCAGAATGCTTAATGTGGTACCTAAATTCTGTCTGCCTTCTGGACTGCTTAAGTTAGTTTTGATTAATTTGCTTAGTCCTTTTAACTAATGGTTGTTTTTTTATATATTGTTTTACTGCCTACGTAGCTCTAGAAATACAGCTGCCATTGTTTAGAGCAATTTGTGAAGATGAGCTGATAAAAGCAGAGAATGGCAAAAGATTAGAAGACCCACAAGGCTTGGGAAAACCATGAAGAATGACAACCTCTGTCACAATGACAGGAAATTGTGATTGAGTGAGATCTACCTATAGATTCAACAGCTAACCAAAAATATATTGAAAACAAAAACAGAATTACCTGTAAAAACTCAGCAGGTCTGGCAGCATCGGCGGAGAAGAAGCTGCTTGCTTGTCCCTACAACCAACCCCCGCCCCCACTTCTATCCCCCCACCACCCCCACCCCCCCTCCACCTTAAACCAGCTTATATTTCACCCCTCTCCTATTTTTACTTGGTTCTGTTGAAGGGTCATGAGGACTCGAAATGTCAACTTTATTCTTCTCCGCCGATGCTGTCAGAACTGCTGAGTTTTTCCAGGTGATTCTGTTTTTGTTTTGGATCTCCAGCATCCGCAGTTTTTTGTTATTATCAAAAATATATTGAACTGTTTAAAGAGGGCCTTTTTAAAAAAGAATACAAGACACTGACCAAAGGTGGATACCAGCAGTCACCTGATGTCTGGTATTGTAAGTGATCTTTTCTCTGGAAAGTTCCTATATGGATTGCACTGCAAACCTGCTTTGAAATGTTGCATGCAATTTCAAACCTGGGGGGCATCAAGGTCCATGTCAAACAGAGATCCTCAAAAGGATAGCATTAAAAATGCAACGTGCTGGACTTTTAATCCACTATAATTCTGTCAAGACAATGGGAACTGCTACCCAGTGAGTTACAGCCACTAAACACTCAAATCTCCCTGTGGGCTATGAAATAACTCCATACCCTGTTGGTTTCCACTATCTCAAAATTTGTCATAAACTTCTGGAATGAAAGATCAAAAACTACCTTTAGTCTACAACAATGACTGTGAGACATGTTAATTGAATATCTTCCTGGGAATATACAAACAGGAGGTTTAAGAACTGGTTTTGCAAAGCCAGAAACAGGGAAAAATCAGCAAAGTCATCTCACGGCATCTGCTGAAAAAAGGAGTGAAGTATCTTTCTCTCTTAAACTATTGGTGTCTCCAGCGAAATGCAGTACCTGAACTTAAATTTGACTCCAGGATTTTAAAGGAAACCAACTCACCTCAAACAGCCACAACATTCAACAAACTATGCCTCACAGACAAGCAAAATGACTTAATTATATATTATTTTAACTTTTATTTGGACCGAATTTTCTTAATTTTCTCATTCCTGATATCTATCTGTGTGCATGTTTTCACTCTTTTATTAACTTTATTAACTTATAAACGTACTCTTTATTTTACTCAGGAAAACCGGGTTTGATTGGTTCCTTAATAACAGATAAATACTTTTGGGTTGGAAAAGGCATTTACAGGGAAAATAGTTTTAAAAGCCTTTGTTACAATGAACGAGGGAGCTGAAATAAAGGAGAGCCAATTCATTCCTCCTCAGCTGGTCATGGCACCTGTTCAAGAAGTGTTATTGGAGAATATGCCTTGCTAGAGTTGTGATTTGTTTCGCTGTTTTGCTGAAGATGCAGCTTGTGACGTGTGGGCATTCTTCATGTGCATGACAACCTGATTGATTAATGACTGTATGATACATTTGTAATGTATGTGTGGAAATTTATGATTGACCACAAGAGAAGGGATGGCCAAGAGAGCACTGACAAACTGAGGGCTGTCCTTTTTGGGTCTGAATGGCAGAGTAGAGAAGAACCACCAGAGATGGAAAACGGGTAGAGGAAGTGAAGACCAAAAGGTTATGAGAAGAAAGTGTGCTCTGCCATCCAACTACAGCACAAGAAGCATATAACTCAGGTTGTTCTGTAAATCACTGCCCAAGTTTGAAACATTTGATTGGGTGAACTTGTTATATGGCTCTTTTAATAAATGTGTGCCAAATTGGTGAGTCACGTCAATCCTGAGCTAGTAAAGGATGAAAATTGTACAAGGTTGACACTTCAGAGCAGTGCTGAAGGGCAGCTGCATTGCCAGAAGTACTGTCTTTCAGATAATGCATTAAACTAGAGCTTATCTGCCCTCTCAAATGCATGTAAACGATCCCATTTTACTGTTTCAAAGAAGAGCAGGCAAATTCTCCCCAATGTCTTGGGTAATATTTGTGCCTCTACTAACATTTCTAAAGCAGATTATCTAATTATTTATCATATGACTGTGTCCAAATTGGGAGTTTTATTTCCTTAAATACAACAATGACTACACTTCAACTGGCTCTAAAGTGCTTTGGGAAGTCCTGGGTTGTGAAAGGTGATGAATTATTTCTACTTGTGTCTGAGGTTTATGTACCTGACCCTGTTATCAGCTGAATTACTGACAGTGTAGGAAGGGACAGGGATTCAATAATCAGATCCTGATCAAATTATGTTGCTTTCAAAGTCCTAAGACCATGACGTTTTATTCTCAACAGTTGGACCTGAAATGTAATTGATTGAGAAAGGTGCCAGAGGATGTTGGAATGCCACCAGAATGACATTTTTTCCTGTGTTTTCCACTTCTATTTGATGCTACCGACAGAGGCGAAACTGGGGGAGGGGTATTATTGGACAGGTCCTGTACAACTGCGATATTGGTGGAATGGATGATAAGTCCACTCAGGGAAGAAAGCATATTTCAATTTTTTTTTTCTTTTGGTAGTTTATGATTCTGATTCTTCTAGCATTTGACTCTGTTGTTCCTCTTGAACTTCCTAAATTGTCTCTCGGCATTGCAGACTATTGTAGCATCAATATTAATATGAAGACAGCTTCCAATTGTGAAGGGGAGAGGAATTGCATGGGCAAAACCAGGAAGTCAACTCTCTTGGTCCAAATTTGTCATCTTAGCTCAATTGTTAGCCATTGCTTTTGATTTCCATATTTTGCCTCTCGGAGCTGGGCATCAGGTATGAAATACATCCACATGACTTAGGGCTGGGTTTTCGCTACCAAGGGGGATAGTTCAAGTTGGGAAATTTCCCAACTCAGCAGAGCCGCCTTGTCCAGGTGAGCTGGTTAGAAGTCCTGCTTGGGTTCTCTGGGACTTTGTCCCAGTTGTTTTTAAAGCTATTAGGCCCTCTATTTCTCACTCCTCATACCCCTCATACTCCCCTACCCATTCCCAGGCCCCCTCATACCCCCATGTTATGAGTTGAGACATAGGCAGCAGGGTTTTGGATGACCTCCAGTTTACAGAGTAACTTGATTGAATTTGCCTTCTTATGGCATTTGGAGCAATGCCAGCAAACAGGTACAGATCATTCATTTTAGTAGGTTTCAGGCAACCGGTAATAGCTCTGCAAGTTGTGTTGAAGATAAAATCCAACTTCTTAGCATGGGGAGAGGTTCCAAGACTGGGCAGTTGGATGAACATAAATGCATAAGACATGATATTACTGATGGATCATTTGCAAGGCTGGGAGTTACATAAACTTTTCTTGCGATGACAATAGCCAGAATTCACATCTCTGGCTGGATTCCCCAGCTACAGGAGTGCCATTGATTACACACATTTGGCAAACTGGTCACCACAACAGAAACCAAAAGCTTTAATAAACTTCCAAGGATATTTATTCACAAGAAGAGGCCCATGCAAGTCTGCAGCAGCTTCCCTGGGAATTGTCCTGTTGCCTTCAAACCGCAGCAATTCTTCACACTTGGCACCTGTGAGGAACCCTGGTAATGAGGCACAGAATGCTGCAACAAGGGCTACATGACCACCAGTTATAGGATAGAGCAATCCATCAGAATGTTGAAGCTGTGCTTCAGATGCCGAGGCAGGTTTGGACGTTAATGTTGCAAATGCAGTGACAATTGAGTATCTGCTCTTCTTCTGATTAAGAGCAGCTGATACTTTTTGGGGAAAGGTTAGGGTACATATATGAGTACTGGGTTGGCCTAAATAGCCAAGTGGTTATGGTACTGGGCTTATAACCCCAAGATCAAGAGTTCAAATCTCACCATGGCAAGCTATGAAACAATGTAACTTCATCTGAATAGGAACAAATGGAAACATGTTAGCTTGGCCTAAATAGCCAAGTGGTTATGGAACTGGGTTTGTAACCCTAAGATCAAGAGTTCAAATCTCACAATGGTAAAATCATGAAACAATGTAATTTTGTGCGCAACCTGGCCGCGTGGCCTAATGGATAAGGCGTCTGACTTCGGTGGTATTGGCTGAGGTTATAAGCTTGGCCTAAATAGCCAAGTGGTTATGGTACTGGGTTTGTAACCCCAAAGATCAAGAGTTCAAATCTCACAATGGCAAACTATGAAACAATGTAACTTCATCTGAATAGGAACAGATGGAAATGTGTTTGTACTTGAAAGAGTTACCTGTGTTTGGGGCTTGGCCTAAACAGCCAAGTGGTTATGGTACTGGGTTTGTAACCCCAAGATCAAGAGTTCAAATCTCACAATGGCAAAACAATGTAACTTCATCTGAAACAGATGGAAACAGGTTTGTACTCGAAAGAGTTACATATATGAGTACCAGCTTCCACCTGGGGATGGGAGCTCTGTGGAAGGGGAGAGTAGTCTACACTTATACTGGGTTTTGTAAATGAATCTATATTGAAGAAAGACTGGCTCCAGTTTCTTCCTTTGTCAGGTGGATGTTCAGTGGCTTAACAGTGTATTCAAAATGATAGCGGTGTGGTGCTTTCTGCACAAGATTGTGCAGCAGGCAGGATTGCAAGTGAAGGAGGAAGAAGGGGCTAAATGCACATGTTGAGAGGAGGAGAAGAAAGGTGGAGCATCCATTGCCAGACCAGCCTCTTGCATTCAGCAGCTATGTTCAGCTGAGCAGAGCTGTGAGAGGGTCACAATTCCACAGTTGTACCTGCTACCACTGTCTGCTTGAGCTCAGTTGTGACTGTGAGTCAAATGTAGACTATCTAAGTGGATACACAAAAATGTATGTGATTATGCTGATACATAACTATACATCCTATGATGGTGCACTGCCAGAAGGAATGAGTTTCCCTAAGGAATCATCCACATGGATGCCCAGCAACACTTACTGTATGTGTGAATCTCTTTAATCTCCTCCAACCCCACAACCCTCTGAGATATCTGTGCTCCTCTTGAATATTCCCAGTCATAATTGCTTCACTATTGGTGCCCATGCCTTCAGTTACCTAGAGGGTCTTCAACTCTTGAGCCAGAGCTTGCATGGCAGAGTAGCAAGGGAAGATGTAGTGATGCAACAAGAGAGAAAGAGTCCATCCAATTTGGAAATTCTGGGTTTATTTTTAGTCGTATCCTGGATGAAACTGAAGACGCAAGAGTTAACAATGGTGATCGTTTTCACAACCACTGGTAATGCATAACCACCAGATCCAATAGGGAACAGGTCTTCTTCTAAGAAGTTACAGCTGTCTACTGCCACTTCATATGACAAAGTCATAGGAGGCATTGCCAGCCAGAGGGTTTGCAGCGATTGCTGGGTTCCCCCACATCCAGGGTGCAATCGACTGCACACGTGTGGCCATCTAGGCACCAGCGAATCAGCTGGGTGCCTTTGTCAACAGGAAGGGCTTCCACTCCATGAACATCCAGATAGTGTGTAGCTCGACTGGATGAATGACTGCTGGGTGACAAGGGCTATCCATTGAAAAGATGGCTTATAATGCCTCTCTGCCACCCAAGAACAGAGGCAGAGCTACATTATAATGAATAGGCTGGGCACCTGGGAATGTCTCGGGATAATAGCACCATGAGTGCTGTCAGGATACCTTGCACTGACTTGCAGAATATACATCCTTTGGTCACACAGTCATGCCTCCACAAGGGTGATGATTGGGAGGACCATAGATCTTATGAACATGCGCTTCTAATACCTGGACCGTTCATGGGGAGGAGCCAATACAATACCCTCTTGAGTGGGTGTCACTGATTAATGGTTGCATACTGCACTCTCCGCAATCTGCCACAGCCAAAGGGGGACCCACTAGAGGAAGAGGATCTTGACACAGCTCCACAGGCCACAGAGGCTGAATCCAGTAGTGAGTCAGAAGAGGAGCAAGGCGAGGAGAATGCTGAGGCGTGGAGGCAGACCTCTGTATCAGTCAGGGGGGCATGGACACCAGGGGCACATTGATACAATGCTCCTTCAGTTAGGCTGCCAAAGATCTGCTTCCACATATGCCAGGGTTGTCGCCTCCACCCCAGATGTCTGAAATGACCCTTTCATTTGAGCCCAAAGTCCACTCCGTAACTGTGCGATAAAATTTAAAGCCATTCATGTCCAGCATTATGTTTTGGTGTATCCTGCAACAAAAAATTTAAAAAGTGAAGCATATTCAGGCCATTATGACTAAAACAAAATTTATGTCATTTTCACAATCCAAACTAATTAACATAACCTTCTCTGGTGTTCAGTTATACAGCAGTAAACATAATCAAAACATTACAGAACAGAAGATAACCCATGACCATCTTGCGCTCATGGTGCCTTAAACTTGTATTTTTACCAGTGCTGTGTCTTGGTGTCCCTCCTTCACTTGCAGCGGCATTAGAGGCAGCCTGTAGATGCTGGTGTCTTTTGGACTTGATGACATTGGAGGTCATACTGTAGCCAGTGGAGCCTGTGCTGGCCCCGCCTGGGCGGGAGCAGCCAGTACCAAGTCTGGCATCTCCCCAGTCATCACAGCCTCATCAGATGCCACCGTCACTGGCAGAGGGACGGAGGAGCTGCTGCCATCATCCAAAGAACCCTGAGAGGAGCCCACAGAGATGCCAAGCAGCTCATGCGCCAACATGCGGTTGCTCTGGACCTTCCTGCTTGCCATTGATGGACAGGCACCTGGCTGGGATAGTGAGTGCCTCATCCATCTCCCACAGTGGCGCTGATCACCTGAGATCATTGCCTGTGTGAGGGCTTGCAGGTCCAAGTGCAACCCCAGGAACCCCTGATTCTGATCTGGAGCTGCCTCTCCATGAGATTTGGCACTTCCTCAATGGAGGAGGCAGTGCGCTTGGTCATAAGGGTCAATGCTGTGCTTATGCTCCACATGGATTCCTCCGCAATAGAGACCATGGTACCCATATCCTCATGGATTTCTGTCAGATCCTCCCGCACATCCCGCTGGATGTCCAGCATCTGCCACCAAATGGATGACTCCAGAGGCTCCACAGCTGCCTTTGACTCAGCATCGTCCTGGTCTCCAGCAGTCCTCCGACTGCCGGCATCCTGGATGCTCTCTGCCTCTGCCTGCTTCTCAAGCAAGTGTGAAGTGCCCTCGCTGTTGTTCTTTAACATTCTAGCCTAACATCTAATGTCCACCGAGGTGCTTATATCTGCACTTGTGTCAATGAGAGATTAATGTCTATAACGTTATAAGAAATTATTTTTTTTTAAATAGAGTTTAGTGTTGTCTGTCTATGTGTGTGTGTGCCTTAATTGGATTAAAGCCAGCTAGTCTGGGGCTTTGATATATAGAAAGAAGTAGGTTTGAAATGGTAATTAGATAAACATGGGGAAGTTTGGAAACATAGGTGTCAAGGGGACATTTGCATTTGTTTAATAAAGCATTCAAAAGTGGGTGGAAAATCTTGTACCTCACTGGGAGACACCAAACAATTTGTCTATATTACTAATAAAATTGGCAGAATGAAAGGATATTATTATTAGGAGAGTAAAAGTAGAAACCTAGTAATACAATATACATTCAAAGGAAAAGCTAGCTATAAACAGAAAGGAGTTTTTTTGTGTAAGTCAGAGGCATTTAAGATCTAACCAGCATGTACGCCTGCAACTATGTGTGCATGGAAGCTCATTTTGAATTTGTAAGGTCAGATGTGCTTTGCCTCGTTTTTTTTTCATATATGAGTTTAACTGTCGTCTTAATGGGGGTGTAACTAAGAGTCAGATTAATTAGGAGATTTTTGTAGTTATTATAGTAGTAATCTTGTAGACATATGTGTGTGCTTACAATTGTTCTTGTATTAATAAATGTTTAATTTAGTTTTCTAAAAAACCTCTTGAGACTTGGTGGTCTTATTACTGATGAATTCAAAGCCTGCATCTCGAAACATACGAATTAGAAAAATAGGTTATGACAGTTATTTCACATTTCCCTCTGGGATTTGAGCAAATCAGCCTTTACCATCAGCTGTTTCATAATAATACGATTTTACTCCCACTCTTGAATGCTTTATTCAACAATGCAAATGTATCCTCTTCACACCTATGTTTCCAAATTTCCCCACGTTTATCTAATTACAAACCTATTTTTTCTATATATCAAAGCACCGAAGCGAGCTGGCTTTAATCCAATTAAGACACACACACATAGACAGGCACCACTAAACTCTATTTAAAAAAATAATTTCCAATAACATTATAGACATTAATCTCTTCATGATAGCTGGTGCCTGGCTCAGAAAGCGGGTGTGACACAGGTGCATCTGAAGCCTGGTGGTCCTCTGGCCTCAGGGGTGGCTCTTTGGGGTCCTGCGATTGAGTGCATGCTGGAGAATCTAAGGGAGAACAATGACATGTCATTAGCTTGAGTCATCACACTGTTACTATGCATGCCAGGCACCCTGGTGAGACAATGGAGATCACATCATGCTGTCATCGTCTTTCAATGGGGACTCCAGTTTTGAATGTTTGTACCATCCAAAATTCTCACATCTGTGCACTGCACTTACTTTGTCTGACACCCCAGTCCCTCTACAATTGGCTGACTGAAGTGCATGGCAGCTCTCCAGCTCCAAGACGTTCTGCTATAAACTTGTAAGGATTAGGAGGTTTTGGGGGCCTCCACCTGTACGTGACCCCTCAATGTTGTTATGGATCATCTTCTCCTGAAAGGACAGAGGAGCATTGATTAGTCCACTCTCTACCTGCAGCACCATTGCAGCCTGGCCAACCCCACCTGAGGAGCACCTTGCAGGGCACATCTGAGTCATGGCCCTCGAGCCACAAGGCACGTCCAAGCAGCCAGGGCTCACCCCCTTGACCAGCTCAGGGGTCATTGACAGTTGGCACTCAGACTCTAACACCTCTGACATCTACGGTGGGACGGCCAGCCCTTAACACTTCACCACACTGATCCATGCGAACACGGTACTCACTCTTCCCGAGTGCAGCAGGCCATTGAACCGTTTGCAGCACTGCGCCCATATATGCCGCACAACGTCATAGCTGCTGACCTGGGCTGCCACCTCCTCCCAAACTCTGTTTATTAGGCGTGGAGGCTTCCTCTTCCCAGCTCTGGGGGTGAGGGTGTCTCTTCTGGCAGTCACCTCCGCCAGGATGATCGTGAGGCTCTTGTCTGAAAACCGGGGTGGGGAGGATGCCGAGTGCCCACCCGATCTGCCTTCTCGCCTAGCGTCCCCAGCTGCAGTTGAAGCCGTAGCTTCGGTCTTCAGCACGCAGAAGATATATTCTTCCCTGGCAGCCTTCAAGGAGCTGCCTGTGCTGTTTTTAAAGTGCCCCCCATTGGACCCGGTGCCCGACAGGCCCACATCCCAGCCCGGCCCCTCCCGACCATTGGGAAGACGCGTTATACATTGGGCGGGCCTTAATTGGCCGGCCAGCGTGAAATCACGGTCAGGGCCGATCACGGGCGGGGGCCTGTTTCCTGACAGGTCCTGGGCCCGATGATGATGCGTCCCGCCAAGGGTAAAATTCAGGTCGTGGAGTTTAAATTGCCCCCAAATGTTTCTCAATTTAATCTTAATTACCATGCTAAAACAAGTTTTTTTGATTGGCATCCATCTGTCTCAGAAGATGAGGGCCATGCCCAGCGATTTTTCACTTCTGTATTGAACATCATCTGTTGACCAGCTTCCACCTCCGTTGCCTTAGATGAATATTGAGCATCTCCTGACAGGACAGAGTGCCGAGTGTGTAGGGATCCCCAATATGTTTGGCCTCTTGAGTCAGCAGTGACTCCATTGGCTGGGTCAAGTGAGCTGAATGGATGACGGCCTCATCCCCAAAGACTGCAGAGGCTAATTCATGAGAGGCAGTATCTTCAGCAACTGGTACAGATGAATAGCATTAGCCCAAAGTCGACTGATGTTTTTGTCTTTCAGGAGGGCTCTGTTTTCTGTCACCTGGCCATTTCTTTTGTCCTCTGCTTTTCCCACACCTATCCTGACTGCTTGTCCCGAACATTGACTCCGATCCCGGTCAACTTGAAGTCTCGCTTGCAGACATGCTTGTAACGCAGACGTAGGCAAACTGTCGGTCTCATGCTGATAGCAAGCTCACCATAAAGCATGTCTTTGGGGATGAGGCCGTCATCCATTCAGCTCACCTGACCCAGCCAATGGAATCACTGCTGACTCAAGAGGCCAAACATATTGGGGATCCCTACACACAGGTGTACTTCCATATTCGGCACTCTGTTCTGTCAGGAGATGCTCAATATTCATCTGAGGCAGATGGTGGAAGCTGGTCAGCCTCGACTTGTGGCTTGAATAAGTTGTCCAGGCCTTGTGACTGTAAAGGAGGGTGCTGAGAACACGAGTCTGGTACACACACAGCTTTGCATTTTCATATTTTGTATTTGCTTAATTGCAGACCCTGGCATCACAATATATCCTGAGTCTCAGTGCGGCTTCAGAGCTAGCAGATCGACAGTTGACATGATTTTCTTACTTCCGCAGTTACAGGGGATGTGCTGTAAACAACGCAGACCACATTACATGGACTTCATAGGCCTCACCAAGACCTTTGTATTGTCAGCCGAGACAGACTTTTTGAACTGCTGTGGAAAATAAGCTACCGCCCGGGGTTCTGGGTGTAATTTCTTCTTCCTACGAGAAAGATGCACAGTTTCATCAGTTAGAATGGAGCATCAATGATGGTTTTCACAATCAGCAATGGGGTAAGGCAAAAAAAATAGTGACTGTACAATAGGCGGTATATTAGTATACCTGACCTGATCTTCTTTTCCAAATGTTGTAAGATGTAAAGCAGATTACCCATTTATTATCATCAGTTTTTCATCTGACATTAAAAAAGAAAATTATTGCCAAGCTTGTTCCTATTTGTCACCCTCAAAGGATATTAAATTTCCTGATTCTCTCCCACTTACAGAGAAAAAGTGAGCCCCTAAAATTCCAGTATTTCAATGGTCTTGCGTCATAATTCAGAGGAGGGGGAGAGATTGCTGAAACCCCTGGAGAAATAGTATAAATAGCTGCTAAGAGCACAGCAGCAGTGATCAGAATGTTATCCATATGGAAGCCTTCAGAATATCAAATAAGAGTCCTGTACAGCCAAGTGGAACAAGACATGCATAGACAGGATGGGAAGGGATATAAGGACACATTCAAGCACAAGCTCAAGCTTAAACTTAAGCTATGTAATATCAACGTTGAGTCTAAGAAAATCTGGTGGCTGATTGCTCAGGCTGGTATGCAGTAATACCTGACTTTCTTCACTGTTACAAACACTACCAGTGCATTGATCTCCTGAAGGAGAAATAGCAACAGTGGAAATGTTAGCATGAGCAGCATGGCTTGCCTGCCTTGTACCTTGAGATCGATTCTGTCTCCAAGACAAGAAGTCAGGCTAAAGATGGACTAGGAAGATGGGCACAACATGACCTACTATATCCCCAAATGACAGCAGGGAGTGCATGCACACTTCCTATCAAAGTGTGCCACCTTATGTATTGCACACATCTGAAGCAGACCATTTCTGATGTCTGGTCTGGCGATGTCCCATTCTTCCTTCACTTACCTGTTTAGAGCTCCTTCCATTGGAATTATGTCTAAGACTCAGTATCCAGGGTTCCTCAGAATTCACCATTTGTGTGAAGGGTAATTGCCTTGAGTAGAGGACTCTTCCAATTTTCTAACTAGTCACTTTTATACACAAAGTTTGGTGGTTTTCGCATCTGGGACACAGTTTCTCTTCAGTGGTTTTGTCATGAAAATATAATAATTTTCATAATATTATTGTGGTTTATTGTAGATGTGGGTTAATGGTAGGATTTGGATTAGTTTCTCTGTGTGTATGTGTGTGTGGGGGGGATTTAATTGAATTGGAGACAGCTGATTTGGAGGTTTTTGAGTTATCAAACACGAAGCTAGGTTTGAAATGCTAAATACATAAACATGGCTGAAGTTTTAGAATGAAAGGTGTGAGGAAAATATGCATATATAGATAAATTAGGTTAGTCTGAATTTCAAAGAGTTGGCAAGATGTTACACCTAGCTAAATAAAGCTAAGCCAAACAGTGTGTTTATTTTTCCCAAAGGTCACTGATAAAAATTAATACCATGAATGATTTATATTGTGAGAAGAGAGTCGCAAAAAACAAATGGGAACAATGGAATTTGCATTAAAAGGGAGAAACAGGTATAAAGGAGATGAGGTTATATGTAAGGAGAAGGCATTCTAAGATCTAATACAAGTGTGAAAAGCTTCCAGCCTCTGTGCATCAAGTTGCTGTCTACAGGAACCGAAGCTGAGAAAACTTGTTTTGAATGCGACTGTCCAGGGTATTGTATTGCTTTGCCTGGGTCTGTTTAAATCCATTTGTTTTTGCTGTTGCCTTAACGGATATGTAACTGAGAGCCAGATTAATTAGGAGTTTTAGGAGTTATTATAGTAGTAATTTGTAGACTTACATATGTGCTTGAAATCCTTTCTTTTGTTAATAAATGTTTGATTTCGTTTTGTTAGAAATCTCAGGTCTGGGTGGACTTATTCCTCTTGAATTCAAGGCACGCATCTCAAAATAAAATACAAATTGCAAAACTGTTGTGACCGCGTGATCAAGTTTCCCTCGTGGATTTGATCTGCCTGGCACACATCATCTGCCCCATCATAACAGGGTTTGCTAATTTTCTATGTGCTTAGAATGTGAATAGCTCACCATTGGATCAGGTATGACGCACAACAGTAGCTGGAGGAGTCATTAGGAATTACAGTCCTCATGATTGTTTAGCTGCTCAGTATTAAAATGCCTACCATTAGACCAACAATTGAATGCACATGTGGCAACTGCAATTTTTCAAATGTCTATACATTTAAGCTTTGGCGTTGGTGCTGTTAGTTTGATGCATAAGTGGAGTCAATAATTCAAATTACTGTGTATATACCTCAAGTTATAACTTAATCCAAGGATGCATTTACACTGCAGCTACCAGTCAGGCGGTGCTCTGTTTTCATTGCTTGGCTTTGCCTGACTGGAACTCTAACTATCCTGCCCAAGAGAGTGCTCTGCAGATGTTTTTTAACAGGCATGTGCAGAACTCTCTCTCAGCACTTTAAAATATAAGCATTCAGAGAGCAAACAGGGCAGAATTATTGATCTCTGAACATATAAGTCAAGATCAGATGGATTTTTTTTTTTAATGCCCAAAGAATTCAACCTATCCTCCGAGTGCTTTCTAAATATGGTTTGCCTTTGCACTGGATTTACTGTCCACACATTGTTAACCCAAATACTATGAGACTACCCCTTTTTTTAGCAACTTAGCTTCAACCTGGAATCATCAGGCCTAAATTTAATTTTACACTGCAAGTTTACCATTAGCATGGAACAGATCTTGTTTCTCATGGATATAAATATGCTCTAAATTAATTCATGTTTGTGTTGCTGGTCAAATTTGAACTTGTTTTTTTATCAATATCCATTCATTATAACACAAGTGTTAATTCCATTCTCCGTATCCATTATCAGCAACACTTAGTCTGCAGCTATAATTTTACTGATACAGCACATATGAGAATACAGGAATTATTACCATACGCAGAACATTTTGGATACATTAGGATTTTCTATTTTTTGTGTAGACAATATACTTATGCTTGCTATATTAAACTTTTAGTCCTTTCTGTGTATTAACAGTCATATTGGTGATTGAGGATAGAGAAATCAGACTTATTTCAGGCACATGATTGACACTTTTGTTATCAAATCTATGATTCAAAATCCTGCAGTCAATAATATCATGACCAGCTGTCATTTTGATTGGCAGCTGCCCAAATGTAGTTCAGATACCAGAAGGAAGGTCTGGTCCCTTTAACAAAAGATACAGCAAAATATTTGCCTTAATCACAGCCTGCATATTTACTGCAACTTCTACTAAAGTTTCTCAAATTATTAATTGACATCCAGGCACAGGGAAAAGTCTTCAAAAAAAAACTTATTATCTTTTAGAAAATGATCATTTTGTTTAATAGGACTAGTAGACGTAGCATGTTGAGAGGATTAATGAGAATCAATCTTTGAGTCGATGTCAAGCATGCAAAATTTTAAATCGAGATAACTGTTTACTGTAAGTGAATCTGAATTTGCTGCTTTTTACCATTTCATCAAACTGTCAAATATAGGCAATCAGTAAGCTTTTGACTTGGTAAAAGTTGATTGCAGAAAAGGTGACTTCGCTTTAAAAGATTCCTTACATCATGAATATTAATGCCGCATAATATTTGTTAATCACATAGTTGCCAATGACATATTAATAGTCTGTGGATTTATAAAAAAATTGAAAACGTTATTGTGCACATCGTAAGCTTTCTATCATTTCAGATATGCACTTATTCTTATGCTGAGACCACATCTGTTTAAGGAAGGATGTGAATACATTAGATGCAGTTCAGAGAAGATTTACTGGATTAATACCAGGTATGGGTGGGTTGTCTTATGAGGAAAGGTTGGAGAGGCTGGGCTTGTATGTACTAGAGTTTAGAAGAGTAAGAGGTGACTTGACTGAAACCTTAAAGATCCTGAGGGGTCTTGACAGGGCGGAGAGAATGTTTCCTCTTGTGGGAGAATCTAGAACTTGGGGTCACTATTTAAAGATAAGGAGTCGCTCATTTAAGACAGAGATGAGGAGAATTTTTTTTCCTCTCAGAGGGCTGTGGATCTTTGGAACTCTCTTCCTCAAAAGGCTGTGGAAGCAGAGTCCTTGAATATTTTAAAGGCAGAGGTAGGTAGATTCTTGGTAGGCAAGGGGGTGAAAGGTTATTGGGGGTAGGCAGAAATGTTGAGGTTACAATTGGATCATTCATGAGCTAATTGAATGGCAGAGCAGGCTCGAGGGGCTGAATGGCCTACTCTTGCTCCTAATCTGTATGTTTCCATGTCCGTATGTTCCTGTGTTCCAACCACTGAGACATAAATGTATTTTCAATAAATGTAAAAGCTTCCTCTTTCAGGTGCATTGAAATTTACACAACAAAAACAATATAGAACAAGCCTCTTTTATTTGAAAGTAACTTCTTAACATATTAATGAGTCATTGTGTCTTGTTAAATATTCTCTAAAACATTATAATCTCATTTACTTCTTCTATTAGCTCCTTTCATTTTACTTGGGGCCACCACATTGCTGGCTGATCACCTTTCTTCATCTCCTCAAGTCAGTTACCTATTCCTCTTCCAATCCTGCTGTACTTAAACATCTTGTCACTGCATCTTTCCATCTGGTCTTAGGCCTTCTTCTTCCTAGCAGTCCCATCTGCATTACTCACCTTGCCCCATCTTCTCTCTCACTGCAACAGATGACCATACCATTTCATTCACTTCTCGGCTACTTTCCTCAATGCTCCAACAGAATTCACTGACGCCCTGATGTTCTGGTTCCTGATTTTGTCCATTCTCATTACTTGACATATCCATCTTGGCATCCACTTCTCATTAATATTGTGATGTCTCTCCTCTCTTCTTGACATTGCCCAAGTTTCTGCACTATATAAAAAGGCTGCTTTCACAGCTGTCTTACAGCTTCTTCCTTTCATTTTCAGTGATACATTTCTACCACATAACAATCCACTTCTTTAATTACCTGAATGTAGGCTGGGACAGTAGTAGTGCAAAGGGTGGAGAGGGGGAAAAGTTCCTAGATTGTGTTCAGGAAAATTTTCTACAGCAGTATGTGTCCAATC
This sequence comes from Carcharodon carcharias, assembly GCF_017639515.1. Taxonomy (NCBI): domain Eukaryota; kingdom Metazoa; phylum Chordata; class Chondrichthyes; order Lamniformes; family Lamnidae; genus Carcharodon; species Carcharodon carcharias. Next base: position 143,728,362 of record NC_054477.1, read on the forward strand.
CAACAAGAAAAGATGCACTGTTGGACCTGGTTCTTGGAAATGAGGTGGGCCAAGTAGATAAGTGTCAGTGAGGGAACATTTAGAAGACAGTGATCATTGTATTGTACATTTTAGGATGATGATAGAAAAGGACACTAGGCAATCCAGTGTAAGAATAATTAACTGGGCGGGAGCCGACTTTGATGGAGCAAGAAGGGAGCTGAGTCAGAGAGACTGGAATAAAAGATTGGTGGGAAAAACTGTAGCAGAACAATGGGCAACCTTAAAAAAAAGAATTGGTTTGGGCACAGTCAAGGTATATTCCATTGAAAGGAAAGGTAGGGCAAACAAATCCACAGCTCCCTCTATTTCAAACAATAGAGGCTTTTTCAATATTGTTTTTGTTGTGTGAATTTCTATACACCTGAGAGAGAAAGCTTTTACATTTATTGAAAATGCATTTATGTCTCAGTGGATGAAAAAAGAGATAGAAATTAAGATAGAGAAGAAAAAGTGTGCTTATGACAATTGTCAGATAGAAAAGAAGACTGAGAACCAAGAGGAATACAGAAAGTTCAGAGCGGAGGTAAAAAGCATATTAGAGAAGCGAAGAGGGATTAGGAGAAAAGACTGGCAGCCAACATGAAGGGGAATCTCAAAGTCTTCTATAGGCATATAAATAGTAAGAGGGCGGTAAAAGAAGGAGTAGGGCCAATTAGGGACCTAAAAGGGAACTTACAGAAGGGGCCGTCGCCGAGGTATTAAATGAATACTTTGCATCTGTCTTTACCAAGGAGGTAGACGCTACCCAGGCCTTGGTGACAGACGAGGAAACTCTGTCACTAGAAGGGTTCAAAACTGATAAGGAGAGAGTGTTCAATAGACTGCCGGTACTTAAAATTGACAAGGCATCGGGACCAGATGAGATGCATCCAAGGATATTGAAGCAAGTAAGTGTAGAAATTGCAGGGGCACTGGTCATAATTTTTCAGTCTTCTCTAGACTCAGGGGAGGTGCCAGAGGACTGGAGAATTGCAAATATTACTCCCTTGTTCAAAAAGGTTGCAAGGATAACCCCAGCAATTATAGATCAGTCAGTTTAACTTCAGTGGTGAATAAGATTCTAGAAAGAATTATTTAGGATAGAATTAGCAGTTACACGTAAAAATATGGGTTAATAAGGAAGAGCCAGCATGGATTTCTAAAGGAGAAATTGTGTTTAACTAACTTGCTGGAGTTTTTCGAAGAGGTAACATAAAAGGTCAATAAGAGTAATGTTGTTGATGTGGTATTCATGGACTTTCAAAAGGCATTTGATACAGTGCCACACAGCAGACTTGTGAGAAAAGTCATTGCTCATGGAGTAAAAGGGATAGTAACAATGTGGATAAAAAATTGTCTTAAAAATAGAAAGCAGAGAATAATGGTCAATGGATATTTTTTGGGCTGGAGAAAGGTTTGTAGTGGAGTTCCCCAGGGGTCGGTATTGGGACCCTTGTATTTCCTGATATATATTAATGATTTGGACCTTTGTGCCAGGTATGCTGGGGACAATTTCAAAGTTTGGGGATGATACAAAGTTTAGGAGTGTTGTAAACTGTGAGGAGGACAGTGTAGAACTTCAAAAGAACAGGGACAAGTTGGTGGAGTGGGCAGATAGGTGGCAGATAAAGTTTAATGTGCAGAAATGTGAGGTGATGCCTTTTGGTAGGAAGAACATGGAGAGACAATGTAAAATAAGAGTTGAAATTTTGAAGGGTGTGCAGGAGCAGAAAGACCTGAATGCGTATGTGCATAGATCATTGAATGTTGCAGGGCAGGTAGAGAGCAGCTAACAAAGCATATAGTATCCTGGGATTTATTAGTAGGGGCATAGAGTACAGGTGCAAGAAGGTTATGCTGAATTTATATAAGACACTCATTAGACTGCAGCTGGACTAATGTGTACAATTTTGGGCACCACATTATAGGAAGGATGTGACTACATTGGAGAGAGTGCAGAAGAGGTTTACAAGAGTGGTTCCAGAGAAAAGAAACTTCAGCTATGAGGAAAGATTGGAGAGGCTGGGACAGTTCTCCTTGGAGCGAAGGCCAAAAGGAGATTTGATAGCGATGTTCAAAATCATGAGGGGGCTGGGAACCGTAGACAGGGAGAAGCTGTTCCCGCTCGTAAAAGGATCAAACACAAGAGGGCACAGATTTACAATGATTTGCAAAAGAAGCAAATGTGAAGTGAGAAAAAACTTTTCATACAACCAGTTGTTCGGGCCTAGCATTCACTGCCTGGAAGTGAGGTGGAGGCAGGTTCAATCGAGGCATTGAAGAGGGCAGTAGCTGATTATTTGAATAGAAACAATGTGCAGGGGTACAGGAAAAAGGCAGGACAATGGCACGAGGTCATAATGCTCATTTGAAGTGCCAGTGCAGACACAATGGGTCTAATGCCCTCCTCCTGTGCTGTTAAAATTCTGTGATTCTGTGATTCTTTCAATTGCTCCAACCGGAGCTAATCCAATGCTTAATTTCCAATTCTATATGTCCACCTTCTGCCACCACACTTACCATTCATTAACCACTGTTGAAATAATCACTTTGAAAGGAATATACATAGACATTGAATAAAGTACATGACCTAATCTTAATGAACTTAATTGCTTGATAATCTTTCCCCTTCAGCATTCTTTTCAGCTTTCCTGATAGCACTGGCTGACACTGGGATAGTGTTCTATGAGTGCCAGCTTTCCATCAGTGCCCTGTCCAAAGCTGAGACAGTGATCTTTATTTTCCAGCATGAGGAACCTTGCTTGCTCCCAGATCATATGGAAACTAATGAACATATAACGAGATATTTTCCAATATGTGTGAACAGAGAGCATGCTAGCACAAAACCACATTCTTTAATTGAAGGAAGCATCACTGAGTTCACATATGAATCGCACATGCACACTTTCCAGCAACACTCATTGAATAGGTATTAATCCAGGAATCCTAATTAAACTTTTCCCTCATTATCCAAAAGCATGAGGTCAATGGTTCAGTCTGGCTGAGGCAAACTCCGTCAGTTCAATGTGGGGATTGAAACTGGTGCCTCCAATCCTTTTAGTCTGTTAAAGTTCATTCAGCCTTACTAGTTAAAGATTTTAATTTAAAATCACATATTCTTGATATAGCATGTAATCCATATGTTTAAAATGTTATGTGTAACTAGTCTCAGGCAGACTTGTATGTGACCTTCGATCTTTGACATCCAAGGGGGAGATCGTATTCATATTGCCATTTATATTAACAGTGTGAAATCACAATTCTGGAGGATTTCAATGTTCATCTTTCAAAACATAACAGATCACAAAATTGAAAATCAAATTACACTGTCCTCGTTAACTGTGGAAGGAAAGAGCAGTGAATTCTCAGTTGTGCTGGTGGGGGGAGGGCGATGCTTAACACTGCTTCAGTTGAGGATCTAAAGTTTTAATAAATGTATTGCGATAAATGGAAATTATTTTTAATAACTACTAAACCTTTGGCTTCATCACCTCATTGTACTGGGAAGCTGCCAAGGCAAACACATGTGGTACAATTATTGTACATACTTCTGGTAAACAAAAACACAATCAGCTAAAAGGTAGAGTTCTAGAAAATAAAATGTGTTAACGAAGCACAAAGCACCATTTCAAGGATGGATGTACATTCAGCTTTTTGCTGGGTAATAGCTGCACTAAATGAATTGCCCACAGCAGCACAGATCCTTTTTCCCGACAAGAGTCAAAGCAAAACATTTTAAATCATTTTTGCATTTAGAAATCAGGACAGAAAATTGCGGGTTCACCAGATTATGTAAAGGGTGGGGGGACCATGCTGTGATAACATGTCTTTCCAATCTTTGGTTAAGGGGAACTGCAAACCATAATAGCATCAGATTGACATTTAAAGACTGCTGTTCCTAACAGTGTGCTGATTATGTTTGCAACACCAGAGCCTGAGTTACCAAAAAATACAATATTAGAGAAAATGAATTAAGCAAACGGCAGGTAGATCAAACAAACCTATAGTGGTCAATGAAATATAGACAAAAACACTAAGCTCCCTGAAATATGGAAATTCTCCAATGTAAATGAATACTATGTTGAGTTAGATATAACGTTTGGCAAGAAATTTCTCCTATGCTGCTATAAAAAGCATGAATTATGTTTTGCACATTGGCAAAAGTCCAGGCTTTATAGTAAGGCAGTCATTTCACTGCAGGTAGAAAGAGACAACCTCAAATAACTGTTGTACTAAATATTCCCCTTTAAGATTCTTGCAAGATATTTACATCCAACAACTGAAGAATTAAAGTGAAGTGAAGTGACAGCTTATTTCAAAGCACTTGGCAGCAGATGTGGACATTTTAGTGTTGAATGGTGACTCCCAAAAATGGTTAGGTTTGGGGTCAAATTTCAAATTCAAATTAAAATTCAAAAGATCTGAAGCAGGAATCCAACCCCCTTCAAACTCACTTAAAACTACAGTTTTAGCCGATGCAGGATGAGGGGTGGGTGACTAAACTGCTTGCAGGAGGTAGGTTGCTTTTTGAATACTTGAATGGGACCATGTGCCTTCATCTAAGCAAGGAATCTATTTTTATTCTCAGGCAACCAAGTTTGCGAAGTCTCAGGAAAGTCAACAGGTGAAGGGAAGGGAGAAGGATAAAACCTATGAGGTATGTCTTTATTGGACTGCTTGTGGGCCAGGAGAAGTAGGAGTGCATCATCCATGTCCAACAAGCTGTCCAGTTAAACCCCCACCTACTATAATCTGATTGCTCCTTCCATCCTGCCCCCCAACATTGGATTCACCTCAACTACCATCACCCCCACCCCCCACACTTCATCTGAGTCTTCTGCACCAGAACCTATCTACGATCTCACCCTCTAGTGAACTGGCACACAAATTGCCCTTTTCCATGGCCTGGCTGCAGCCCACTTGTGCCAGTAACTCACCATATACAGGTCACAAATCTTTAGTACCCTCTAAGCTAAACATAGTGTCAGGATATGACTGGGTAGGCTGCAAATATCAGATCAAGTGATGGTGCTTCAGCATCAGAGGTCAGGTGTAGCTGTTACTCTTCCTCATGAGGCTGCAGTGGCTAGCCAGGTGGAAGAAATATAAAAAAGGGTGGTTAGGGTATGGGAGGCGGGATGGGGCAAGAAGCAAGAGATCCATCGTCACATTATCTGCAACTTCATTTCATGCCTTATAGTAGGATGAGGGTGAGGTGGAGCTTGAGAAGGGACACGGGGAAGGATTTTCCCCTTGTTCAGCGGGCGCGGCGGGCAAGCCCAGGAGCGGCTGAGAAATGGTCTGCCACCTGTGATCGGGCCCCAACTGCGATTTCACAGATTTCAAGGCACAGATCTGCCTCAGGGAGCTGAAGAATTTTAAACACAAAAATAAAAATTTTTGCAAATTATATAAACATGCCCCCACAAGTGACTCAAAAATACAAATCAGTTCATTGCTTAATAGGCCTTAATAGGCCTCTTAATTGTTGGCGGGTGCGCTGCTGCCTCTCACGCCCGCCCGATGACCGAAAGATTGTGAGAATGTGTGATGACATTTGGATGCTCGCCCGATGACATCACTCACTATTTCGCTCTCAATTGGGTCTGGCACGCACCCACCCGCAGGACAAAAAATTTTGCCAATGCTTTACTATCATCTTGAACGTTCTTGCTGATGGCGGATGCAATAACCTCAATAACAGCTGACCTCATGATACAGAGCGCCAACTCCTCCAGAGGGCTCAAGTGATGCAGGGGTGCCTGTCCCCTGCCAGTTCCATTCTGCTCCCTCTTCTTATGGGCCACCTTCCCCAGCAGAGGGGGCAATGTCAGTGAATGTGTATGGGTGACATGTCTGCCATAGATAAATAGCTAGAGATATGCAAAAGCGGCAAGAGTTGGGCGTGAGGCTGGCAGCATTGCTATGTGGCTAAAGGTGAGGTGGGGAATCTAAATATTAGGCATGAGTGAGTTGTGGGGCTGTGGTGCTTTGAGCAGCTTGAGATGGTGGTGGCACATTTAATAGGAGATCTTTGAAGATGCATTCACTGACCTTGATTGTGTGAGGTCACTAAACTTTATCCGGCACTGCAGTCAGTGTCCGGGAATTGAACTCCCTGGCCATTTGCTGCTACCCTTTTCTCAGGATGTGCCTCAAAGGCTTCCTACAGAAACATTGCTTCTCTCCTCCTTTTCACCTCATACATCCATCGCAGAATGAGAAAATCTGGATGTTATTTCTTTTGTCTGTTGCTCAACTTCCTGCGCTTTTCCTTCTATCCAAGCCTTCCACAGAGCAGCTTCTGTTTATGAGTGCTGTTCCCTTTTAAGAGGGACAGGCTTCCTTAAGAGCTGCATGTTTGCCATGCATAATCTTTAAATATTTCCTCAACACCCTTTACATTGTACAACAGTGTAAAGTGGTTGACAGTGCATCGGCAGCTCTTTGTACGTCTTTCTTGTTTTTTTAAAAAAACTATTGAAGTCATGGAATGTATGGCACAATATGATCCTACAGAACCTGTCAGAAATGTACAGCTGCTCCAAATGCTTCAATACATCCCCACTCTGTGTTGTCTGCTAGTCCTGAGAGATGGTAAGATCAATGGATAGTGCCAGCAGCAGGATATTTGGTGAACATCTACACAGTTGCCATGGTACCCCTATGAAGCAGCATCAGCTTCCATGCACGGAAGCCTTAGACTACATGTTTCCTACTTACCTGCTCAGCCTTTTCTGGCCCATGATCCAACTCCTGGAAGATCTGCCTGAATGAGAAATTTATGATGACACCCCTGACTCAGGATTCTGACATAGTTTACAGATTGGGTCTCAATGACATCAACAGACCCGATCTGCATATTTAAAGAAGGACCCCACCAGCTTCCTATAGGTCTCCTGCTCGCCTGCTCAAAAGAGGAGCATAACACCAGGACAGCACGACAGGAAGGCAGCATGATCAGAGGGGGAAAAAATGACTGGCCTCATTTTCCCCACCCCTCCTGGTTTTTGCTAAGTGGTGAAGTTAAAATGAGAGTCAATAATACTGCCCATGCAGGCAACAATGTAGACTAATGAATTGAATGCAATATATTTGAAGAGAAAAGTTTTCACAAAGTGGGTGGTGGGGTCCTGGAGCTCATTGCCTGAAAGAGTGGTAGAGTTGGAAACCCTTATCACATTTAAATAGTACTTGGATAGGCTCTTGAAGTGCCCTCACCTGCTAAGCTGTTGACTAGGAGCTGGAAAGTAGGAACAGGCTAAATAACTCCTGTTTGGCCAGCACAGCCATAATGGACTGAATGGCCACCTTCTGTGCCACAAACCTATGATTTTGTTTGAACTTTATCCAAAGAGAGTGTTACTGATTGTGGACAATAAAATAGCACCACTACAAATAGTGGCCTTTTATCTTGGCTAAATCAGTCAAGCAGGCAGTTTTGCAGAAGGTACTCACAGCCACATAATCTATTTGGTAGCATGTGTAAATGGTGTAAGTATCTTTTTTCTCAATGCTTCCCCTTTGTTAGCATGAGGGTTCCTTAAAAGATTAACTCAATCATGTAGCTAAATTAATCTTTGATAACCACCTTGCACCCCAGCTTTGCTGACTTGCTGCTGTTGCCAATGCCATTGATTCTCATTTAAATTAGTTGTTTTTGGACAGGATAGATAGTTCATTCAGACACCCATACTTTCATGGAAGGGTTTAGCACATAAAGAGTTAATATGGGTCTCAATACAGTACCGGCCACACGGTGATGTAAGAGCCAGAGCCAGGGTTAGATTGGAGATGGACACAGCTGGGTTAAGTCCTAGAATGGGGTCAGCTCCGTACCTGTACCTTCTACTGCAAATATGTACATAGTTATGAGTTGTTAATAAAGACTTGCTCTTAACATACTCCATACTGGAAACCTACTTTGTGGTGTCTGATGCAGGATCTTACATAAACAAGCATTGGTAATTGGTAATTTTGTCATGGAAGCCCAGTGGAAATGTGTCCAGCTTTAACTTGGAGCCAGGAAATTGTCATCCTGCCACTGAGGATACTCCAGTGTTCCTCTGGCACAAGTACCTGTGCCTGGGCTTGTACAGGTTGATGTGCAGCTTCATGGTGGGAGTAGACAGTAACCATTAGTGCCAGTTGAAATGCCCAGCAGCCCGTTCATCTTTCCCACCATGCCAGATGACAGCCAAAGCTGGAAAACCATCCTCATGACTTACAAATATCAGCCCACAAAAATAAATTGTATCTGCCACTGTTCGGCAGCAGTCCCTGGCTTACATACTTTGGCAAGCCTTTAACACCATTTAAAATCAGCAGTCCACATGTGAAGATAGCAATATCACAGGTGCCTCCCATTTATAAGCAGATTCATATTGATAACTCAATTTATATGATAAAGTGTACTAGCAGGATAGAAGCCCAACAGCAATTCTAAGTACTGTGCACAATGAGCAGCGGACACCTGAACGGTATGTTCTCAAGAAATCGCTGCCATGAACACATAATGAATGCCAGCATAAGTCATTTAACAGGAATTTCCAGGCCTTAGTGAATTGGATTTAGTATCAACTTAAAAAAAAAGTTGTATTGATGTTCTTTGCCAGTTTGTTGAGACTTGTGAGTCCCAACTGCACACTTGTGGGATGGCTGAGTGGGTGCTTTAGATAGTTCAGCAGACACATCTTATGTGGAACACATTCTGTTCATTTTCAAGGTACTCAGCAGCTACACAGGTGTGCTTCTCCACCAAACTCTATCTATATACTTCTACTGCTCACTTGCAGACTACTGACTAATGGCTAAATAACCACTAACTACAGAATTAGCCCATGCTACTCCTCTATTGGTTACACAAGATCATGTGATCTACCTTTATAACATCCTTCTTAAAGGTATACTACACATTAAATAAAACCATAATTACCACATCCCTCCCCCTTTACTCGGAAACACATTTTACATTTACAATTACAATTTTCTCAAAATAGCAAATTATGTACACAGAAAGTAATTTACACATTCAGTCTTTCTCGGGGTTTCCTTATGCGTGTAGAACATCTCAGCTCTACAACTTCAGATGCTTTGTAATGAATCTCCTTTTCTGGAGCTGTCTGAACATCAGGATCTTCGGCAGGCACCTGCAAATCTGTTTCCTCAACTCTTGCAGGAACAACAGACACATCTGACACATCTGTACTAGGTTGAGTTCTCTCAACCTAGTTGACCCGGTCATGAACACTGGTGGAGTCATTTCTTGATGATTTGTCTCTCTCTTCCTCAAATGTTCCACATGTTTCCATATGACTCAGCCTTCCACCTCCAATTGATAAGATAGAGGTCCTTTCACTGCACTTATTTCACCTTGTAACCATTTTGGTCCTTTTCCAAAATTCTTCATATAAACCATCTCTCCCACAGTAAATTTCCTCTCGCTACTATGCCAGTCATATCTAGTTTTCTGGCTTCCCTGGCTCCTTTCCACCTTCCCCTCCTAAGTTTGGCATTATTAAGCTTAATCTCATCCTAAGACGGTGTTTCATTAATAATTCCACAGGTGTGACACCTGTTGTTGTATGAGGGGTGGTCCTATAATGAAAAAGAAAGAGTGCTAAAGAATGCTAGTTTGGTTGCTAGGGAATCTCAAGTTAACAGTTTCATGCCTGACTTGAACATTTGAACTGCCCTTTTGGCCAGTCCATTTGAGGAAGGGTGGTACGGTGAAGTTCTTACATGAGTGATACTATTGAGGTTGATAAACCGTTGAAACTCAGCTCTTGTAAATGCTGTGCCATTATCAGATACGGCCACTTCTGGTAGTGAATTAATTGCAAAACTTTGATGTAGCTTCTCAATTGTAGCAGAAGATGTTGGTGACTTCACTTCATATATATCCATCCATTTTGAGTGGGCATCAACAATGAACAGAAAGATTGTTCCCATGAAAGGTCCCACATAGTCAATGTGTAATCGTATCCATGGAATTCTTGGCCACTCCCAAGGGTGTAACAGAGGTGTTGAAGGTAACTTTTGCAATTGTTGACACTCACACAATCCTTCACTAAGCTCTCTATTTCTGCATCCATTTCAGGCCTCCATAGATACCTGCGAGCTAAGGCCTTCATTCAGCAAATTACTGGATGTGTACTGTGTAGTACAATTAACAATAGCTTTCTTCCCTTTGGAGGAACTATCACTCATGCTCCCCACAATAAGATACCATCCTGGCTGGTTATTTCATGTCTTCTACTAAAGTATGGTTTCATTTCACCAGATACAGGTTCTTGTGGCCAACCATGAAGCACTTGTTCTCTTACTTGAGATAGGACTGGGTGTCTACTTGTGCAGTCTGATTTGTCTAGCACATATCAGTGATGAATCTAAGAATTTTAACAATAACATGAATGCTTGAGGAAGTGGGACGTCTTCATCATTTTCTTGTAAGGGCAAACGACTCAGTGCATCCACGTTTGCAATTTGATTTCCAGGCCTGTGGACAAAAGTGTACTCATAAGCTGCCAGGATCAGGGCCTTATTTGTGTTTCTGTATCTTCTTTCGATGGGCCCTTCTTTTTTAACACTGACTTTAATCTCGGCCTTCTTTTCAACTTCCATATTGGCCAGACTACTCTCAGATGCAAGCATGTCTTGAATGAACTCAGCGGTTGGGTTTCCCAGAATTTCAGCATTTTTTGCTCAGTGGGAAATTCTACAACTTTTGTCTCCAAAGCCTCTTTAGCTTTTTGCAACTGTTTCTTCAGCTCTTCTATCTCTTTTCTTGCATTGGTGTATTGCCTCTTGGAAAATTAAGCATTGTTGTGTCTTCTCTGCCAATTCATCCTTCATTTTCCTTAGAGAAGTGCAGAACTCTTTTTGTTTCTCTTCATACTTTTCCAGAGGTACATACTTAGACCGGACGGAATCTGATAGCCTGTGAAGGTCTTTCAGCAGGTTTTCACTTCTCTTTTAGAGGTTGTTCACCTCGACCCAGACTCTGTCTCTCAGGATGGTCTCTCCTAGTCCTTTTTGCTGTTCCACCGTACTATTGCATGAAATATCCTGTTACTTTAGGTTGTTGAGTCTTTACACACTCCTTTTCCAAAACAGGAACATTTTCAGCTTCCTTTTGGAATCACTTTGACAAATTGAGGTTGATTTCCCTAAGCCAGTTTCATCCTAGTAGCTTGGTCCTCTGTGTCTCAATAGCAACACTAATTGCTTTGATGATTGGCTTCCGTAATGGACAGTGACTCTACTTAAGCCTCTGACTTGAATATCTTCTCCCATGTATGTTTTTAATTAGGGTTCAGTTTCTTCTAAATTTAATTGATGTTCTCCATTCTTCAGATATCGGAAGGTATGCTCACCAATTACTGTGGTGGAAGCTCCTGTGTCCACTTCCTTCTGAATAGGTCGGCCATTCACTTTTACTGTTGCATAAATTGGTTCTGTTTTCCCTACCTTCATAATGAATAATGAATAAATAATGAATAAAAATTTGATGCCTCAAGCTTTTCTACACTGTAAAACTCATAGGGTTTTCTCTTTTGTTTGAAAATCAGCCTGATTCTTTTCTTGTGCTGTCTCATTATGTGTCAATTTCGATGAGAATAAAAACTTAATCCTCGTTTTATCCTCGTCACGAGTTTGTTGAGACTTGTGAGTCCCAGTTGCATGCTTGTTATGGGATAGCCGTGTGGGTACTTTAGATAGAGTAGTTCAGCAGACACTTCTTAGGTGGAACACATTCTGTTTATCTACAAGGTACTCAGTAGCTACACAGGTGTGCTTCTACAGCAAACTCTAACTACATACTTCTGCTACTCACTTGCAGACTACTAGCTTCCAACTATTAACTTGCCCATACTACTCCTCTATTGGTTACACAAGGTCATGTGATCTTCCTTTATAACCTTCTTCTTAAAGTTATACTACACATTAGGTAAAACCATAGTTACCACGCATTTGTTACTCTCGTCGCTATTGGATTTATTTCTTCAGCTTTTCAGTTTTTGGGCGTGGCTGTGATTTGAAGCAGAGTTTTCCTTTTTCCCACTTTATTTGCACCTTTATGTCTTAACTGATAGCTTCAATATCTGCACAATCAAATCAGATTACAGGCTTTTAAATAGAAGGTCAACAGTTGTAGTGCTGCTGATGTTTTGTTCTTTAAGCAGAACTAATGTTCCTCTTATTTTCTTCCTAAAACATGTCAAATCGATTCATTTATTGCAAAAAGGATGCTCCAGAAGCATTTGTTCTTTTTTTTAAAATCTGTTTTCTAGCTGGTGAGATTATAACTTTAACTTTAACAATAGCAACTCCAAATGATCATAAATTAGCTTTCCTTTGCCTATTTAAGTTCTTGATCCTGATGCATAGTATAAACCTCACTGAGTTACCCATGTGTTTGTCTCTATGTATTTATCACTGAGCTGACACTACTCAATGTGATTTAAGGCAAGCAGTAACTTAATCTACTAAGCAGCATGGGCCAGTTTACTCCCTACGCTGCAGTAGTTACAACAACTTTTATTTATATAGCACCTTTAACATAATTAAACTTTCAAAGATTCTTCACAGGAGCATTATTAAACAAAATTTGAAACTGAGACACTTAAGGAGATATTAGGTCAGATGACAAAAGCTTGGCCAAAGACGATTTTAAAGAGTGGCTTAAGAGAAACAGAGAGGCAGAAAGGGAATACCAGAGGGCTTTGTTAGTGGCTGACACAGCTACCAATGGTACGGGCAGTTAAAATCTTGGATGCTTAATAGGCCAGAATTAGAGATAGGCAGGGGTAATTAAATAGAGAGATTTAAAATTAAGGATGAGAATTTTAAAATCAAGGTTTGCTTACTCAGAAGCCAGTGTAGGTCAGCAAGCACTGGGGTGTGATAGGCAAATGGGATTTGGTGCGAGATCGGACATGGGCTACAGAAATTTGGATGAATAGGGAAGGTAGAACATCGGAAGACCACCCAGGGGAGCATCAGATTAGTCAAGCCTAGAGGTAGCAAAGGCATAGATAAGGGTTTTGGCAACAAAAACAAACAAGTCAGCAAAACTGGGCTGCAAGGTGCTACCAAAAATGAAATGAGGCAGAGGCGGAGCTAGATGATGCTAAGAAGACAAACATAGGCAGAGATGGACAGGTTTACCTCAGCAAGCACTTTTGGATTTTCATGCAATTTTCTGTAAGTGCAGCTTTTCTTTGGAGGACCCCCCCCGCCACCCCGCCACCCCCCACCCCACCACCCACCCCGCAACCCCTCTGTACTGCTGCACTTCCACGGGAGGTACTGCCAGAACTTTGGATGGGACTTTCTGGCCACACCAGCATCGAGTGTGAGATGAGAAAATTTGGAGGGTGGCCAAAAGTCAATTGAATTTTGGCCTGTCTCCAAATTTTTCCCGCCCCACCCGTGACGATGCCCATCGCTAGCGGGGCCGGAAAACCCTGGCCTTTGTTTTACATCATTGGTAATATCGCAAATTGCCAACAACATCCTTTTACTTTAGTGCAGGTAAAACATTCTGGTTAAGCGGCAGTTTGTTCAGATGAGTAGAAACACAAATATTTCATCTACATTTAAAAATAATTTTCAGCATGTCAACTGGTTATTCAGAGCTCAGCAATACCTGATTGCTTTTGACACATGTATTCAGATGTCCAGAAGAGTGAGTTTGTGAGTTTCAACTAGGTCATTTAAAGAAGGGTGGGAAATTTGCCAATCTGAGTACTGGGAGTAACTTAGATCTTGAGGAATGCAATGGTAATGTAGCAGCAGCAGAAGTGACAACAGAAGCAATGGCTCCAAGAATATTAAATATTTGAAGAGAAGACGCTTCACATTCACAATTATAACACAAATAGCCTAATGGTTGCAGAGAGAACGATCCTGGCACATTGAATTAAAATAATCAGCTCTTGTGCTGTGTAATTAGTTTCATTTAACTTCACACATTTGTGCAAGGGGAAAACATGAAATAAATCTTAAATGCTACAAGAATTGCTCGGTTTAATTAGAATCCATGTTTGACATTGCACATTATATGTAACAAACCTCATTCAGGTCAATGGAAACATAATATTATATTGTGACATCCATTTTGTTTAATTATTGTGAAGGAAACATAGCCTAACTCTGGACTATTTCTCATAAGGGTATTTGTGCTGGTGCAGCCATTTTCCTACACTTTTGTGGAGGGGATGCACCAACTCATTGTACAGCACTTTTGCAATATCTCACTGGGGACATTGAGTTACAAAGGAAAGCCCAAAACACAGTTCTTCCTAAATCAGGTTACATACAGGAGGGGGGTTAAGTTAGAACAGCCCTGATTTCTCCACTCACTACTTATCCGTAAACAGAAATGTGTTTTTGATTTTTGATTTCCTCCTTTGAAGGTGATGGCATATTTTCCCCAACCCTTTGGTTTGAAGTGATCCAATCTTCTGTTAATAATCCCACAGCAAACTCGAGATAAGGGAAAAGAAGAGGGATCATTTATTTTACACTCACAAAATGCGGAAAGGGATTTCGCAACATCCGCCCCTTTTTGCACCCATACAATAAAACGGGGATAAGGGAAAGAAAGGTGTTCAGGGCAAAGACCATGATAAAAATAAGGATTAAGGTCTCACGTGAGTTCAGAATCCAGAATCAAAAGGTCCAATGATGCACTCATTCAGGAGTTTATGGGCTGAAACTGTTGCAGGGTGATGCACTTTTCAAGAAGTGATGATTTTCACAATGGAACAAGGCACATAGAGATGAATTAGACTTGTAGACACAGATACAGAAGTTCAGATGTTCCAGTAGCACACAGTGTAGGTGGGGGCCAGGTAATTTAAAACCAGGACAGAGCCTGTGGTTACTGGGGTTATGGTCCCTTTGTTCTATCAATCGGGGGTCATGTGATGTACTGCGGGGTCTCCAGCCTGTGGGCTTTTGCCATGGGAAATCCAGGGAGTGGAGCTTCCTGACGAGAGTCTAGGTCAAGAGTGAAATTACCTGAAAATCTCCCTGTAATAAAGTTTAACTGTTTCTTGATGAAACCTGACTGCTCTGTTGAGTCATCCCAGAGCCCTGGTTCCATTGTTGTTCTATTAGGTGATAAATGGCTGCTCATCTGGAGTCCAGTTTTCTCTTCTGAGGCTAAACTGCAACTGAAGTAA
The DNA here is from genome assembly GCF_017639515.1 of Carcharodon carcharias. NCBI lineage: Eukaryota > Metazoa > Chordata > Chondrichthyes > Lamniformes > Lamnidae > Carcharodon > Carcharodon carcharias. The sequence goes on from NC_054477.1 coordinate 143,743,574, forward strand.
AACTCAAAAGCTGCCTAATTAAAGGAATTTAAACAGTTTAAGGGGCTGCTGTATTAGTCTTTGTTGATGTTTAATCTGCTTAGAAACTTCCAGAACTACCATCATGTGGTCAGTGGTGGCCATTTTATCAGTCCATCCATTTGCCCATTTAAAAAAGAAAACAAAGTTAAACAAAAGAATATGGAAGATAATCAAATTTCTTTTAGGTTTTTCTCTTCTTCATGCTGTCTTGGCAGTACACAAGTGAAACTTTAATATTGTCTCTCACAATGGATGAGACTACAATGTGTTAAACATTCCCCTTTTATCGAAAGTTATGGTTTTTCTTACCTTTGGCTCCCAATGTGTTACCTCTGGTTCCCCATGTTCTTGAATGGTGGTGGGACACCTTCAAGTTAAGCCTTTCTCTGCTGGTTTTAATTCTGTGCTGCCACTCATAGATAAAAAAATATGAAAGATATGCATTTACCTCAAGCCACTCAGAACATATTACAAAATAAACCAGAAATGCCCTTTATTCACAAAGGACAGGGTTGATGATTTCCACAATGGAACAAGACACACAGTGATGAATTAGACTTGTTGGCACAGATACAGTTTTGGGACTTAGATCAGTTGTGAATGTAGAAATATGCTGCATACTCAGGGACTGAGATCACCTCTGGGTCTGTGTCTTGTGGAACTACGATGCCAGTGGTTGAGCTGGAAGTGAATCTGGCTTTGCGCAGTCTACTGGGTATCACTAAGTATGGGTCAAATCCAGCCATTGGATGACAGGAGCAGTGCTAGCAGAAAAAAAACTGAGATAATAACAGTGAGTACTGAGCAATAAAAGGAAACGCCAGGACTAAGGAGAGGGAGATTTGGCAGTTAAATAGTTAGATTGCTGAAAATAAATGGTCAAACACTGATGGTCTCTATTTACTTTTGGTATTATATATGCCACAATAAAATTAGCCACACAATTATGTGTTTTGATGAAGCTGCCTTATTGCAGTGTCAAGCCTCACAGTTCATTAGCTGAATCTAAGAGAAAGTGGACTGCCCACAGATTCAGAGTTCCCTCGAGCTGCAGACATAAGGATTCATAGTTCTCCTGTTTTGTGCTAAATACCTTTCACCTCATTCCACATGATTTTGTCCAACTTGAAAATATAACGAGGGACTAAATTGAAGATAATTACCGAACAATAGCCATACATTCTAATAACATGTCAAAGAGAGTGCACAAGGTGTCTCCCCTTCTAAAATTTGGTGTAAGAACAAGGACATGCATAACCTTAGAAATGAAATCTTGAAATTACACCCAGACTACATGACAAGCAAAAACATACTAAGTCATTTCATTCCTACTATTAAATTGAATTACAGAGATAGGAAGTCAGACACTTGTTAGATTATGAAAATACATTATTTCTGATGCACAAGTTGAACCCTTCTAGCAAATGAGGAGAGTGGGAAATAAAATGCAAGCATGAGCCTCTTTTGAGTGTGTTTAATGCACCCATCTGTTTGTACTTTGCAAAAGTGAAAGAAATGCATTCCACTGTATTACTGCATAGGTTATTCATGTTTGTAGAGGATGGGAATTTCCTTTAAGCTGCACCATCATTTCCTGAAAAGCGCAGTGGAAACAAATTTGCACTAAGTGCGGTAGCGGGCGGGCAAATGGGTGTCCTACCTGCCGGTGTCAATGGTGGGTTTTCATGTCATATCCTCCCGTGCCCGCCATATTACTTATGAATTCCTGGGAAACACACTGCCCCCGTGGCGGGCGGGCGGGCGGGCTCTCAGTCGCCCGCCTGCCATTGCATCATGCCAGCAGCCATGTTTAAAAGGCAGCCACTCATCGCTACCAGCTCACCACCGCTGCCCAGGAGACATAGCCAGCAAAGGAAAAAAGACTGCAGCCCAGTGGTTTACTGATGGATCCCTTGAGTGACTGCTGGATGCCGTGGAGGGCCGCCGGGTTGCCCTGCACCCCCACTCTGGCTGCGGGATGGGTAGCAAAGTGACCAATCCAGCTTGGGAGGTGGTGGCAGAGGTGGTCAGCACCAATGCCCTTCAGATGTGGACAGCCACCCAGTACCACAAGAGGATGAATGATCTCTGTTCCGCCAGGGTAAGTCACTCTTTTCATCACTCTCAACGCACACTAACAAACCCATCACACATCTACAGGGCCCTCACTCATTGCCAGCTGAAGGGACATCACCATTCACTCTCTCACACACACCGTCATTGTGTGTCAGCCTGTCCAGGGGACCATGCACCACCCGTACAGTCCAGGCACCTTTATCATCTGGCCTGCCGGGCGTCCTGCTTACGTTTTCTCCATCTCTGTCCATGCAGGACAAGCTGGCACACAACAAGAGAGAGAGGTCGCAGGTTGGTTGTGGAATTCTCGAAATCAAGGTCCTCTGGGACTTTAAAAACAGAGCCATCCAGCTGGCCGGTGAGAATCTGGACCAGTCCTGTACTGACGGTGAGGTGGGCGGTGTTCTACCATGTGAGGATCCAGCAGTGCAACATGCATCAGGCAACCATGCTGTGAGTGATGTGTCCTGATTCACAGGCCACTGCCATGCACTAATTATCTCCCCTTGCTTTCACAGGCACATCTACCAAACTGCCGACAGAGTCCATGACCAAGGGACACCATCAAGCCCCGAAGAACCTCTGAAGGGGAATCTGAAGGCACCTTCCTCAAAGTTCCGTCACAACGCTCACCCACACCTTCCATCACAGCAGAGACACACACCTCTGTGGGACCTAGCTTTAGAATAGATACAGGATCACAATGTGATGAGCACATCACACTGCCTGACCCACAGCAGGTGGCAGCAGGGACTTACCATGTGCCCGGAATTCAGAGGACTTTTGGAGGCCAGATATTTGCTGAGTCTGAGTCAAATGATGAGCCCTCTGGACTCAGTCATATCACAGTTGCTGGAGCTGCAAAGGCAAGCTCGGAAACATCAGGAAGGGATGTCTGCTACACTGCTCAGATTGCAAGGCATGATGGAGGAGTCCGTCCGCCTTCAGGCTGAGGTGGTAGCGCCTCAATCACAATGCACCAAAGTCAACACTGTTAGGATGGCAATCGCCATGGAGACCTTGGTCCAGGTCATCGCTCTTGCACTGCTGCATGGACTCAAATCCATCGCTGACACCACAGTTGGCCTATAACAGTGTGTACATGAGAGAGGTGCGGGGCAGCTCGATCTTACTTCAGCTACCCCTTCACCTCAAGGAGTCAGCCAGGGTCCTGTGGGCACCCGTATGGAGGATGGTCAGGATGTGCACACTCCGGGGCCAACCACCCAGGTGACTCCAGGAGTGACTGGCCCATCCAAATCCCTTCTTCCTGTGACCTCAACAGCTTCAGCTTTACAGGCCGAGGAGGGTGCCACATACTAGGACCCTGAAAGCAGTCTTGGGGCTTCCAAGTCTCGCCCTCCAGAGGATGCCCGCCGAGGTCATCACAGACAAGGTGTCACAGTCAGCAGACTGTCTCCACCTCTGCTGTGGATGTCGGGGGAGCACCAAGACATAGCGGCAGAGTTAGGAAAGTTAAGGAGAATTAGTTGCACAGCCTGGACATGGGTGTTAATCACTTGTACATACTGTTCACTATAGTCAATAAACTCCCAAGAATGTCTCCCTGCCTGTGGCTCCTTGTTTTGATGAGCAGTGTTCTTGTCACTCAGATGTGGAAACCTTTCTGCACAAGATGAAGGCAGATGTCTCAGTCCAGGGCCTCTTCCCTGTGCTCTGTGCAGCCTTCAGACCAAAGTGATGGTCCGGCCTCCCACTCTCTGGAAATATTAATGATGCCTGCACCTCGACAGTGCTGGTCATTGCTGCCAGAATGTAATGGGCAGGCACCACAGAGTTCTCTCATTTTCTCTGTGTGTTCTCAGCACCTTTAAGGTGGGGCTGGCCCCCATCTCTTCAGCATCTGTGACCAGTGACACTGTGCTCCAGCTCCTGAAGGGCTCAAGGGCTGAAGACAGACAAGCAATCAGATGCTTCTAAAGTTTCATGGCTGTATCTCTATGATATGACCCTGATCACAGAGCATAAGTGAGCTGCCCTCAGCCAGGCAGGAGTCAGACATTCTCAGAGGCAATGTGAAGATTTATGGAGTGTCCTCACTGCCTACTGGGGAGGACTCACCACACACAGGGGACATGCATCTCACCCAAACTCTGCTCCATCCCTTCTCATCACGTGGCTTTCTTTCTTCCTCATACAGGCTAAGCTGGTACACAAGAGATGCAAGAGTTGGCAGACCGGGGAGAAACGGCTGACATCATTGCACTTTTGTGAATACATTTGATGGTTATGTGAATTTTTGGTCAACTGAAGGCCTTGCGAATTTGTACATTAGAATCCTCTTATGTCGAGGTTTGGCCATCCTCGCACCCAGTGATAGTGTCCCACTGTGAGATTCACATTACTGTGATGTCAACCTCAGTTGAACTAGTCTCCGCACCCTTGTGCTGTGTCAGGGAGATATGCTTAAATCTTTATTGGAAGTGTGAGATGTAAGCATTTCTAACCCTTCTTTCTCAAGGAACACCATTGAGCGAGGGCAGAATTTGTGCCTCCTCAGTGGTAGTGGCAGAAGAGAAGACATGCACAGGAGGAGATCCCTAGACATATCCACATCTCAGTCGCAGCAGTGTTGGCATCATTAGATGACAGCGAAGTCTTCAAGCCTTCTCTTACATCACTCTTGTTCCTCAGTAGACTCCCAGAGTGAGCGCACTCACTGGGCACAGTGGATCAAACCAGAGATCATGGCCTGGCGCAAACAAAAACAAAACCAGCTGGAAAAACTCAGCAGGTCTGACAGCATCTGTGGAAAGGAACAGAGTTAATGTTTCAAGTCCGTATGATTCTTCATCAGAACTAAAGAGAAATAGAAATGAGGTGAAATATAAATTGTTTAAGTGGGGTGGAGCTGGATAGAGGGCCAGTGATAGGTGGAGGCAAAGGAGAGATTGCCAAAGATGTCATAAACAAAAGGTCAAAGGGGTGTTGACAGTGGTGATATTAGCTAAAGGATGTGCTAATGGTGACATTAAGGGTAGAAAACAAGATGAGCAAGTGACAGATAGCTCTAGTGGGGGTGGGGTGGGGGGAAGGGATCGAAATGGGCTAAAAGGTGGAGATAGAACAATGGATGGAAATAAATTTTAAAATAATAATAGAAATAGGTGGGAAAAGAAACATATATTAAAACATATATAATAATTATTAGAAAAAAGGGGATCGGAAAGGGGGTGGGGATGGAGAAGAGAGTTCACGATCTGAAGCTGTTGAACTCAATGTTAAGTCCGGAAGGCTGTAAAGTGCCTAGTTGGAAGATGAGGTGCCCTTCCTCCAGTTTGCGTTGAGCTTCACTGGAACAATGCAGCAGACCAAGGACGGACATGTGGGCATGAGAGCTGCGTGGTTTGTTGAAATGGCAAGCGACAGGGAGGTCTGGGTCATGCTTGCAGACAGACCAAAGGTGTTCCGCAAGGCAGTCACCCAGTCTGCGTTTGGTCTGTCCAATGTAGAGGAGACCACATTGGGAGCAGCTGTCCCATGGTCCACCTGTCCACCTGTCCCACCAGCAGCCCCCCCCCACCAAACAGCTTATATTTCACCTAATTTTCTATTTCTCTTTAGTCCTGATGAAGAGTCATACAGACTCGAAATGTTAACTCTGTGGTCCTCTCCACAGATTCTGTCAGACCTGCTGAGTTTTTCCAGCTATTTTTGTTTTTGTTTCAGATTTCCAGCATCCGCAGTATTTTGCTTTTATCATGGCCTGGCGATTCATGAGACCAGAATGCACAGGTATGAATGCGGGACTCGTTCTCGCTGCAAATGGTTGAACAGACCCTGAGATGAAAGGGAATGGCACTGAGGGCTAGGAGAGATGTGGCCATATTCCCTCACTTAACTTTACTCTTCCTGGAACCTGTCAGCAATTAAAGTAACACAGGTACATCTCCCACTCCATGGCGTGATCGTGCTAATACTGACCCTCAGCAGCCTCCTGAGGTTCCTGGGTCTCCGGATCTTCATCCCCCAATGAACTCTCATCCTCCTCCGGTTCACCCTCTGTCAGGGGTTCACCTCTTTGCATTGCCAGATTGTGAAGGGCACAACATACTTCGGTGATGCAGGAAACCCTGTCAGGAATGTATTGTCGTGAGCTACCTGAGCGGTCCAAACTTTTGAAGCACATCCTCAGAAGACCTAAGGTCTGCTCTATAAGGGAGTGTGTGGAGCTGTGAGCAGCGTTGTACCTCTCCTTGGAATGACTCTGACGATGACGCACTGGTGTCATCAGCCAGCATTTCAGTGGGTACCACTTATCCCCAAGCAGCCATCCTCTCCAAAATCTCAGACACCTGGAAGTGACTCAGCATATAGGAGTCATGGCAGCTCCCAGGGTCTCGTGCACAAACATACAGTATGTGCTTCCAATGATCACACACCAGTTCTACATTGATGGAATGATAGCCCTTGTGGTTTATTAATATACGGCCCTGCTGCCATGGAGCCCCTATAGCCACATGGGTGCAGTCTATTGCACCCTGCACTCTTAGGAAGCCTGAGATGGCAGTGAAGCCGGTGAATCTTGCAGCCTGGCTATCTTGGTCCAGAACAAACCCGACATCATGATGGGCATTCCTGTAAAGGGCATCTGTGAACCTCCTTCAAGCATCGAAGTGTTAAGGACTGAGTGGTGCTGCACAGGTCGCCTGTTGATCCTTGGAAAGAACCAGAGGCCAAGAAATTGACCGCTGGCAGGGGATACCATCCAACTCCACGTGGCATCAGGACTTTACGAAGAATGCGGCATATGTGATGTACCGGATCTAAGGACAAGCGCAGATGTGCAAGGCATTCCCTCTCACTCATTTGCAAATAGGAAGTTCTTCTACAATAAACCCCAGTGTGGCGATTTGCCTCTGTTGTCTGGGTCTCTCCTCATGAACCTCTTGTTCATGCTCTGGCTCCTCCTGACCATGTCCCTCAGGCGTGGCCTCCTGCTGGAGTTGCGCGCGGAGTCACCTCTCCCTCCTTCACCTCCTCTGTTGCATTAGGACTCTGAGAAAGGCAGCATTGACCCTTGGATCCATATCTGCTTTTGTCTTCTCTCTGAGAGGTAACATTGAAGACATTAGTGATTCAAGGGGCAAGAAAGTGAAACTCAGAAGATGAAACGTATGGAAACTGTAAGGGTCCATAGTTTATCCTTCCCTAATTGCATGGTGGCTGATGCTGCCTTGTCCCTGAGGCACTAGCACACACTCGGCGGTGACCAAGATGGCATTGCAGATATGTAATTTCTTGAGATCTGTGTTGTATGCTGAAGTTTAAGTGAGATGAGTAACCCAACCTAGCTCTGTGCTCCAATCTCTATGTGGCATAGTAATGGCCAGTCAGATGCTCATGGTCAATGAGTGGATGCCCTTTCGTCCATTAGGAATGCCATATATGATGCAGCTTTGTCTCCTTCACAATTGCCTGCATTCCCAAATTCTACATTCCCATGTTTTACTCTTGAGATGCAGTGACTGTGATGTGTAGCCACTGAATTATGAGTAGTCCTTTAACAGTACTAATGAAGCCATTGGCTTTCAATGGCTTTCATCCCAAGGAGGTCTTCCTCCTTTCTTTATAAGCTGACTCCTGTTTACTCTTGCAGCAACAAGTTAGAGGACAGCCCCAGAAAGGCCCACTTGCATTTGCCTTTCCCCCTCACAGCCCTTTCGCAGCCTTCCTTCTCCTCTGCTCACCTTATGCTCTTCATTACCAACCTCGCCTCACATCCCACCCCCGATCGAAGTGCTAGCTTCTGAAAGTGGAGCTCTGCCTGACCACTACTGCACAGGCACAGTGGTATCCTTGTGGACAATGGTCTCAGCCACCACTGGGAGTAGAAGACCCCTGCACTCCCCAACCCCGGTCGCAGTACTGTTCACTGTCTGAAAGTGGAGGCCTATATGGGCATCGCAGCACAGTGAGGCTTTCGTCCCAAGGAGGTCTTCCTTCGGGACAATGTAGACAAACCCGACAGCCCCAGCAGTGTGGCGTTCATCTCATCTCCACCGGTGCAGCGCTATGGCCAGTAGGCTTTGGACGTTGAACTCACCTCAAAGTTACCGAGGTCTGACTTATGTACGCCACCCCTTTTCAAACAGGTTTGAGGCTGACCTAATTTCCTGCTGGCGTGACACAAGATTGGAAGGCTTGACAAGATTCCAGCGAGCAGTTGTTTTTATGAGCATTCACGAGATGTTAATGAATGCAAATGGTCTTCACGCCTCTGGTCAGCGGGATAACTGACCCGCCATTAACCCGCCACCGGGAGAATTGAAAACTGTCTTTACGCTGGTGGATCACCCATGCCATGCCTATGGCTCCCATGTATCCTCCATGTGCTGGATTTAATTCAGTGGAAGGCCTGGCGCTGCTCTGTGAATTGTGTGATTGTTATAAAATTCAGTCGGGCCTCCTGAAAATAATTGCCTTGGGGTTCCCACTGGTTTTCCAGCCACTGGACAGGAACCCCACCGTTAACATTAAATTCTGTCCATTATTTTTAATGATTTCTAAATCCGTACCCCTAAATCCCATTGCTCCTCGATCCCATTCCAAGGAATAGATCTTATTCTTCCTACCAAAAGGCATCAGCTCACACTTATCTACATTGAAACTAATTTGCTGTTCAGATGACCATTCTGCAAGCTTGTTAAAATCTTCTTGTGTTTCATGACATTTTTTCCTTGCATTAACTATATACCCTGATTTGTCGTCATCTGCAAATTTTGATATTGGCCTTTGAATCCAAAACCAGAACATTCATGTGCCTTGCTCCAATGGCACGAAAGGTACTGAGATCTTGGAACGCGCAAGTGCAAAAGATTACTGCAAGCCAGGTATCCATCTGCTTGTATTGATAAATAAATGAATGGATTTTAACCAATTTACATAAAAACATTTTATGTAACCCCTTCAAAATCCATTGGCAGAGAAATTAGATAAAACAAGCAATCTGCCTAGTCAAGATAGCATAACTAAAGGTAGCTGAATGTTGCAGTGTTCTTTATACTGGAGTGGGAGACCTCAAGCTGTTTAAAGAATTCATCTGTGCCTTGTGTTTTAATGAGATCTCTGTCCCTTATTGGGGCGTAAAAATACCAGAGCATTCATTATCACGACAGGGAATAGACTTGTAAAAAAAAACTGCTACATAGGGTTATTCCGATCGGGATTTTATTTGACTGCAAGCCAGGCATTGCTAAGGTAAACAAACTCACTACATTACAGTTGAAGAAATAAAGAGGCACTGCACTACCAAGCTGTTGAAAAAAAACACCACATTTTCAATTTCTTTGTTTGCAATGTTATTAAGAACAATTTATGTTGAAATGTTCTCATTAAACGTCTTAGTAATTGACTAAATTCATATGTGTTGGAAAATCACAAATGATGGCTTAGGAACTATGGAATATTAGATTTTGCAGGAACTAGAGTAGTTTGCTAAAAATATATTTTGGAATCACAAGTGGCAGTTTTCAAAATGTTAGACATATATTGATGTTTGAGCATGAATCATTAAATGCTGCACCACTTATTTTAAGATTCAATGGCCAAATATTAGTAAGATATTAGCAATTTAATAGTTTTATAGGCACAACCTTATGGGGTAAATTTTATGTGTTAGTGCTTTCAATGCAATATTTTGTTTGACAGGAGAGAAGATTGGACATTTGGACTTGGAGGTTGGTGTTTCTGGTGTGTGGTTTTCCTGACCTTTTAATCATTATGATTAATAACCTGAAAATAGTGAGGGCCATAAATTGGGATCCTTTACTTCTGTGCCCCATGTGGAATCTGGTCTCCCTTTGAGCAAGTCTGTGTGCTGGGAATGCTAACTCAAAACTTATCTATACTTGATTATAAAAAAAATGTCAGCAAGTTTGAAAAGCATGATCGTTTAATAACTCTGGCATATTACCAAGTTTGAGTGATCTTGATCTTCTCAGATAGTTTCCTCAATGAACACTGGGAATTTCTTTGACATTTCTCACATTTCACTGTCATAAATCAGGAATTTTGACAGAAACCCATTGATCTATGTTTTAAACTAAGTTTTGGAGGAAAAGGTCTGAGGAAATTAACTCTTTAAATTCTCTAAATTATGGAATGGGAGCCTTGATGGGAAATCATTGTCAAGCAGATGATTAGTTGGTTGTGGCAGAGGGGGGTGAGGGGTGATTTGAACTCCACACCTCTAATTATCATGCCACTTCCATACCCAAAAACTGGTGTATTACAACACTCAGCAACCATCACACTACAGTGCCCAACAATCATTAAGCCACAATACCTAAGAACAAGAACCATTACACTACAGTACCCAAGGACAGTTATGCTCCCATATGCAACAACCACTACATTATAGTATCCAACAGCTGTTATGCTACAATACCCAACAATCGTTACACTACATTATCTAACAACCAGTACAAAACAGTGTCTGACCACCGCTGTATTGCAACAACTGCTACACTACAGTACCCTATAATCATTATTCAACAGCATTCTGAAATCACCACACTACAATACCCAGCAACCACTATACTGTGAATAACCAATAGCATTTATACCACTGTACCCCACAACCACTGAAATGTACACTTTTTGTTGTCTGTATGGCTTTTTCTCATTCCCTACTTTCTTATTTACAAACACCTGAACTTGGCAATTATCAAAGCAGCAAAAATCCATTTCTTCCCAGGCCTCAGCCCATACTCCTCAAATCTTTCGCTTTCCATATCTATTCCAATTGCTTCTTGTCTTAACTATCTCATTAACTTCTGCTGGAAATCAATAATTTTTGTGTTAAAATTTCTACCTGATTCTCCTTTTTATTCCAACCCACCCAACTTGTATGCAGTGATGGATCTAAAGATTCTAAATGCTTTGGGTAGAAATGAAAAAGCTGAAGCCTCTTTTTATTATAATTAAGAAACAAAACTGAAGTGCTAAGGCCCATAGATCAGGACCTCACCAAGGTGTGTAAACATAAGCGAGAGAAAGGGACTACATCAGGAATTAAAGGTTGAGTGAAGTTTAGAAACATGGGAATTGTAGGAGGGAAGCTGAGGTTGTGGGAAAGAATGTTATTTGATCTTAGAAAATATTTTGAGCATGGAGGTGTGAGTCATACATTAGATCAATGCTATCAGTTTGAAGCCCAAGCTAATTCAACTCTTGATGCTCACCTGCATCCTTCCAGCTAGTTGCATTCACTTACCCCCGACCCAGATACAGGCAGCAAGCAGCAGCAGGCTGGTTTCAAACATGTTAAAATTTCAGAGCTCAGATGCTACCAAGTACCAAAAAACTAAGCCAGGGGGACTTGGGGTGAGAATTCAGGGTCATTTCACAGGTGACAAGAAGGCATGCCTAAACAGCAGAGTTCCAAGAGTTTCCTCATGATGCCAGGAAGAACACTTTATATTCCTCCTTGTCCGAGTTTTGAGCTTAACTTGATCAGTTTCTTTGTCCTGTAAAGGAGGCTCAATGAACGTACAGGGTAATAAGGGTTTATGACACTAGGGCTGTAATTATCCCTTTGAGGCGGGAATCAGGACTCGGACCATTTTCCAAACCCATCTTCTGAGTGGCTGTGCCTGCCCACCATATTTGCCTCCCTCACAGTCAGGGATAGGTTGGAGTCAGGGCTGCTGCTGCCTGAAGCAAGGCGGAATGCAGGCAGGTGGATGCTGAGGTGGCCAAGTTAGAAGCCTGCCCTCCTTCACTAGGACATCAGCCCAGCTCTGTAAGTGAGGGTGAGGCCCCCTAACCCTCATGCTCCATAACCCCCTTCACCCAACCCTCACTCTCCATGCCCCATGTCCACCTTGCTACCATGCCCCTTCATATTCCCTCCATATCCCCCCATGCTCCCTCAGCCCCTCAACCCCCATTCACACACACCCACACCCCATTCCCCCTCAACCCCTGTGCCATCTCACGCAGTATCCACTACATTCAGAACTCATGAGTCCTATAATAACATTGGGAGCATTTTGAGATTAAAAAAGCTCGTTCAAAAAGCACTTTTAAAAACATAAACCTCTTCAATCATCATAAAACTGTCAGGATAAACAAGCACTCCTTCAAAAAATGCTTCAAAAGTGTAATTGGTCATAAAGCTGTCAAATTAAATAAGTCAAAGTCTCATTAGCAGATGTATTAACAACCCCAGTTGAACTGAATCCATTAGTGGAGTTTGGAGATCAGCCAAGCTTTCACAATGATCTTTGATTGCACAGCTGTATAAGCAAAACCACCAGAGCTGAATACACCAAGGTCTTTGAAGTCATTGAAATAACTCAGCCACCTCTTCAAGCTTAAAAGCAGGGGAACAGATGTCTCAGCTGTCATTCAATTAAAATATTAACTCACAAGGGACAACTGACACACTCAAATCAGAACATTAATATCATTCAATGCAGAAGAGCACTTAATCCATTGGGTAATATACTCTAATGCTTCTGAATACTTTTCCACTTTCAAAATGGTGGTCAATTAAATGGAACTTAGCTTTTAAGAACAAAGCCTAATCATGAATCACTGTATTAAAAACATATTAATTTACATTATGACATGCCAAGTTGGAAACTCCTTTTGAGCTTATCAGTGAAAAGGTTCCCAACTCCAGACTAAGCTCCCCCCATGTTCATGACACCTCCAAGCTGACATGAGCCATGTTCCTCCGGAAGGTGGCCTGACTCTATGAAAATTGCGGGTGGCCTAAAATGCCCAACCCCCTCAAAGGAGCTGACAAGGTCAGGAGTGCTGGGACCGGGCTCGGAACCCACCCCCCCTTCCTTTCCCACGCTGATCAACCTAGCCCGTGGCGGGAATGGGGTAGTTACCTCCGTATGTGGGAACTGCACGCCTCCATTTTGGGACAGGAAAACCTGGCCCCTAATGTCTGAGTAAGTTAAAGCTGATGTTTTAATACATTGAGCCCATAATTTAGCTGGCTGCGCTGCTTATTTTTGCTGAAGCATGGAATGTACTAAATTGTATCTGCTGACTGAACCTTGTCACCATATTGTGAAATGAGATAGTCTTGTCTTTGAAAGCAGAAAAATGAGCCCAAGATAGCAATAGAAGTGGGACAATGGCAAGAGAGTTGTATAATTAATGGTAAACAATTTGGCCACCTGGAGTTCTGTGAGGAACTGCCTCATTTCAGGGGATCTTGCTCACAGCAACTTCTACCATGTCATTATGAATCATCAGGATGTACATGATGAGATATATATAAAGGGGAAACACTGCAGGGAATAGTGGAGATTGTCTAGGCTGGAGGATCCTACCCAGAGAAGGAACAGATTAATGTTGTTTAACTTCTCTGTAAATTACTGCTTTAATATTGAAATATACTAACTGGTTTATGGTTCAAATAAGGAGCCTTTCTCCCAGTTTTGGAGACACTACTGAATTCTTACATTCTTCCCTCCCTTCTTCTCTTTATTTATTCTTATTTTCTCATGTTTTTATTTATATGGAGCCCTCCACTCATCCCAATTATTTCCACATGTATTTTCCATTCTCGCGTCTCACTAACCATTGATTATTTTGTTGAACAGTTTTCCGTTAATCAGTTTGCAGGCCATTTCACCCTTTATCTCTGTTTTATGGGTGAATTTGGTGACTCTGCGTCCTCCCCTCTCCCGTTTTTCTCTCCAGACATGTCCATCCTTCAGTTGTCGGTTGTGATGATGAGTATACTTTTGAAATGTCATGACCATCTGCCTTTTCTTTCAACAACACTGACTGACCTAAAGCCTGATCACAGCATTTTCTCCTTTTAATTTGACTCCCCAATGCTTGCATGTTTTTCTGTGAGCCTTTACATCATATTTGTTGTTTTGGTTAAAGTATTAAACCACGGCCAGCCACTTTTTGTAATAGGATCTGCCAAAATGCTAGCTGCTGATTTAAAAAAAAAAAATCTCTAGTGGATATTATTGGGTAGTAGTTCACTCATATCTTGCATTTATCCCATGGAAAGTGCCACACTGCATACATGACATTAAGCAGGGATAAATGTAACTCACAGAGTATTTCTAGCCCTATGTAAGCTTGGAGTTTTCCCAACCGTACAACCCAACAGTACGCCCAAAGCCATGACCATTTTGTAAGTGTTACGTTACATTCAAGTGTCCTCACAATCATAGAAGAGGGCACCCAAACTTAAATGGTCATAAATCAGCATAAAGAACTGGGGACCAAGGAAGCGCCAAACCTGTATCCTCTTTGATTCTTAAAATTTAAGCTTCAAGCTCAATCCACTAGCACTGATACAGGTCAGGCCTCGTCACGCCTCCGTCTGTACCAGAATGAGAGTGGGAAGAAAAGAACTGGCGGACGGGACCCAGATGCAGGAGTCCTGCCCTAATATCTGATTCAGAGGGCAGGATTTTTCCCTCGTTGGACTGGCGGGAGTAAAATACTGTGCGATGATGTCGGGAGAGCATCCCGATGCCATTGCACACTTGTGTGGTATTTTGGTCAGTGGGTGTGTGCGAAAGGCGGCAGCACGCCCACCAACAATTAAGAGACCTATTAAGGCCCTCAATCAGTTAACTGAATTGAATTTTTTGTCACACGTCCAACCTTCTGGTTGGCAGCCAGGCGAAAAGGCCAAGCAGCCTTTGCATTTTTTGCAAAACCTCATCCACGGGTAGGATGAAGTTTCGACCATTGGTTAGAAAAACAATAAAAGCTTTTAAAACTCATTCTTAACATGTCCCTGCTCGTGTGACAGAATCGCATGAGGGAACATGTTTCCTTTAATGTTAAAATCTGTACTTGTGAAGTTAAAAATCTTCAGCTCCCTGAGGCAGCTCTGTACCTACAGGGAGCTTCCTGTGAGGGCATCCGCATGCATGCGCTGACTCCTGCACTCGCCCTCCTCACACCAACGCCCCCCCCCCCCACCCCACCAAGGCAGCGCTGAGCATTTCAGCGCGCAGTGCACACAGGCTGGCCGTTAATTGGCCAGCCAGCACGAAATTGCGATCGGGGTCCAATTGTGGGTGGCAGGTGGTTTCACGGCCGTTCCTGGGCCCAGCCACCGGGCCCACCCAACAAAGGGAAAATCTTCCCCTGCGTATGTTCATCTGTGTGGGAAGTAGGCATTGGGGGGGTGGCGGGGGGGTCGCGGTGGTGGGGTATGGTGTTTCACATTCAATTACAGAGAGAAACGTGAGGAGCCAGTAGCTGTTGAGGAAAAAAGTTTTCAGTCCCCATTTTCATTGTTCCCAACGCTGCACTGAAGGACTTTGGAAGCCAATCTTTAGCAAGAAGCCATAAGCGCAATTGGAGTGTGAACTGAAGGTGGGAAACTTTATTTAAAATTATCCTAAACTGTTATGAGTTTGTTAAAATCATCTGGACACCTTGGTCCTAAGTGCTGGCTCTACATCGTGAAGCGGGAAGCGAGACAAAATATGCTCGGTCATCTCAGGCACTGAGAAGGTACCTGGCAGCAAGGTGTGAAATGGCAGCTCTGCCAGGCTATTACAGAAATTACATCTCTCTGAAGGAGGCTTCCAATTATTAAATGGGTGTAGGTCTATGACACATCCAGGCCATCGAGACAGAAGAGCAGCAGATGCAAGCCACATGAGCAATGGTCCCCGGGTATCAGGAGGCAGAGTCTCATGAGGTTATGGCCTAGAAAAAGGACACGCTTTTACCCTGAGCACAGGACGTATCATGTTAGGAACAGCTATCTGGACATGTTGGAGCACCAGTGTAGGAGAAGGCTGAGAATGTTCAGACAGAAGTCAAACACCTGTGCCATTGTGCAGGACAATCCTGGTGCCTCAAACAAACTGTTGACAAGCCCATAGCAGTTAAGTCATAATTCTTTTGTGTGTGTGTCTGGTTCATTCCCAGGCTCTGCTGCAGACCTGTGTGGCTTTTCACAAGTGGCAGCCCGCCGCTGCATAACCACAGCCAGGGGTGCCCTGTTTGTGCAGGTGGCAGATTTCATCACCTTGCCCACAAACACAGGCTCCTAGGCAGAGAAGGCAATGGGCTTCACCATGATAGCCAACTATCCCCATGTGCAAGAAGTATTTGACTGTGCAGATGTGCCCACCAACAAGACTGAGAGATTCATAAATCAGAAGGCATTCTATTCCATCAATGTTCAGATGGTATGCAAGCACAGGAAGATATCCCATCGTATGTGCGTTCAATTCCTAGGCTGTTGCTGCAATGCCTTCATCTTGCATGAGTCGTGCCTGCCTCGATTGTTCCACCCCATATCCCAGGTGAGTAGCTGGATGCTCATGGATGAGGTCTACCCTTTAAGAAGTCGGTTCCTCACTCCCTTGAGAACCCCACAAAATGGGGCCTAATGACGTTATAATACAAGTCATATTCAAACGTAGACCAACATTGAAGTAGCAATAGGGTTATTAAAGACCTGCTTTTGGTGCCTTAACCACTCCGGAGGCCTCTACAATATTCACCTTCCAGGGTCTTGAGGATAGTAGTTGTCTGCTTCATCCTTCAAAATAAGAGTGCAGATAAGGGGGACACACCTAGAGGGGCAGATGTTGAAGAAGTGCCCATGTCGTCAGAGGATGAGGGGGAAGAGGAGGAGGAAGAGGAGGAAGAGGAGGAGCAGCCAGGCAAGCCAGAGGGTGAGCCATCAGAAGCAGAGGGTGGCAAGGGAAGGATTGGAGGAAGGCATGCCCGGACACTATTGGTGGGTTCTATGCACTTTACCATTGTCACCAGAGATTCAGCAGCGATTCACCTGAGTTACAATGAGGCGCCCAAAGCACAGCATGTGCATAGCCAGGAACCAAACCTGAGACTTCAGGTGAAGAACATCCAAGTCACCATCCTTCACATTTGTACCATTACTGAGAGATGGACCACAGACTACTATCCCAATTGGAATCTTACTTAGTCTTTGAAGGTGCGCCATCAACCTATCCTGGTAAAAGAACAGACATTGAGAAAGGTTAGAACAGACAATGTATTCATTTACTATCCAAAATTACAATGAATGTCTATCTAACACCACGCTAACCCCATTTAGTGGTGATGGTGATGTGGCGCCTTGTGAATGCGCACAATCTTTTGCAAAGCTCCACGGAGGAGGAGGTGGAGGAAGGCTACTCACTTCTCTGGCTGTATGACTGTGAGGAATATGGTGGCCAACCTCAGGCTACAGGAACCTGTAGGGATCCCTCCTGTAGCTGCACTCACTACATCTCTGCAGGGACATCTGTGGTTATTTGGAGCCATACCACAGAAGCTGGATCTGACGGAGGGACCAGGTAAACCAGGGAAAATGAGGGTGCTGAAAGCTGCTTGGGATTCTCATCCTCCTCCTCGACCCTCTCACCCTTGGGTATGCAGTCAGTTGGCTTGAAGGGAGCCAGCTGCTTCTGACCCCTCCAGCCACCAATGTGCCACCAGTGCAATTGTCCTGTTTTGGATACGCAGCCCCTCATGTACTCTATGGAGATCAGCGTTCATGTTATGAATGTAGCTCTCCATGAGGTTAGTCATTCTCTCATGGGAGGAGCTCATGCACCCGAGCCCCCAAGACATGAATGTGTTCACCTGTGCCATGGGCTCCTCCACTCGCGGAGCATGAGCTTGCATTGGAAACATGCTGTTGTATGACTCATCCATGGCCAATTGCAGCTGGAATAGGAGACCCTCTTTCTCTGAAGAGCATGTGCCCTGTCACCAGAGCAATCTCCAAGGGGTGGGGGTGACTGCATGCTACTGGGACCTGTGTGAGGCACAACAGGTAGTAATGAGAGTTCACCTTTGACATCCCAATGACTAAACAAACATGTCACCATCTAAACCACCCAGTGCTCATCATTCAGTAATGCAATGATGCTCACTCAAGGTCACTGCCAGCAGCCATACTTGCTTACTTATTCCACTGAGCCCCAATCCACTTCTCTCTTTGTCATCATAATCCTCAGCACAGGCCTCTCCCTCCTCCGGCACTTAACACCATCACCCCCATGAACGGAAACATGCTGTTGAATGATTCATCCAGAGCCAACTGTAGTTGGAATGGGAGACTCTCCATCTACGAATCTCTGGTGACAGGGCACATGAGCTATCTCCATGGTCCCCTCTTCCACAGCCCATATTGACCTCAGTTGTGATGTCCCACCACCAAATTGATTCATCTCCCTGGCATTATGCACCTTCATTTCCTACGATGACAAACCGAAAAGATATGAAACAGTTTGCACTCCTGCACGGACATACGTTGCTTAACAACGTGGCTTGACCTGATGGTGGTCATATAAAATGGGTGGTCTCCCTTCCAATTGCCTCTTGTCCACATAGTCCTCCTGGTTACAGGACAGGCATGAGGTTCAGCAGACCTACACTGGCGTGCCGCTTAAAGGCCGTTAATGGCTATCTCTGTTCTGCAGATGGAACCACTCACCTTGCCACACCACAGAAGGTTGCAGCCCTGAATCCAGGTGCACCCATGTTCACCCTAAGTGCTAACAATCTTTGTGATCCCCACCCATGCTCTTTTTGCGATAGTTGGGGAGAGCGTCCCTACCACCAACCCCACCACCCCCCCACCAGCCAACCACCTCCCCCCCACCCCCCACCACCCCCCGCCCACTCCAGGTGCAGGATGTCCCTCTTGCTGCTCACTGACTGCATCAGGAGCTCCAGATCCTGGTCACTGAATTGAGGTGCACTTGATGCCCTGGCTCCACATTCTCCTGTGGGATATGCTGGCTTGGCAATGAACAAAACATATGGGTCATTATGCATGTATGCCACATGTAAAAAGTCACAATCCATGGGTCCGGTTGGATAATGGGGCAAAATTAGTGAGTGGGGCACTGACAGTAGTTGCTGGGCTATCTGTGTGCCATAGCTATCTGCGTGCCAGAATGGTGAACCACAGCGCAGGCGTCATTCCATCCTGTATTAGGAAAATATGCTTTTATTTAACAATAATTTATTCACCAATGACAATCAAAACTGCAGTAACCTGTGGGCAGGAGTTTATTAGGCTACTGGAAGAGATTTACAATTGGGCCAGGCATGAGGTTCATGGGGAGAATGCTGATGAGTTCTTTGTAGGGAGTTAACTTGCAACAGTGTAGACGTGATCATAAGCTTTATAACACACTTGTGTGTTTATATCACACAAAAATGTCTCCTCTACGTGAATAATTTACTGTGATTGTTCTTTACTACATTAACATTAAAATATGGGGAGGGAGAGGCAGTGGCGTAGTGGCATTGGCACTGGACTAGTAATCCAGACACCAAGGATAATGCTCTGGGGACCAGGGTTCGATAATTCAGTAAAATAATTCTATATAAATCTGGAATTAACAGTCTAATGATGGCCATGAAACAATTGTCGATTGTCGTAAAAAAACCCATCTAGCTCACGGATGCCCTTTAGAGAAGGAAACCTGCTGCCCTTGTCTGGTCTGGCTTACACGTGACTCTGTATCCACAGCAATGTAGTTGACTCCTAAATACCCTCTGAAATGGCCTACCAAGCCACCCAGTTAGCTCACCACCACCTTCTCAAGGGGAATCAAGGATGGGCAACAAATGTCGCTCTAACAATGCCCACACCCCGTGAATGAATTTTAAAAAAATACTTTTCCTCGCAGCGTATGTAGAAAAAAAAAACAGTGCTTTATTGTTAGTTTAGTATTCCTGCCCAATTCAGTGTCTGTCGAACTGGTCCCTTGAAGGACTAGGCTAGGTACCAGCAGGAATAGCCAGTGTGATCAGTAGTGCTGTTAATATTTGCAAGGCCATTTCAAAAACCAGTGGAAAGAAATACAAGGGCCACAGCTATCTTATGAGGCCCTATTTATAAGCTTCATACTACCTCCATATAGTGTCCTCCCACTCAGATAACTTTGACTAAGTACTAAATTAGATAGCAGAAGCAGATACTGTATGATGTTATGAAAGGAAGCACTGTGGAAACAGATAAATAATAGTAAATGTGCAGAACAATAATAGGGAAATAGATTTATCACAAAGTAAACCCATGTAATCATTTGAGAGGGAGCATGTTAAGGTAGCATGTGATGGGTTGATGGGAATATATGACAGTTGATGTACAGTTGATTGAACCACAAAACATGGTGTTCATAGGCGCATTGTATAATGCACAATAGGAGTGTTTGTATTGAAAAAATCCTAGCTCACATTTGCCAATGACCATGTTTTCCTTGTCTCCCCTGAAGCTACATTCTCTGTTTTCTTCTGCTGCAGAGTAGCTCATCTCAACATTGCATCAACATTGTTGCAAGATGTAGCATATGGCTAGGATTTTGAAACTGCAATCAAGTCTAAAGAGCAAAAAATATCTTTCCCCTCACCCCATCGATCTACCCAAGCAACAAAGTCTCTGCTCGAGCTCCACTTATGTTTTATCAGAATGTTGTTGTAAGTATGAGATTCAGTGTGCCTGCATTCCAAGTTGATTTGTGGATTGTTCAACAGGGTAATTGGCCCAGACTTCAGCGGGCAGCCACTTATCCAGTTTGCATAATTCTTCAAGTCATGGTTCTGAGGTAGAAAACTTTGGAAATGCAGGCCACAGACATGTTCTGCACCCACAGACAGGCTCCACTGATGCTGGTTGTTTGAGAAAGCCTGGCTGGTTTGACCAGGCATATCTCTCATCAATCGTACAGAGCCTTTGAATCCCGAATGTGCCTGAACTCCCAACATTGGAATTTCCTGCCTTTAGCCCCACCTCACTTACGACAATATCAATTTTTGTATAGGGTGGGTCAACACCAACAGGGTAAACAAAATACTAAGGGTGCACGGCTGGATCCTGATATTTCCATGGATATATTTAGATACATGTGTTGGCTGTGAGCTCTTCAATTTAGTTTGCAATGATCACCTTGGAGTTTGTAACATTGATGCATTTGTCATCTTTCATGAATCACCTCTGGGCTGTTTCCTAGGTGGTGGGCAGAAAGATACTGTGGACAATTTGGGGCACATATGTAGGAAACATTTCCAAGTTTTCCAAAACAACTTCACAATAAAGCACCCATACCATTGTGAAAATAATTATAGTTATGTGATACAGTGAGATACATGTTGCATACTTGACATGTAATCGAAATCTGACCAACAATGCTAAGCATATTATTTAGTGGGGAATGTCAAAGTGCTCAGGAAACCTAAGGTAACAAATCAAGAACTGAACCTTTCAACGGATTACATAGATTATAGAGTACAGAAACAGGCCACTTGGCCCCAAACAGTCCACCCCATTGTTTCTGCTCCATTTGAGCCTCCTTCCATCTTTACTCATCTAAATCTACCATAGTAAACATCTATTCTTTTCTCCCTTGTTTGCTTATCTAGTTTCCCCTTAAATAGTATTCATTTCAAGCACTCCTTGAGGTTGCAAGATCCACATCCTCACCACTCTTTGAGTGAAGAAGTTTCTGCTGAATTCCCTATTGGATTCAATGGCCAGATTTTCTATTTTTGAGATCACAGGACAAATTCCAGAATGCTAAAAATGGCTAAACACTTCAGTTAAAGTAACAGTCAAAAGAATTTGCAGGCTTGATTTGGTGAAGTATTTTTTATTCATTCATAGATGTGGGCATCACTGGCTAGGCCAGCATTTATTGCCCATCTCGAATTGCCCTTGAGAAGGTAGTGGTGAGCTGCCTTCTTGAACTGATGCAGTCCATATGGCATAGGTACACCCAGAGTGCTGTTAGGAAGGGAGCTCCAGGATTTTGACCCAGCAGCGGTGGGATAGTTCCAACTCTGGATGGTGTGTGGGTTGGAGGGGAACTTCCAGTTGGTGGTATTTGCATGCATCTGCTGCCCTTCTCCTTCCAGATGGTAGTTGTTGTGGGTTTGGAAGATGCTGCAGAGCCTTGATGAGGACTGTGCATCTTGTAGATGGTACACGCTGCTGCTACTGTGCATCAGTAGTGGAGGGAGTGAATATTTGTGGATGGAGTGCCAATCAAGTAGGTTGCTTTGTCCTGAATGGTGTCGAGCTCCTTGAGTGTTGTTGGATCTGCACTCATCCAGACAAGGGGATAGTATTCCATCACACTCTTGACTTGTGCATTTTAGATGGTGGGCAGGCTTTGGAGAGTCAGGAAGTGAACTACTCGCCATAGGATTCCCAGCCTCTGACATGCTCTTGCAGTCACAGTACTTGTATGGCTAGACCAGTTCAGTTTCTGGTCAATGGTAACCCTCAGGATGTTGATAGTGGGCGATTCAATGATGGTAATGTCATTGAATGTCAAGGGCAGAAGATTAGATTCTCTCTTGTTGGCGATGGTCATTGCCTGGTGCTTATGTGGCGCGAATGTTACTTGCCTCTTGTCAGCCCAAGCCTGGATATTGTCCAGGTTTTGCTGCATTTGGGCACAGACTGTTTCAGTATCTGAGGAGCAGCGAATGGTGCTGAATATTGTGCAATCATCAGCGAACATCCCCATCTGACCTTATGATGAGGGGAACGTCATTGATGAAACAGCTGAAGATGATTTGGCCGAGGACACTACCCTCAGAAGCTCCTGCAGTGATGTCCTGAAACTGAGCTGATTGACTTCCAATAACCTCAACCATCTTCCTTTGTGCTTGGTATGACTCCAACCAGCGAAGAGTTTTCTCCCTGATTTTGCTGGCTTGATTTGGTGAAATTTTTTTTATTCGTTCATAGATGTGGGCATCACTGGCTAGGCCAACATTTATTGCCCACTTCGAATTGCTCTTGAGAAGGTAGTGGTGAGCTGCCTTCTTGAACTGCTGCAGTCCATATGGCATAGGTACACCCAGAGTGTACCTGATTCCCATTGACTCTAATTTTGCTAGGGCTCCTTGATGCCGCACTCGGTCAAATGCTGCCTTGATGTCAAGGATAGTCACTCTCACTTTACCTCTGGAGTTCAGCTCTTTTGCCCATGTTTGAACCAAGGCTGTAATGAGGTCAGAAGCTGAGTGGTCCTGGCGGAACCCAAACTGAGCATCAGTGAACAGGCTATTTCAAAACAACTGCCGCTTGATAGCACTGTTGATGAACCCTTCCATCACTTTACTGATGATTGAGAGTAGACTGGTGGAGTGGTAATTAGTTGGATTGGATTTGGCCTGCTATTTGTGGATGGGACATACCTGGGTAATTTTCCACATTGCTGGGTAGATGCCTGTATTGTAGCTGTACTGCAACAACTTGGAAAAGGGCACACCAAGTTCTGGAACAGAAGTCTTCAGTACTATTGCCGAAATATTGTCAGGGCCTTTGCAGTGTCCAGTGCCTTCAGCCATTTCTTGATATCACATGGTGTGAATCAAATTGGCTGAAGCATCAGTGATGCTGGGGTCCTCCAGGGGTAGATAGATCATCCACTTGGCACTTCTGGCTGAAAATTCTTGCTAATGCTTCATGTTTTGCACTGAGGTGCTGGGCTCCCCCATCATTGAACATGGGGATATTTGTGGAGCCTCTTCTCCCAGTGAGTTGTTAATTGTCCACCACCATTCAGGACTGGATGTGGCAGGACTGCAGAGCTTCGATCTGATCCATTGGTTGTGGGATCGCTTAGCTCTGTCTATTGCCTGCTGCTTACACTGCTTGGCATGCAAGCAGTGCAGAGTTGTAGCTTCACCAGGTTGGCACCTCATTTTTGGGTATGCCATGTACTGCCGCTGGCATGCCCCCCTGCACTCTTCATTGAAGCAGGGTTCATCCCCTGGTTTGGTGATAATGGTAGATTGGGCGATATATCAGGCTATGGGTTTACAGATTGTGGTTGGAAATTGAAATACATATTTTTTAAAAGTCACATGCTGAATCTTACTTCCAGTGACATTCCCTCCACAATGTGCACCTGGCCCATATAAAACTGGTTGGATTGGAGTTCGAAGTTTTGGTTTGTTCATGGCAACTCCTCGAAGGGAAAATAATTTTAGTTGCTGGTAAAATTCTTTAGGGCATATCTTCCTTGTGTGTGCATGGATGTTAAATAATCACTTGAACAGAAGAAAATCAAATGCAGAAGATTGCAATTTTGTAAAACAGCCAGGCAGTTTTTCTACCCAGTTAACATTCAGAGAGTCAGATGGTACGGATGACAGATCTCCTTTGCCACATTTTCTTTCATGTCCTACATCCAGGAGATTATTTAGTGCTTGAGCACAAAAGAGAAAAAAATAGGGTTTTGCTACTGTTTATGTTTTAATTAGATGTTTCTTCATCTTATTCCAGACATTAGTAGTTTTGCTTAGTATTGTGTCCTTTTCCCCGTTCTGAACTTTCCCTGCCATTTTTTTCCTTCACTAATCTTGGGTCAGAGTTTTACGTTGTTCCACTGGGCACGGTCCCGACCTGAACACGTGTAAAATTGTGCGAGATGACGTTGGATGAGTATCCTGGTGCCGCCGCACATACATGCAACATCGAGAACAGCGGGCGTGCAAGGGAGTCGGAGCCATGCCTGCTGACAATTAAAGGGCCAATTAAGGCCATTAAAAAGCTTAGTAACACAGATTTTAGGCTGCCTGTGTGATTATGAGCATGTCTCACGGGCAAAAGAGGGCAGTCACGGGTTACGTTTTTATCAATTTGTCACCCAGGGCTGGGAGAAAGGGTCCCCGGAGCAGAATCACTTTCATTTTATTTGTGATTTTGCTGCTGCCGTCTTTCTGAGTTTTGCCAGATTTCCTTTTGATTGCGTTAGCTTTCTAAGCTGATACACCTACAAATCTGTGCCAAAGTTCTAACAAAATAGATCAGTCTGTTCAAACCATGGGAACACAGTCATTTACAAAAGATATTGGCCTTGAAAATCCATGGCCACTTGACAGATTGCCATTGTAATTGAGCTGAGGGTAGGGACTCTCTGAACGTCAGATTCCCCATGACCCAGGCCTTCATGATGGCCTAGCATGCAAATACTGCAAGTTTGTCATCAGAGGTGTCCAATGGGCCCAGCAGTAGATGTAGAATATGATCAGAGCCCTACATAATTAAAAAAATATTTTTAAAAACCACACTTTGTTTGCATCCCCCAGCAAACAGATGAGGGGAACCATCTCCCCAACTCTTTCCCCCCCATTCCCCCATTCACAGCTTCCTAACTCTCGCCACAAATTTTAGTTGGATTAGTGGCAGATGCTGAGCATGACCTGTAGATTTTCAAGGCATATTTCAGAGCTAGGATATACAAATACATTGAGTCAGTGAAGGCTTTAGCCAGGATTATTTCATAGCCGAAAAGCCGCAGACTTGACATAAAATTTGTTTCCATGTTGCAGGGCCTATCTGTTTCTCTATTGAAATTTAATTGAAATTGCCAAAGTCCTGGGGGATACCATTGGACCCAGCGCCTGACTCATTCCCACCCCAACCCGCACTGTCAGGCCAATCGGAAAACACGTTTCATACTGGGCAGGCCACCCAAGGCGAAATCGCATTGAGAATGCAATCTCACCTGGGAGCAGATTCTACACCTGCTTCTGGTCCCGCCAACATCACACATACACCACACCAAGTGTGAAATTCAGGCCATGGTTTCTGCTGGCATTTAATTAAGCCATGCTAAACATTGAAGGTGGGTTTTAAGGCATGCTATATGACTTTTTAATAATTCATTCATGGCATGTGGGTGTCGCTGGCTAGGCCAGCATTTGTTGCCCATCCCTAATTGCCCTTGACAAGATGATGGTGAGCTTCCCCCTTGAACCGCTGCAGTCCATGTGATGTAGCTGCACCCACAGTGCTTTTAGGGAGGGCGTTCCAGCATTTTGACCCAACAATAGTGAAGGAACGGCGACATATTTCGAAGTCAGGATGGTGAGTGGCTTGGAGGGGAACTTCCTGGTAGTGGTGTTCCCATGTGCCTGCTGCCCTTGTCATTCTAGACGATACTGGTTATGGTTTGGAGGGTGCTGTCTTAGGAAGTTTGGTGAATTGTGACAGTGCATCCTGTAGATGATACACACTGCTGCTACTTTGTGTCGGTGGTGGAGGGCATTCATGAGGAGCTAACACATGCAAATGCAAAGACACCCTAATGTGTACCTGTCATCTCCTGTATTTAAAGACCTCTCCACACATACTTGAAGTCAGAAGATGACCTACCTTTACAAGATAGGAAAACACAGAGCCATAGCACCTACTGTGGTAACCTCCAGGTGACATCTGAAATAGAAGGAAGGCTAAATGATCATGAACTTTTCATGCCATTGCATGCTGCAGTGCATTATGTATGATGGATGAAGTGGATATTGTGTCCAGTGGTGAAAAGCCACTTAAATAGTTTGTTCTAACCTGGAGGGTATTAAGACTCTTGGGTGGCTTTTTGATGTCTTTTGATGAGGTATGCATAGAGGTCACATTCCCAAACCTCAGCTTGGTAACTTAAAGGAATGATTAAAAACCCTTAATTGTTTATCAGTGTGCAGTTAGTTCATGAGTCGAGATACAAGCTCCGACAATAGCGTGAAACTGTCATGACTTCATTTGATTCTCTCCATAAAAATACTGAAACCATGCTCATCTGTGGGACTTAAATCATTAACATCATCTGATTACTAACACTGGGTCAAAACCCTGGAACTTCCTTCAGAGTGGCACTGTGGCTGCGTCCAGATGGGCGGGAGTGGTTCAAGAAAGAGGCTCACCACCTTCTCGAAGGCAATTAAGGATGAGCAATAAATGCTGGCCTTTCTTGGGATATGAGCATCGCTTGCAAGAATAAAAAAAACCCGGTCCAAGAGCACCACGAATTAAAAGCACAATATCAACACAGTTATCATTTTAGTTACATCAAAGCTCTGTGCAGTATTTTAGTCCATGGGCACGTAACTGCACAGAGAAATAAGTACTTTAGTGAAAAGAGAATCAGATAGATTCATTGCACCAAAAGAGACAGGATGCAACTGAAAACTGGAGAATGTGGATATAGTTATTAATGGATAAAACTTCAGCGCAACAGTATTAAAACATCAACAGATACGTAAAACTTTCATAAGTCCATAGATCAAACATTGCAGAATATAGAAAGATCATTTTTTGACCCGAATGGGACTTTTGATTTGATATCGGACTCTGGAATGAATGCAAAGCAATGCACTGTGGAGAATATTTCAATCATGGTAATGACGCCAGTGTCATCCTGTCTAATCTATGAAGTAAGCTACATAAGATGAGATCTGAGGAAGACCTTGACGATGTCAGAAAGTGGTTGCATTCATTTATCAGTTGAAGTTTATTTTCTAAGTTTAGTGAACCATACTGGCTGGTTTTCAACCAGCACAACAAATCTTGGTATATCACAGATAGGCAAATTGGGCTCATGTCTCTTTTCTATCTTTATTGAAAACTGGATCCATTTTTATAGGATCAGATTTTCCTTCTTTAACTTCTGCACATTTTGGAGTGGACAGGAGCAGGAATTGTGCCATCACACGTTTTCTTCCAGAAGTGACAGTAATCATTAAATATGTTTTCAAGCTTTCACAATTTATTAGGTTCATAGGAACATAAGAACAAGGGCAGGCAATTTAAACCTCACGCCTTTCCCAGCATGAAATGAGAGCATGATTGATGTGCACCCTAACTCCACATATCCGCCTTGGCCTCATATCCTTTTGACACCTTTGGCTAACAAAAAAAATCTATCAATCTCAATTTTAAAATTAATAATTAACCTGGTATTAATTACCGTTTGCAGAAGAGAGTATTCCAAACTTCTACCATCCTTTGCATGAAAAAGTGTTTCCTAATTTCACTCCTGAAATGTTTGACTCCAATTTTTTTTTACTATCTGACACATTTATCATCATTGGACCCTTAGTAATCAGGAACAGTGTTGCTTTCCTGGGGCCCAGTATTGCCAAGCAAACAGAGAGCACAGTTCCAAAACAAATTATCTGCTGGCAAAACCAGCCATCCTACACTGAATTAGGAAGCACAGATCTTTCCCCACTGCAGCCTTGAAGAGGGTGACTTAGTATAAGTAACTGGAGCATGGCACAAACTTGGCAGAAGATTTGCCAGAATTAGAGTAATACACAATGCCACAAAGAAGGCCAGGCCCCCATGTATGCGAGAAAACTACCACAGAGGAAAATTTGGGTCATTCACACAGGAAGATACAAAGTAGACTTACAGGCGATTCAAGTTGATTTAAGGTATCCCCTGCCTGAAGCAAAGAAAGCAACTAGTGCTGCCCTTGTAACCACTGTAGAATTTGAGCTTTAAAATGCTGATGGAACTCCTCCCTCATGTGGCACTATTATTTTAAGGGATTAACTAAAGCCACAACCCTTAACTCATGGGTATTATGAGAAGACGTTCCAAGGTTCAAAGAGGAGCACATTATTGAGATAAAGATCAGAAATAAAGATATTGCATTAAGTAATTAATTTTGCATTTTTGTTTCAATCATGAAATGATCCTCTTTCATGCAAATTTACTTGATCGTTGCGTTTATGCTTATATGATTGTATGAGATGGTTATGTCTTGCAGCTCAACTGTTCTGCCCTCGAGATTTAATTAAAAACAATTACCCAGATTTACCTAATTCAGAATAATACACTACGTGGAAAAGCCAAATCTGGGAAATTACTTTAAATTAAATAATGAGAAGGGAAGGAGGGGCCACGGATTCTAAAAAGCAAATTAAATAATGATTTCAACAATTTTTTTCTTTACATAGGGGATGATCGACATTTGAAAAGGCTTGTCACATCAAGTAGTGGAGGCAACATTGCTGGAATCATTTAAAATTAATTGAACACTGCAATGGGGGAAATTTAGGATTATTCCAAGTAAATGAAATAAGAGACTGAATGACCATCCTCAACTATCATCCTCTTGTGATCTTGTGAAGCATAACTATAATATATAGAGGGCAAGATGACAGTTCATCAGTCTCAAAAAATCAATTGGACTGAAGTAGATTTTTGTGCTTAGGTTGTGCATTTTCCTACTCAATACATTACATTATCCCCCTGGAATAGACCGTTGAAGTTTTTGTTTGAGAATTTCTGATATGTATATTATTCATCAGAGCCCATGTGAAGTCTCTTGGTGCAATGCAAGGTGATGCAGCATTTAGCAAATTGTTAAGATTCTTTTCCCTTTTTCTAGGCCCTATGAAAAGATGCCACTAAAGCATTTTCCCCCTCCTTCAAGCGACCTAAAGTACCCACAGCTCTTTTGTTTACAAATGCATGTGTATAATTATGTTTGGCTTCAATTAATAATGCTTCATGAATGGATGTTGCAATATCTACCTAATAGCCACCCTTAAAGTCAGTTCTAAGATAAAAGCAAAATACCGCGGATGCTGGAAATCTGAAATAATGGAAAAACTCAGCAGGTCTGACAGCATCTGTGGAGGGGGAAACAGAGTTAAAGTTTCACGTCCATATAACTCTTCTTCAGAGCTTAAGAGAAGAAGAGTCATGTGGACTCAAAATGTTAACTCTGTTTCTCTCTCCACAAGTGCTGTCGGACCTGCTGAGTCTTTCCAGCACTTTCTGTTTTTACTTAAGGTCAGTTCTTCTTGTTTTAGTAATATTGGAACACATTAATTATTTAGAATGAAAGAATTGTGTGTATAACTGAACTGCAAATAACATCGCTGGTCACCAACGTCTTGTGGGGGCAGAATCCCTCACCAATTATATCAATGAGCAGGATTTCGGAAGGGCACCTGTATTAATGCTTGTGCAAAGGAAGACACCAAGTTCTAGTGCTTGTTTATCACTTTGACAACTGTTTGTTCCTCCTTTAAAAAACATTATATAGCATAAACAATCAAACATCAATGTTCTTGTTCCTGTGCAACAGCAATGATATCAAAACCAAAAGCTTTGAATAAAACCCTAGTCTTTTGTTTCTCCAGTAACTGATGGATATACTAAAAATACTGGTAGAATATTCACAGAATCAAATCACATAGTTCTAAACTGAAATCCCTGTTTCATCTGATTTCTAAGTGATTCCTAAATCAAACAGGATAAGTTCAGCTTAGGCTATAATTTTTTTCATCTGAATAAATTCATCTTTTGCTCCACCACTTAGCTGGTCTCTTTCATTATGTTTCCCCAAACAGCAATGGAAGCAGCTACATACATGTCAGGAGAAAACATGGATAATCCTGAAATAGCAAATCCTTTGTATCATCACCAAGTTAGGTTTCTGAAGCATCTTGATCTTTTTCAAAGGAGATAAAAAAAAACAGGGCTTACACCACTCACGCCATTAAGATTACCTTAAACAGTATGGTGTGACAGGAGAAGCTCTACTGATGGCAGTTCCTTTTCAGTAGGATTTAAGTTACCAGCACAGAATTTGCTTGACTCATGAGCCAATGTCCCCCGCACCACTCCTCCCACCCCCATCGGCAGCTCAACCTTTGGAAACAGTTTTCAAGAGATGGCCTTAGGGCCCTTTCAATGTTAAATTAACAGTTATGTGAGTCTGTTCTGTTCAGTAGTCTGCACCATTAATCATCCATTAACTTAATCACATAAAAATTCCTTGGCAAACAAAAACCTATTTCAAAAGGGTGAGAGAACAAGATGATATGTCACCTTATTTGGTGTGTATGTATTATTATGCCCAGATTCTTTCTCATTGAGTTGTCCAAAGTCAGGTATTTAAAATACATGTTTTATAATTACGGCATTTAGGTGGGAATGGTTATTCTTTGAAGGCTGATAACAATGATTATGTTACCCTGTTGTTGTCCAATTAGTAATTCAAGAAAGATGAATAGCTCGTCAAAAGGAATTCTCCTTAAGAACAAGCTTCTCATTGAGAAATTGTAGTTGCTAAAGTGGGATTAATTGTGCATGACGGCTTTTTGTGTATTTAAAATGACTTTGCTTCTTGTGTAAATCTAAAAAAACACTTGCAACACAGTATTGACAGTCCATTACTAAATATTTGAAACAAGTATTATAATATTGCCTTTCAAGATTTAATCATAGCTCAAGTCATTGCAGAATAAAACCCAGCAACTTTATTTTTATAATATATTTTTAAAAATTATCTTTCTCTCAAAAAGTCCATGTAAATAAATGAGACTGTCAAGGTGACACAGTATAAAGTCTGAATTTATTATGTCCACTTCAGTACATTCTTCTGAATATATTTCATTTGTGTGGCTAAATCCATGAGTGATTTCAAAGCTAATGAAGTGTCACAAATAAATTTATATCCTTGGGCCCAATCAACAACAACGTTTATGCAACATTTTGTCTTGCATATCATGGTAATAAGAATAGACAAAATTATTGCACTGACAACTGCCTAATACCCAGTAGTACTGTGGTGAAAGTTAAAACTAATTTATGGTTTAGCCTTAATTGGCACTCTTTTTATAATATATGAAAGTGCTGCTTACTAATTCAAAAGCATAATGTAATAAATAAAAATTGATTTTAGAGTGAAAGGCACTCATAATGCCATCCAAGGAAACATGTGCCTAGCTTACTAGTGGCTGTCAACTGTCTCACTGCTCCATGCATTGAATTTTTGCCTTAATTTCCAATCACACAGCCAGAGCCTCTATTATGTCCACCCTTTCTTCTCTCAGCAACCAAGAATGCATCCCATCCAGACTGAATGACTTTTACTATTCTGAGGCCTGCCAAAATTTTAAGTACTTTTCTTTATCTATTTTCCCCATTATTTGGCCTTCACTTGGTAACTGTGCACAAGAAACAATGAAATTAGCATTTATTCAATAGTGAGTCAAAGACACTGATCTTCATTGTTCTCCATACAATGTGCTGCAACATTCCTCAGATTGGTTCTCAAACGTGATATTGGGAGAGATTTTTATCTTCACCACTTGAGCGGCAATATGGCACAGTGAATCATTCGCCCATTTTAGAACTCACCCAATTTCCTCTCCCTTGATTTCAACAAAAATTCAGTGGCTCCTATACCACAGTGAATATGAAGATCTATGTCATTTTCAAGATGGTGAATCCTTGCTATAGAAAGTTAGTAACTCAGATATATGTTCAAACTTATAAAATGTCTATGAAGCAATAAATCCCCTGCCAATCCAAAACTCTCTTCAGATCTTTGACAAAATATTACCAGTCTGCTTAAGTTTCTGTGCCAGATACACTGTGATGACCTTTAACCTGTGGAAGCAGTAGAGTAAAGAAAATCTCTAATCTCAGTAAGGAAATTACTTTAAAATGTTTGTTTAATCGTAATTGTTTTTTAGAATGTTTGTAAAAGGACTTTTATGAGTAATATAGTATATGAATTTCAGTGCCAGTGTGACACAAGATACCTAGGCTGTCTGTCCCAAAGACTGGCGAATCATATGAAGCAGCATGTTCCAACTACTGTTTGCAATGGACAGGGTACAGGCAGTACCCAACCAGCCCATCATTGCAAAACTCAAAACATAGTGTCCAACATTAGATGTAATTCCATAATTGAGGCAAGGGAGGAGATAGCAGGGGCACTGGCAATAATTTTCAATACCTCTCTGGCCATAGGAGAGGTGCCAGAGGACTGGAGGACAGCCAATGTGGTACTGCTTTCAAGAAGGGAGGAGGGGATAAAGCAGGGAACTACAGGCCATCCGGTCTAATCTCAGTGGTGGGGAAACTATTGGAAGCAATTCTGAGGGACAGAATTAATCTATACTTGTAGAGGCAGGAATTAATCAAGGACAGTCAGCATGGGTTTTGTTAAGGAGGGACATGTCTGTCCAATTTGATTGAATTTTTCGAAGAGGTGACCAGATGTGTAGATGAGTACAATGCATTTGATGTAGTCTACTTGGACTTCAGCAAGGCTTTTGATAAGGTCCCGCATCGGAGACTGATAATGAAGGTAAGAGCCCAAGGGATCCAAGGCAATTTGGCAAAGTGGATCCAGAATTGGCTGAATGGAAGGAAGCAGAGGGTGATAGTGGAAGTGTGTTTTTGTGACTGGATGCCTGAGTCCAGTGGGGTTCCACAAGGATCAGTGTTGGGATCCTTGCTGTTTGTGGTATATATAAACGGTTTTGACTTGAATGTAGGAAGGTTGATCAGTAAGTTCACGGATGACATGAAAGTTGGTGGGGTGGTAAATAGTGAGGAGGATAGTCTTAGATTACAGGAGGATATAGACGGGCTGGTCAGATGGGCTGATCAGTGGCAAATGGAATTTAATCCGGATAAGTGTGAGGTGATGCATTTGGGCAGGGCAAACAAGGCACAGGAATACACGATGAATGGTGGGACCCTGGGAAGTACCGAGGATCAGTGGGACCTTGGTCTGCATGTCCACCGGTCCCTTAAGGCAGCGGTACAGATAGATAAAGTGGTTAAGAAGGCAAATGGGACGCTTGCCTTAATTAGCCGAGGCATAGAATATAAGAGCAGGGAGGTTATGCTGGAACTGTATAAAATGCTGGTTGGGCCACAGCTAGAGTATTGCATGCAGTTCTGGTATCCACATTATAGGAAGGATGTGATTGCACTAGAGAGAATGCAGAGGAGATTTACCAGGATGTTGCCTGGGCTGGAGAGTTTTAGTTATGAGGAGGGATTGGATAGACTGGGGTTATTTTCCCTGGAGCAGAGGAAATTGAGGGGGGACATGATTGAGGTGTATAAAATTATGAGGGACATAGATAGGGTAGACAGGCAGGAACTTTACCCCTTGATGGAGGGATCAATAACCAGTGGGTAAGGGGCAGGAGGTTTAGAAGGGATGTGGGGAAGAATTTTTTCACCCAGAGGGTGATGGGTTTCTGGAACTCACTGCCTGAAAGGGTGGTAGAGGCGGAAACCCTCATAACATTTAAGTATTTGGATGTGCACTTGCGATGCAATGGCATACAAGGCTATGGGCCTGGTGCTGTAAAATTGGATTAGAATAGTTAGGTACCTGTTTGCCCGGTGCAGACGTGATGGGCTGAGGGGCCTTTTTCTTTGCTGTAGACCCCTATGACACTAATTGCTCAGAGCTTACATCAATGTAAACGTATCAATTGCAATTTTCTTGGATAATAAGAAATACAATCCATGCAACCTGGTGACCCTTGACCCTTGAACAGGAAGGAAATTAAGAAAGAGGCTGTGTGGCTGGCAGACACAAAGGAGAGCTGCAGAAACAAAAGAAACAAAACAAGCAGAGGAGCTAGAGAGTGAAGATGATCAGTGCACCGATGCAAACACAAAGAGAAAGCAGACAGGGAGAGAAAGAGGAACACAGAATTTGTGTGAGGGAAATCCACAAAAAAAACATGAAAAATTGGTTTTCCATTAAGCAGTAAGAAGAAAAATAGAATTGCACAAACTTTGGGGAAGCAGTGACCTGAAAGGGATTCAATCCCAAGAAGTGATATGAATAGCTTAGACATGCAAAAAAATCTCATAGTTTTTACCAGATGGCCAGATTGTGAGCCAGGTGTTATTGAAAAGGAACTCCGGAAAGCTAAGGCATCAGGACTGTCATGACCAAATGGAAACGAGATTTGTAGATCTGTGCCTTAATGACAATAATAATATGTGAAACTTGAAGGTGAAAATTGTTGGCAGATAGGACTCCTGACCTACTTTGTATATAAAGACCAGAAATGTAACTGGACCACCTACATAAATGCTGTGGCTATAACAGCAGGTCAGAGGCTGAGTATTTGTCAGCAAACGACTAATCCCCTGACTCCCCAGAATCTCTCCACCACCTACGAAGCATGTATGCTTATTGCTAAGTTGCCTGTGCTAATCGTGCCAACTGCAGTGCTCAGGTTACTCACACACAACCAAATTGCAGCCACGCTGCTCACATGTTTCAAATGCCTTGTTTTTTATTACTCGCCTAACCCTAACCCCAACGCACCCATTCAGGGTTTTCAAACCTCTGTCCACCAATCCCCCTTCTCAGATGTTAGCCGTTACACCATTGTGGGCACACAAGGTGCAATTTACAAATGCAAGTATCAATATATGGGGGCATGCTTAATCAACACAGTTCCCGGATGTGATTAGTCAGCTAATGGAAAACCAACATTAACTCCTTCATTTATTTTGTTTTTAATCGATTTGAGTCCCGTCAATTAAGGTTTAGCCCACTCTAAGTTCTTGATTTTGTCCAACTTAATTATTTTGATCTATTTTGTACATAAGTGAATGCTATTTAATGAGATCAACTTTCTCCACTTACCAAGTTAATTTTCCGTTTTTTGATTACTATGAGCTTGCTGAATCTTCTCCCCCATTCAAAGTGGATCAGCACTGTTATTCATGTTAGGATTAGGATTGTTAATATCTAATTAAAATTCTATTGCATAGACCTAAACTACTTTATCCAACATAGACACATTGGATGGTAGCTTCCAATATTTTTGCCAAAAGTACCCTAATGAAAGAGACCCAAGAGCTGGACATACTTTTACTAAGTAAAGAATATTGGGTGAAGAAATAAACCACATTTTTTAAAATGCTGAGATGGATATTTCCCTTAATGGCTGAATAAGTCAATGCACTGCCTTGATCTGAAAGTGAACTAGAGAAAGGAACAGCTGTATTAAGTCACCAGATCTTGGCTGGAACAAAGGCTGTCTTGTTCACGATGAACCCCAGCAAAATTCAGCCATGGTCCTGGCTTCTGTTGCCCTCCCGGAGCTGAGAATCAGACTCGGGTGTGAAACTATTTGTGTATCATCTGACACTCAATTGAAGAATGGCTCCTTTAGGTGATGTAATGGAGAGCAGCCATTTTCCGGTGCAGCCATAATCCAACAAGGAATGATACTATTTTAGGATGACAGCAGTGAAAAAATATATAAAAGATGCAAAACAGGGAGAGTCAACAGGTGAGAACACCAAAAATGCTACAATTCTATCACTTTGACTGGCCCCATTGTAAAGGATTCTCATTAATCTATTAAAATTCTTCATCTAAGTAGTGTTGGCAACTCAGTGAGCAGCTGCACGGTGCTACTATTGCTCAGCTGGTCCTTTGATAGGGAGAAGATAAATGTCCATTATGGCACAGTATCATGAAGCTATTATGTAAATGTTATTGGAAATTATTTTTCTTTTAAAATAGATGTTTAGTCTGTGGGTATGTCTTAATTGGATTAAAGCCAGTTAGCCTGGGTGCTTTGATGTTTACTAGTTTTGAGATGTAAGAGAGGTAGAGCGCTTTTACATTTTGTTGAATAGGGTGTTCAAGAAGGGGAGTGCTAGCATATAGCTAGCAGAGTCCAAGCAATTTTTATATTGCTAATAACAGTGGTACTATGAAAGGGATGTTATTGTTAGAAGAGGTGGAGTTCAAAGCGGCTGGTGATCTGATGAGAATTTACTATCAATGAGCTGTGTTAGGTATCACAGAAGGGAGGGCAGGGACAATGTAAGATCAAAACAGCTGTAAGCCTACAACTGTCTCCACAGGAACCAAAGTGAAAGGGAACCTCATTTTGAATTTGTAAGGTGAAAATGCTTTGCCTGGTGTCTGCTAAAAGTCCATGGGTTGCTATTGCCTTAATGGAGGTTAGTTTGGGAATTTATTAAAAGTTATGATGGCAGTAATTTGTAGCTATGTGTATATATTTAACCTGTGTAAAGTAATAAATGTCTCTTTTTTTATAAATATAAAACCTCTTGAGAACTGGTGGCCTGATTCCTAAATTGAAAGCTGCACCCCAACATACAAAAATAAAAGTATAGGTTATGACAGTTGTTTAAAGTTTCCCTCTGAGATTTTTAAATTACTCAGCTTTACTAACTGCTGTGACATAACAACTGGGAGCTGTAGCAGGATAAAAATATTCCTAATTCCTTGAATGGTTTGGAATTGGTGAATCTTAAGGTTATGAGTACCAAAAGCACTTTGAATTCAGGAGTTGGTGAGGTATTTTAGAAGTGGTGAGACTGCAAGGTGGCTTTGGCAATTGCTAAGACTTGCCTGGGGGGTGGAAGATATAACTCTGATTGGGTTGGAGAAAATAACCAAAAGGAAGTTAACAGCGTTGGCAGATGAGTTAACATTGGGGTTACCTCAGGGTGCTAGGAAATCGGATATAATTAAAAGTATAGCACAGCATCTACAGTTGGAAGTGATACCTGACACTAGTGAGTCACAGCTGGAGATAGTGAGACTTCAGTTAGAAATGAAGCTGCTTGAATTTGAACAAGCAAAGAAACTGAAAAAGATTGAAATAGAAGCAAAGGACAGAGAAATGGCTTTTAAAAGGGAATTAGAAATTGTGAAGATAGAGAAGGAGCAAAGAGAAAAAGAGAGAGAGAGAGAATTCCTACGGAGAATGGTGGCAGTTAACAAAGAGATGCTGGTAGGTGAGGAAGGATTTATCTCCAGAGTAGAAACCAGTGGGGAGATGTTTAAATTTGTAGAAGCTCTTTCAAAGTTTGAGGAAAAAGATATCAAAACATTCTTTATTTCATTTGAGAAGCGAACTAAACAGATGAAATGGCCAAAGGAACACTGGATGCTATTATTACCGTCTAAGCTGTTAGATAGCGTGCATGAAATATATGCTTCACTACCAGAAGAAGTGTCAGTGAATTATGACGTAACGACAAAGGCTATTTTGAGTGCATATGAGTTGGTTCCTGAAGCATACAGGCAGAAATTTAGGAATATGTGAAAACAGTCTAAATAAACTTAAATTGGGTTCGAAAGAGTAAAACAAAGTAATTTTGACCAGTGGATACAGGCGTTAAAAGGAGAAACAACCTATGCAGCTCTTAGGGAAGTAATTCTTTTGGAAGAGTTTAAAGATTCAATCCCTTCAGTTGTGAGAACTCATGTGGAGGAACAGAGGGTTGATTTTATAAGACAAGCAGCAGAGATAGCTGATAATTATGAGTTAGTTCATAGAGCTAAACCTTTTTTTCATAACCCTCTCAAATTGGAAAAGGATAAAAAAATGGGAAGGTGAAAGGAAGGTAGGTAATCAGGAAAGAGAAGGAATAGCTGAAAGTTCCCAGGAAGTTTCTTTCTCGGAATAAAAAGGAAGGTGGTGAAGGTAGAAGTGACATTCAAATATTGAGGTGTTTTCATTGTAATAAAGTGGGGTACACAAATTCAGTGTGTTGGAGAGTGCAGGAAAAATCTGTTGGGATTGATGGCTACAGAAAAGCCCTGGAAGTAAAACTACTGTAGGCTCTGAGGTTCAGGAAACACCAATGGTTAGTGTACAGGTGAAACAGGGAGAATCAATGAAAGGGAGAATCAATGAAAGGTAGAGAAGTGGGAATGTGTTCACAGTTTACTCAAGAGAATTCTGAGGAGCAGGTTGCAGAAATGTTTAAAGACAATAATGAGAATTTTCTCCCCGTCGGGCGGGCAGTTCAGGAGTGGGTGCTGACCACGATCGGTTCCGTGCCACCATTTTATGCGAGTGGGCCAATTAAGGAACTGTCCCCTCCCTCGCAGGCAGGGCCATCAAAGATTCTACGGGCCAGAGGATGGTCACCAAGGTCATCGAGGCCAACAGGACAGCTGAGTGAACAGGCTGTCTCAGATGTCAGTGCCAGCGAGGATGGAGCACTTAGACATAGCACCCACAAGCGTAAACTTAAGGCACCTTAGGCACACTACGAGTTTCTCACTGGTGATTTTATGTTGCCCCACTATTAGTTCATAACCACATGGTGTGATGCCTAAATATCGCAATGATGCGCAGTGATGCCAGGGTGCTCATCCAATATTACCGCATGTCATTTTATGCATCGGCATGCAGGGCCCACCCCTGCACACCAACGAGAAAATTCTGGACATTGTGTGTGAAGGGAAAGTCTTTCCATGTGTACAGGGTGGAATAGGTAAAGATGTTAAAATCTTAAGAGACACAGGGGCTCGTCAATCCTTCATGTTGTGGGATAGTGATACTTGTTGTTCAAAGGGAGTATTGCAGGAACAGATAATAGTACGGGGTTCATAGACATGCTAAATCTATTCCATTTTTGAAGATAAATTTAAAGAGCAAATGGAAGAATGGCAAAGTTAAAACTGGAGTGGTGGAAAAATTGCCCATTGCAGGGGTTCAATTTATTCTGGTTAATGATAAAGCTGGACTGCAAATCTGGGTGATTTCTATGGTAGCTGAGCAAAAGTTTGAGTAAAAGTGTTTTCAACAGAAGTGTTAGAGAAGGTACGCCCTGGATTGTTTCCTGATTGTGTTGTAATGAGATCAAATGCTCATAAGGAAGAACAAGACAAACAAGGTAAGCAAGCAGTTCAAAGGCAAGAAGACAGTGTTGAAATCCAATTAGCTGGCACTGTGTTTGATAGCATTGTTCAGGAGGAGGGAATGCAGTGCACTTCAGTTGAAGCGTTTAACTCAAAGAGGTTAGTGGAATTACAGAAAAATGATTTTCAATTATAACAGTTATAGCAGAAAGCTTATTCAGACACAGAAGCAAAATGTATTCCACGGAAGGTATTCAGGAAGGTATTTTGATGAGAAAGTAGAGGGTGGATTACGTGTTAGCAAATTAAATCTAAAGGGAGGTGCATCAGATTGTTATCCCATTAGGATATAGGAATGAGATCCTGAAGATTGCTCACAAAATTCCAATCGGTGGACATTTAGGAATTAGGAAAACACAGGAAAAGTTACAGAGGATTTTTATGGCCAGGATTGCTTAGGGATGTAGTCAAATTCTGTAGAACTTGTAATATATGTCAAATAACAGGAAAACTACAAATAGTGATTAAGCCGACACCTTTTTATCCCAAAACCAGCATTTGAAAAACCTTTTACCAGGGGCATGATTGATTGTGTAGGACCCTTCCCTAAAACTAAAAATGGAAATCAGTATTTACTGACACAAATGGATGTGTCTACAAGGTCTCTTGCAGCAATGTCTTTAAGGAATATTGCAACTAAGAAGAATGTGAATGAGGTAATTAATCTCTTTTCAAAATATTGGCTACCTAAAGAAATACAATCAGATCAGGGGTCAAATTTCATGTTGCAGCTGTTTAAGGAAGCAATGAACAGTTTGGGGACAAAACAGTTTAAGTCAACAGTTTATCATCCAGAGTCATAATGCGCTTTGGAAAGACGACATCAAACTTTAAAAATTATGATAAGAGCATACTGTCAGAATTATGCACAGGAGTGGGATGCAGGACTTCCATTATTGTTATTTGCTATTAGAGACGCTCCTAATGCATCAACTGGTTTTAGCCCTTTTAATCTAGTTAATGGCCATGAGGTAAGGGGACCACTTAAATTGATTCATGAGAAATTGGCAAGTCAAACTTCAGAAACTATTCTCCTGGGTTACGTATCAAATTTCAGGGAAAGATTGAACAGAGCATGTGAGTTGGCTAGGGGACATTTAAAGACATCACAGCAAGAGAAGGCAGATAAGAAAGCTAAAACTTGCAATTTTGTTTCTGGAGAGAAAATACTAGTTTTGTAACCAGTACTAGGTGTTTCATTAAATGCAAGATTTAGTGGGCCTTACAGGATTGAAAATAAATTGATTTCATGTTTCAAAATTATATCATTGAATCTAGTTGCAGTAATTGGAGTTCACCTATTGTAGTGGTACTGAAACCGGATGGAACACAAAGACTTTTCATAGAAAGTCTATGGGTTACTGTTGTCTTAACGGAGATTAGTTTGGGAATTTGTTAAACATTATGATAATAGTAATTTGTAGCCATGTGTATATATTTAAATTGTGTAAATTAATAATTGTCTCGTGTATTTTGATATAAAACCTCTCGAGAACTGATGATCTGATTCTTGAACTTTGAGCTGCATCTCAAACATACAAATATAAAAATATAGGTTATGACAGTTGTTTAAATTTTCACAGTGGGATTTTTAAATAACTCAGCTTTACCAACTGCTCGGTCATAACACCCAGGCACCCAACACCAATAACAACCACCCCCTGACCTTGTATATTTCGTTAGTACCTGTGGCAGAGATTCATTATCAGTACTTCCTGGCACAAATGCCAGCAATAAAGCATTATGAATTTCCGTGCCTAAAATATCAAGGATGATTGTCCTGTAGGCAGGAGTGGATGAAAATCAGACCCAGTTATGGTGCTCCCATAAGCGCCCTTGCTGACTTGATATTTTTCCAGATTCTGTTGTAATGGAAACCTTTGAAATTGTTTTGAACAAAGAGAGGAGTCAGCTTGGATTTAGACAAGGAAAATCGTGTTTGACTACCTGTTAGAATTATTTGAAACCAGTGATATACACTTGTAATGCTTTCAACAAAATTTAATTTAGCAATTAATGACTGATCTAATTTAAGGAAGGGGGTTAAAGGAAGATGCTGATACAATACTAGACACCCAGGCTGGAAATATTTTAAAGCAAAAGCAAGTTATGCATATGGATTGGTTTTGAATCCTTTATTATCTTAAAAATATGAAAATGCATCCTTCATGATGCAATTCACCTTGTGTCAGGAGATGTACTGTTTTAGAAAAGATTTTGGATGGACTTTCTCCTTTGAGCACAATGAGCAATCCAGGTGTAAATTGGATTCAAGCTGTGCTAGTTTTTCAGGTGAATTCAAGTTTAAGTTCCTGCTAAAATTATTTGCATAATCAGAAAACATAAGTTTATTCATGAACTAGAACAATCAGGCAATCTTTTAGAACAGGATTGTTTATTTTATTTTTTTGAAAAAAAAATCCTTGAAATGTTTAAGTGTGGTTAACCTGTTTTATTAATAGAACTCAAAATGATTTTATCACAAAACATAAGCATTCATAGTCAGTGTTTAATCCACCACCTGTAAGTAAACTGATTTAAATATCTGAAAATTAATTTAAGAAAATATGCAGAACTATTTACTAGTTTTGTTGGGTGATAGGAGCACGTGAGAGTTTACGGGCAACACTGTCTCCAATTCTCACGTATGCAGGAAATGTCTCTGCCTGCAGTCATACTGACACAGAGATGCTTTGTGGAACCTTCCCAGCCTTGTGCAGACAGCTTTGGTGGTGGGTGGGGTTGTGAGGGTATGGTGGCTGGAAAAATTGGACAGAGGAAGGCCAGGGCCACTCCCTGACAAATTTCCACCTTCAGGAATTTTCCCATGAGATTGATGGGCAGCCAATCAACATATTTAAAAGGACAATTAACCCTTAGTTTTGCACAGCAGTGCAATATTACAGGAGGCAAAAGGGCATCATGCTGTGTCAGGAGCCCAACAGTGCATTGGATGTGACCTCGTGGCTGGAGGTCAGAGGGACTACAGAGACTGCTGTCCATGCCACTTTTACAGGAAAAGACTGAAATTGTGACCCTCCCATTGGGCATCATGTGTCCATGTCCACTTGTCTGTTAATTGGCCACTTCCCATAATGCCACAGGGTGCATCTCTGATATGAGCAGAGTTGGAACCCACAAATTGTCTTGATGACTGTAAGTTTTTAAAGTGGAGAAGGACACTCACTGAGTGTGGCGTGAGTTTGAGACTCTCTAAAACCTAAGGAAGGAAAAGGAATTTCTGGATAGTTTTATCTAGAGCACGGCCACAGCTCAGAGGTAAGTACAGGAAAGGAAGGATGTGACAGACACGGAAACGGGTAGCAGGCGCTTAAGAAAGGTTGAGAAAGAGGTCCTGCAGGCACTGGTCCTGACAAACAGGTACAATGTACTGGCTACCTGTGAAGACAAGGAGAATCACTGTGAGGAGGACAGGTAAAATGCAGACCAAGTCACCCTGGATCTGAAGTGTGTAAAAGGGTGGCAGACAGCAGAATAGAAGTGTATTAGTGACAGAGGACTCTCTTATTAGGGAGATAGATCATGTTCTTTGTTATCACGAATGAGAATACTTAAGGGAGTCTTGCTTACCCTAGGGAAAACAAAATTCCAAGCCGCAGTCCATCTGAGAAGATAAGTGGGTTTAGTGGTCAGCTTAGTGATTTCTTTGAGAATTTTCCTCATGTTTATTACGTGGTCCAAGATCATTTTCTAGGAATACTGAAAACACATTTGGGAAAATATGAATGATTTCATTGGTTGGCTTTGTGGTACACTCAATTTGATTATCAACAGTTTTCCTGACAGTTCACTAATATTTGTGAGCATCAGTATTGTTCAGTTTGCCGTTTATGTCCTTATTTATTGTAGTTGCTGGTGCTTGAGCTAATCAGGATTTTAAGTCTGATAGACTCATGTGGCACGTTGCAAGTGGGATACTTCCCTATACTTGATCAAATTGGATTATATGACCTAGTCCTTTCTGAGGTAAAGAAGCAGGAATCCCTGGAGTTCAAAAGAACCTGGCTTCACCGAGTCCCAGGTTTCTACTGGTGCATTCGACCAAAGTCATGAAAACTGGTAAGAGAGGCTCATGGGGGTTGCAGAGGCTACATGGGTTAATGATGGCAGCTCTACTGTACTTTCCAACTTTCCACGTTCCACACATGGAAAACAGTACGAGCATTTGTTTCAAGCTGCCAGAAGTCTCCCTCAGCTGTTTGTACTATTAACAATTACGGAAGGCAGTGGGAACTTCAGGGATCCTCAACAGCTGATACGTGAGATGATGTCAGACTGTTACAGTGTCCTGGTTCCATTTATGTCTCCATGGCTCTGTTGCAAAGTAAGCCATTGATTGGATGCAACCATAATGAATGTGGATTTTAAAAACAAAACAAAATAGCCGGCATGCTTTTTCCTCAAAATTTATAAGAAGTGACTTTGTAATTGACACCACTGCTTATTAAAAAATTGTAATCACCATTTGCCTAATTTAGGCAGTTATCTGGGTTAAGTGAGGACGGGAGAGAGGAGGACCCAGAGACAGACA
This sequence comes from Carcharodon carcharias, assembly GCF_017639515.1. Lineage (NCBI taxonomy): Eukaryota > Metazoa > Chordata > Chondrichthyes > Lamniformes > Lamnidae > Carcharodon > Carcharodon carcharias. The sequence continues at coordinate 143,787,485 of NC_054477.1, forward strand.
GCAGCACTGAAAGGAGCAGCAGAGAGGAGGATCCAGAGACAGACAACAGCATCTAAAAGAGCAGGAGAGAGGAGGACCCAGAGACAAATGGCAGCACAGAAAAGAGCAGGAGAGAGGAGGACCCAGAGACAGACAGTAGCACCAAAAAGAGTGGGGGAGAGGAAGACCCAGAGACACATAGCAGTACCGAAAAGAGCTATACAATCCATGGTCCTAGAGCAGACTGATCACCTTCCGAGAAAAGACAAAGTGTGACATCACAGGAAAATGGACGGTTAATTGGTTAGCAAGTATTTGTCTTATTTATCTTTCAAAGTTTGGATAATTTTAGTAATTGTAAGGTTTTATTATGAGTAGTAAGGTTTACTAACAGTAGTAAACTTATTGGATTGGCTGGTGAGTGTTCCCTATTTTTCTTAATTAAGGAATTAATATTAATTAAAAATGGCAAGGCAGGTGATGTATGGCAGCTGCAGAACTTGGGTCTTGCCGCCTTTGGACATGGACTGTTTCAGTATCTGGGGAGTTGTGAATTATGCTGAAGATTGCACAATCATCAGCGAACATCCTCCCTTCTGACTTTATGATGGAAGCAAGGCCATTGATGAAGCAGCTGAAGATGGTTGGCCGAGGACACTACCCTGAGGTCTCCTGCATTCCATTTCCTGATACCGAGATGATCGATATCCAACAACTCCAACCATCGTCCTTTTGTGCTAGGTATGACTCCACCAACGGAGAGTTTTCCCCTGATTCCCATTGAGTCTAGTTTTGCTAGGGCTCCTTGATGCTACATTCAGTCAAATGCTGCCTTGATGTCAAGGGCAGTAACTTTCACTTCATCTCTGGAGTTCAGCTTTTTTGTCCACGCTTGAACCAATGCTGTGATGAGGTCAGGAGCTGAGTGGCCCTGGAGGAATCCAAACTGAGTGTCAGTGAGCAGGTTATTGCTAAGCAATTGCTGTTGATAACGTTGTTGATGACCCCTTCCATTACTTTTCTGATGATCAAGAGTAGACTGATAAGGTGGTAATTGTTCGGGTTGGATTTGTCCTGCTTTTTGTGTGCAGGACATGTCTGGGCAATCTTCCACATGGCCGGATAGGTGCTAATGTTGTAGCTGTACTGGAACAGCTAGATAAGCAAACTGACCATGGCACCATAGTACAACAAGCCATTCAGGTGCGGAGAGTTCATAGGATTTAGTGGAAGTAGGGGAAAGTATAGTTAGAGGGACAGGCACAGTTCTCTACAGCCAAGAGCGAGAGCCCAGAAGGCTGCATTGCCTGACCGATGCCAGGGTTCAGGACATCTGCTCAGAGCTTGAGAGGAATTTATAATGGGAGGTGGATGATCCAGTTGTCATGATCCACGTAGGTGCCAACAACATAGATAGGGTTAGGAAAAAAATTCTGCTTAGATAATATAAGCAACTAGAGGCTAAGTTAAAACAAGTAGAACCTCAAAGATAATAATCTCTGAATTATTACATGAGCCACGAGCAAATTGGTGTAGGGTAATAAGATTAGTGGCTCAAAGGTTATGCAGAGGAAATGGGTTTCTATTCATGAGGCACTGGGACCAGTAATGGGGAAATTGGGAGCTGTACCATTGGGGCAGTCTTCACCTGAACCATGCTGGGACTAGTGTTCTGCCGAGTTCTGTAACAAGGTTGGTTGAGAGGGCTTTAAACAAAATAGTGAGGGTGAAGGATCAAGTGAGGGAAGATGTGATAAATTAAAGAGAGAGGACAAGGCAAGAGAGCAAGGTAGCAATATGGGAATTGATTATCTGAGTGTGGCAGGAAGGGACAGAGCTTACAAACTCAAAAGTGCACCAGCAGATAAGGCTTGAGGTTGTAAAAATAATAAAAAAAAACAGAATTAAAGGCATTCTAGTTGAATGCACACAGCATGCACAGTAAGGTAGATGAATTCATGTCACAAATGGAAGTAAGCAGGTCTGATCTAATTGTTATTGCAGAGACATGACTACATTTGACCACGGCTGGGAACTGAATGTTCAAGGATGTTCGACATTTAGAAAGAATAGCCAAAAAGGAAAAGTAGATGGGGTAGCATTGTAAATCAAGGATGAGATCAGTACCTTAGCGAGAGAGAACCATAGATCGGAGGATCAAGAAGTCAAATCAGATTGGGTGGAGTTATGGAAAAGTAACGGGCAGTCAATATTGGGAGGAGTTTTTAAATGGCCAGCCAGCAAGCAGTGCTGGTAATGTAGAACATGATGTAAATCATGAAATTAATGGTAATACAGTAATCATGGGGAACGTCATCTACATATAGATTGAGTTAACCTAACTAGCACTAAGGCTGTGGAGGACGAATCCTTGGTATGTATACAACATGATTTTCTAAAATAGTTTGTTAAGGAACCAACTAGAGAATGATTTATTTCAGATCTTGTACTATGCAACAAGATAGGGCTAATTAATAATCTCATTGTCAAGGAGACTCTTGGGAAGAGTGGCCATAATATGATGGAATTTTACATTGGACAGAACGTTATGCTCAGTGAGCGGTCACACATAAAATGACGTGCAATGATGTTGGGCGAGTGTCCCGATGTTATCACGCAGTCTTGTGATATTTCATTCAGCGGGTGTGTGCCTGAGTTAACTGCATGCCTGCTGACAATTAAAAAGCCTATTAAGGGCATTAAGAAGCTAATTAAATTCAAATTGACGCTGCCATCCAACCTAACGGTTGGCGGGCAGACAAAAAGGCCAGGCAGCCTTAACATTTTTTAGGAATCCTCATCTATGTGCAGGATGTCCCTAGACATGTGAAGTCATCAGCGGCACTGGTTTTCAGTCATCTACAGGAATGGCAAGTGGCATCTATAGATCCTGGCTGTTGCTAGGCGCCGACCAGCCACAGCTCGCAGTCGCTCCAGGGCAGCATGTGTAGGAGCCCCTACTGCCCCTTCTTCATGAGGTTGTTGCTCCTGCCTTTGCACAGCCAGGAGCCCCTATTGCTCCCTTCTCCATCTTCTATGTTCTCTGTAGTCCATCAGGCATACAGCTAGGTCACCAGGATCCATGATCCTGAAGTGGCCTTCTTGCAGCATGAAAGAGAGAGAGATGTGGTTATCATGGCTGTACTTAACACCTTTCCTGGTCCTGTGTGATCGCCCCTTAACGCCTCCCGGAGAGTGCTGGTCACCCCTCGGATGGCCAGAGATGAGTGCGCTGCATGGCTGCCCTGTCAACCTGTGACATGGGGGACACTGGTCCAAACCAGGATGCTGAGATTGCAAGGGGCTGTGAGTGCTTCCAGCAGTGACTGATACATGGCTAGTGTTGGCGAGGAGATTGGAAAACATGTGCAGTCCAACTGGTCCATGGTTCAATAACGTGGTGGTGGACTTGAAGTCTATGCTGGGGTATGGTACAGGTATGGAGAGTTTGGTGGCCCTTTGCTGCCTCTGCATTGCTTAAATGGGCAGAGAGGGCAAGAGCCTGACCCCAGTTGTATCATTATGGCTGCACCTCATCTGTCTCAGTTGCAGAGGCATGGTCAGGTTGTACAGGCGTCCCCAATAAGTAGCCACTTCCCTTGCTTGCCCTGCCCCCCACCTCGATTGCCTGTGCGTGGGACGCAGCGTCAGCGCATCACTTGACCACCCCCACCCCCCAACCCTAACGAAAACGGCTACCTCCGAGGCTGGCCAGCACTTGCCCCCAGACACCCCACACCCACCACAGCCCCGGCCCCCCTCCGCCACACCCCCATCCCTCCCCACTGCAGCCGCCTACGAAGCTGGCCAGCACTTGACCCCGGACACCAACTCCCCCTCTCAGTAGTCGCCTCTGGTGCCAGGCATCAGTTGCCCCACCCCGCCGGTGCCCCTGAGGCCTGTAAACAACGGTTCAGCAGTGGAGACAGTTGCTGCTCACTCACCTCAGTTCCCCCAAAGTGAAGGTCGCCAAGTGCATGTTGCCTGCGCGCTGTTGTGAAACACATCGGTGTGCTTTCCCACTGAAATGGATGGACGATACAGTGGGGTTCCAAGAGCCTGGCAGGATGGCCTTTTAATGACATGCTGATGTATTATAATTAGCTCCCCACCGACCGGTGGCTGGAAACACGACTCGCTGCTGGCGGGCTGAACAGACGATTGCGACCTGCTCTCATGCCATCGTGAAGCAGGTCACTCCATATGTTCCGCGTACACCACCTGTCACTCTGGCCGCCAGCTGGTTTGGAAAATTCCGCCCACAGTGTGGAAAAATGTGGAGTTATCCACTTTGGTGGGAGAAACAGAAATGCAAAGTATCCCTTAAATGGTAACAGATTGCGAAGTGCTGATGTCCAAAGGGACCTGGGTGGCCTTCTTTATAAGTCACTGAAAGTTAACATGCTGATGCTGTAAGCAGTTAGGAAGGCAAATGGTATGCTGGTCTTTATTGTAAGAGGATTTGAGTGCAGGAGTAAATAAGTCTTGCTGCAATTGTATGGAGACTGCACCTAGAGTATTTTTACAGTCTTGGTCTCCTTACCAAAGGAAGGATATACTTCCAGAGAGGGAGTATAATGAAAGTTCACGAGACTGATCACTGGGATGGAGGGATTGTCTTATGAGGAGACGTTGAGGAGACTGGGCCTATGGGCCTATATTCTCCAGAGTTTAGAAGAATGAAAGATGATCACATTGAAGCATACAAGGTTTTTTACAGGGCTCAATAGGGTAGATGCAAAAAAGGATGTTTCCGCTGTCTTTGTTGGGGGGAAGGGGGTGGATTGGTGGGCTGTCGCTCTAGAACCAGGCTGTCTCAGGATATGAAGTACACCATTTATGACTGAGATGAGGAGGAATTTCTACACTCAGAGGGTGGTAAACTTTTGGAATTCTCTGCCCCAGAGGGCTGTGGAAGCTCAGTCATTGGGTATATTCAAGATATAGATGGATAGATTCCTAGATGTTGAAGATATCAAGGGATCAGGGGATAGTCCAGGAAAATAGCATTGAGGCAGAAGATCAACCATGATCTAGTTGAATGGTGGAGCAAGCTCGAGGGGCCAAATGACCTACTCCTGCTCCTATTTCCTATATTTCTATGTTCCTAGGGCAGTGTAACTAGTGGAGACTGTAACCCTTGGAATTGGTTGCCAGGAATTGGTTATCAAGAAGGCAGGCTAAGATGAGGTGGTGTGTATTAGTTCACTCAGCGAGTCCTGTTGTGATGCGATGCACTTGTACTTTTAAGGGAGCGTGTCTTAAACTGTGGCCCATCACTATCCACCACAAAATAGTATGTAGCCTATAATCCCATGACTCTGTAGACAGAATACGCAGTTGTCCTACAAGGCCGACATATTTGCACAGCCTACCAGTTACCATTGTCTGCGTGAACTCTTATCCTCAATTAAAGAACACACATTAATGTCTTTACAATCCTTGTTGTATGATTGGTACATTTGCGATACAAAGAGGAATGCAACAAGTCTGAGTTGTTGTGGCAACAGGCACTTTTACATAACAAAAACAGAATTACCTGGAAAAGCTCAGCAGGTCTGGCAGCATCGGCGGAGAAGAAAAGAGTTGACGTTTCGAGTCCTCATGACCCTTCGACAGAACCACTTGAGTGAGTCCAAGAAAGAGTTGAAATATAAGCTGGTTTAAGGTGTGTGGCGGAGGCGGGGTGGGGGGTGGGGGAAGAGAGAGATAGAGAGAAGTGGAGGGGGGTGGTGTGGTTGTAGGGACAAACAAGCAGTGATAGAAGCAGATCATCAAAAGATGTCACAAACAACAGAACAAAAGAACACATAGGTGATAAAGTTGGTGATATTATCTAAACGAATGTGCTAATTAAGAATGGATGGTAGGGCACCCAAGGTATAGCTCTAGTGAGGGTGAGGGGAGCATAAAAGATTTAAAAATATTTTAAAATAATCGAAATAGGTGGGAAAAGAAAAATCTATATAATTTATTCGAAAAAAAACAAAAGGAAGGGGGAAACAGAAAGGGGATGGGGATGGAGGAGAGAGCTCAAGACCTAAAGTTGTTGAATTCAATATTCAGTCCAGAAGGCTGTAAACTGCCTAGTCAGAAGATGAGGTGTTGTTCCTCCAGTTTGCGTTGGGCTTCACTGGAACAATGCAGCAAGCCAAGGACAGACATGTGGGCAAGAGAGCAGGGTGGAGTGTTAAAATGGCAAGCGACAGGGAGGTTTGGGTCATTCTTGCGGAGAGACCGCAGGTGTTCTGCAAAGCGGTCGCCCAGTTTACGTTTGGTCTCTCCAGTGTAGAGGAGACCACATTGGGAGCAACGAATGCAGTAGACTAAGTTGGGGGAAATGCAAGTGAAATGCTGCTTCACTTGAAAGGAGTGTTTGGGCCCTTGGACGGTGAGGAGAGAGGAATTGAAGGGGCAGATGTTGCATCTTTTGCGTGGGCATGGGGTGGTGCCATAGGAGGGGGTTGAGGAGTAGGGGGTGATGGAGGAGTGGACCAGGATGTCCCAGAGGGAACGATCCCTACGGAATGCCAACAGGGGGGGTGAAGGGAAGATGTGTTTGGTGGTGGCATCATGCTAGAGTTGGCGGAAAATGATCCTTTGAATGTGGAGGCTGGTGGGGTGATAAGTGAGGACAAGGGGGACCCTATCATGTTTCTCGAGGGAGGAGAAGGCGTGAGGGCGGATGCCCGGGAGATGGGCCGGACACGGTTGAGGGCCCTGTCAACAACCGTGGGTGGAAAACCTCGGTTAAGGAAGAAGGAGGACATGTCAGAGGAACTGTTTTTGAAGGTAGCGTTATTAGAACAGATGTGACGGAGGCAAAGGAACTGAGAGAGTGGGATGGAGTCCTTACAGGAAGCTGGGTGTGAGGAGCTGTAGTCGAGGTAGTTGTGGGAGTCGGTGGGTTTGTAATGGATGTTGGTGGACAGTCTATCACCAGAGATTGAGACAGAGAGTTCAAGGAAGGGAAGGGAAGTGTCAGAGATGGACCACGTGAAAATGATGGAGGGGTGGAGATTGGAAGCAAAATTAATAAATTTTTCCAAGTCCCGACGAGAGCATGAAGCAGCACTGAAATAATCATCGATGCACCGGAGAAAGAGTTGTGGAAGGGGGCCGGAGTAGGACTGGAACAAGGAATGTTCCACATACCCCAAAAAGAGACAGGCATAGCTGGGGCCCATGTGGGTACCCATAGCCACACCTTTTATTTGGAGGAAGTGAGAGGAGTTGAAGGAGAAACTGTTCAGTGTGAGAACAAGTTCAGCCAGACGGATGGGAGTAGTGGTGGATGAGGATTTTTCAGGCCTCTGTTCGAGGAAGAAGCTAAGGGCCCTCAGACCATCCTGGTGGGGAATGGAGGTGTAGAGGGATTGGACGTCCATGGTGAAGAGGAAGCGGTTGGGGCCAGGGAACTGGAAATTGTTGATGTGACGTAAGGTGTCAGAGGAATCACGGTTGTAGGTGGGAAAGGACTGGACAAGAGGAGAGAGAAGGGAGTCAAGATAATGAGAAATGAGTTCTGTGGGGCAGGAGCAAGCTGAGACGATCGGTCTATTGGGGCAGTTCTGTTTGTGGATTTTGGGTAGGAGGTTGGGCGACTATCAGGTTGGAAGCTGTGGGAGGAAGATCCCCAGAGGAGATGAGGTCAGTGACAGTCCTGGAAACAATGGCTTGATGTTCAGTGGTGGGGTCATGGTCCAGGGAGAGGTAGGAGGAAGTGTCTGCGAGTTGACGCTCAGCCTCCGCGAGGTAGAGGTCAGTACGCCAGACAACAACAGCACCACCCTTGTCAGCGGGTTTGATGACAATGTCAGGGTTGGACCCGAGAGAATGGAGTGCAGTAACTTCAAAGAGAGAGAGATTAGAATGGGTGAGAGGAGCAGAGAAATTGAGACGACTAATGTCGCGCCGACAGTTCTCAATGAAAAGATCAAGAGAAGGTAAGAATCCAGAGGGAGGGATCCAGGTGGAGGGAGAATATTGGAGGTGGGTGAAAGGATCCGTTGAATGGGGAGAGGACTCCTGCCTAAAGAAGTGAGCCCGGAGACGAAGACGGCGGAAGAAGAGTTCAGCATCATGCCGAGCCCGAAATTCATTAAGGTGAGGGCGTAAGGGTATGAAACTAAGTCCTTTGCTGAGCACTGAACGTTCAGCATCGGAGAGGGGAAGGTCAGGGGGTATAGTGAATACACGGCTGGGGCTGGGATTGGAAGATGGGGTGGGGACGGAGGGACAGGCAGGGGTGGAGGGTCCTAGATGGGTGGTGGTGTCAATGAGTTGTTGGAGCTTGCGTTCCTTAGCACTTGAGAGAAAGAGAAAAAGTTTCTTGTTGAGGCGTCGGATGAGCTGAAGAATAAAATGAAACTGGGGGCATGCGCAGCTTTGAAAAAGGGTACGGTGGTGCTGCTGGAGGGAGAGGTCGAGTGTGTTCATATGGCGGCGCATGGCACTGAGTGTGGATTTCAGAATGTAACGGGAACAGCAGTCCGAGAAACATTTTATGTCCCGGAGATATCTGTAATCCTGGGTGGATTCGAAACATGAGGGGTGGAATTTCAATTGAAATCCACGTCGGGTAAGTCGGAGACGGAGACAGTCACTGAGAAAGGAGATATAGCTGTGAAAGCGGGTTTTAGTAAACACCTTGTCAAACACCGGGAGAGAAATGGAAAGCAATGAAGTTGAGCAAGGCAAAAGAGAGATACGGAAATCTTGTCGCAGAGACAAACAGAACTTCTTCAAGGAGCTAGGCATTTCTTGAAGAGCAGTGGCAGTCAATTAAACACAGAGATAAAAACAAAAAAACTGCAGATTCTGGAAATCCAAAACAAAAACAGAATTACCTGGAAAAACTCAGCAGGTCTGGCAGCATCGGCGGAGAAGAAAAGAGTTGACATTTCGAGTCCTCATGACCCTTCGACTGAACTTGAGTGAGTCCAAGAAAGAGTTGAAATATAAGCTGGTTTAAGGTGTATGGGGTGGGTGGGGGGGGGGGGTGGGGGGGAGCTGGTGGTGGGTGGAGAGAGAGAGAGAGAGACGTGGAGGGGGTTGGTGTGGTCGTAGGGACAAACAAGCAGTGATAGAAGCAGATCATCAAAAGATGTCACAAACAACAGAACAAAAGAACACATAGGTGTTAAAGTTGGTGATATTATCTAAACGAATGTGCTAATTAAGAATGGATGGTAGGGCACTCAAAGTATAGCTCTAGTGGGGTGAGGGGAGCATAAAAGATTTAAAAATATTTTAAAATAATGGAAATAGGTGGGAAAAGAAAAATCTATATAATTTACTGGAAAAAAAACAAAAGGAAGGGGGAAAACAGAAAGGGGATGGGGATGGAGGAGGGAGCTCAAGACCTAAAGTTGTTGAATTCAATATTCAGTCCAGAAGGCTGTAAAGTGCCTAGTCAGAAGATGAGATGTTGTTCCTCCAGTTTGCGTTGGGCTTCACTGGAACAGTGCAGCAAGCCAAGGACAGACATGTGGGCAAGAGAGCAGGGTGGAGTGTTAAAATGGCAAGCGAAAGGGAGGTTTGGGTCATTCTTGTGGAGAGACCGCAGTTGTTCTGCAAAGCTGTCGCCCAGTTTACGTTTGGTCTCTCCAATGTAGAGGAGACCACATTGGGAGCAACGAATGCAGTAGACTAGGTTGGGGGAAATGCAAGTGAAATGGCGTATGTGGAACATTCCTTGTTCCAGTCCTACTCCGGCCCCCTTCCACAACTCTTTCTCCGGTACATCGATGATTACTTCAGTGCCGCTTCATGCTTTCTTCGGGACTTGGAAAAATTTATTAATTTTGCTTCCAATCTCCACCACTCCATCATTTTCACGTGGTCCATCTCTGACACTTCCCTTCCCTTCCTTGACCTCTCTGTCTCAATCTCTGGTGATAGACTGTCCACCAATATCCATTACAAACCCACTGACTCCCACAGCTACCTCGACTACAGTTCCTCACACCCCGCTTCCTGTAAGGGCTCCATCCCATTCTCTCAGTTCCTTCGCCTCCGTCGCATCTGTTCCGATGACACTACCTTCAAAAACAGTTCCTCTGACATGTCCTCCTTCTTCCTTAACCGAGGTTTTCCACCCACGGTTGTTGACAGGGCCCTCAACCGTGTCCGGCCCATCTCCCGTGCATCCGCCCTCACACCTTCTCCTCCCTCCCAGAAACATGATAAGTCCCCCTTGTCCTCACTTATCACCCCACCAGCCTCCGCATTCAAAGGCTCATTCTCCGCCATTTCAGCCAACTCCAGCATGATGCCACCACCAAACACATCTTCCCTTCACCCCCCCTGTCGGCATTCCATAGGGATCATTCCCCCCGGGACATCCTGTTCCACTCCTCCATCACCCCCTACTCCTCAACCCCCTCCTATGGCACCACCCCATGCCCACGCAAAAGATGCAGCACCTGCCCCTTCACTTCCTCTCTGCTCACCGTCCAAGGGCCCAAACACTCCTTTCAAGTGAAGCAGCAGTTCACTTGCATTTCCCCCAACTTAGTCTACTGCATTCGTTGCTCCCAATGTGGTCTCCTCTACGTTGGAGAGACCAAATGTAAACTGGGCGACCGCTTTGCAGAACACCTGCGGTCTCTCCACAAGAATGACCCAAACCTCCCTGTCGCTTGCCATTTTAACACTCCACCCTGCTCTCTTGCCCACATGTCTGTCCTTGGCTTGCTGCGTTGTTCCAGTGAAGCCCAACGCAAACTGGAGGAACAACACCTCATCTTCTGACTAGGCACTTTACAGCCTTCCGGACTGAATATTGTATTCAACAACTTTAGGTCTTGAGCTCCCTCCTCCATCCACACCCCCTTTCTGTTTCCCCCTTCCTTTTGTTTTTTTTCCAATAAATTAAATAGATTTTTCTTTTCCCACCTATTTCGATTATTTTAAAATATTTTTAAATCTTTTGTGCTCTCCCCACCCTTACTAGAGCTATACCTTGAGTGCCCTACCATCCATTCTTAATTAGCACATTCGTTTAGATAATATCACCAACTTTATCACCTATGTGTTCTTTTGTTCTGTTGTTTGTGACATCTTTTGATGATCTGCTTCTATCACTGCTTGTTTGTCCCTACAACCACACCACCCCCCTTCCACTTCTCTCTCTCTCTCTCCCCCGCCAACCCCCACCCCACCACGCCCCACACACCTTAAACCAGCTTATATTTCAACACTTTTTTGGACTCACTCAAGTTCTGTCGAAGGGTCATAAGGACTCGAAACGTCAACTCTTTTCTTCTCCGCCGATGCTGCCAGACCTGCTGAGTTTTTCCAGGTAATTCTGTTTTTGTTTTGGATTTCCAGCATCCGCAGTTTTTTTGTTTTTATTATTATTAGGCACTTTTACATGTTTGCTGTAGTCTGGAGCTGTGGATAGTGATGGTAGATGCTTCAACATTCAGCAATGGGGGCATTGAATTTATTTAAAATTTAGATGCTGCAATAGAAGGTGACAGAGATGATATTCTAAAAGGGTGGAATCAAATGGGCTGTCCTGTCTCCTTTATCCAAATCCAATAAGGTGTAAACAACTGAATTTTTTTTTTTATTTAATTAGGGATAGTTACCTTAACAATTTCTAAATACAACTGTATTGTTTGAAAATATAACACAGCAAATAGTGTCAAAGTAAAATCTACAATAAATAGCTCATCAAAGCACTCAAACCTATACATTTAATTCACCGGCATAATTTTGTGGTCCCGAAGCAGGCCAAAAGAGAAGCAGGATGGCAAAAAAAATTAATGACCACCGAGTGGCATGAGAGGAAGTCCCGCCTCCGTTTCCACCAGCAGCTATTTTGCGGGGGGCGGCACAGCATGATGGACAGGAAGCCCGCTTGCTATCAAAAGGCCCAAGGTCAAACCTTGCAGGCTTTTCACCAGGTTGGGTGGGCTTCAGAAACCCGCCACGATCTTGAGCCAGAAGAGACAGGAGCAGCCATGGAAGGCCAGGAAACCTCCTGAAAGTCAAGTTAGAGGATTTTTAGTGACTTAAAAATGGCATTGGCAGCAAGTTAACATAGAGGGAGGCCAGTCAGGAGGGGCGGGGGTGGGGGGGGGGGGGTGGTGGGGGGTGTGGTAGAGGCAGAAAGGCATCTCTATAGAAAGGCCAAATTTTGGGTAGGCACTGATTTTTTTTACCTTTCTCTCAGGAGGCTGACCCATGAGTCTCCACTCTGCATTTTTATGTCCCAGCAACTGAGGTTCAGATCTGTTGTCAGCACTTGTATGAGATCATCGGAACCCTTGGGGGAAGAAAATGGCAGCCGAGGTGGGCCTTTCAGCAAGCCTGCTCTTAGGCCGTCCCACCTTGATTCCCACACCGTCTGCCAATTGATATGGCACAAAGTGGGGCCTTCCACCGGGAAAATCCCATTAGCCATCAGCCTGGGGACAGAGGCAGAATCGCAATGGATGGATTAGTCCTGCCTCTTGATTACCAATCCAACATGAAAACCTGGCCTACCATGCCTGTATTCCAACTGCAGTTTACTAAATAGAATTCTGAAGGCTCAGGAATAGTGCAGAAAATGCTGCGCAGACAGCTTTGTACCTAATAACTCACAGTAGGAAATGCACTAGTAAATGACAAATTTGCCAAGTTGCAAAATACTTTCATTTTCATAGTTAATATATCTAATGAAACAAATAGATAATGTATTTGTCATTGGTCAGGAGCTACAAAAACTATAATTCGCCTGGTCAATCATTTCCCATTGATTTAGACTTTGGTTTTAGCTCATTCAATCTCATCATGGTGATCAAAATATTGGACTGTTAAGTAATTTGTCACAATCATAATCACAGGAAGTACAAATTGCAATCATTAAACCGTCACACAGTAGACACATACTGGATAGATGGAGCCCAGGGCTTTGTTCTGGCAAATAATATGGCAAAATAATGCATTGTCTCATTTTCATAATTGTACAATTTGAGGTATAACCTGGATTTATGCATCACACATTGTCTAAAGTGTTCATTCTGTGAAGTGAATATGCCAAATAATTGCCAGCACTTATTTCCAAAAAGGCAGACCTTCTTTGCAGTCAAATTCAATTTGTTTGGGTTTGCCAAACCAGTAGCAAAAGTAAATGTGTTGGACAAAACAATTGGGCTATGCATCTCCACTCAAGCTACAGTATCACCTTGGCATTACTTTGACAGGTTGGACCAGGAAAGTCTTTGAGAATGGTTCTGCTGGCTCTTGCTAATCCTGCCACTGGGAGGGGAAGTGACCTAGAGCGTAAATATTCATGTTATCTGGCAGGCTATTGTAATTAGACATAAGTGATGGAATTATATCATAAGATATATTTTTAGCCACTTGCTCCCTCACGTAAGAAACCCATTGGTCCAAACAGTATCCAGCTGTACTATGGGCAGACGTAAGAGGATTTCAATTTTAAATCCTCTGAACTGGCAATGATTCCAAATCCATAACTCGACAAATCTCAAAACAGCCAGCCGCAGACTTTGGATGTTCCTTGCAACCATTTTCTGCCCATCCCCTCCCACACTCCAGTGGAGGCATGCAGCTCCTCCTTACTTATGCAAAACAGCTTAATCCTGGAAAATGAGCTTGGATCAGGGATACATTCTTATGGTGGATAGAACTCCCAGCCTGTCACCAGGATTCTTGTAGAACAGGTAACTTTAGCCCTGATAACTACACTTTTGAATAAAAACCATTTTATCAAGTTCTTCACAAAACATGTCTGGAAATGATGATACCTAATGGAATTGATGAGAATATTGCAAACTGGTAGAAAAAGTAACTAGAAACCTCATCACTAAGCACTTTTTCATACTGATTTTGCACATCAGGTGACAGGACTTCAGTGGAATCAGGCACAAATACAAAGAACACAGATGTTTCATGAAATTAACTTTGATAATTGCTGATCCCACGATTCAAGCTGTAGATTATGAATCGAGATGTCAAATTTGGTTTGTAAACTGCATGTGATGAAAATATTCATAGCTCTAGCCAGACAGAATATGTGGTACCTAATTAAGTACCCATTTTAAAAAATGTTCCATTTTGACATATTTCAACTAATATACCTGAATAGTGTTTTTTTGTTTTGTTTCAGTTCCTAAACAACACTTACCTATTATGCTTTACAGCCAGAGGTTCTCTCTCTGCAATTATTGTACCTCAGCTTTTATGTCTGACTCATTTGGTGTAATTAACAAGAGATCGTCCCAAAAGTGTGGCTGGCAATTTACCTGATTCAAATGTGTTTGCCATTTTACTGTGGAGGGTGAGATGAGCCATTCTGGAGCTTAGAGCAGCCTAAAGTGACCCTGTGCCCTACACCCTGGTGTATGGGTTTCAAATTAAAAATGCTACCTTTCAGAAATTTAAAACTATGTGAAATTTGCATAAGAACATCTTGATGACAACTGTGCAAATGAATGGTACTATATTTAGGCATTTCAAAAATAAACAAAACTAAAGCACATTTTTACAATCAACATTGTATTGATTGCCAAGAAAGATAAAGATGCTTTTCATCAGGATAACAATATTGCTTTAAAAGGACATTTTAATGACAGCATATAGAGAGGATGATGTCATGAGTAGCGTGTGTGGCTAAATGAAGTCTGGAAATTGCTATCTGCTAACAAATAGTGAGCTAATTATAAGTTAGTAGAGTGTATTTTCTTTTGCAAAATTCAGGTAAGTCCCTGGTACTTTCTCTTGTCCAAGTAGTTTTTAGGCAGGAATTAACCATATAACATAAACTTACCCCAAAACAGTGCCACGAAGATGAAATGCTTGAGCTTCTTGCTCACTGTTTTGCACATAATCTTGCTGTATTTGCTCTGTTGAAAATAAATGTGTAAAGATCTCTCTCCCTCCCTTCCTTCCTCTTTCTCAAAGTGAGCAGGGCAATTTAAAGAAAGCAACATTGAATCCTCTTTCTCAGCTGTGAACTGCAGCTAAGCAACAGTTGAGCACCTTAAATAGCAATGGAAAGGCAAGTCTTACTCACCAATTGCTGTAGACTTGAGTCTTGGTAATTATCAATGTAATTAAGTCAGAACTGTCTGAAGCCTCCAACTCTAATTCAGAGTTGGAGACTTTTTGAAGGGTCCATGGAGGCAGGGGAATTGCCCATTGGAAGTTCAAACTTACCAGGCAATTCACATGGAGCTATTACACTGCGACTTCTGAGGGGTATGGTTGTGCAACTTGCGGGGTGCATCCAATTTCCAACGACCCGGAGACCGGAAGATCTGAGCCAATACATTTGGGGAATAAGATGTCTCTCCAGTAATGTTGACTAGTGCTTTCAAAACTGATAACTACTGTTATAGTTGAGGCTAAAGTAGATTACAGATCTGTGGAACTATCTTCATGTTAGACAATTCTGGAAGCAATAATACTCAATCATTACCTGGTAGCCATGCATGGGCCTACAGATGCAAAGGGTCGCAAAGAGGTGGATGCAGAATATACGTCCCTGGTGACATCTGATATCTCTGATAGCCTTCTTTGTTCTTGACTGTCTTTATATCACAGCTTTCAGTGGTGTATTGCACTGGTGACGAGGAAACTTGATTAGCCACCAATGGTTTTAAAAAAAACTAGCCCTGACATAATATCACATCTTAGAAACCACATAAAGAGCCCTAACACAAAACAGGCAATATTAATCAGAGTGGAGTAAACATTTAAATACAAGGAGTCCTCTAAGAGTACAAATTTTATATATCTATAAATGTTGTTTACTAATTTCCTGTGGTTCTGGATATAGGCTACATTGAATCTAACAAAGCACTGTAAATTACATCTGTCTCAATCTGAACCAGGAACCCCATTCATATTTAATCATTCAAACTGCAGTAATTGTCCTGATTTATGCTAATATGCAGAATATGTCTCATTTTTTGATAGCACTTAACAATGGGATGTACTGAACCTAGAAGGACAAGAAAGATAGTTGTGTCATTGCATCCAAATTCCTGTTGAACCTACCCAACAATCCGACTTGGACATGTATCACCGTTCCATTACTGTCTACTGCTGGATTCAAATCCAGGGACTCCCTAAATAACAGCAAAGCAGGGGTTTCAAAGCCAAGGGGCGATGCAGCTAAAAGCTCACTACCTCCTTCTCATGGGAAAATAAGGATAGGCAATAAACGTCTCCTAATCGAAAGCCAATCGGGGAGCTGGGCAGATTTTTATTTCAGCAAACCACTTTTTGCCATTCAGATTTGATATTTTGGATATTGCGTAAGGAAAATGGAGTTTTAATAATTTTAGGGCTTTTTGTGTTGTTGCAAATTTTGGCAGTGTTTTCTATGGTGAACTCATGTTACTGACATGCAAGTTCCATGTCAGAAAATCTGTTGGCCTGTTACATATTTTAAAACTGAGAAGACATTATTCTTGTACGCCACCAGTTCAGCTGTAAGTTGACATATAGACATATGGGCAACATTTTGAAGCTGACAAGTTGTGGAAAGCATTTACGGTGGCCAAAAAATATATATGCAACAATTTCTCATGCCCACACCTCCATCTCAATTGCTAAATTAGGTCACCAGTTTTTTGTGGACTTTGAAGTATTCTATCTCTGTATAAAATATTTTAGGATTGAAATTTCCGTTGGCTCACATTTGGCCCTAAACTGGATGCCACGAAGGGAGCACATGCCCCAGCTGGGAAACCTGGGACCGACTCCAGATTTGAGGCGGGATTTTCCGGCCCCAACACCAGCAGGCATCGTCGTGGGCCGGACGGAAAAAATTGGAAAGCCATTAAAAGTCAGCGGCTCTCCAAACTTTCCCGTCATGCCAGCGACGATGCCCGCTGGTGTTGGGGCTTGGAAATCCTGGTCTTCATCCCCTTAAGCCTACTTGCAAATGGATTTAGCTCATCAATTCTGTAACGGTGATTGGCTGAGCCCACTTGCCTCATCAGCAGCAGCCCGAAAAAAAAAGTCATGGGGAGAAGAAATGGACTCCTGCTCCACCTGGCTCCGCATCAAGTCCTCCACAGAAATCTTTGCTTTTAGTGACAGTTGCCTGCTAGTCTGCCCTATGCATAGAAAACCTAAATGCAATTACCATTGAGGTCCTAAATCTGGTGTTAGGCCCCTCATTAGAATGTGCAAGGGAGCCAACCTATTCTAGACATTTCAGTGGAATACCGACAGATCTTTTTGAGAATTGCTATAAAAGGCTTTCCTTTATACAGTATCCGAAATATCAAATCTGAATGAGAAAAGTGGTTTGCTGATAAAAAATCTGGCCAGCTCCCCGATTGGCTTTTGATTAAGTGGCCTTTATTGTCCATCCTTATTTTCCCATAAGAACGAGGTGGCGAGCCTTTTAGCCGCATCACGCTATGGTTTTGAAACCCCTGCTTTGCTGTTAGTTAGGGAATCCCAGGATTTGAATGCAGCAATAGACAGTGATGGAATGGCGATATAGGTCCAAGTCGGATTGTTGGTTAGGTTCGACAGGGATTTGGATGCTGTGACACACCTGTTCTTCTTGTCCTTCTAGGTTCAGCAAATCCCATTGTTAAGTGCTATTGCAAATTTAGACAGATTTTGCACATTAGTGCGAATCAGGACAATTGCTGCAGTTTGAATGAATAAATATGAGTGGGGTTCCTGGCCCAGAGGAAGAGAGATGTAATTTAGAGTGCTTTGTTAGATTCAATGTAACTTATACCCTGAACCACAACCTATACCCTGAACCACTGAAAATTAGTAAACAACACTAATAGATATGTAAAATTTGTAAAATGCCAGGATTTTTTAGCCCCCAAGCCAGTTCTCCAGTGTTTCGGCTGCTCTCCTGCTGGAAAACTTCCTCAGCAACCATTCGGCAGCCAATGTTTCGTTCCTTTGGAGATTCTTTATCCTGCTTGAGTATTTTTGTTTATGAAGCCAATAACATTACGGAGCATGTAAAAAATAAAACTTTCTGATGGCCTAGTTGCCTGTTTATTTCCCTTGCCTTGTATGCTACTGGAGAAAGAAAAATAAAAGATAATTAGCAATCAGGCTGAACTACCTGCAAGGCCTGCTCTCTGTATCTTTAATGGCTCATTAAAGTGCGACTTTCTATGTTATTGCCCAATCAGCTCATTTTTCTGGCCAATCATTGTCACCAATGCATTGTTATTATGGAGACCGAATCATCTCGATGATTATTTGTTAATTTATAGTTGTTTTCGGCTTATTACATTTTGTTTTTGAGGCTTTCCTTGGCCATCTTATTATCTATCCAGTTGAAAGATACTGATATGAACTTGATATTTTGGATATTACTTTGCAAATTTGGGAAAGTTGCAATGGCTGTTTTGGTTGCTGGCAGAGAAATCCAAGTGTGGTGCAAACCATTTTAGGATACAAAATTGCCTGACCTTATAGAAATCTTAGGTTAACTTCCATCAGCAGCATAAAGATTGACCCCTTTGTAAAATGCTGGTGAGTAGATTTTACAGCTTTCTACCATCTGCACCATCTCGGTTATCTGCTTTCTAAATGTTGCCTCAATTTTTGTGTCACAGAAATTTCGGCTCACATAATTGATGCAACAGGCCGAATCTTCCTGGGAAAATAATGACGTAATAATAATGCCTGCAACGCAACCTCATGAGCAAACCAGTCAGCAAATCTGAATATGAAGAGATATGTTGTGAGGTATGAATCTCCAGAATTGCTTGTCGATTTACACAGCTTTGTCATTTGCCTCACTATAACAGCATCTCGGCTTTAGCACCCCCTACTACTTTTAAGAATTTGCTGGGATTCTTGAAACCCGTGACATCAAAGGGCCAGGGGCTGAATGGATGCAAAATTGGCTAAGGAACAGCAGGTAGAGAGTAATAGTGAACTGTTGATTCTCAGACTGGAGAGAAAAGTAAAGTCGTGTCCCCCAGAGGGTCAGTATTAGGACCACTTCTCTGTTTGATATATGTTAATGACTGGAACTTGGATATACTGGGGATAATTTCAAAAGTTTGGAGCAGAAATGTAGTAAACAGTGAAGAACCCCTTTTGAAGCCAAGAGCGTGAGTCCTGAAGGCTGTGTTGTCTGCCCAGTGCCCAGGTTAAGGACGACTCTTCTGGTTTGGAGACGAACTTGGAGTTGGAGTGGAAGGATCTCACTGTTGGGGTCCACATGGGTACCAACAACATAAGTAGGACTAATAAAAAGGTGCTGCTGCTGGAGCATGAGCAGCTAAGGCTAAATTAAAAAGTAGAAGCAACAAAAATAATAGCTCTGGGTTGCTTCCTAAGCCACAAGCAAATCAACATAGGATAAATAAGGTAAGAGCTGAATGCATGGCTCAAAGGTTGGTGTGCTGCCAGTGTTGGGGAAATAGGGAGCTGTACTATTGGGATGGCCTTCACTTATACCACACTGGGATCAGTGTTCTGGCAAGCTGTATAGCTATGGACATATGGAGGACTTTAAACTAAATAATGGGGGACATGACCATATGAGGGGAGGCTTAGAAAGTAAAAGAGAAAGAACAAAATGATAGTGCAGAGTAGCAATACAGGTAATGGTAACCAAAATGTGACAGTAAGGGACAGGGCATACAAACAAAAGAGTGTGCCAGCAAGAGTAGACAAAAACGTCTTTAAGCTTAAAGGGAAAGTGGAAGGTTCAGATGAATGGAGGTTTAGAAATTGAAAGAGAAAAGTTGAGGCAATAGTCAAGTATATTAATGTGGGTAAAGACAGGGTGTAGAGAGCTTAATGCATCAGAGAGTAAGGTCCATGGAGGGAATAGTAAAAAATAAAATTTAAGTCACTTTATCTGAATGTGCAGAGCATCCATAATAAGGAGGATGAACTAATGGCACAAATATAGATAAGTGGTTTCGATCTAATCACCATTTTGGAGACATGTTACAAGGTGACCAAGGTTGGGAAATAAATATTCCAACATACATAATATTTCAAAGACAGGCAGAAAGAAAAAAGGGGAGCAGCAGCCCTGATAAGAAAGGATGGCATAAGGACATTAGCGAGAAAGGATCTTGGCTCAGAAAATCAGGAAGTAGAATCAGTATGGGTAGAGATTAGCAAGGGCCAGAAAATACTGGTGGGAATAGTTTATAGGCCTCATAACAGTAGTCTTACAATTGACAAAATATTAAACAAGGAATTATTGGAGCTTGTAACAAAGGCAATCTCATACTTTTACTTTAATCTTTAATCTTCATATAGACTGGACCAGTCAAAGTGGCAAAGGTGATCTGGAAGATGAATTTGTAAAATGCTTCTGTGACAGTTTTCTAGAACAACATACTGTGGAATAAATTAGGGATCATTGCTGTCATCAGCTCACACTTTGAGCAATTTGCAACACAAACGATTTTTGAGCTAATCAATAAAGAAAAAAAGTTTAACTACAGAACGCATCACAAGCTTCCCCAGGCAAACTCTGGGCCAATAATGGTTAAAAGGCATCAATAAAGTTAAATTCCTATCTCTGTTCAAGGTCAAGAGGCAGAACTTTTTTTAGTGCCATGAATGAATTTGCACAATGCAATCGAAAGGGGATTAATTCTTTCCAATCAGACTTTAAGTTTGAGTACATATCCTTGATTCAGAAAAGGAAAAGTTGTGATTATAGGCATTCAAATACATTGGTAACTAACTTCAATGTTCAAATGATAGGTACATAAGTAAGAGATAAAAACAGAAAATGCTGGACATCCTCAGCAGGTCAGGCAGCACCTGTGGTGAGAGAAACAGAGTTAAGATTTCAGTTCGATGACCTTTCACCAGAATTGCAGCTTGATCTGCTGAACATTGTCAGCATTTTCTTTCTCTTTAGTTCCAGATTCACAGCATCTGTAGTATTTTGCTTTATATATAAATAAGAACATTTGTTCATTTTTCTACAGGGGATGCTTCCGTACTTGTGTACCACATTTATCAAATATTTTTTGACATGTATAAAGAGATTGTCTATCAAAGAGAGCATTGGATGTGCATTCATCTTCCAATATGTTTGACAAGCATCAACGTCTCACTTACTAACCACAACAATTGGCCTGGATCACAGCAGCTGGAAAGACAGTTACTGATTGCTAAGAAAAAAACACTTGTACCAGCATATGAAGCAAACAGATGGATTGACTGCTCATTGCCACAGAAGAGGTCTAAATTGCAAATGAATTGTTCCAACATTTTTGTAATTTGTTAACATTGCAGGTGGTTGTTAAGTGCTGTAGCAGCACTCGACTACGGAAGTCACATTCTGTTATGTTATCCTCTGATTTGTTATATCTACAATTGAGCTGATTCACAATGTTCCACTTGCATTGTCAAACAGTGCTTTCATATTAACATTGGACATGTAATAGTTTGTGGGCCTTGCTGGACCTGCCATGTACTTTTAAGAACAGCCAGCTGAGAGCTCTGAGCATTTTTGAATCTTTATTTAGGTGTAGAAAACCTTAGGCCTGCGTCGTGAGAACGGAGTTGGGACAATTCCTGGCTCCACAAACCTGACCCAAAGAAAGTGCCCTGGAACTTTGGATTTTTGTTATGGGGGGTCCTGGTGGTGGGAAGGCTGGGCTTTCTGAGCGTTGTGGCGGGCAACCCCAGAAATAGTGCAGGGGCTTCCGGGTGCAAAGGCAGGCTTGGAAGAAGGCCTGCCCCAGTGCGCCAGCACTGAGAGGAAGTTTTAAAAAGACAATAAACATAAAACAGCCCTCCAGACTTCACCCCTCAATCCACACACACACTCCTCATGTCCCATCCATGCCATGACATGCCTCTTCATGATCCTCACCCAATCCCATGGCCTCTCATGCTCTCCAGGCCGACCTATGCCCCTCTACACAGCCTCTATCCATCCCCTGTGGTCCCACATACCTTCCATGCCAACCTATGACCCTCTATCCATCCAGTGTCCTTTATAACCCCTATACCAACTTAATGCCAATACATGACAGCCCCTGCCCACCAACACCCATTGCCCTCACACCCACCATGCTAACTAACCCAGTCTCCACCATTGGCTGACCTCAGGACCCATGCTGAGATGAGGTAAATTAAAGATATTAGTGTCTATTGAAGAACTCACTATTTCAAAACAAAAGTTCTCATTGATAAAAACCCATTCACTACACTTAACTTCCTTTAATCATTTTTAAAAGCAATCACTGGAATTCATCATCCCCTTCAAAGAATCTATAGCCACTTGGAGCTGTCAATCAAACTGTGAACTGAAGGGTACCCCATTGTGATAATGGAAGGTTGTGAAATCAGTCATGCAGTACTAATCCTGTAATGAAAACTGTCAGGCCTCTGTAAACAGATAGAATGAAATAGCAAGTACTGTTTGTTTAAACACACCAGACAGCTTATTTTCAAATATTTAAAGGGCAGGACTTTTAATAGCCTTGACAACTTGACAGTTCCTTTTGAGCCTGCCACCATCCTTCAACCCTACCCCTACCTAACCCCTACCGTGCGGGCATGGTGTGGGCTGAGTTCGGGGTGGGGATTCTACCTTCTGCTGCCATTTTCACAACAATGGAGAGGCTCTCTGTTGTTGCAAAAATTCAGGCCTTAGAGTTGAAATGTAAGAAAATATATTTTAGGTGAGGTTTCTCCTATTATTGAAAGAAGTTTTCCATCCCTGTCCAAATAGTATATCCGTTTATTCCATTTCTTGAATAAATTTGTGGCACGTTCAGTCTAATGATCTTCCTACTGTGTTTCAGTTTTGATTTTGTTCTTTGGATAATTGAACCCTGAAGTTTCAAATAGCAACAATTGTACTGAGACTTTCATTTATAAAATAGTAGAGTTGCTCTAACCCACATCAGATCATAAAAAGAAATGATGAGTATGATAGAAAAAGGCTTTATGTAAATATATCGTTGTCATTGTTTCACTCTTAGATATGATAAGGTCATCCAAAAATGAATTATTAATGCTTCTGAATTAAACAATAATGCCACTGAAAACTGGAGATTGTGGCATTTTCTGGTTAATTAGATCCATTGGTATATCACAGCCAAAAACCTATTTTCAGAATTAATAAACCTAGAAATCATTGTTGGCAATATTAGCTGGAAATTGCTTAATGCATTTTAATGATATTCTTCTGTCTACTATTGAAATTAAAGCTTTAACTCATTTAATTAAATTGCATTAAAATATTAGACTAAGAATGCCCTTCACTAATATCAGCAACTGCACTGTTTAAAGTAAAATTTCACATTCGTTTTTGATTTTAAAAAAAGCAAAATACTGGAGATGCTGGAAATCTGAAATAAAACAGAAAATGCTGGAAATGCTCAGCCGGTGAGACAACATTTAGAGAAAGAGAAACAAAGTTAACTTTCAGCTCTGTGACCTTTTATTAGAATTGGTTAAAGTCAGAGATAATGGGTGGAATTTTCTATTTTGAGACTAAGTGGGGTGGTGGGCAGGTTTTACCATGCATTTCCTGCTGGATGGCTTGACAGGAATTTGCGCCTAATCTCACGCTTGAAAGTGAATTAATTATGCATCAGTGAGTAGCTCTCTGAATTGCATATCAGGGGGCAGAACTGATTTGTCCGCCCCGCCATTACCCAATGGTGTTGAAGGTCTGGGCGCCAGATTTAAACACCACCCGAACACACACATTTACTCTCTTCAGCCCAGCTGTGTGGAAGAGACATTTCGATATAGACTGCGTCCAAGAAAAAGGATGCATCAAGGTTCAACAAGGTTTGCCCTTGAAGCCCTCATCCGTGGAGTCCGCTAGCATTGACATGTGCCCTATCCAAGGGATGGCTCCGGGAGGATCACCAGCTTTACCTCTCCTGCCTGGGAGGCGGAGGCAAGGGAGGTCAGCTCATCGGCACCAACATAATCCAGTGGGAGAAGAGGATGAATCATCTCATCTGGGCCCTTCTGCTCCTCCTCAGTTGGATCGTTGCCACCAAGAATTCAGCATTGAGCACAGGCTCAATTATTCAATCCTCCTTGTCTCTGCCAGGATAAGTCAACCTTCAGCTCACTCAAATCTCACACTTTCATTATGCACTCATGGGTTACACTGCTCTTGGATCTCACACAACATTACCAGGGATAAACCAGCATGAATTGTCTCTTGGGCACTTTAACGTCACCAGCATCTCATCTATCATGCTGCACAAACTCTGTCCTTATCCCTTACTGGGATGGGCTCAATACACACAGCATTCCATCCATTTGTCTGCATGCAGGCCAAGCTTGCCCACAACAAGAGGGGAGAGACCCCAGATTGGAGGAGGGACCCCAGATATACAAGAGCTCTTCAAATTCAAGGAAAATGCCACTGAGTTGGCAGGAGAGGATAGAGATTGCTCCAAAGGGGTAGGCGAGGTCGGCCTCTCCTGGCGAGCCAGTATGGACAAGCCCTCTGTGTTGATCACTTCCTGACGTTCTCAGTGAATGGCATGCAATGTTTTATTCAGCCTGTTCATGAACTAAATCTATCTGCTCTCTCTTACAGGCACCAACAAATCCAGACAGACCATCAGCCCCAGCCCCCAGCCCATCTCAGAAGGGGATGATGAGGATCCATTAGATCCATTGCATTCACCTGCATCCTCCAGCAGCACAGAAGCACACATTCCTGTGGGTCATAGCTATTGATTAGGCTTGGAGTCACATCCTGGGGAAACACCTCATGGACACATCTCCACAGCAGTCAGTAGCAGTGACAGCCCAGGTCTGTGGCACTCTGAGGACTGCTAGAGACCAGGCACTCACTGAGTCCAAGTCTGATGATGAGCCTCTGGAAAGGGCCATGTCACACATGCCGGAGGTGAAATGAAAGCGGTTGAAAATCAGTGAGAGGCAGTCAACAAACTAGGGCAAAGGGTAGAAGAGTCCGTCCATGTTCTATTTGATGTCATGGCTCCAATATGCGAGCACCTCAAGGTCTCCATGGGAAGGGTAGCGACTGCCTTGGAGACCTTGGTCCAGCAGATCCTGCCAGATTTGCACCTGGACCTGCTCTCCGTAGCAATAGGCATTGTTGGGATCCATCAGTGGCAAGGCAAGGGGAGTGTGGTGGGGCATCTTCACCTCCCTCTAGGAACACCTTTTCCTCAGGGATTCAGGCAGGGGCCTTCAGGCACCCACAGGGAGGAGGAAGACCAGCAGCTGGAGACCCTGGGGCCATCCACCTAGGTGATTCTGACATTGTCCAGCCTTACCCAATCCCCTCTGCCTGTGACTCCATCACCTCCAGCTGTAAAGGCCAAGGAGGGTGCACCTGCCCCACAGCAGGACACCTAAACCAGGCCAATGTCCTCCAGCTCTCAGTACTCTAGAGGACAACCGCCAAAGTCATCAAAGACAACAGGACTTATCAGTCAGCAGGCTGCAACTACCTCTGCTGCAGATGCTGGGGATGCATCAAGACATAGTTATAGGGTTAGAAAAAATTTTAAAACTTTGACATCACATCTGGGTGTTCAATAACTGTTTGTATCATGCACCTTTGTAAATACATTTGCTGTTTTTGAGAATAGTCATATCATCTGAAAGTGTTGTGCATAAACATCTATGTGTCCTCTTATTGCGAGGGCGAGCCATGCCCCCACTCAGTGTTCACCTCCCTTTGTGTGACTCACATTCATGTGATATGTAGATGACTCATGATAGTTACTCTACCCTTGTATTATGTCAGGGAGATGTGTCAAACTCTTTACTGGAAGTGTCTGCAAAATGTGTTAGTAACCAAACTCCTTACAAGACAGCATGGAGTTAGGCATGCTCACTAGTCTCGGAGGGTTGGCTGTAATTGTCTCTCAAAATGAGAAGGCCCTCTTCATTGGTAATGCCAAAGCACAAAACCTACTGCCACCATGGTCTCTAAGTGCACATCTCAGTGTCCACTAAAAGCTTCTCATTAAGGTGATGACAACTGCACCAATTCCTTTGATGCAGCATTTGCTGTTGTGCTGACTTACATTTACCAGGGCGCATGGATACCGGGTTCGCTGCTGACCTTTCCAAAGATTAGGGCCTAGTGAATCATAAGGGTTCAAGGTGCATGTTTGAATGCTGAATTGCTCTCGATGTTACTGGCAGTAAAGGCCTTTCAGTGCACTGGCATGGCAATAAGGGACGGAAGGAATGTGACTATGTCACGTTGCTTGTACCTTACTCCTCCTGGAACCTCATGGCTATCAGTGCGGCACGAACATGTCTTCCAATGTCACGCTTCTTCAAAGAAGTCCTCATCTGGAAGGTGACACTCATCTCCCAATTCAGGCTCCTGCCCTTCCTGCTCTTCATTGTTAAGGAGCTCTCAGTCATCTCCATGTCTACCTCTGGCAAGGGATCACCCCTTTGAAGCGGCAGGTTGTGAAGGCTGCATCAGGCCATGATTATGCGGGACACGCTCTGTGCAGAGCCCCACCTGAGCATCCCAAATATTAGAAGAGAGCATCTTTAGGATGCCAATGGTCTGATTGATGATGGATCTTGTCAACTTATGCATCATATTTTATCCCTTTTCCAAGTCACTCTGAGGATGACACTTGGGTGTCATGAGCCATCATCTGAGTGGGTGCCCCCTTATCACCAAGCAGCCATCCCTGTAATTGTTGAGGCACCTGGGATTGACTCAGAATGTATGAGTCATGGGACCCCCCCCCAGGGTACCTGACACAAATATGCATGATGTGCTTCTGATGATTGCACGCCAATTGAGTATTGATGGAGTGGAACCCTTTCCTGTTAATGAACATCAGGGGCTGGTGCCTTGGAGCTCTCAATACCATACGTGTGCAATCGATTGCACCCTGTACTCTAGGGAAGCCTGAGATAGTTGCAAACCCCAGAAATCTAGCAGACTGGCGAGCTTCATTGAGTGTGAAGTTCACATAATGAAGAGCCTTACTGTAGAAGGTCACCTCCTTGATACAATTATGTGCTGAGCACTGAGAGATGTCGCTTAGGTCCCCTAACGATCCCCGGAACAATCCGCAGGCAAACAAAATTCAGCATGGTGATGATCTTCGGGGCTACTGGCAGGGGGTGTCCTCCCAGCCCACAGTTCATTAAACCCTCCCACAGAGTGTGGCAGATATGAACGACTATGCCTCTTGATAAGCGCAGACATGTCTGTCGCTCAGCTCCAGATAGGAAAGTCTTCTTCGGTAGACAGTTGGTCATGTGAGTCACCTCCATGGGATCGGTCTGACCTTGTCATCTTCTCTGGAGCACGGACCTCAGGTCAGGCCTCCTCTCGGAGCTGGGTGATGTGGCGCCAGGCCCTTCTGTTCCTCCTCAATTGGATCACTGCCATCAAGAATTCAGCATTGAGCCCGGGCTCCATTATTCAATCCTCCTAGTCCCTGGGGACTGATAGATGCTACAGATTAATGAACACTGGGCATATATAGTAGATCTCCCACTTGCAAACTGAAAGCCAATGTCATGTTCCAGATCTCCGTTTGCTTTTTGCTGATACAGCCTTGCAGTGAGGCCAGCTGACACACACACTCACAGATGTACATGACGATGTTGCCAACCCCAGTTCTTGACATCTCAATCGCACAGAGGTTGGAAGATGCATCAATGAAATGTGCGACCTTACCAATGGTCCTCCTGCCATGTAAGATCTGATATGCTGATCAAGCTCAACTTGCACTTCAGAAATGGCTGGATGCCCTATTAACCAAGCCAGTTGGAGAGAGCACATTAGAGGCTTTCATTGATGATCTGGCAGATATGCAGCAGATGTGCTTCCTTTACAATTGCCTGCATTTTCCATTCTCACATACCTCTCTGTTAAAGCTCAAATGGAGTGACTGTATAGTGAAAACGATGCCGCCTGCAGTCTCTCATTAAAACAAAATAGAAGGCAATGGCTTCAATTGCACCTTGTCAAGGAAGTCTTCTACTTTTTTCTTAGCTCTGACTCTCTTTCAATGTTGAGACCCCAAGCGGTTTGAGGGTGCCTCCTGAAAGGGTCCCTTAGCCCAGCCCTGAGCTCCTCCCGCACCGACTCAGACTTCTCCAATGAAGATTCTTTTCCAGTTTCTATTTCAAACTGTGCAACAACTTTGGGCTTCCAAGATGGTGATGATGCATTTTTATTCTGAGACCAGCTTCGACACCCACCCTCCCTTGTCAGTGTTCAGGCCCCTCCACACTTTTTGGAACATCATGATGTACAGTGTTATGGCACAGTGGATTGTAAATGCCAAGCTGCTCAAATCCGAGAGGGGAACTTGAAACAGCTGCCACAACTGTTTTGCAATTTGTATTTTATTCTGAGATGCATGCCTTGAATTCAGTAGTAATGAGTCCATTGAGACGTAGAGGTTTTTTGCAAAACTAAATTAAACATCCATTAATAAAAGAAGCTTTCATAAAGGTTAAACAACTGTTGCACTGATCCAAACTATTAGGACATTATGACCAGATGAAAGAATTGGTGCTGACATATGATACATCTCTCCACGGAGTGGGAGCAGTCCTCTCTCATCAGATGGACAATGGCACAGAACGGCCAATAGGTTACATATTAAGAATGCTCACTACAACTGAAAAGGGATACTCGCAGGTAGAAAAAGTACGCTTATCCATCATCTTTGGTGTGAAGAAATTTCACTAGTACGTACATGGCCATCATACCAGAAACCATTGCTAGGATTGTTTAGTGAGGACAAGGCTACTCCACCCATTGCCTCAGCAAGAATACAACAATAGGCCTTAATTCTGGCAGCATACGAATACACTTTCATACACAGGCCTAGCAATCAAATCACAAACACCAATGCCCTTAGTCATTTGCCTTTACAAGAAAATGATGAGCACATTCCAGTTCCACAGGAACTTGTTTTACTGTAAAATTTCTTAGATTCCTTGCTGGTATGTGCTCGACAGATCAGAGACTGGACAAGCCGGGACCCAGTCCTATCTCAGGTATGAGAACCAGTGTTACATGGTTGGTCACAAGAGCCAGTACCTGATGAAGTGAAACCGTATTTCAACAGGAGACATGAAATAACCAGTCAGGATGGCATCTTGTTGTGGGGAGTACGAGTAATTGTTCCTCCAAAGGGAAGGGAGCCACTTTTAATTGAACTACACAGTACACATCCAGGAATTTCCTGAATGAAGACCATAGCATGCAGCTACCTATGCTGGCCTGGGACGGATGGCAAAATAAAGAGTTTAGTAAAACACAGTGTGCAATATAAGCAACTGCAAAAGTTGGCAGTGACAGCTCCATTACACCCATGGGAGTGACCAGGTACAGGCGGGGGGTGGGGGGGGAATCCCAAAATCGAGAGTGCGCTCTTTCACGCATGCGCACAAAAGAGCGCACTCATCTCCCTGAGGCAAAGTGCTGCCTCAGGGAGATCGTCTGTAAATGTAAAAAAGGCAAAAATAGAAAAATAAAATTTTCCTTACATGTCGCCTCATGTGACAGTGTCACATGAGTTAGGACATATCCATAATTTTTACAAAATTTTTATTGAAATTTTTAAAACCCTACATGAAACCTCATCCTGCCCGTCGAAGAGGTTTCATGTTTTCTCTAGTTCCCGCCGGGGCTCCTGGCCGAACTGTCAACCTTAAGGTTGGACAGGCAGCTCCTTTAATTACTTAATTGACCCTGTCAATGACTTCAATTGGCCATTGACAGGTCGGCGGGCATGCAGCTGATTTTGCTGTGCTCCCACCTTCCTGAAAATTTAAATCGGGCGCGGTGACATCAGGAGTTCCCCCCGACGTCTCCGTGGGTCATTTTATGCGTTGGCGAGTGGGCCCCGCCGTAAAATTCTGCCCTATGAAATCATTGGTTCCCAAAAAGATGAGAAATGTTGCGTGACCAAAAGATAAATTGCTTTGTTTTTGGTTGCTGCTGAGATGTTAAAGAAAAGATTATAAATAATATTATAATTAATAATCTGACCTGCATCATTCACTAAACCTGGGAAATATAAGTCGGTATCAGTAAATGGCTGATATTGGCACACCTTTTGTAAAGGTGTGTGATATAACGGTAGTGGATAAAGCAGGTCCTGCCTCTGTAGCAATCACAAAATGAAGTTCCTAATACTCAAAATCCTCTTTTAAATTTCAGCACAAGTCTTAAAGCATTTTTTTATGACGAAGATAATATTGCTGAAAGCAGGAAGACTTAGGTGAGCTGAGAAAACATGAATTTGCTATCTCTAAGTTCCATGAGGAGGTAATGCTTTTTCTCCCCCAGTGTTTCTACCAAGAAGTAGCCTTCCTTTATCCTAACGAACTACAAGGCACTCTGACGTTGGGTTTTTTCTACATCGATTTCCAGAGAGAAAGGGGTTCTATAATATTTGTGCCCTAACGTGTTCATTGGAAAAAAAAAAGAAATGTGTTTAAATATGTAAATGAAATGCATATTAATGCATTCAATTAATTCATCGCAGAAGCATTTCTGGCTTTTCCTACCAAATGTCTCTTCAAAATTTATTAATGATGCAATTGACGTATGATACAATGTAAAAGTTCAATTTTCTCCTAACGCTGCCAGAAAAACTTAATTTTTAAAATTAATTTCATTCTGTTTCTGGAGGGCTTCGCTGAACCATTCTATCAATATTTTTATTAACTTCAAAGTTTATTCCATCATTGGAAAGAATTCCTTGGACTACTAGAACAATCTTAAGGTTAAAGCATTAATCACCAATACAATATTTCACACGTTAAAATGCTGCTTAGTACACATGTGAGTTTAATTCAATAACGTGAAGAAGCAAGGGAGCAGGAATTTGCTGCTAAATAATCAGCCTGACAGACTTATCAAATTAAATAAAAATCTATTACTTAATTTATTTCAAAAAATAGATTATTCTAGCCGTAATGTCTTAAGTTGAAGAGGCCACTCCAACACAGGATTTTCTCCAGAAGTCATGTTATTTTTGTTGCTGCCATGTCGAATGATTCTGAAGTGAGGTTGGCAGTAGTCGTATTCTGCTTAACAGCTAGTCAATATTATATTAAAAAATGGAATGATTGTAGCTTTGAGATTGTTTTTCATTAACAAATTTTAAAATTAGTCCAAATGAAGCACAGCCAGTGTGGAATAATGCCTTCACAGTGCAGAATATTTTATTAATGTTTACATTTTGCACGGACGTCATGTCAAAAGGTCACTTGGAAAAGCTCAATCTTTTGAAGGTATTTCAGTTAACAGAGGAAAAGAATGGTGTTCCAGCAAAGACATTGAAATGTGCATAATCATGTATATTACTCTACATGGGAAGTAAATTTTTCTGAGTGACAATTGACTTACTCAATCGCAACATTAAGATTTTTATTTAATTTTGAAGTATGACTTAAGCAGTTTGCTGATTGGTGTCAATAGAGTTATCTCTGCCACTGAAGGTGGGCTGAAGTAATGTTTTCCCGCGTCTTTGTTAGTGTGTTTGTGTGTAAACAATATAACTCAAAAATGAATGGATGGATTTCAACAAAACCTGGTATACCCGCAGGGTATGACACAAGGAAGAACTTTTGGCAAAGATGCGAAATTGGGATCCTGGATTTTTTTTTAATGATCTGTTAATATTTGGAGATAGGACAAGTTGACTCTTTTTTGAATTTGGTTGATTGTTTTATAATGTTGTGGATTGTCTCAGCTGCTGTGGCGGAATTTGTCACAGCTGTCAAAATGTGAGCAGGTTGTTTGATGTGGATTGGCCGGAGCTGCCCCAGTGAAATGGAGGCTCTTAATAAAACGATTTTTTTTCCTTGATTTGTTGTTACGGAGCATCAATTAAGCAGGGAAAATCGTCCGAATGTTGCTGGAAATTGTAATTCCATTAAATCAGTGTGATGGAGGTTTGCATTCTACTGAGTGCTGTCTTCACTTGTCAGTGGTTTCATCCACACCTATCACTCCCACGCTTTTAGAGTAAGGAGCAAAGCCTATCCAGATGTCAGACATTATCTAAAAAGGATTCTACCAATTTAGACCTTACTCCAACAATATGGAAACTGACTCTATGCAGAAAAACCTGTGACCTGCGGATATTATTCTATTAACATCCTTACCAGCACCTTTTAAATTATGATAACCAGCATAATGATATTTTACTGCAGAGAAGATTCTGATTTGTTCGTCGTTAATTTCTGGCTGTAAAACACAACCTTCTGCCTACCAATTTTGATCAGCTGCAACACCTGTTTCGGCCCTCAGGTACTTCCTGGGACAAGGGTAAAGAGAGGCTTTGAGTGTAAGTTGGCAACCGTCCTCAGGGGTATTGTGGATACAAGAGTTATGCTCCTGTTCTGTATTGTTTCATGTAAGGGCAGGTTAAAAAGAAGCAACTTACTATTTTGAACAGAAAAATCTAAGCAAGGCAAGCCCGACATATGCCCTGCACAGTGCTGACAAATTTCAGACTCAGGTCCTTAAACAGCTATTAGAATACTCATTGACCTATGCAAGAAGCCCAAAGCACATTAAAGCTGACTACCAGGAATGCCAGAATGTGCCTCAAACCAAAATATAGTCAGATGTATTCAGTTGCCCTTGGGACATGGACTGTAATCCTACCAAACTGGATCTTTTCATCCCACTTTGGGCCTGAAAACTGACAGTATGTAATCCAATTCTCTCTCACCATCTCTAAACTTAAGACCTTAAGTGAAGGTCATGTTTTACAATCGGGAGTTGTTAGTAAGGATCAATCATATGTATCTCTCCTGCAGCGAATGATCATTATACCGGTTGCTATAATTGAAAAATTACTAGGGGGAAGGCAAACCTGAGAATATCTAAGCACCACATTTGCTTTGACTCTCCATGTGATTTTTTTTCAGCTGATCTTTCATTTCCTTACAGATATCGTTTGCTTGTTAAAGAACTTTGCTGCTTCTTAAACTCAATAGCTGTAATTGTATCCATGTTTAATTATGTATCTCACATTTCCCCTCTGTTACAATGCACTGAATAAATCTTCTGTCATGCCCCCTCAGGTTTGAAATGCTCCCTTAACATAGCTTGTGGAAAAGAAAGCAGTTTATTGACAGAAATTGGTCTCAACTTCAATTTTTTTCTTGCCTGCTGTTATCTGTTCTTAGAGTTCCTATTGCAATAGATTGGTATATCACTGTTTCCATTTTCCTCCCAACATCAGGTTGAGATCTGTTATTACTTTCATTTCATGGCTGTGCGATGTTATAAAATTTTTAACTTGCTTCTGCAGGATTTTTGTAATCCTAGGAGAAACAGCAGAGAAAAAAAAATTGTGTTTGCCTTAATAACCATTGGACATTCCAAAGTCCTTCACAGCAAATGAAGTACATGTTTTTAATGTTGAAAAAGAGACATGCTGTTGAAGCTTTTCATCTTGCACTCATCAGGACAGTTCACAAGAATACCAATAATAAAGTGAACAATAATTTATACTGCATGAGAGTATAGCGCTCATCAGTTTGCAGTATAAATTGCTGTTCCCTTCACTATTGGTATTCTTGCAAAATGTCCTGATGAGTACAAGACGATAAGTTTTGACAGCATGTCTCTTTTTCAGCAATACTCAAATTCTGTATTACCAAATGATTACTTTTCTTTAAATGTAGTCACAACTTTAGAAAATGTAGCAGCCAATTTGTGCACAGCAAGCTCCCACAAACAACATGTGATAATAATCAGATAATCTGTTTTTGTGTTGTTGGTTGAGACATAAATATTGGCCAGGGCTCTTAGAATAACTCCTCTGCCTTTCCTCAATATAGTGCTACTGGATCTCTTACTGCCATTTGAGGAGGTAGATATCCGTTTAACATCTCATGCGGAAGACAGCACCTCCGACAATGCAGCACACTCTCAACACTGCACTGAACTGAATAGTGGATTTTTGTGCTAGGTTTTAGAATGGGACTTGACCCCCCTGTCTTCTGACTGAGAGACAAGACTGCCAACTGAACCATGGCTGACAAGTAGTAAAAGAAAAAAGAAATAATGGGAGCAATTATAAAAGTGCAGTTTTTGTTTTGGAGAAACACTTGTTGAGAGGAATGGTGAACAAGTTGCAAAACTCATGTGCCAAGTTTAGGAGTTAAGTATCTTTAAAAAAACATATTTCCTGTGAAGCATTTACGTGCATTGCCATGAACAAAGGGAAATCATTAAAGAACAACTTGTCGGTAAAGCAGAAAAAATTGGATCATTCAAATGTTAAGTGTGTTAAAATATGCTAAGGGAACCGCTGAAGTAAATAAATGAAGCCAAGTATCATGATTTTCTGCTTGAATATTATGATGTAATAAATAAAGCTTTTTAGCAGCCTGCTTAGTACTGCGAGGGACTGAGAGATATATGGATATCAACTGTCTATATGTTATTCAAACTGCATCCATAGTTCCTTGTCTTATTAACAGAATGCATCAGTGTAATGTTCCCCTTAGTAATGCCTCAAATAATGTTTTTGCATATTAAGGATTTTTTTAAAAAAATGATTTTTTTTCAAACATTTAGACAATTACTGCAATGAAAAATAAGAATACATTTCCGACAGCAGCTCTTTTCAATGAAGATGGAGTTATCCTAAAGCCAGTGATCTGCACAGAGCTGTGACAGCAACAGTAATTACCTTGATCTTGCAGGACGTGTAATGAAGTTGTCATTTGTCTCCATTATTGTAGAATAGGAAAGCTGCCTTCCATTTTATTTACTAAAAGCGTGTATGTCAATGCAATTTGAGTAGCTAACATCACATTGCAACAGGAAATAAATACAAAGGGAAACCAAAAAGGTTCAATGAGCAGTCTATGAAGATGCATATTTGTAATCAGCTTGTTATCATTAATCAAATGTTAATCTTACTTACCTTTTAGTATAAGTGTAATACCTGTACAGCATAATTTTTTTTCAGCCTTTTAGATGTCTACTGAACATATCAGATATATAGCAATTCCTTCATAGTTGTTTGGTCAAAATTTCTATCTAACAGTAATGTAAGATTAGCTTGAACACATGGACTGCGGTGGTTCAAGAAGGTGGTTCATCACTACCATCTCAGGGGCAATTAGGGATGGACAATACTACTACTTCCATATGACGGAAGAAGGTTATAATGGGATATCTAGTTTGTCTATCCATTCGATGGCGTCCTGATGCTGAGTAGAAAAATGAGGAACCTCCTGCAACAGATCAGAGTGAACGGGTTGATATGATGTGTTTCATGGTCCAAGACTCATGACCACAATCACACTTTGGTGATCTCTCATCTTCCACTTATGGAACAGGTGACAGCACCGTTCATGCCCTGAGTGGATTCGGTTGAACATTGACCAGTGTTTTTGAGGGAGGTTGAAGCCAGGGGCCTCTGCTTAGGGTCAGTGATGAGATGTTTGTTCTTTATGCTGCATATTTTCCATGATTCAGTCCAAGTTTCATGAATATTAACGGTTGTTTCCCAGAATTGCCAGGTTAGGTTTTTTAAAGTATTCATGACTTCATGAATGGGAAGGGTAGTGTTGTATGAAATTTTCCATCTCATAGAACATGCTGGTGCTGTGGCGAATGGTAAGCAATGCAATACAGACACCACAGCAGCCACTCAGTTGAAGTGGACTTAGATGTCCCTGACACCCTTCTCAATTGGAGAGTTGACAATACCCTGTACGTGGCCTCCCTGTGTGTGCTAGCTTATTGAGAACTTGCCAGCTCATGTCATGAAAAAGGCAACCAAACAACAGTCAGAAAAGCATGGAAGAGAAGGGCAATAAATGCTGGCCTTGCCAGCGATGCCCACATCCCACGAGCAGTAAAGGGATGAATGTCCACTATCCTGGATGCTTTCATTCTGTGTAGTCCGCTGGTCCCTCAGTCTTTCACCATTTCAAACCACCGGAGGGTGGCTACAGGCTGACACCTGGCTCATGGCTCCACTCTGTTACCCATTTAAACATGACTAGCATTTATACAATAAATGCCATGTTGCTACACAAAATATAATAGCGCAAGCCATTGGGGTGATTAAGCATTGTTTCCATTGCTTAGATTGCTCTGGAAGAGTTCACCAATACTCTTCAGAAGGTATGTCCTGATTCATGGTCACCTGCTGTATCATCCACAGCATTGCCATCATAAGGGTCTAGGCCTGCTCATCAGTGGAGGAACAGGAAGGGGAGGAAAATATAACCCCATGTTACAACTACCAACCCTCTTACGGATCATCATATTGTCCTCCTTGCCACAATGCAAAATCAAAAGGCACCAAAAAAACAAATAATCCATTGACCAAATGTATCCAAGCAAATATCCAGTATTCCATGAAAAAGTTAACAAATTGCCCTGAGGTAAGAGCAAAGTACTGCAGATGCTGGAAATCTGAAACAAAAACAGAAAATGCTGAAAAAACTCAGCAGGTCTAGCAGCCTCTGTGGACAGGGAAACAGAGTTAACGCTTTGAATACATTTGATCCTTCTTCATAGCTGGAGAAGGGGAAATGTGATGAAATTTCTACTGTTTAATAGGGGTGGAGCATCTGAAGCTGGAAAGAAGGCCAGCGAAAGGTGGGGGCAGTGGAGAGATTGATAAAGATGTCATGAGTGAAAGGACAAAGGGCATGTTATTGGCAGTGGTGAGAGCTAAAAAAAGGTGCTGATAGTAGCAAAGGTAAGAAAGCAGAATGTGATCATAGCAGAACAAGGGCCAGCACTCTGAAAAAAACAGCTTCAGAAAGGAACAAATAGTTCTTTTGGGGATGGGGTGGGGGGGGGGGGGGGGGGTGGGAGGGGATGGTGGTGGGGAATAAAGGATAGAAAATGGGATAGAAGGGGGGATAGAAAAGGGAAAAAAACATGGGGAAATGAATAAAAATAAAAATAAGTAGATAAAAAAATAAAAATGAATGCAGAGAAAAGGGAACTAAAAAGGGGTGAGGATAAAGGAAAGAGTTCATGATCTGAAGTTGTTGAACTCAATGTTAAGTCCGGAAGGCTGTAAAGTGCCTAATTGGAAGATGGAGTACTGTTCCTTCAGTTTGTGTTGGGCTTCACCGGAACATTGCAGCAGGCCAAGGATGAACATGTGGGCATGATGAGGTGCTGAAATGGCAAGCGACAGAAGGTCTGGGTCATGCTTGCGGACAGACTGGAGGTGTTCTGTAAAGTGGTCACCCAGTCTGCATTTGGTCTCCAGAAGGTGCTTCTGACATGTCTTTCTTCTTCCTTAACCGAGATTTCCACCCACCCCCCCTCACTGTGGTTGACAGGGCCCTCAACCATGTCCGACCTTTCTCTCACGCCTCTGCCCTCATACCTTCCCCTCCCTCTCAGACCCATGATAGGGTCCTCATTGTCCTCACTTTTACCCTACCATTCTCCGCATTTAAAGGATCATCCTCTGCCAGTTCCGTCAACTCCAGCAATATGCCACCACCAAACACATCTTCCCCTCACCCCACCCCCTCCCTTGTCAACATTCCATAAGGACTATTTTCTCCAGGATACGCTGGTCTACTCCTCCATCACCCCCAACAGAACACCTGCGATCTGTCTGCAAGAATGACCCAAACCTCCCTGTCGCTTGCCATTTTAACACTCCACCCTGCTCTCTTGCCCACATGTCTGTCCTTGGCTTGCTGCATTGTTCCAGTGAAGCCCAACGCAAACTGGAGGAACAGCACCTCATCTTCCGACTAGGCACTTTACAGCCTTTCGGACTGAATATTGAATTCAACAACTTTAGATCTTGAACTCCCTCCTCCATCCTCACCCCCTTTCCGTTTTTTCCCCCTTCCCTTTGTTTTTTTCCAATAATTTATATAGATTTTTCTTTTCCTACCTATTTCCATTATTTTTAAATCTTTTATGCCCTGCTACTCTTTCCACCCCACCCCCACTAGAGCTGTACCTTGAGTGCCCTGCCATCCATTCTTAATTAGCACATTTGTTTAGATAATATCACCACCTTCAACACCTCTTTGTTCTTTTGTTCTGTTGTCTGTGACATCTTTTGATTATCTGATCCTATCACTGCTTGCTTGTCCCTACAACCACACTCCCCGCCTCCCCCACTTCTCTCCCCCCACCCCTCCCTACCTTAAACCAGTTTATATTTCACCCCTGTCCTAATATTCAAGTTCTGTTGAAGGGTCATGAGGACTCGAAACATCAACTCTTTTCTTCTCTGCCGATGCTGCCAGACCCGTTGAGTTTTTCCAGGTAATTCTGTTTTTGTTTTGGATTTCTAGCATCCGCAATTTTTTGTTTTTATCATTGAGTTCAACAACTTCAGACCATGAACTCTCTCCTTCATCCTCACCCCTTTTTTAGTCTCCTTTTTTCTACATTCATTTTTATTTTTTATCCACTTACTTTAATTTTATTTTTATTCATTTATGCATTGTTTTATTCTCTTTTTATCCTCCCTTCTTTCCCATTTTCTATCCTTTTTTAACCAACAACTGCCCCCTCCCCCCAAGCGCTTCCCCAAAAGGGCCATCTGTTACTTGTTCCATGTTGTTTTTTTCAGAGTGCTGGCCTTTGTTCTGCTATTATCACATTCTGCTTTCTTACCTTTGTCACTATCCGCACTTTTTATTAGCCCTTACCACTGCCATTAACACTCTCATTGTCCTTTAGTTCATGAAATCTTTGTCGATCTCTCCTTTGTCCCCAACTATTGCTGGCCTTCTATCCAGCTTCATCTGCCCCTCCCCTCCTTAAACACCATTTCCATTTCTCTTCAGCTCTGAAGAAAGGTCATATGGACTCAAAACTTTAACTCTTTTTCTTTCTCCACAGATGCTGCTAGACCTGCTGAGTTTTCCTACCATTTTCTGTTTTTGTAAGTAAATGCCTTTGTGAGCCCCCTTTATTCCAGTCTTATGTGTACTCCTGTCTGTCCTATTGCTCCTATGCAGTGCTGTACAGTGGCTACAGCACGGCTCGGTGGAAGACTGATGATTTTCAGTGGAGGAGACTGCAGATGGCCTCGCAGAATGACCGCAAGCAATGATATTGGAAGCTGAGACATCGGGCAACAGAGACAACATCATGGCTGGGTCCGCAAGTGCGATAATGAAGTTGGCCACCATTTCCATTTTAGAAAGGTTGGGCTCCAAGCTCCATGTGAAGCAGTCTGCAAGGTTGGTGTCAGACTTTTCCACGTTCCTTAACAATGAGCGCAGTGTTTCATGCATGGTCAAGTGTGCATACCTCTTTTTTCTCTATGTCATCCCATCAAAGTCTCCATCTGAGTCCTTCGCAGAAGAACTTGTGCGCAATCTCTCCCTCTGGAGACATGACACCCACATAATTCTTCCCCCCTGCCCTGTTGGAACCCACTTGTGCTTGGTGACTTGCCATTTTTAGATTATGCTCCTTTTTTGTCCGTTAAAGTTTATGCAGGGCTGGTATTTGTGACTGTAAGTATGGGATCTATTGACAGACTCACTTCTTTATCAACCTGTCTGTGCTCTTGGAAGTCAGTCTCCCACCTCTTTGGTTAACCATGTGGCAGTTCTTGTGTACCTGATAGCTTAAAGGTGCATGGGTGGAGTTGGGGAAGGCAAGAGGTGTATAGTTATGCCACCTGCAGCTTGTAGGTCAGGAGAGATTATGGAATGAGGGTAAGTGAAATGTGAGAAGGTGGATTAAGAAAGAACATGCTGTCATCTTCAATGGTTTCAGTCCTTCACAGCCTCCGTCTTGATTATTCCAATAATGGCCTGCACAGTCTCCTCCATGGAGGTGAGGTCCTGCATTCTTGTCTATACCCAATAGTTAGGTGCTGCTGCTGATGACTGTAACCATCTGTCCTGTGGCAGAGAGGGAACTGTGTCTCTGAGGTTTGTTTCATTCATTTATAGGATGTGGGCATCGTTGGCTAGGCCAGCATTTATTGGCCATCCCTAATGGCCCTTGAGAATGTGGTGGTGAGCTGCCTTCTTGAACCGCTGCAATACATGCGGTGTACGTACACCCACAGTGCTGCTAGGGCATAGTTCCAGACTTTTGACCCAGCAACAGATTAAGCAATGGCAATATATTTCCAAGTCAGGATGGTGTGTGACTTAGAGGGGAACTTCCAGGTAGTGGTTTCCCATCTATATGCTGCCCTTGCCCTTCTAGGTGGTAGTAGATGTGGGTTTGGAAGGTGCTGCCTAAGGAGCCTTGGTGAGTTTCTGCAGTGCATCTTGTAGATGGTAGTGGAGGAAGTGAATGTCTGTGGAAAGGGTGCCAATCAAGCGGGCAGCTTTGTCTTGGGAGGTGTCAAGCTTCTTGAGTGTTGTGGGAGCTGCACTCATCCAGGCAAGTGGAGAGTATTCCATCACACTCCTGACTTGCGCCATGTAGATTGTGGACAGGCTTTGAGGAGTCAGGAGGTGAGTTACTCACAGCAGGATCCCTAGCCTCTAACCTGTTCTTGTAGCTGCAGTATTTATATGGCTTGTCCAGTTTGGTTTCTGGTCAATGGTAACCCTCAGGATGTTGATAGTAGGGGATTCAGTGATGGTAATGCCATTGAATGTCGAGGGGCAATGGTTAGATTCTCTCTTGTTGGACATGGTCATTGCCTGGCACTTGTGTGAGGTGAATGTTACTTGCCACTTGTCAGCTCAAGCCTGGACATTGTCCAGGTCTTGCTTCATTTGGACATGGACTGCTTCAGTATCTTAGGAGTCGTGAATGATGCTAAGCATTGTGCAATCATCAGCGAAAATCACCACTTCTGACCTTATGATGGGAGGAAGGTCATTGATGAAGCAGCTGAAGATAGTTTGACCTAGGACACTACCCTGGGGAACTCCTGCAGTGATCTCATGGAACTGAGATAATTGACCTCCAGCAAACACAACCATCTTTCTGTGTGCTAGGTATGACTTTAACTAGCTGCAAGTTTTTTCTCCCGATTCCCATTGCCTCCAGTTTTGCTAGAGCTCATTGATGCTACACTCGGTCAAATGCTGCCTTGATGTCAAGGGCAGTCACTCTCAACTCACCGCTGGAGTTTAGCTCTTTTTACCATGTTTGAACCAAGGCTGTAATGAGGTTAGAAGCTGAGGCACCCTGGTGGAACCCAAACTGAGTGTCAATGAGCAGGTTATTACTAAGCAAGTGCCACTTGATAGTACTGTTGATGACCCCTTCCATCACTTTACTGATGATCGAGAGTAGACTGATGGAATGGTAATTGGCCAGGTTTGGTTTGTCCTGCTTTTTGTGTACAGGACATACCTGGGCAATTTGCCACATTGCTGAGTAGATGCCAGTGTTGTAGCTGTACTGGAGCAGCTTGGCTTGGGACATGGCAAGTTCTGGAGCACAAGTCACCATGCTACTGCCAGAATATTGTCAGGGCCCGTAGACTTTACAGTATCCAGTGCCTTTAGCTGTTTCTTGACATCACATGGGGTGAATTGAATTGGATGGAAACATGTTTGTGTCATGTGCCTGTCACAGCAGAGGAGCTTACAGTGTGTGCAATCTATGAACTGTGGATGAGAAGTTTACAGCAGCGCAAAGTTTGTGAGGGTGGGGCGAGGCAATGATTATTGGCATGATAGAGCTTGATGGTCGGTGAGCGAAGGGGTGAGCAGAGCAGTGCATGAGTCTAGTATTTTTTTTGTAAGGATGTGGCATATGAAGATGAATTAACTGACCTTGACCACTCATCTGAGGTCATTGAACTTTTTTTATGCACTACATCCAGATGCTCAGAGCTAAACTCTAAAATTGTCTGTGATGTCTATCCCCCTTCATTGCCTTTGAGGCCTGTCTGGAGGGTCTCCTAATCCCTTGAGTGAGGAGGGGTTCTCTCCTTCTGTCCACTTCCTGCACTGGAGAATCCGGGGCAGACTCTCTGACTTGTTGCACAATTTTCACTTCTATTTCTGTCCAGAGGTTTTGCTCAAACAAATTCCTGCAGCCGTTCCAGCCAAAATGCACCTCAGTTTTAAGGGGTGCAGGCTAGCTTTAAGTGCACATGACATTGAGTCCCCTGCTGAGTTCTGTAGTCACTCGGCAGCAAGTTTATTACTGGGTAGCACGACGCTATCATTTAAATTGGCAGGCAGTGTGCAATTTGCATGCTGCCTGCATGGCTTTGAATGGACGCAGGTTAATCAAGCATTGCAACCTCTGCCTCCCCATTGCTGTCTGAATCAAATTTTGACCTCACAATTTCTAAATTTGCAGACGGCATCAATTTGGCATGGGAAAAGGGCAATACCATGGGGATTGGCATTAGCAAATGAATTTTAACATAGATAAGTGTGAATATTACAGTTTGGTAACAAAAATAATAAGGTCACATATTACATGGAAAATAAAAATCTAAATGGAGCAGTGGAGCAGAGGGATCTGGGAGTATAAACACACACATCACTAAAAGTAGCAACTCAGGTTAATGAGGCTATTAAAAAAAAGCAAACTAAGCAGTAGTCTTTGTTTCTAGAAAGATAGACTGGTAAATCTGAAAAGTTATGCTAATCTTGCATTAAACTTTGGTTAGACCACATTGGAGTATCGTGTGCAGTTCAGGTTGCCATTTTATACTGAGGCACTGGAGAGGGTACAAAACAGATTTACAAAGAAGTTAGCAGAACTATCAAGGAAGAGAGAACAAATTGAGTCTTCTTTCTCTGAAAGCTATAAGTTTGAAGACTAACCTATTAGAGGTCTTTAACATTTTGAAAGGTTTCAATAGAGCAGCTACAGTGAGAGTGTTTCCAGTTGTGGGGAAGAGAAAAATGGGTAGCTATTGATATGAATGGCCAAGAAATCAAGTTAGGAATTCCAAAAAAAACTTTTTTATTCAGAGAGTGGTGAGAATGTGCAACTCACTATCAAGGGAATATTTGGGGTGATTGTTATAGCTCTACTTAAAGTGAAGCTAGGTAAACATATGGGGCAGTATTTTACGGTTGGGAAGCGTTCAGACATCCCTCCCGATCACACATTAAGTAAGGCGTAATGACATCTGGTAAAGCCCATGATGTCACTACGACCGATCTTAAAGTTACAGAAGGTGAGTGGATGCAAAAGTCAGAAGCCCACCTGCCTTCTGATTAAGGCCAATTAAGGGATAGTTTAAGTAATTAAATGGACAACTTACTGAGATTTAATGCAGCCTGTGTGACTTAACAAGTTGCTGCACAGGCTGTATGAGCTGGTGGGAGTCATAGCAGGGTGCTCCAGAATCTGATAACAGCAAGCACAAGAGAGGCCAACTTGAGGAATAGGAGACTGCAGCTAGGTTTTCAGGAGAGGTCAGTGAAGTTGTTCAGTATTTAACTAGTGGTCAGTTTTACTGCTGATGAAGTAAAGGGATCATTTGTGAGGAACTTGGTGGGAAGACGGGCATGAACCAAGAAGATCAGATTTGAGGGCAGTCTGCAGCAATAGAAGCAATGGAGATAGCTCACTTTGGTGAACGATCCACCAGTAGGGATGGAGGAAGGAGAAGGAAGGAGAGGAAGCTGCTGCCAGAGGCATCAACAACAAACCCATCAGCAACATAAGCATCATGATGACATTGGAAGTCAGCAAAGGGAGCATGGGCAGGTGCATGCTAGGAGAAAACACTACCCTGATGGAAGGGCAGCACACTAACTACCATTGCCGCAGTTTATCCAGGGAGGTGGTGACAACCATATGAGACATGATTGCTGGAAGATCAGTTCCAACTGCAAGGCTGGTCATCCAATGTTTATGGCGCTGAAGGTAATGGTGGCCTTCAACTTCTAAGCATCAGGATCCTTTCAGGTACCTTCAGGGGATCTGTGTGGCAATTCACAATCGACAGCTCACCATTGTAGTAAAGTTGTAAAGGACACATTGTTCAGGAGATTGGAAATGTTTTGTTTTACCACTGATGACAAGAGCCAGGTGGAGAGAGGAATAAGACTTTGATCACAACTGTGGCAACTCAGAAACTAGATGCTAGGGAGCCGAGAGAGGCCCTGATAATGAGGTGGTTCAACTGAGGCCTTGCTGCTGTCTCCCAAACTAAAGTATGGAGATGGCAAATGACTTCTGACCGGGCATATGAAGCACATGCTGAAGACATAACCAAAGGCTTGCTACTGCAAATGTTTCTTAGAATGGCCTGTGATTTTCATCAGAAGGTGTCATAGTATTGTGGTCCCTACCTGTGTAAGTTAGTCCCTAGTCCATGCGTTAACAATCAAATACCATATAATAAGTAACAAATTTAATAAAGAGCAGATTAACCTGACAACATTCAGCCTTACACATACAGTAAACACCAGTGATGGCCCTTCTGTGTTTATAGTGATTTCTTCACTTGTTAACCAGTGCTGGCCCACAGTGCTCCCACATT
This sequence comes from Carcharodon carcharias, assembly GCF_017639515.1. Taxonomy (NCBI): domain Eukaryota; kingdom Metazoa; phylum Chordata; class Chondrichthyes; order Lamniformes; family Lamnidae; genus Carcharodon; species Carcharodon carcharias. Next base: position 143,831,797 of record NC_054477.1, read on the forward strand.
GCTGCCAGTTTGCTGGAGGCAGGAGGCTGATCTTGATGCTCCTTTGGCCTGGATGACCTTGGCAGATGAGCTCTGGTTACCTGAGGCTGTGAGGGCCTTGGCATTCTGAAGGATTCATGCTCAGTGGCAGGAGCCTCCTCTGTCATCTTGAGGTGATAGTGTCACTTGCAGAGGGACAGAGGAGCTGCTGACATCATCAAGGGTGTCTGAACAGGAGCCCCTAGATACAGAGGACTGCTGCTCATTCACCAACGCGATGTCCAAATGGTCCTCCCTGCTTACCAGAGTTGAACCAGGACCTAGTAGAGACTCCAGCTGCCTTGTCCATCTCACGCATTGGAATTGTCTACCTGAGGTCATTTACAATGCTAGTGCTTACATATCTGAATGCATACCTGCAATCCCCTGATTAAACTTCTGGGTGTGCCCCTCCATGAAAGTCATCAATTTCTCTATGGAGAGGGCCCCAGTTTCGGAAGAGAGGGAAGTTGCAGGGCTCATGGCCTGGGTGGACTCCTCCACAGTCTGTACCAGAGCGCGCGTACCCTCTGAAATCTCAGCCACATCTTCACACACCTCCCTTTTGTCAACTAACATTTGCCGTCTCATGGGCGACTTCAGAGGTTTGTCATCTGCCTGAGGCTCAGCATCTTCTTGGTCTCACTCACTCCTCCTAGCATCAGAGGCCTGGACTGCCACAGCCTTTGACAGCTGCTCAGATGATTGTGCAGTGCTCAAAACAGTTGGTGCTACCTTTCTGGCTGATGCATGCAAACACACCAAGGTGCCAGATTCTGAGCTGATGTTAATGTGGTGCAAGGATTGGTAGGCGCATCCTCTGTGGTCCCCTCCGCTTCCTCAGAGGTCAATGCCAGCCCTTATGGGGGGTTAAGACTACTTGGGCCATAAAATGAGCTGCTGAAGTAATAAGACAGTTAAGTGCAGCTTGACAATGAGGAGGGACACTGAGTAAATGAAGATGCACCACAGACACAGATATGCAATATATGATGCATGGCTCAAATCTGTTGATATGTTCCATCCTAAATTCCTCATCCCCATTGCCAAGAGAGTTCCCTGTAATACTCACCAGCCCCAGCACTAACTCTGGCCTCTCCTCTGCCCAGCGATCTGGACTCTGCTGATGATTGAGGTCCAGGATGTCCTCCTCCATCTTGTTTAGCACTGCCAAGTTGGTCACTCCACCACCTGCCATCGACCTTACGCAGGTGTTACAGGCCCATGACGACAATTGTAGTTTTAATGAGACCCACATCTGGATAGACCAGCCATTCAGGTAGGTCGCAATCATCTCTGTTGCTTCTGTACTGCACATCATGGCATTGCTCCCCTTGTTGGTGACATTCCATTAAATACATTGCAGCCCTCCCAGAGCCCCAGAGGATGCTAATATCATAGTTGGCATTGTGGGTGTGTGTGTGGACCATACATCCACGTCCCTGGCAGACACCTAACAGACACCCTACATGCATACCCTCCCATAGCTCTATGTGCATATTGACATTTAGCTTCACCAATCACCCTTGCAGAATGGATAAGGTCATTCACCCTTTTTTTCTACACTGCAGCCAAGTCCTACAAACAACCCTCTGGCTACTGACAACCTCTGCCACCTCCATCCAAGGTTCTTGGTAAGATAAGGAGGGCTCCACTTCTGATCCTATGAGAGGAGAACCTCACACCATTCTCTGTCATTGCTCTAAGTAGTCCTTGAGGTTCACTCCTCAGCCTCTAGTGACACACACTCATTCAGATACAATGGGGTTGGCAGGATTATGGCAGCCTCTTTGAATGCAGCTTCCCTTCACTTGCCAAATTATCTGTTCTCTCTGATCTTCTCCTGCAGTCCTGTCCTTTTGTGCAGACTGACACCACCAGCTGTAATGTTCAATGGTTTGTTTCATCTGTGTTTGATTATGCTAGTCTGGTAACTGATCATCGTACAACTGTTTGATTGCTTAAGTCTGTGGATGGGACTAATGAGTTAAGTACTGACAGCACAGGGCATGTTCTGAAAAGGATCTTTGCGCCCTGAAAAGACCATGTTTAATGAAATCCTGTAAGTTCTGACAGACTTTAAAGTTCTGCAAATAAACTGTTTAGATTTACAAATTGAGTCTTTTCTGCATTGCTCTGAAATAAGTAAGATATATGGCAAACCAGTGAATACATAATAAAAATTGGCCATGAAGATTGCAAAAAGCTTAATTTTATCAGCTCCAGAGCCATTTCTTTCATTGCCAGAAGATCCTCCCATGTTGTGGGACTGGTGGATTTCAGGGTTTAACACCTACTTGCTTGCTACAAGGATGAACTGTTGGATGTAGCAGCAACCTATAAGAAAGCAGTACATGTACATTGTCTCAGAGAAAATGGCCAGCAAATATTCAAGCAGCTCACAGAAGTTACGTCCACATTTGATTTGGCAGTAAGTGCTCACAAAAAATACTTTGGGCCAAAGAAAGGTATGGTTGTTGAATGATATGTGTTCTCTCAGAGATCCCAGGGAAACGGGGAGCTCACTAAACAATGTGACAGTGTTGCAGCAATTGACTTCTAGATTTAAATTTGACACTCTAATGAATTAATGTGTGACTTATTAATTGAAAAGACTTCAGTTCCACAAATTAATGAACATCTCCTCATGGAGGATGATGATCTAACACTGGAAAATGCAAAGACCTTGGTCATCCAAATCACCATGTTAGATGCCAAGAGGTTACACCACAATGCACCCTCAGGTTCAGGTTCATAAACACAGCTTGTTCAACCAGCTCAAGTACATGGGTTATGGACGAGGAGATCTCAGCAATCTCATCAGCATATGCCCTATCATCGCTGTCAGAGGCCTTCACAATAGTGCCCAAATTGTGGAAATGTTCACCGAGTCACAATGTCATATCCAGGTCAAGGGAAACATAAGTGCAACTCATGCAAAAATGAATGGGTTGTCAAAGAATGCACCTGACAAACTGAGTGAAGACTTGAAGTTTGGTGAGTTTTAAGTGTTAATTTTGCTATTAAATTTTGTTCTTAAAATCTAATCTAGTCTGTAATTAGCAGTAACTGGAAAGTACTGTGTAAGCAAGCTAAGTTCTTTCTTTCTTGAAGTTCAGACAGGGTAAACTCATTCTCAGCTGTCGGAACTGAGTAGTTAATTAGCTATAAAAACAAAAAACTGCGGATGCTGGAAATCCAAAACAAAAACAGAAATACCTGGAAAAACTCAGCAGGTCTGGCAGCATCAGCGGAGAAGAGCAAAGTTGACATTTCGAGCACTCGAAACGTCAACTTTGCTCTTCTCCACCGAAGCCAGACCTGCTGAGTTTTTCCAGGTATTTCTGTTTTTGTTTTAGTTAATTAGCTAACTGGTTGAACCTGACTACCAGAGTTCCAGCTCAGTTTACTATAAATTCAGGGTTGTTTGGTGCTTCCTTGGCAAACCGAGTGCAGCTTATTAACTGAGTGAAGATTTCGAGTGTATTGAGGAGGTAGTTCAGTGGGGAGTGGAATTGTTTGCTTCCTCTTTCTATCTTTCTCACTCCATAGAAATTGGTTCTTGCTATCCTACAGGGAAAGGAGTTTGGTGAGTATCTGATAAGTGGGTAACTTCTATTCTATCCCTAAGGTTTAAATTAGTACACAATTTGGTGGTAGAGTTAATCAAATGTATAAGAAAGCAACATTAAATAAATGACTAACATAATTAAGTAATTATTTAAAACACATGAAGGATTGCAGGACAGGTGATGCGTCAAGGCTGCAGCATGTGGGACCTCCTGGATAACATTGTGATCCAGGGCAAACACATCTGCAGTAAGTGTTTGCGGCTTGAGGAACTTCGGCTCAGAGTATTGAGCTGGAGGCTGAGCTGCAGACTCTGCAACACATCAGGGAGGGGGACAGTTACCTGGATGCTTCATACCAAGAGGCAGCCACACCACTTAGGATAGGGTCTTCTGATTTGGTCAGTGGCCAGGAACACGAGGGTGTGTCTGCAAGCGAGGTAAGTAAGGGGACCCAGAGGGCAGGAGTGCTGGAGTGTGAATATCTGCAATTGTTTGAGGTTCTCTCAGCTTGTTTGGATGAGACTAGGAGCTGCAGGGTGGATGAGCAAACTGACCATGGCACTGTGGTACTGGAAGCCACTCAAGTTGTGGGAGCAAAAAGAAATGTAGTGGCAGTGGGGGACAGTATAGTGGGGGGGATTGACACTGTTCTCTGCAGCAAAGAGCAAGAGTCCAGACGGCTTTGTTGCCTGCTTAGTGCCAGGGTTTGGGACATCTACTCAGGGCTGGAGAGGAACTTGCAGTGGGAGGGGGAGGATCCAGTTGTCATGGTCCATGTACATACCAATGACGTAGGCAGGATGAGGAAGGAGGCTTTGCATAGTCGATATTACGAGCTAGGCACCAAATTAAGAAGCAGAGCCTCAAAGGTAACAATTACTGCATTATTACCTGAGCCATGTGCAAATTGGTATAGGACAAATAAGTTTAGCGAAATGAATGCATGGCTCAAAGGCTGGTGTGGGAGAAGTGTGTTCTGGTTTGTGGGACACTGGCACCAGTATTAGGGAAAGTGGGATCTGTACCATTGTGACAGTCGACACCTGAACTGTGCTGGGTCTGGTGTCCTCACGATTCACCTAACTAGGGAAATAGAGGGGGCTTTAAACTGAATAGTGGGGGCAAGGTTTCAAATTTGGGAAAGATAAAAGCAAAATACTGTGGATGCTAGAAATTCGTAACAAAAACAAAAATTGCTGGAAAAACTCAGCAGGTCTGACAGCATCTGTGGAGAGGAAGACAGTTAATGTTTCAAGTCCATATGACTTTTCTTCAGAATTTGGGAAGATGTGGTAAACCAAAAAGTAGAGACAAGGCAAGAGAGACAGGTAAGGAAAATGTTAAATAGACAGTGACAGGAAGGGACAGAGAGTACAATTCTAAGAGTAAATCAGCAGATAAGGCTAGATGCTACAAAAATAATAAAAGGACAAAACTAATGACATTGTATCTAAATGTACATAGCATTCAAAACAAAACAGATAACCTGATAGTGCAAACAGAAATAAATAAGTGTGATCTGATAGCCATTACAGAGACATGGCTACAGGATGACATAGCTGGGAACCTGAATATTGAAGGGTACATGGAATTTAGGGAGGGCAGGAAGTTAGGAAAAGGTGGAGGGGTGGCCCTGTTAATTAATGATGGTATTAGCATATTAGAGAGCGATGACCTTAGTTCAGAAAACCAGGATGCAAAAGTGGTTTGGGTTGAGATGAGGAATGATAAAGGCAAGAGGTCACTTGTGGGAGTGGTGTACATGCCTCCTAATTGTAACTACACAGTAGGGCAGAATATAAAAGAAGAGATAATGGGAGCTTGTCAGGAAGGTACAGCAATGGTCATGGGGGATTTTAATCTACATATGCACTGGAAAAATCAGATGGGTAAAGGTAGCGTAGTTGAGGAGTTCATAGAATATTTTCGGGATGGTTCCATAGAACAGCACATTCTAAGCCATACTAGACCTGGGGCAGAATTTTGCCCTTAACAGGCCTCTTAATTGTCAGCGCGTGCACTGCTGACTCTGGCGCCTGCCAACCGAACTATCGCATAACTGCGAATTGATGTTGGCACCCTCGGCCGACGCCAACGTGTATCATTTCACACTCGAGTGGGTCAGGCATGCACCCGCCCGCTGAGCGAACATTTCTGCCCCTCGTATTGAGCAATGAGGTGGGATTAATTGATAACCTCCTAGTTAAGGAGCCCTTAAGTAGCATGGATCATAATATGATTGAATTTTACATTCATTTTCAGAGAAAATGAGTGCATCCAAGATTAGTATTTTAAACTTAAATAAGGGCAATTATGAGGGCAAGAAAGCAGAACTAGCTGAAGTGAGCTGGCAAATGATGTTAAAGGGTGTTAACAGAAGTTCAGTGGTAGACATTTAAAAGGGTATTTTAGAGTACACAGAATATGTATATTTCAATAAGAAAGAAAAATTCCAAGAGGAGAGCCTGCCATCAGTGCTTAACTAAAAAAGTTAAAGACAGAATCAAACTTAAAGAAAAAACACATCATTACGTAAAGGGTGGTAGGTCAGAAGATTGGAAAGAATATAAAGAACAGCAAAGAATGACAAAAAGATTAATAAGGAGGGGAAAGTTAGACCATGGGAGAAAGCTAGCCATGAATATAATGATGGATAATAAGAGTTTCCATTGATATTTAAATAAGTGAGCGTCGGTCCCATAGAGACTGCGTCTGGTGAATTGATAGTGGAAAGTAGGGAGATGGCAGGTGATTTAAACAGGTATTTTGCTTCAATCCTCACTATAGAGGACACTAGTAAAATCCCAGAAATAGCTGTTAATCAGGAAATGGAAAGGAGGAACAAACTCAGAAAAATTACAATCACGAGGGAAGTGGTATTGAGCAAATTGTTGGAGCTGCAGGCTGATAAATTCCCAAGCCTGGATGGACTGCACCCTAATGTCTTCAAAGAAGTGGCAAGTGAGATAGTTGATGCACTGGTTTTAATTTCCCAAAATTCCATAGATTTGGGGAAGGTTCCATTAGATTAGAAATAGCAAATATAACTCCTTTATTCAAGAAGAGAGGGAGACAGAAGGCAATAAATTATAGGCCAGTTAACCTAACATCTGTCATAGGGAAAATGTTAGAAGCTATTAATAAAGTTGTTGCAGCAGGGCACTTAGACCAAGTCAAGGCAATCAGAATCAATATGGCTTTATAAAAGGGAAATCATGTTCAACCAATTTACTGGAGTTCTTTCTTTGAAGGAGTCACATGTGCTGTGGATAATGGGGAACCAGTGGATGTGCTGTACTTAGATTTCCAGAAGGCATTTGATGAAGTGATACATCAAAAGTTATTGCAGAAAATAAAAGCTTATGGTATAGGGGGTAACATATTGCCATGGATAGAAAATTGGCTAGCTAACAGGAAGCAGAGAGTTGGCATAAATGGACCTTTTTCAGGTTGGCAGGATGTGACGAGTGGTGTGCCACAGGAATCAGTGCTGAGCCCTCAACTCAAATTTTTACGATTTGTATAAATGACTTGGATGAAGGGGCCAAAGGAACGTTGGCTAAATTTGCTGGCAACACAAAAATAGGTAGGAAAGTAAATTGTGAAGAGGATGTAAGGAGGCTACAAAGTGACATAGATAGGTTAAGTGAATGGGCCAAGTTCTGGCAAATGGAGTATTATGTGGGCAAATGTGAAATTGTTCATTTTGGCAGGAAGAATAAAAAGGAAGCTTATTATCTAAATGATGTGAGATTGCAGAGGTCTGAGATTCTGAGGGATCTGGATGTCCTAGTGTATGAATCACAAAAGGTTAGTATGTAGGTAGAGCAGGTAATTAGGAAAGCTAATAGAATATTATCATTTATTGTGAGGGGCATTGATTACAAAAATAGGGAGGTTATACTTTAGTTATACAGGGCATTGGTGAGACCACATTTGGAATATTGTGTGCAGTACTGGTTTCCTTATTTAAAGAAAGATGTAAATGCTTTAGAAGCAGTTCAGAGAAGGTTTACTAGACTAATACCAGGAATGGGTGGGTTGTCTTATGAGGAAAGGCTGGACAGCTTAGGCTTATATCAACTGGAATTTAGAAGAGTAAGAGGTGACTTAATTGAAACCTTTAAGATCCTGAGGGGTCTTGACAGGGTGTATGTGGATAGGATGTTTCCTCTTGTGGGAGAATATAGAACTAGGGGCCACTGTTTAAAAATAAGGGGTTGCTTGTTTAAGACAGATATGAGGAGAATTTTTTCTCTCAGAGGGTTGTGTCTTTGGAACTCACTTCCTCAAAAGGTGGCGGACGCAGTGTCTTTGAATATTTTTAAGCCAAAGCTAGATAGATTATTAATTAACAAGGGGGTGAAAGGATATCAGGGGTAGGCAAGAATGTGGAGTTGAGGTTACATTCAGTTCAGCCATGATATTTTTGAATGGGGGAGCAGACTCAAGGGGCCGAGTGGACTACTCCTGCTCCTAATTCGTATGCTCATATGTATGTACTTCATTGGTTCAACATGTGTAAGAGTCTTTTCCTGAGAGTGATGTATAACATCATGTATAGCATGCGTATAACATCACAAAAGGAAATTCACCTTCCAAATGGCTGGATCAAGTGATTGCACATAAAATTATCTATAGCGAGAAAAGAATTTGTTCACGGAAATGGGCACTAGAATCACAAGAAGTTACACTCGAAAGAGAGACCACTCCAGTGAGTGGTGTGTAAGTCCTTGTTTCAGACTCCCTTCTCCCTGAAGAGGCATCTTACTGATACACAATAATGAACAAACCTTCAAATGTGATCTATGTGATAAAATCTTTGTGATTCCCTCTGTTCTTAAGAGTCATGAAAAGATACATACTGGAGAGAAGGAGCAGGTTTGTCCATTTTGTGGCCAGAATTTTTTTTTTAATTCATTCACGGGATGTGGGTTTCGCTGGCCGAGCCAGCATTTATTGCCCATCCCTAGTTGCCCTTGAGAAGGTGGCGGTGAGCTTTCTTGAACCGCTGCAGTCCATGTAGTGTAGGTATACCCACCGTGCTGTTAGGAAGGGAGTTCCAGGAGTTTGATTCAGCGACAGAGAAGGTACAGTGATATATTTCCAAGTCAGGTTGGTGTGTGACTTGGAGGGGAATTTCCAGGTTGTGGTTTTCCCATCTATCTGCTGTCCTTCTAGGTGGTCATGGGCTTGGAAGATGCTGTTTAAGGAGCCTTAGCGAATTCCTACAGTGCATCTTGTAGATGGTACACACTGCTGCTACCGTGTTTCAGTAGTGGAGGAAGTGAATGTTTGTGGATGTGGTGCCAATCACGCATCAGATGGTGTCCAGCTTCTTCATTGTTTTGGGAGCTGCACTCATCCAGGCAAGTGGGGAGTATTCCATCACACTTCTGACTTGTGCCTTGTAGATGGGTGGACAGGCTTTGGGGAGTCACGAGGTGAGTTACCCGTCACACAATTCCTATCCTCCCACCTGCTCTTGTAGTCACAATATTTATATGGCTAGTCCAGTTCAGTTTCTGATCAATGGTAACCCCCAGGATGTTGATAGTGAAGGGTTCAGTGATGGTAATGCCATTGAACATCAAGGGGTGATGGTTAGTTTCTCTCTTGTTGGAGATGGTCATTGCCTGACACTTGTGTGGCGTGAAGTTACTTGCCACTTTTCAGCGCAAGCCTGGACATTGTCCAGGCCTTGCTGCATTTGGGCATGGGCTTTTTCAGTATCTGAGGAGTCGTGAATGGTTCTGAACATTGTGCAATCATCAGTGAACATCCCCACTTCTGGCCTTATGATGCAAAGAAGGTCACTGGTGAAGCGGCTGACGATGGTTGGGCCTAGGACACTACCTTGAGGAACTCCTGCACTGATGTCCTGGAGCTGAAGTGACTGACCTCCAACAACCAAACCATCTTCCTTTGTGCTAAATATGACTTCAACCACCAGAGAGTTTCCCCTGATTCCCATTGACTCCATTTTTGCTAGGGCTCCTTGATGCCATACTTGGTCAAATGCTGCCTTGATGTCAAGGGGCCAGTCATTCTCACCTCACCTCGGGGGTTCAACTCTTTTGTCCATCTTTTAACCAAGGCTGTAATGAGATCAGGAGCTGAGTGGCCATGGTGGAACACAAACTGGGCATCAGGGAGCAGGTTATTGCTAAGCAAGTACCACTTGATAGTGCTGTTAATGACCCCTTCCATTATTTTACTGATGTTTGAGACTAGACATCTGGGGCGGTAATTGGCCAGGTTGGATTTGTCCTGCTTTTTGTGCACAGTACATACCTGGGCAATTTTCCACATAGCTGGGTGAATGCTAGTGCTGTTGCTGTATTGGAACAGCTTGGCTAGAAGTGTGGCAAGTTCTGGAGCACAAGTCTTCAGTACCATTGCCAGAATATTGTCAGGGCCCATAGACTTTGCAGTGTCCAGTACCTTTAGTCATTTCTTGATATCATGTGGAGTGAATCAAACTGGCTGAAGGCTTGCTTCTGTGATGCTGGGGACCTTTTGGAGGAGGCCAAGTTGGATCCTCTACTCGGCACTTCTGGCTGAAGATTGTTGCAAATGCTTCAGCCTTATCTTTTGCACTGCTGTGCTGGGCTCCTCCATCATTGAGGATGGGGATGTTTGTGGACCCTCCTCCTCCAGTGGGTTGTTTAATTGTCCACCACCATTCACGACTGGATGTGGCAGATCTGCAGAGCTGAGCTCTGATCCGTTGGTTGTGGAATCAGTTAGCTTTGTCTATCCCATGCTGTTCACGCTGTTTGGCACACAAGGAGTACTGTGTTATAGCTTCAACAGGTTGATACCTCATTTTTAAGTATGCCTGGTGCTGCTATGGCATGCCGTCCTGCATCTTTCATTGAACCAGGGTTGATCCCCTGGCTTGATAGTAATGGTAGAGTGGGGGATATGCCAGGTGATGAGGTTACAGATTGTGTTCGAGTATAATTCTGCTGCTGCTGATGGCTGGCAGCACCTCATGGATCCTCAGTCTTGAGTTGCTAGATCTGTTCATTTGCCAGCAATGGAATATTATGTGTGCACATTTGGTGAACGCCCTACCAGTGTCTCTACCATGACAAAGCTTTCAGCAAGAATGATGGATGAAAGACGCATAATGGAACACACATGGGGAAAAAACTTTCCCAGTCCTCAGAATGTAGCAATCTTTAATCAAAAAAAAGAACCTAGATGAACATATGAAGACACCAGCTGAACTTAGGATCGCTTGTAACTTTCATATGCCACTGACCATTTTTAAGCCATTAACACCAGTTAGTAAGAATGTCAGAGCAAAAGCAGATGAAATTGCAAAATAACAAGGCAAAGCAGAAGCACACTTTGACAAACATACAGGTGCAACGGAACTGTGATCTGAGATTGGATATTGGGTTCAAATCAAATGACAAATTCACAACCATAAACTTGCATCCTCTCTATCAGGCCTAAAACAGATCAAGTGGTTAGGCGATATAAGTGCTTATCTATTGGATGGCAAAACTAAGTGGAATGCAAGATGCTTGATTGTGCGCAGACAAGGATATTTCAAGGACTGTGATTATGAAGATACATTTCATTTTTCTATGCGTGAACTTGATCATCCGCCTCATCAAATTGATCTCACACAACCACAGGTTGAAGAGACCTTTGTATCTCATAGACTATTTCTGTACTTAGAGAAAACAGACAAGATACACTCTAATAAATTACCTAACATATTTATGTTTGTTGTCTAGAATGATTTAATTCAAAACAAGGTCTTTAGTAAAAAGGAAGAACTGATGTAGTGTTCAATGATTTGTTTCACCTGTGTTTGAATATGCAACTGATCCTTGTACACTTGAGTGATTGCTTAAGCCCCTGGATGGAGCTAGTGAGTTACTTAATGACACCACATGGGGAAGGTTCCTGAAAAGATCTGCGGCTCCCAACAAAGGACATGTGTATTGAAATCCTGTAAGTTCTGAGAAGTTTTAAAGTTCTGTAAATAAACTGCTGGGATTTAGAAGTAGAGTCTTCTCTGCATTGGTCTGAAATGAATATGTTATAGAGCAAGCTGGGGAATACATTACACCAGCATTCCTTTAAACCCCTGAACTACCACCCCCCCCACCCCACACCAGTTGTAACTCTTCTGAGTACAAACATGTTTCTATCTGTTCCTATTCAGATGAAGTTACATTGTTTCATAATTTGCCCTTGTGAGATTTGAACTCTTGATCTTGGGGTTACAAACCCAGTACCATAACCACTTGGCTATTTAGGCCAAGTTCCTGCACTGACTGTAGCTGCTTCTAAGCCTGCTCAGTTTCTCTCTGCAACTGTGGTTCCCACTGGCCAGCAGTTAATTGGCTGGCCAGTGTATAATTGCAATTAGAATCTGCAAGTGAGTGGGAGAAGATATTTTGCCCACTTCTGCTTCCATCCATGGGACCCGCATGCTCAACGCCAAGCTTTACCTAGGAGGGAGAAGGGAATGTTTTTTTTTGCTGTATTTTCTATGTAACTCCATGTAATAAATGTCGATATGTGCAAATGACAGTGTCAATACCTTGGTGGCACAGGTGCAAAGTAGGATCAGAAATGTCTATTTTTTCTGAACTAATTTATCCATTTTTGTGAAACAGTTCATCAAGTAAAAACCACATTCTTTGGAACAATGACAATGCTTTGCACTTCAGGGAGAGAGTATCACATATAGATTATGATTGTGAGAAAAATCAATAACATTTTAGAAACATATTGAATACTACAGTGCTGCAGAAACCCCATTAATGGCATTGAGAGGATTTCACAAAAGATGACTCACCACAATGTTGCAAGATCAAAGCATATCAGAAATATAAATAAATTCCTGGGGGAGAAACTTCCTAGTTGTCCTATAAACTGACAATACTTTTTATTTCCAAGAAATTTTCCACCACAGTAAAAGTAATTAGTGCAGTTCAAAAATGGTATAATGGGTAGCAAACTCTGTTTTTAACGGAAGACAGCTTTGAGGAAGAGTCATACAGTCTCAGAAGGTTAACTCTATTTCTCTCTTCACAGACGCTGCCAGAACTGCTGAGTTTTGCCAGCATTTTATGTTTTTATTTCAGCTTTTGAATTCATCAATAGACATGAATAGTGTTTAATATTCCACAGTTTTAATTCATTCTCTTAAACTGCCCTCTACCAACATGAAATCTGGAACATACTGTTCCTATTTCGAATGCATTCATACTTTACATTAATATGTCAGTGTTCATTTTCCAATAATGTGTTCCAGCTTGAAATGTTCCTCCACAGGGGTACAGGTTAAAAAATGTCAGCAACGGTTGGCACATTCAATATGCAGTGTTCCTGAGTTTCTAGCAACCGATTTCTAGCAATGGGGCCTTACAAATTGATATTTATATTTTTCCCTCAATTTCACAAGATGCATATTTTACATAGTGAAGCTGTATAAAATCTTGCCATCAGAATCTGCTGTATAATTTACATTAATTGTTTCAGCTACATAATAAATGGCTAATTTAGTCATTTAATTCACCTACACAATAAGACCATTGTGTTAATTTTTTGCCGTAAAACACTTTCTGGTGTTAATAATTATCTAGTGCTCCAGCAGCCATTATTCACATGACTGTAATCATGAACACTTTGAAAAAATTAAAGCTAGGGTATGTATATGTGTATATATGAGTGTGTATATAATATAAATATTCATCAATATATATGTGTAAACATTATTGTGCATCTACCATTGATGAATCCACTTTACAGCAAGATTTCAAAATAAGAAATGCACAAACATAAAATAAACTTGCTTTATGAACTGTGAATCCAGCAGGATAAAGGTTAATGAAGTCCTGACAAAAAATGTTATTTCAACACTAAATTAACTGGCTTTTTATGTCACTTTAGAGATACCAATGCAACATAAATTTCCACGTGCCAACCTGCAACACAGGCTGATAAACATGAGAGAGATGTAGATTTCAGCTTTCAAGCAGACAGAAAACTGACAGCCTCTGACTGGTAGTTACAATTCGATTTTTGCAGCCACCATGTTGTGTAGATAGGGTTGAAAGGCCAATGTCTTTCATCTAATAATATTTCAGTGGTGCAGGAACAGTGGCAACCTTTCAAATATATTATCCAACAAATGATAGATTGCAATAAGGGGAAGTCCAAAAATGTTCAAGAAATAAAGAAAATGTGGTGGAAGCTGTATCAAGTCATCATGCTTGAATGATCAAACATTCTTATTGATGGGTTGTATTTAATGATGAAACAATTAGAAATTTAATGTATATTTGGGACATAATTATTCCCTATCTTTTATTCGAATTCCTGTCTACTTGTGCAGCCACTTCATGCTCTGGGGATGCCTCAGTCGGACCTTATTGCTTAGCAGACTCTAATGATTTTCTATGTGTAGAAAATAAGTAATTTTAGTGATATCCGAATCAAAGTGACCCCAACATAACTGCATTCGTGCTCCTCCTGTTCATCAGTAAAGGTACTCCAACTGAGAAACCGATGCCCTGAATTTCCGTGGGGGCGGAAAGGGTTGAACCCTGATTCCGGAAGTCTCACTCACTCGCGAACTCGGCAGCCACCATTTTGCCAGTGGGGCGTGGTTTGGGGGGGGATGGGGTGTGGGGTGTGGGGGTGCATGGAAATAGGACTGAGCTGTAGTTTGCATATCCATGGGTTATGGAGGCAGCTGCACATGTAAGACTGCAGCTGACTTCAAACAGATTTAACTTTAATTAGTAGGATGTCCAAATCACAACTTGTTGGCTTTTCAGGAGAAATTCTAAACTTACCGGAGGTCTTTGTAGAGGCAGGGTATCCTTTTGGAGAGGTAAGGGACCCTTTAGATAGGTCCAGGGACACCTTTGGGAGAGGTCAAATGCCCTTTGGGATTGTAAAAAAGTACATATGAATGTGTGTAAAATGTGCATAAACTCAATGGTACTGTCAAGCTCTATAAAGTTGCATTTAAATCACTTTCCGTGTAAACTAAAATAAAAATAAAATAAACTAAAATAAAAAAAGTGACAGTGATTGCTATTTCACTCTGTATTGACATAAGCCAGAGAGTTATCATAATAAATTTGAGCTGCATGACTGATTTCACAACTGTCATGACAGCGGGGTGCCTGTCAGTTCACTGTTTGCTTAACAGCTCAAAGTAGTTATAAAGTCTTTGATGTGTGGTTATGAACACAAATTATTGTTTTTATAAGGGATTAAGTGATTTAAGGAAATATTTTTATAATGGATTAAGCAGTTGAAGGAATTTAAATGTAATTGATGTTTTTTAACAAATAGTGTTTTTTTTCTTAAATAGTGGAGTCATCAACAAATATTGAGTTCCCACACAGATAAAATAAATTTCTGAGACCTGCCCATGGTGAATACTGGGTGCATGGGTTGGCATAAGTGGACACTAAGTTGGCATGGGGCTATAAAAGAGGTGGATAGATGGGCATAGGTTAGCATGGAGGGTATGAGAGGCCATGGGGTGGGTGGGGAGCATGAGGTGGTATGAGCTGGCATGGATGGGGCATGGAGGTGAGAGGATTTTAGGCGTGAGGGCTGGAAGGCTATAATCTTTTTTTCCGCAAGTCCTGGAGCACCGAGACAGGCCTTTCATACAGCCTTCTTCTGTACCCTGCAGCCACTGCAGCTGTATCCACACAATTTCCAGGTGTAGCAGGTGGAAAAGCCCGAGTCCTGTAACCACCTCCCCCAAACCACCACCCCCCCCCACCCCCCCCAAACCCCCAACCCGGACCTCATAGGGGCAGATTGAGAAGTTAGCTATTGAAATGTGATCACCTATTTTCTGTCCAATGATAGAAATTTTAATTACTCCCATTGGCAGACAGAGGTAATTTCAGAAATGGAAAATTTGGCCCTAAGCATGGTGATGGATGGGTTTTGCGGTGTATATCCTACTGCTTGGAATGGCAGGAAATCGCATCCGATTCTGTGCTTGAAAGCTCAATAATTATGCACAGGTGTGTATCTCTCCTAAGGACCGGGTGAGTCAGGAGCTGATTCGTCTGGTCCCCCGTTACCTGGTGGGGTCGAAGGTCCGGATGCCATATTTAAACACCACTGGAGTGCACACATCTCACTCTTTCCAGCCCAACTATCTCCAGGAGACTGTTAGAGATGTCTGCAAGCCAAAAGAAGAAGTCAGCACTCCGCTTCAGCCACCATGTCCTCCAGGCCTTGATGAGAGAAGTAGGGGGTGCACGAGGATGTGCTTTACCCCAATGACAGCTCCAGAAAGCACAGCAGTCTCACCTCTCTGGCCTGGGATACCATCACAAATGATGCCAGTGCATCTGAAACACCACCCAGCATATGTCATCCTTCAGCTCCCTCCAATATCAAACTCTCATCGTGGCATCACGTACTCAAAGGACTAGTCTCTTCAGTGATCTCACACAGCCACTTTTGGGGACACATATTACTACGGATTGTCTCACTGAAACTTTCACATCACCACCATCCCATCAATCATGTTGCTCACACTCCATCCTCAGCCCTTCTGGAGACGGCTCACCACACGCAGGGAGCATGCATCTTTCCCCAACCTCTTCTCTCTCCCTTCTCATCACATCTTTCTTTTCTCTTCATCTAGGACAAGCTTGCCCACACCAAGTGGGAAAGATCCCAGGCTTGGGTGAGGGACTGCCAACATAATTGCCCTCATGGAATTCAAGGAGGACGCCACCGAGATTGCTTGGGAGGACAGAGATCACTCCTGTGGGAAAGGGGAGATCGGATTGTCTCAACAGCCTAGTATGGATCACGCCTCTATCCGTTCACCACATCCTGACAATCACAGTGAGCGACATGCATTCTTATATTCCTCACACTCATCATTCTTATATTCCTCATGCTCATCAACTAAAATATCAATCTCTATTGTATAGGCATTCAGGGTCAGGAAGACTGTGGCCATCTCCTCTTCAATTTATTCCTCCTGGAATCTGGCAGCGATTTAAAATGTCCTCTTGAGGTTCCTGTGCCTCCTGATCTTCACCCTCTGAAAAACTCTCAGCCTGTTCCATTTCATCCACTGGCATGGGATCACCTCTATGCAGTGCCGGGTTGTGAAGCACGCAAATACACAACGAAGTTGCGCATTCAGGAATGTATCGTAGTGTGCCACCTGAGCGGTCTGAACATCTGAAGTGCATCTTCAGAATCCCTTGCTCTATAAGGGAGTGTGTAGAACTGTGAGTAGGGAATAGCTCTTGAGCACAACGCACCAATATCATCAGCCAGCGTTTCAGCGGGTACCCCTTATCCCCAAGCAGCCATTCCTGCAGACGCTCAGGCCATTCAAAAACCTCAGCCTATGGGAGTGACGCGGAATGTGTGGGCAGAAGTGGTAGGCGGGCACGATCGGCAGGTTCGGGAGCAGCTGGGAACATACCGCCGACCGCGATCGGCCCCCGACTGCGATTTCATGCTGGCTGTCCGGTTAATAGTCAGCCAGTGTGAAGTATGTGCTGAAATGCTTAGCACTGCCAGACTGGGGACAAGAGGAGGGCGGGCGCTATTGTAACCATGGGCACTGGCACGGGCGAGAGCTGAATGAAAGCTCCCTGAAGGCAGAGGACTGCCTCAGGGAGTTGAAGACTTCTAAAGTATTAAATAATGATTTTAAAATCAGAACAAAAACGTCCAAGCAACACAAACAATCACCTGAACATTTGCATTATAAAAATTCTGAACATAGATCTTTATTTTATTATTTAATAACGGAAACCTCATCCGGCCCTTGGATGAGGTTTCATGAAAAATGCAAAGTCTGCCTGGCCGATTTGCCCGTCTGACAGCTGTAAGGTTAGATGGGCCACAAAAAATCAGGGACAGTTACAACTTTAATGGGCTTAATTGCCTTCCTAATTGTCGGCAGGCACGCTTCTGACTTTTTAGCACACCCGCCAGCCAAAATATCGTACAAGCTCAGGGTGACATCGGGACCCGTGCCTGACATCATCCTGTGCTACTTTACGCTCGAGCAGGTCGGGTGCAGGCCCGACTTGAAAATTCTGCCCTTTGACTCAAGGCAACTCCAAAGGTACCTGGCACAAATGTGCTTTATGTGCTTCCGTGCATTATGTAACTGACACAGCAGTTGCACATTAATTAAATGATAGACTTTGCGGTTTATAAACATTAGGGGTTGCTGCCACAGAGCCCTTAAAGCCACATGGCTATAGTCGGTTGCATGCTGTACTCTTGGGAAGCCTGAGATGGCCACAAAGCCAGCAATTATTGCAGCCTGGATATGTTCGTCCAGAGTAAACCTCACATGGTGATGTGCCTTGCTGCAAAGGGCATCTGTGACCTCCTTTATGCATCTATGTGTTGAGGACTGCGAGCTGCCACACAGACCCATTTGGCTCCCTGGTATGACCCACAAGCAAAGAAATTGAGTGTGGCGGTTAGCTGAAAGCCACTGGCAGGGGCTAGCCACTAGCTCCACAGGGTGTCAGTCATCATGAAGAATGTAGCATATGTGACCTACCAGAGCTTGGGACAAGCACAGTCATGCCTGCCTTTGTCTCTCACGCATTTGTAAACAGGAGAGCCTTCTTCGGTATACCCTTGGTTTGGCGATTTGCTTCTGTTGCCTGGGTCTCTCCTCCTGAACCTTTTTTTCTTGCTCTGGTTCCACTTGAGCCTGGAAATCATGTGGTGAGCCTTCATGGAGCTGCACTCAGCGTCGCCTCTCCCTCCTGTGGCTCCTCCATTGCGCGTTGATGTTAATCCATTGACTTCCAAGTATCCCTGTTACAGCCCTGAGAAAGACTTTGGCTTCCAATGGTTTTCATTGCATGGAGGTCTTCATCCTTTCTCTGTAATATGACGCCAGTTCACTCTTGCAGCACCAACAAGTTAGAGGGCACCCCGAGAAAGGACCCCTTACTCCAGCAGTGTGTTTCTCCCACACACCCTCAGAACCTTCCAGTTTAGATTCACTTCTACTTTTGATTTATAACTGCACCATAACTCCAGTAGAGCAAGATGGTGGTTCTGGACTACTATTTTGAAACAAGTTTTGATTATCCCTCTCTCATTGCCCATACCCCAGAAGTATACCTGGGACCTCATGATGTGAAGGTAGAGCTCCCACCTTCATTCTCCAGTAATCCTGGATCCCATTGTGTTCCCCAACTAAAGTCTGGAGATGCCTCCCATTTTTAAAAATTAATTTTATGGGATGTGGGCATCGCTGACGAGGTCATCCCTAATTGCCTTGAGAATGTAATGGTGAGCTGCCTTTGTGAATCACTGTAGCCCATGTGGTGTAGACACACCTACAGCCTTGTTAGGGAGGGAGGTCCAGGATTTTTACCCAGCAATGGTGAGATAGTTCCAGGTCAGGATGCTGTGTGGCTTGGAGGGGAATTTCCAGGTGGTGGTATTCACATGCATCTGCTGCCCTTGTCCTTCTAGAAGCAGCAGTCGTGGGTTTGGAAAGTGCTGACTAAGGAGCCTTGGTGAGTTCCTACAGTGCACCTTGTAGATGGTATACACTGCTGCCACTGTGCATCGGTGGTGGAGAGAATGAATGTTTGTGGATGGGGTGCAAATCAAGCGGGTTGGTTTGACCTGAATAGTGTCAAGCTTCATGAGCGGTGTTGGAACTGTACTCATCCAGGCAAGTGGAGAGTATTCCATCAAACTCCTGAATCATGCCTAGTAGATGGCGAACAGACTTTGGAGAGTCAGGAAGTGAGTTATTTGCCAAATTCCTAGCCTCTGACCTGTTCTTGCAGCCACAGTATTTATGTGGCTAGTGAAGTTCACTTTCTGGTCAATGGTAACCCCCGGGGTGTTGGTCGTGGGAGATTCAACGATGATAATGTCATCGAATGTCAAGGGGCGATGGTTAGATTCCCTGTTGGTGGAGATGGTCATTCCCTGGCATTTGTGTGGCACAAATGTCACTTGCCACTTGTCAGCACAAGCCTGGACATTGTCCAGGTCTTGCTGCATTTGGACATGGACTGCTTCAGCATCTGAGGAGTCATGAATGGGACTGAACAATGTGCAATCATCAATGAACATCCCCACTTCTGACCTTATGATGGAGGGAAGGTTATTGATGAAGCAGATGAAGATGGTTGAGCCGAGGACACTACCCTGAGGAACTCCTCCAGTGATGTCCTGGAGCTGAGATGACTGACCTCCAACAACCACAATCACCTTTCTTTGTGCTAGGTATGACTCCAACCAGCAGAGAGTTTTCCCCCGATTCCCATTGACTCCAGTTTTGCTAGGGTTCCTTAACATCACACTCTGTCAAATACTGCCTTGATGTCAAGGGCAGTCACTCTCACCTCACCTCTGGAATTCAGCTCTTTTATACATGATTGAACCAAGGCGGTAATGAGGTCAGGAGCTGAGTAGTTCTGGCTGAACTCAAACTAAACTTCAGTGAGCAGGTTAAGCAAGTGCCACTTGATAGCATCGTTGACCCCTTCCATCACTTTACTAATGATTGAGAGTGGACTGATGGGGCAGTAATTGGCTGGGTTGGATCTGTCCTGCCTCTTGTGTACGGGACATGCCTGGTAAATTTTCCACATTGCCAGGTAGATGCCAGTGTTGTAGCTGTACTGGCACAGCTTGGCTAGGGGCATGGAATGTTCTGAGCACAGGTCTTCCATACTATTGCTGTAATATTGTCAGGCTCGATAGCCTTTTCAGTATCCAGTGCCTTCTGCCATTTCTTGATGAATCGTGAACTAAATTTGCTGAAGAATTGCATCTGTGATGTTGGGGATGTCCAGAGGAGGCTGAGATGGATTATCCACTTGGGACTTCTGGCTGACTGTTGCTGCAAATGCTTTAGCCTACCATTCCATCTGCAGCCCCGTACAGAGACAGACAAACCCATGGACAGTGACTGTGAGCCAGCCCTGCACACCATGCTGTGCGTTATTCCTATTGAGCACACAGCTCTTGCCCCGCCCCAGAGCTGGAGAACACTGTGCTCCCAATGATTATTCCTGCAGCATGTTCGCTGCCCCCCATGTCTGCCTCTGCTCTCTGTTGACTGTGAGGTGTACACAGTCCCAGGACTATCTCTGCTCTGACTCCTGACTGCAAGCTCCAGACCAATAACTTTGCCTTTCACTGAGTTCCCCATTGTCTTCAGGACTGAAGACCACACCCCCCCACCCCCACATTTTCATATTTGAGAGTGTGCATGCATCCCCTCCCATTCATACATGTGGTATCCCTTCCACCTCCTATCATTTCATTTACCCTTGTCGGGCTCCAATTTCCCACCTATTGATCTACCCTCTGCCTCCCATTGTTCCCCAACCACCCCCCCCCCACCCCCCACCTGCTTGCAAAGGCTTCCTGCCCCTCTGCCTTCCATCATGCCCTTGTCCCCTCCCAACCCTTTGTAAAGCCTTCCTTTGCCATTGCCCCCCTGCATGCCCACCCTTGCCCATCACCCCCCCAATCCCTTGCCCAGTTGAAATGCTCACTCCTGTATGAGTACTACTGCACTGTGCTGTCCTCCTGGACAAAGGTGGCACCGGCCGGGAGCAGAGCAGCCCTACAGCCACAGCAGTGTGGCATTCCACTGGCATTGCAACTAGACTGGTGCAGCACGATTGAAGGTAGGCTATATATGTAGCGTTCACCTTGAAGTTGCAAGCAAAGTGAGATCAGACCTGTGCACACCACTTTTTCAAACGAGATTCAGACCGTTGTGATTTCCAGCTGGTGTGACGCAAGATTGGACTTCATTCCGGTAAGAAGCTAATTTAATGAGCATTCGTGAGATGGTAATGAATGCAAATGGCATTCATGCCACTGCTCAACGGGCTATCTGGCACACCATTAACCTGCCATTGGGAAAATCGCATGTTATTTTATGCTGGCAGGTTTCCGATTTTTTGGCTCCCGCTAGATTCTCCGCTCCCACCTGCCATAAAACCCACCACTGGCCAACAGGGAAAATTCCGCCCATAGAGTCAAATGGGTACATAGAGAATGAAAATAAGAAGGAAAGAAAAACAAGAAAGAGAAAGATTACATTAGAAAATACAAAGGTTCCAAGAGGATGTACAATGGAAGGAATTCAACGTCCCCATTGTCCTCTCCAGAGGCAAGTTCAGAAGTCGGAGGAGAGGCAGTGTGAATGTGTGAGAGAGTGTGGGATGGGGACCCCCGCCACCCTACTGTCTGCCCCTGATCAAGCTCCAGGAGGGGAGGGTTGATGACAGCCTTCGTTCCTGGAGCCGTCACTTAAGGACCTCATCCCACCACGGCTGCTATTCTACCAAGAATGGGTGGGAAACTCACTATATGGGCCAACCCTGTTGACTTACTGCTGTGGGGGTGGGGGATGTGGGAGGTGGGGGAGGTGATGGGGTGGTTCCTCATTTTCAGGTACTCTGCACTCAATCAAGGAAACCGACATCAGGAAGCTACCCCTTTGCCCTTGATGTCAGCCGCAATTCATCTGCTCTCCCTCCCCTCACACCCTATCGCTGGTGGGCCCCTTCCTACTACCCCCATCTAACACCACTAACCTGTCTCCAGGGATCTATCAGTGATTACTGGTGAAGATCCAAGCTCATTACCGGCAGAGGCCACTGCTCCTGGAGGCATTGCCGGTGCTGGAAAGCTGCTTTGATTGCCCAGTATCTCTCAGGGACAGGATTACTGCTCTCGTCAGGATTACTGCTCTGGTCAAGGCTTAATTCAACAATAGGCCCGACAGTGTTCAGGTAAGTGTCTGATTCTCACAAGATTGCATCGGGCCTCCCAAAAATGCATGATCCATCTGATTTTGAGCAGAGAAAGAAAATGTGTCTTTCTCTCTCACTCCTCTGCCTCTGCATTTGGTATGTTAGCCTTGATTGCAAGGGAGAAGGAGCATAACAGTAAGGGAGTCTTTCTGCAGTTATAGAGAGTTTTGTTAAGAACACACTTAGAGTACTGTGAATAGCATTTGCCTCCTTACCTATTGATGTTAGGTAGGACCCAACAAAGGTTCAACAGATTGATTCCTGAGATAGGAGGATTGTTTGATGAAGAGAGATTACCCATTCAGCAGCCAGTGATTGTGAAACCCACCTCGAACAATACATCCCACCCACCCTTTGTTTTATTGACTGTGCATGACAAAGGCAATTGTTCATGTAATCATGAGAATGTGAGGAAAAGGAACAGGGAGTAGACCATTTGGATCCTTGACTGCCATTCAATATGATCACAGCTGAATTTCTAAATCAACCCTTTGCCGCCCAAATTCCTTAATTCACTTGGTGCCCAAAAAGTGATCAAACTTGGTACTGAATTTACTCATCAACTGAGTGCCTAATCTGGGGTGGAAAATTCCAAAGATTCATAATGCTCTGAGTGAAGAAATTTCTCCTCATCTTAGTCCACAATGGCCAACCTCTTATCCTGAATCTGCGACCAGCCCCCGCCACTGCACTCCAGTACCACACTCCCCAGCCAGGGGAAACAACCACTCAGCCCTCTACCCTTTTAAGCCCACTAAGAATTCTATATGCCTCAGTGAGATCACCTCTCATTCTTCTCTCACTCTTCTAAACCCTAGAGAATATTGAGCCTCATTCTACTTAATCTCTCCTCATCAAACAATCCTCCTATCTCAGGAATCAATCTGTTGAACCTTTGTTGGGTCCTACCTAACATCAATAGGTAAGGAGGCAAATGCTATTCACAGTACTCTAAGTGTGTTCTTAACAAAACTCTCTATAACTGCAGAAAGACTCCCTTACTGTTATGCTCCTTCTCCCTTGCAATCAAGGCTAACATACCAAATGCAGAGGCAGAGGAGTGAGAGAGAAAGACACATTTTCTTTCTCTGCTCAAAATCAGATGGATCGTGCTACAAACAGCTAGAAGGGAGGTGAGTGAAGCCTTCTGCCATGTTACTGCACCTACTAAGATTTATCTCCCCCACCCTGTGAGAATTGGTCTGACAAGCTTCTTTACCAACTTTCAAATACAAATGGTTATGGAGAGTTGTGGGGCACAGCTGCTTGGTCGATTTCCATCATTCCTCTCTGCTACTACCAAAGCTCCTTGGAACAGAGAAATTTAAGATGTAACCTAATAGAGGTTCCAAGATGATGAGAAGGTTTGACCTTGCCCGGGAAAATGGGTTGGGGCTGGGAGAAATCCTTCCTTGCTGGAGCTTCGTCCCAAAGAAAAAGACTCACCATTTTTTGGTATATTCTAAATGATATTAAACCTACATTGTTTTTTATTTAAGCTGAGTATTTACAATCGTTGCTCATGCATTAAGCTATAGTATCAAGTTATTTACCTCTAGGGCATCTATGCTCACATTCTACTCTTCCCTCCTAAGCATATCTCCTTCTATGTCTGCTCATGGGCAAAAGTCCCTCAAGTCACTTATAATAGCGCTTTCAAACTTCCAAATATCTAGCCTTTAATCCTCTATTCACAATGATATTTCCGCAGCATCTGCATCAGCCTTTGCTCAATAATAGCCTCACCTCCACCTTCGATTGCCTTGCCTCCATTAAAACTATTGCACTCTGTCACACTGGTCACTCCCTCTGGTACAGCTTTCCTTTCCATTCCCTTAATCCCAAATGATGGAGGCTTCAATGTCGATGCCAGCCAACTGCCTTAAACAGTATCAGCTAATCAGGCTGTCCCACATAAGGCATTATCATGTCCTGTTATCCTTTGCCAAAACTATTCATTATTCTAGGATAACCTTGGAATGACGTGATAACCTCTGGCTTCTGTTCTCGGTATTTTAAACCCCTCACCCTTGCCCCCTCCAACCTCGCCCCCAACATGTGTGAGGAATTCATGGACTTCATTTGTCACTACAATTAAAACCATCCACTCCGTTGCCTCTGCTGCTTCCGCCGCCGCCCCCCCCACCCCCACCCACCTTACCTAGTCCATCAGGCTAAACTTCCACTAATGTTACCCCTTGCCTTAGCACTAGTCTTTCTACAATTTCTCTTCTATCCCTCCACATTCCCTCCCTCAACCCATGCTGTCCCTGAGACCCATCTCTTGCTCCCTCTACTCACATCAACTGCTGCCCACCCAACTTACCTTTCTGGCCCCCATGTTAGCTGATATTGCTACTGATTCCCTCTCTTCACTCCCTTCCCCCCTCCCTTTCAAATCGACTGTCATTGTTCCTATCCTCGAAAAGCTCAGCCTTGACCCCTCAATCATTGGAAAGCATCTTATATCTCCCACCTCCCTTTCCTTTCCAACGTCGTTGAAAGAAGTGATGCCTCCTGAATTTGTACCCATCCTTCCTGCAACTCCATGTTTGAATCCCTCCTATTAGGTTTCCTCACTTGCCACAGCACTGTAATGCCACTTATCAAGGTCACAAATGACATTTTATGTGATTGTGACCAAATTAAACTATCCCTTATCATCCTTCTTAACCTGTCTGCAGCCATTGATAAGTTTGACCACAACGTCTCCTGTTAACGTGTCTCCTCGGTTGTCCAGCTGCATGGGGCTGTTCTTGTGAACAAACAAACAATTATACGAATTAGGAGTAGGCCCCTTTGCTGCTTGAGCCTACACCGCCATTCAATAAGATAATGGCTGATCTGATTTTAGCCTTATATTCCTGCCTACCCCGATAACCTTTCACCCCTTTGCTTATCCAGAATCTATCTACCTCTGCCTTAAAGATTTTCAAGGATCCTGCCTCAACCATCTTTTGAGGAAGAGAATTCCAAATTTTCACAACCTTCTGAGAGAATTTTGTTTCCCTCATCTCTGCCCTAAATGGGCAACACCTTATTTTGAAACAGTGATCCCAAGTTCTAGATCCTCCCACAAGAGGAAGTATCCTTTTCCCATTCACCCTGTCAAGTCCCCACAGGATCTTATATGTTTCAATCAAGTTGCCTCTTACCCTTCTAAACTCCAGCAAATACAAGCCTAGCCTGTCCTACTGCCATCTCCATATCATTGTCTATCTTCACCTCTGTCTCAACTCACCTGCTGCCGAAATCTGCACCCCTGTATTAGTTGATGTACCTTGGCTCCTTGTTCAACAGCATCTCAATTTAAACTCTTATCTTTGTTTTTAAATCTCTCCATGGTCTCACCTCCCACATTTTCTATAATCTCCTCCTGCCCCAACCTTCGGCGATCTCTGGGCTCCTCATTCTGGCGATTGCATATCTCCAATTTGAATCCATCCGCCATACAGTGCCTTCGGTTGCCTGGGCCCTAATCTCGGAATTCCTTCCCTAAACCTCTCTGCCTCTCCACTTCTTCAATACACTACTTAAAACCAACCTGTTTAACTCGGCTTTTAGTCACCTGTCCTGATATCTCCTTATATCCGGCACAGTGACAAATTTTACATGATAATGCTCCTATGAAATATCTTGGGACTTTTTACTGTGTTGAGTGCTATACAAATGCAAGTTCTTGCAGCTATAATTGTTAAGAAAATACTTATCTATTTCTCAGGAACCAATCAAAAGCACTTGCTTTACTGTTTCTGAGGATTTCTCTTGTAAACTTTTCTCGCTTTCCCACTCAGCGCACCTCCAGCAATGTCACTTTTTCTGATTCATAGCCAGTACTATTATGGATAACCAGTTACTAATTTGAGCAATGTCACGATTTTCTGATTTCACTCCAATCCTCAAAACCACTCCCCAGTCAAGGCCGAAAACCTGGGCTCTCTTCTGTATTGGATGCCGAGTTGGTGATAAACCATAATCTGCTGACTGTGTTCTCAAGAATTTCTATAGGTTTCTGAAACTGATGAATGAGATGAGATGGAAGACCACCTTGAAACACAATGTAAAATGAACAAACAGACTAACCAGGCCAACCTTACGAGTCCTAACCTCAGAATTCAGGAGCCCAGGTACAACATTTTGGGCACTAGAGTAAATGGTGCCTTAGGAAGCTGCTGGGCTCTATCATCATCATATATCCACCCAGAGTCTCATTTATTAGTACAAATTCATAGCAGGCCTGTAATCTATTTTTTTTAAACAGTGACTAATGTCAGCTATACAACAATAAGATTTTAATGGGGCACCAAAACCCAACAAGCTAAATTG
The DNA here is from genome assembly GCF_017639515.1 of Carcharodon carcharias. NCBI lineage: Eukaryota > Metazoa > Chordata > Chondrichthyes > Lamniformes > Lamnidae > Carcharodon > Carcharodon carcharias. Next base: position 143,858,531 of record NC_054477.1, read on the forward strand.
TATTTTTCTTTAGTTATGTTTTATTTAACTTTTATGAGGGTTGTGTGGCTGTTTCTTTTACCATGCAGGAAACAGTTATTAAATAAATACAAGGCAAAAGCCTTTGCATATAATAAAATTAATAGTCTTTACATATGATAAGTGCTGCACAGATTGAAGAAATTAGCCTAATAGAAAGTGTGCAGTAATTGCAGACAATGTATCACATCACCCGATATCTATTTCTGATGTGTAGTTGCCATACAGTGCATTCCTTTCTCTTGTGTTCTTGTTTGAGGACTTGCATCAGGGTTTGAAGCTACTCTGTAATCCTTACATCTGATATTGAAAATCTCCTACAAGAGCTGGACAAGGTGACTCATTTGACAGCCTTTGTTCTCCAAGCTGGTGACAAACATTCCTGGTCACACCCTGGTGCACAAACCAGCTGCTTCTGTCTGAGAGACAGAGTTAGGAACTAAATCGGCTGACTGAATTTCTTGGGGATCAGCAAGCCCTTGGGGGCCAGAGACATAAGTTGCTCTTAAAATAGCATATTGCCACTTACCCATCACGCCCAATCTATTGGTGTAAAACATTTGCAAAATGGGCGAATTTCAGACACCCCTGGAGTGCCTGCAAGACATTGGAGCTTATATTGGATGAGACCTTTGGTTCAGGCATCAGGGGCAGCCACTTAAAACAGGCATTAGGCCCCTTGCATATGCTAACAAAGGAGCTTAATTTCTATTTTAGGACCCATTGAGGAAGCTTGGCTCCCTTAAGCAGCACAGATGCCATGTTCGCTAAGATTATTTTTTCTTTTTGCGAGACTTGGATGGACCCTATAAGCTGCTGAAAGGGTGAGTTTCTATTTAGGTTTGATATGGAACCCAACTGCACAGCAGTCCAGAGGTCCACAGCTGGCTTGAGTCCAGCCCCACTTTGGTTCCCCTCACCCCCTGGACTTGCCTTTGAGCCACTGGCAACAAGGCTGGCAACCTGACATTAATCTTTCTTAAGAAGGAGAGGTGCCTCTGGAAATGCGACAGGTGATAGTTTACTAAACTAATTATGGGCCAATTAATCGCATTGCATTCTGTGTAAAGGGTCCACTTCAAGACTGAATATGCAACAAGTAAATGTTTCTGTAGAGTTTTTACATCATTTCCAGTTATTCAGTTTTTTAAATTTGTCATTTTCATTTGGTGGACCATGAACTACTTAAAGGTATTTATATGTTGTAATAAATCCTTTTTTGTCTGTACTGATAGCCCTGTACCAGATTACCATTCATAATTTCACCCCGTTATGTCTAAACCACTTTGAAAAATTACATAAACTATTGTAAATGTTAAAGTCTATGGGCACAATTTTGACAATAAAGGGTTAATAGATAGTGCTTCTGCTCCTACTGTGTAATACAACATGCCTCTGTTTGTGTACTTTTGATCTATTTGTTTGCTGTAAGATTACAGTTAAACACTGGGTAAACTGGAGAAATGGCACTTGCAATATACAATGGGCTATATTTTTGGGAGACCAGCATTATAAGATACATCAGTAGTAAACAACATTTCTGTCTGCCAAACTTCCTGTAGACTAAATATTAGCTGTGAGAGGATTCAAATGTTCACAGTGTGGAGAATATTTAATTTCCATTCAAAGGGAGTTAACTAATTACGCTAAAACAAGATGAGCTGTTTGGAACTACTTATAAGCACCACACGTTAGAGTTTCATGTGTGACAGCGAATCAGCAGCCTATTTTACATGTCTTCCGATTTTTATTTCTAAGTGGAATACTGGTGGTGGTCCTTTTTCACTTTTCAAATTATTTAACACAATTTTCTCAGTTTCCGGCAGCTGGTACCATAATTGCCACACCATGTACCATCATCCGACTGAACAGCAGTCATATTCAGGCATGCATTCAACTTGAGAAACACCACAGAGAGCATCATGTAATGATAGTGTTGCTGCAATCTGCTTAATTGGACCAATGTGCAGGCAGTGTGTTCTTTTCTCTTGACACAGAAGTAGAAGAGTATAGTGAGCCATTAACTAACATGCGTTAACAAGCACATGTATTACCCCATCAGCTGCCACAAACACTCAATGAATTACCAGCAGAGATGTCAAAATTATGTTTGAAGATAGAGTGGAGGGTGTGGTTGAACAAGACCATATGGAACTGACTACAAGTCCAAGCATCTGCTGAGCACAGGTCAATCTGCCTTCCTACTGCATCAGCCGGGGATTCAGGTCCCTCAGGGCCTCACGGCCACAAATAGAGTTTGACACAGAGGCTGCTGATGTAATTCTGCTATTGATTTTATTTTAGATTTCATTAATGTTAGCTTTTAGCCTTTGTTTAGTGAGAAGGGAAATATTCTTCTTTGATATCTTAAGGTAACTATAGGAATCCAAAAGTTGCAGCTGCTGAACATTTGAATTAAGGCTGACCCTTGAAGCCCCAGCAGATCTGAATATGAGGCAGCCACCTGCTTACTGAGAAAAGTTTTCAGGAGGCATGGTAATAGGATTATTAACTTCATCAGCATAAAGACAGAACAGGCAGAGAAGTTACCTTTGTAGCAAAGCATGAGAGAGACAGAGAGAGAGAGAGAGAGATTCCATTCAATAAAAGGGAAGGCCGGGAGCCGTACTTAAGATAAGCACCTGCAACTTATGTTGGTATAAACCCTGGGGAAGACCACAGCCTGGTACTAGAAAGATAGAGAGCTTGCTCCTTATAGTCAAGTTCAGGTAGAAACAAAGATGCTTTGAAGGTTGAGTTATTTTCACCCCCGTCAATCATTGTCACACAGAGATGTAGCTACAAGGACAGAACAGAATCAAATTAGTGTTGAATAATATATAATCCAATTCAGAGTTCTAACTGGTAGACACACTTGATGCAACTTCAATTATAATAAATGTTAGAGGAAAGGCATATGATAACAGAATAACATATAAATACTGTGGCTACAAGAGCAGGTCAGAGGCTAGGAATCCTGCAGTGAGTAACTCACCTCCTGACTCCCCAAAGCTTGTCTACAATCTACAAGGCACAAGTCAGGAGTGTGATGGAATACTCCCCCCTTGCCTGGATGAGTGCAGCTCTAACAATACTTAAGACTGACACCATCCAGGACAAATCATCCTACTGATTGTCATCCCATCCACTAACCTCTCTCCACCACCACCGAACAGCAGCAGCAGTGTGTACCATCTACAAGATACACTGCAGAAACACACCATGGCTGCTTAGACACCACCTTCTAAACCTACGACCACTACCATCTAGAAGGACAAGAGCAGCAGATACATGGTAATACCACCACCTGAAAGTTCCCTTCCAAGTCACTCACCATCCTGACTTGGAAATATATCACCGTTCCTTCACTGTCGCTGGTTCAATATCCTGGAACTCCCTCCCTAGCAGCACTGTGGGTGTACCTACACTACACGGACTGCAGCAGTTGAAGAAGGCAGCTCACCACCACCTTCTCAAGGGCAGTTCGGGTTGAGAAATAAATACTGGCCAAGCCAGCAATTCCCACATCCCTTGCAGGAATACATTTTTAAAAAAGAAATAGGGTGATAATGTTAACCTTAGGCTGCGCTGGTACTTCCAGTGACATTTGCCTAAACTCTGCCACACCAGTGCAAAAGACCAAGGAATTTCAAGTGCAAATTAGGTCCAGCACAAAGCAAATTTATGCAACCTTTTGTGCTAGTTTAAAAATATGGCACGGAAGTGAGTCCCACCACAAAACTGGCCAAGCTCCCAGAGCAAGTTTATCGCCATGTTGAATTTTCACTAATTGCAGCCATTTGTGGGCCTTCAAGGAGGCTATTAAACATAAAACCCATTTTTTAAGGTGTTAGGCCAATAATTGGCACACTTTAAAAGGATGTAAATTTAAAAAAAAACAGATAAAGTGACTATTGTACTGCAATGCAACTAGTAAATGTATAGACGTTTTAAGTCATTCTCAGTTATTTAAAATCGGTTCATTTTCAGATGGTGGATGAGGAACTGGTAAAAAATGTTTATTTCCTGTGATAAATGCTTTTTCAACTGTACTGATGACACTATAGCATATTACTGTTCTTAAATATACCAGGGGGTACTTTTAATGGAAAAAATTACATTCTAAATGTTGCCCATTTGTGCTGCTTCATGGAAGATTTTAGGTTTATGATTATGCAATTCGGTTTCAGCAGAAAGTTGAACTGTAACATCACTTCAAAAAGATCGTGTAATTTTGAAAGCAAATTGTGCCCGGATTGCCAACTGGGCCCAACTTCACCCTGGGAGGATGTTGTGGGATCACTTTAACAGCCTGGGAGCTGAAGTTTCCGTGCTGGAGACTAGGTGCTGCAGAGAGTGAATGTGTGTGTGGGTGCTATTTAAATGTGGCGGCCAGACCTGCTACTCCATGAGGTAACGGCGGGGAAGTCAGAGTGATTCCCGCTGGGTGGCGGGGCAGGTTCTCATGCCAGGTCATCCGCTTTTCGGCTCATTATTTATGCCTCAAGAAGGAAGCTGTCGAACCTCGTGGTGGGGTGGACTAGGGTTCATCCACCCCGCCATTACCTCATGGAGCTGAAGGTCCGGCCACCATATTTAAATGGCATCCACATACACATTCACTCTCTGAAGCCCAGGACTTGTTGTGATGAGTGATGACCCCAGGAAGAAACAAGCCCCCTGCCCCCATGTTCAATGTGCCTGGAGAGTCTCCTCAAGGCAGTTCAGGTAGAGTGAAATGCTCTACCCTCAGGATGGAAGCCGGAGTTCCACCAACTTCACCTTGTCAGCTTAGGAGGAGGTTGCCAGGGTGGTCAGTGCATGTGGACCCCAGAAGAGGACCACTGGGCACTTCAGGAAGGGGATGAGTGATCTCATCTGCTCTTCTATTACATGGGAAGATGCTGGTTTGCATCTGAAGGCCTGGCTAGTGTGGCTTGACATAATCCCTGTGACGGCTTTCAGTGTCCTAGGCTTTGTCGTACAATTCTTAATCTACTAGAATGAAAATGTGGAAACCTGTAATGGGATGAGAGTGAAGCTCCAGTACAGCTGCTCTGTGACCTTTATCATCAATGAAGTTACTAAGTAATCCTTAAATGCAGTGTCGAGACTGACTGGGCCAAGGCACTCTGAGATGCTATTGCAATGCTGAATGTGAACTTGGGAAGCTCCCGATGAAGTCAGGGTCATGAGTGCTTGTTGATGAGCAGACGATGGTGCTGCTGAAGCTCTCCATTCACACAAAGGTAACCTAACTCGTCAGTTCACCTCCATAATTGAGAGTGAGAGATCACAGTGTCCTAAAGTGCAATCTCATCCTAGCGACTCAGTTTTAGGATGAGACCAGAGCATTATTCATGCATAAGAGATGGCCTTTTGAGAGATGCCACTGTCCACAATTAGATTAGTACTCAGACGGTGAAGAGATAACCAGTGATTGATGATTGTCCCCTTTGAGGTGCCTTGCAATGCTCCAGGCATACTGCCATGAGTGCATTGATGTTTGCAGTGCTGCTCCTGCCTCCTAAAGGCTGCCATAGGCAGTGAAATATTTGTGCGGTGCTTGAAGGGACTGCACCATGTCTAATTGCTTCAGACTGAGGACTGGTGGAGTCCTTTTCCCATTGCAGAATGGACATGTGTTCCTTAGGCTGCCTAACTTTCCAAGGATGAAGCCATTGTTATGGAAAAATGTGAATACTCATTCTGAGATTGATGTCCTTCATTGAAATATTAAGGAGAACAAAGAAGGCCTTAATAGTTACTCTGCATTGAAGGAACAGGTGAAATGGGTTTGTATGAGCTATCCTTCTTCATCGCCCTAGAACGTCTCACGGGCTAGTCTGCTGCTTCTGGCCTGTGCAATGGCCTCTTCCTGTGGGGCATCATCATCCTCCCCCTCTCTGATGTCATCCCTTTTAGCATCCTCCTCACTGGAGGAAATTTACAGCTCCTCCATTTTTCATGTGGCAACTTATCCCTATTTGCAGCGCCAGGTTGTGTAGAGAGCAGCAAACTATGATGATGCGGGACACCATTTGGGAGAGTACTGGAGAGTGCTGCCTGATCAGTCCAGACATCTGAAATGCATCTTCAACATGCCAATGGTCTGGTCAATTAAGGATCGTGTTGCAGAATGAGCTGCATTGTTCCTCCACTCTGAAGCACTGCCAAATCGCATCATTATCCACATCTTTTGCACATAGCCTTTATCGCCAATGAGCCAACCTTGAATGCACTGAGGGCCCTTGAAGATGTGTGGCACCTGCGAGTGACTCAAGGTGTAACAGTTTTGCACAAACATTCATAATCTGCTTTTGGTGATCACAGATCAGCTGCACATTAAGAGAGCAGAGGCCTTTTCTATTGATAAATCTCAGTGAACGGCCAGGGGGCTCTTAAGGCCACATGTGTGCAATTGATGGCATCCTGCACCTGTGAGAAGCCGGAGATCGCTGCAAATCCCATTGCTCTGGCAGCCTAGCTAGCTTCATCCAGGGAGAACTGGACATAATTGTGTACCTTACTGAAAAGGACATCAGTGACTTCTTGTGCATTTATGAGTGGAGGATTGCGAAATTTTGCAGAGGTCCCCAGTGGAGCCCTGGAATGAGCCACTTGCAAAAAGGTTAAGCATGGTAATCAACTTTAGAGCTACTGGCAATAGTCTCCCAGTTCCTGTGACACCGGATATTCTGAAAGAATGTGGCAGATGTGAGCCATGACATTCTTTAACTAGCAGAGGTGTCTTCTGCATTGTTTCTTGCTTGCCCCCAAGTGTGAGGGGCATCTTCGGTACACCCTGGGTCATGCAAAATGCCCCCGTGAAATTGCTTTCTCTTCCTCCTCTTCTGGGACTTCAGGGGGCTCTGCTGGCCCATGTTCCTCAGGATGAGGTTCTTCCCTTAGCCCTGTCAGACTGCGATGGACCCTTTTTCTCTTCTTCAGTTGAATCAAAGCCATGAAGGCAGCAGCATTACCTGCTGTCTGCATTCTGCACTCCGCCTTGCATGTGTGGAAGGATAGACGAGAGACATAATTGCACCATACCATGCAATGATCGCCTTCGAACGCCAAGCCAGGGAGTTATTGTGAAGCCCTTCTCATTCCAGACATTCTATCCCCAGGTCCTCCCTTGTAGCTGAAGCACATCCTGATGGATCACAATTGGCATTTGAGTCTTCCTGAATTGTGTTATGACACAGAAGATGGTAAATGCTGAGCTACTCAAATCCCAGAGGGAAACTTGAAACAGTTGCCACAACTGTTTTCGCAATTTGTATTTTATTTTGAGATGCGTGCCCTGGATTCAATAGTAATACGTCCATTGAGGCTTAGAGTTTTTTTTTTACAAAACCTAAATTAAACATTTATTAATAGAAGAAAAGATGTTAAGCACATACAAATTACTACTATAATAACTCCTAAATCCCATAATTAATCTGACTCCCAGTTACATCCCTGTTAAGGCAACAGTAAAACAAATAGATTTCAACAGACCAAAGAAAACCACACAATATCCTGGACAGTGATATTCACAGTGAGTTTTCTTAGCTTTGGTTCCTGTAGACAGCAGTTTGATGCACAGAGGCTGGAGGCTTTTCACACTTGTGTTAGACCTTAGAAGTACTTCTCCTTATACGTAACCTCATCTCCTTTATACATGTTTCTCCCTCTTTAATGTAAATTCTATTATTCCAACATGTCTTTGCAAATTTGCTTTTCCATAATATAAATCTTCCATACTACTCATATTATCAGTAACCTTTAGGAAAGATAAACACACTGTTTGACCTAACTTCATATGGCTAGGTGTAACATCTCATCATCTCTTTGAAATTCAAACTATTCTGGTTTATCTAAAAATGCAAATGTTCCTCACGCCTCACATTCTAAAACTTCAGCCATGTTTACGTATTTAGCATTTCAAATCTAGCTTCCCTTTTGATTACTCAACAGCTCCAGAATAGCTGTCTCTGATTCAGTTAAGTCCCCCCGATACACACACACACACACACACACACATACGCACACACAAACTAATCCAAACCCCGCTATTAACCTATCTTTACAATAAACCATTATAATATTATGAGAATTATTATATTTTCATGACACTTGTCCCAGCTGAGCCTTCTTTCCATATCCTGAGCTGGTAATTATTACAGTGCCCTTTCAATTAGCTTAGAGGTGCAGTAGTTGACCCCTCCCACAAGCCCTCAGACCCTTCCCCTGGTGATTTATTTTACAGAGTTATTTTTCAACTGTGTCATTATATTACCTGTTGAGATGGTGCTCTTCTGATTCTATTTCGAGAACAGCTTCCAACTCCCCCACCCAATCACCATCCAAGTCCCTCCTATCACCTTCAAAGCTCATCATGTATAAGTTTCCCTTCCTCCAATCGGTCTCCTGCCTGCCCTTTTAACCCTGGAAACCATTGTCATTGTAGTCGATGTCTCTGTCCTCTGCCCAGAAACCATTTTCTACCAACATCCCCATGCCCCATGTCGACCACACTCCTCCCCATCTTGAGGCCCTATGAGGACCTAATGGGAAAACTCACTCACCACACCCACCCCCACCCCCCCTCCCCCTCCACCCCCCCCCCCCCCCACCCCCCACCCCCACCGCCATGAGGCCATTGACCACCCCTCTTCCAAGTTTCCCGATTTACAGGCTACAGAAGTCTCCCCTGGCTGTGCCAGTGGCATCTGCTGCCCATTAGGATGACAGTGGATAGGCAATGGCAAACATTCAAAGAGTGCATGGGTGAATTGCAACAATTGTTTATTCCTGTCTGGCGCAAAAGTAAAACAGGAAAGGTGGCCAAACCATGGCTTACAAGGGAAATTAGAGATAATACTAGATGCGAGGAAGAGGCATACACATTGGCCAGAAAAAAAACAACAGACCTGAGGATTGGGAGCAGTTTAGAATTCAGCAAAGGAGGACCAAGGGATTGATTAAGAAGGGAAAAAATACAGTACGCGAGTAAGCTTGCTGGGAACATAAAAACTGACTGTAAAATTTTCTCTAGGTATGTGAAGAGAAAAAGATTGGTGAAGACAAATGTAGGTCCCTTACAGTCAGAAACAGGGGAATTTATAATGGGGAACAAAGAACCAACTAAATATATACTTTGGTTCTGTCTTCACAAAGGAGGACACAGATAACATACCTGAAATGTTGGGGAACACAGGGTTTAGTGAGAGGGAGTTACTGAAAGAAATCAATATTAGTAGGGAAATGGTGTTGGGGAAATTGATGGGATTGAAGGCCAATAAATCCCCGGGGCCTGATAATCTACATCCCAGAGTACTTAAGGAAGTGGCCCTAGAAATAATGGATGCACCGATGAACATCTTCCGAGATTCTATAGACTCTGGAACAGTTCCTACAGATTGGAGGGTAGCTAATGTATTAAAAAAGGGAGGCAGAGAGAAAACAGGGAATTATAGATCAGTCAGCCTGACGTCAGTAGTGGGGAAAATTCTAGAGTCCATTATAAAAGATTTAATAGCTGAACATGTGGAAAACAATGGTAGAATCGGACAGAGTCAGCATGGATTTATGAAAAGGAAATAATGCTTGACAAATCTAATGGAATTTTTCTAACTAGTAGAGTTGATGAGGGGGAGCCAGTGGATGTGGTTTATTTGGACTTTCAGAAGGCTTTTGGCAAAGTCCCACATAAGACATTAGCGTGTAAAATTAAAGTGCATGGGCCTGGGGGTAGTGTATTGAGATGGATAGAAAACTGGTTGGCAGACAGGAAACAAAGAGTAGGAATAAATGGGTCTTTTTCCAAATGGCAGGCAGTGACTAGTGGGGTACCGCAGGGATTGGTGCTGGGACACCAGTTATTCACAATATATATGAATGATTTAGATGAGGGAATTAAATGTAATATCTCCAAATTTGCAGATGACACAAAGCTGGGTGGGAGGGTGAGCTGTGAGGAGGATGCAGCGATGCTTCAGTGTGATTTGGATCTGACATGAGTGGGCAAATGCATGGCAGATGCAGTATAATGTGGATAAATGTGAGGTTATCCATTTTGGTAGCAAAAACAGGAAGGCAGATTATTATCTGAATGGCTATAAATTGAGAGAGGAGAATATATAACGAGACCTGGGTGTCCTTGTACACCAGTCACTGAAGGTAAACATGCAGGTGCAGCAGGCGGTAAAGAAGGCAAATGGTATGTTGGCCTTCATAGCCAGAGGATTCGAGTACATGAACAGGAGTGTCTTGCTGCAATTGTACAGGGCCTTGGTGAGACCACACCTGGAATATTGTGTGCAGTTTTGGTCTCCTTATCTGAGGAAGGATGGACTTGCTATAGAGGGAGTGCAGCAAAGGTTTACCCGATTGATTCCTGGGATGGTGGAACTGACATATGAGGAGAGATTGAGTCGATTAGGATTATATATTCGCTGGAGTTCAGAAGAATGAGGGGGGAAATTCATAGAAACCTATAAATTCTGACAGGTCGAGACAGGGTAGATGCAGGAAGGATGTTCCTGATGGTGGGGAGTCCAGGACCAGGGGTCACAGTCTGAGGATATGGGGTAGATCATTTAGGACTGAGATGAGGAGAAATTTCTTCACCCAGAGAGTGGTGAGCTTGTGGAATTCATTACTGCAGAAAGTAGTTGAGAACAAAACATTGTATGTTTTCAAGAAGGGCGTTAGATATAGCTCATGGGGCAAAAGGGATCAAAGGGTATGTGGAGAAAGCGGGAGCAGGCTATTGAGTTGGATGATCAGCCATGATCATAATGAATGGCAGAGCAGGCTCGAAGGGCCAAACAGCCTACTCCTGCTCCTAGTTTCTATGTTTCCATTACCAAGCCATCAACCCCCAGGACCCAAATGTGTGAGGGACTGACCACACCCAGGTTACAATTCTGTGCCTGACCAACACTTGACAGACAGATTCTCCCCCTCCCTGGACCAGGACACGTGTGCCACACGTAGTCCTGTAGCATGCTTCCCCAGGACTGGCTTTAAATTCTAGCCCTGACACTATGGTTCACACTGCCCCAGGACTTACTCACATTTATTCTCTTTTCCATTCAACCACCAATCCTCCCCACCCAACTCCCAGTCATGCGTCTCTGTCCACCCCTTCCGTCCTGGACTCCAGTCACCACCTCCCCCTGTCAAGTGTCTGCCTTCCACCCCTTCCCTTCCCACTGGTCTTGCCTGAACAGCCTTGACCCAGAGTCGGAGCAGCCATGAGAGCAGCGCAGTGAAAGGTAGGCAAATACTACGCGTGTAATTGTCAAAGTCAAGAATGAACTGCAGGTCACGAGGCACACACCACTTATATCTGGTCCTGAATCAGACTGGTCTAATTATCTCCTTGGGGGGGGTGGGGGGGGTGCAATTAAATTTGGAGTGTGAACATGACCCAGGCGAGCTGGGTTTTTAATAAGCATTCATGAGTTCAAAGGGATGCAAGTATGGTTCCTGACATGGACCCGTGGGGAACTGGACCTGTCATGAAAGTTCAGGGGGAAAATTCCAACTCATATTTTGCCAACACACCAAATTTTGTCCTCCCTCCCGTCACACTTCCTGCTGCTGGCAGGACCAGAAAGTGGTCTGTAAGTGGAGAGTCGCTGGAGGAAGTGATGTCATGTCTCACACAAACCAGGAATTGTGGGTGTGGAGTAAGAGGTGTGCTAATGTGCTCCTCTAGTCGTGGAATGTACCAGTTTGTTACAATAAAGATCACATGTATTTGTTACATATTGTTTGAATTCCTGTGACTCTTATATCAATCATAGTCTAAAGGAACAAATTACATAACAAAAGTTATAGAGATTGTTTTGGAAAATGAACATTTTCCAGGTATTAACATGTTTTTAATGTGACCATGTTGTATAGAAATGTTTTGAATTGCGATATAGTAGTCAGTAAGAAAAATGTAAAAGCAGTGACAAATTGTAAGGAGGATTTTGATTCATTGGGTTTGAACAAGCTGAACACTGAGCTCTGAACTGAAACACGTTTGAGTTGCCAAATATCAGGTATTGTTGTAAACATTTTAAATGTACATCTAACTATTATTACATAGGCTGTCTGTTTAATATATCTATAAACTCTAGACCACAAAGTTTGAAAAACCTTACTGTGTTATGACCACAGCGGATGTTAGAGGTAAACTTGGCTTATGGGTCATACACTTCCTTTTGTATTCTGAAAATGAGAAGAAAACATACTGATCTCAGCAGCAAAAAGTCCAATAACACTTTGGGAGTTTAAAAATTAAAAGTATAAGTTTTATTAACAAGAATAAAAAAAAGCTTAAGAACACAAAATTATGGATATACAGTTAAAATTAGTCTTAAAAAACATTCCCCCAAAAAGACTCTAGTTGGTCAGACCCACAAGTAAACACCTTCCAGGCAACACTCCCTTATATAAGTTTAACTATAAAAACCCATTACCCAAAGCGAACTTTAATAAAGGCATACCACATGACCTCTTAAACTCTCTTCCACTCTGCTGTGGAAATCCAAAACTTCAGAACAAGACAGCTCTTTGCAACCCAAGACTTTTCTGGCTTGACTGAATGGCTGATTCAAACTGCATCTTCTCCCTGCCTAGAGCCAACAGCTCCAGCTAACAGCCAACAGCTCAACACAAACCAGCTACCTTAAGGTTTTCAAGTAAGTATAAAATACCTCCCCCCCCCCACCACCCTTTCATCTCAGGCTACATTGTTCTCACACTTCTTTGAAAGTTAAATCCTTCAAAATATATAATATTTCATGTTAATGTGTTGTCTCTGCTTTTGGGCAGTGAAATGTCATATACACCCTTGTATTTACCTATGGAACTCCAGCAAGGTACACAAATGTTTCTTGTTACCTCTGACTTTCCTTTGATTTTCAAACAAGCTCTCAACTTACTTAAAAATGCATATGTTAGATCCAACCTATTCACTTGTACCTCAACACCTCATCATATCTTAATACAAATGCCACAAACTTAACACCTCTATCCTTTCATGTTTTAAACCCTCAGCTTTTCTCCAGCTTAATTAAATCATTTGCAGACAGACACACAGCTTACTTTACAGAATAATACAACATTCCCCAAAAATATTTAACAAAATAACATCCATTCTCACAATTGATTTTGAGGAATAAATGGAAGACGTTTTCATAAATATGTAGAAAAAAAATCTAAAAATCCTGCCCAAGCAGGATCCTAATGCTTGAGGTAATTATTTATATGGAACACATTTTGTAGTGGCCAAAGATTGCATCCCTGAATCTAATTACAACAGCAAATCTGTACTATCAATAATTATTGAAAAAGTGACAATAAATGTACTGGAGAGTACATAGGACCAGAAATCTGAGACAACATCTAACATTGTTCACTTAGATGTGGAGTCTTCTGATTCCTCAGTACTTCAACACCTTATTCCATTGCAATCCCATCATGTTCACAAAGAAATTGTGCAGACAGCCGTTAGATCTATTTGTTCCGAAAGGGAACAAAGCTAAGTGAAGACTGTGTTACAATGTCAAATCAGTAGAACTTGGGGTAAATTTATGAAAATTGTCCTTCCAGATGCATCCTTCCAGGCATTAGAATAGATTGGATAATCAGATTTAAAAGGAGATCAATGTAAGGCACCTTACTGTGGTAAGTTATTGTCTGTAACTTTATCAAAGGAAGCAGGCTGAACTGATGGTCAGACATCTGTTTAGTCAAATGGCCTCATCATGAAAGACTGACTAATGCATTCATCCCAGCAAGGTTTTGTTTACACAGTTGCATAGGCGACTTCTGGCTTTGGTTGATTGACAGCTTTATTATCTCATTATAATTTGATTTTTGTTTGAAGTGGTTTTTTCAATGCCCGCATGTTTATTTTGACAAGCTTAAATGTTTGTTTAATGGAAATTCGTCTGGCTTTGTTGTATTGACAGTTTTATGAGAAGGTAAGAGGGGAAATGTTTTATAATGTAAGCAGGGTCAGAGATGTGAGGGGACATAGAGAGGGTCTAGGAGATTTAAGGAGGTGTGGAGAGGGCATGGGGATGGCTGGGGACTAAGAAGAGGGTGAGGGCTAGAGGATCTAACAACCATGGAAAGAAGTGGGCTGATGTACCAGTAAACTGAGATGGGCCTTCTAACTTGCCAGCCACACCATCCATCCACCTCTGTTGCTGCCTTCAGCCTATCTTCAGAGGAAGCCGGCCCACCTCCAGAGAGGATCACGGAGTTGGTAAATTTCCCAACTCACCTTTCCTATCTCTTTGATGAAAATCCTGCCCACCATGTGTACTTTTTGATAGACATGGATCGATCTGCGTTATTCTAGGTGGGTAGTTGCATTGTTACAATGAGACCTTTTCAAATTGTGTGTAGCATGACATAATGAAAAATCAAAGCAATTTGGTCACAGCCACTAATTTTCTGCGCTCTTAGGAAGACAACAGTATGGTAAAAATGTTTTGATTCCATGCTAGATGGATGAAAGTGTTGACATGGTAGAATGAAGCATATGTAAACTTTCTGTTGGATTTAAGCATAGTAATATCAATGGTATGGCAGAGGAATGATTGTATGTGATTATAGTTTTTTAATATCATTCATAGGATGTATTGGTGTTGGACTAAGTCTGCTTCTGATTTTCTTGCAGCTCATTGCACAGGTCTGTCACTGGCACCCTACTTAGCCATTGACTGCTGAGACCTTTGCACCTCTGTTATTCCCAGGCAGCTGTTCTGCTGTAGTATATTTGTTGCATAGGTTTCTGGCAAGATTTGATGCAAGCATTCTGCAACCTTTAACTTTACTGATTCTGATCTTCTGCCAAATAAGTTGCGAGAGGTGTGCTGAATTCAATTTCTGTTCTGTTCTGACCACAGTCAAAGTACCTTTTCACCTTTTAAATTGCTGTTCTGCTGTCCGTGAAACTATGTTGCTTGCCACCACTGATGTGATGCAATTTTGAGAGCAACACAAGTGCAACGTGAGAGTTTTGGAGCACTGCGTGAGATGCATTTAAATACCAATTGAGGGAATTAACAGCTGAGCAGCTCTAACACATGGATTCAGTGTTATAACACCATGAAGCAGTTACTTCATGCAGAGAGCAATTTGGCAATGAAAAAATAAAGCCTGGAATACTCAATGTTCTACAGCACTCACAAATGTACTTGCTGGTAATGCCAATGTAGTGTGTACATTGAGAATAAATTAAAGAGTAAATTTAACATAACTACTTTGTAAGTCACATTAAATAAAAAATGGTGTACCATAATATGTGTTGTAAATTATCCTCATGTTATCACATACAATACTGATATTTTGATAGCAGTTACTGTATCAGTGCGGGGATTTGATGCTAGCCTACTTGGGAGCAAATAGGAACATGATGCTGGTACAAACATGATGCATGGAAAGGACTAACCTGTAAATCTCTTTCATAGGAGCTTTGACCCAATGGAACAGATGCCTAGAGTTGTGATCTAGAAAAGGCATGGCCAACAAGCCTCAATGTATACTGTATTAATAAATTACACTGGAACAAATAAACAAAAGACTATATCATTAATGTGTAAAAAGTCTTTTGGCCCCAGATTTTTCTGGAATGGGACATTATATAGTGTGCCACATTCATTAAACATACCTGTGTGTGTTTAGGTTTTAATATTTTTGCTCATGATGTTGTTGAAAGCGTGAGCTACTAATGGCTCAGTGAGGGTAAACAACAAGGCAAACATTGTATCTACTAGATTACCCCGTGAGTTTAAAAGATAGAGAAGTAAACAGAGGATGGACTGAGGGGAGTGAATTAGAGTGCATGAATTCAATTTCAAATCAGATACAGAAGGAAAAAAATAGAGTTGGGAAAGAAGAATAGATTAAAAAATAAAGTTTTTTTTTAAACTTAAAATTTGGCATTTTTAAAATCACCACCAACAATTCACAATCTAAAAGAATGAAACTCCACACTTCCAATTGTTCAATTGTTGAACCAGAGAGGCAGTTACCAACAATCATCATGAAAAAAGAAATGGCTTGAGCACAGTCAAGGAATGTTCCCTCAAAAAGGAAAGGTAAGGCAAACAAATAAAGGTAGGGCAAACAAATCCAGAGATCCCTGGATGGAAAAGGAGATAGCAATTAAGATCAAGAAGAAAATGTATGCTTATGACAGATGTCAGGTAGAGAAAATACAACTGAGAACCAAGCAGAATGCTGAAGGTCCAGAGGAGAGGTGAAAAAGCAAATATGAGAAGCTAAGAGGGACTATGAGAAAATACTAGCAGCCAACTTAAAGAGTAATCTCAAAGTCTTCTTTAGGCAAATAAATAGTAAAAGTATGGTAAAAGGAGGAATAGGGCCGAATAGGGATCACAAAGGGAATTTACACATGGAGGCAGGGGGCATGGAAGAGGTGTTAAAATGAATACCTTGCATCTGTCTTTACCAAGGAAGCTGATGCTATTGTAGAGGGTGGTTGTGTGTGTCAGTTTCATCTCTGACTTCTGTGCGGTTCGAATCGCTTCCACTCCCTGGGTTCTAGATCTTGGACTTATTTGGGAGTTGTGACAAAGTGCAGCAGACAACTGGTTTTGGTGCAAGAAAAAAAAACTGTTTATTGAAGTCACAAATGAACTTATAACTTTAGGATTACACTGAGATTATACAGTTTTACAAAGTACACTTAGTTAAGAATGGGGAACACACGGCATAATGAGGGAAAATCACGCTACTAATCCCCTTACCCTTGTCTCACCCCCAAAACCTAACTAAATTGAACTAGGAGAGGTCAGGGATCAGGCTCACCAACCAGGGTTCCTTGACAGTTTGAAATCCAGCCACGTAAGCCGGTTGCAGTTTTGGGGTATGTTCTTTGTGTCCTCTGGGGCCTGCCATCTCCACGTGGTCCTGGTCTGTGGAATCTGCGAAGGTTCTTCAGTTGGGTGGAGGGCACGGTTGTGGGTGGTTAATCTTTGTGTAGGGCTGCGGTTGCGGCCTTGTTGTCTTCAGTTGAGACTGCCACCCCGTGCCCCTCGCCGTGATGTTGCCTGTGGGTCTGCAAACCTCCAGATCTTCTTGCGTAAATTCTGTTTCAACCACTCCCAACTGCTCACTGCCCTGTGTCAGCTTTCAAAACTGCTTACCCTTCTGCTAGCTGGTTTCTCTCTCTCTCCTTCGTAACTGACTGCCCAGTAATACAGTCTTTCAAATTTCTTATCAGAATCCAAATCAAGGTTAGTTCTGTGTTTGACTTTGGTGGGCTTCCCCTGGTGATTGTTGTCTTGTTGCTTTAATGGGCCCGCATGATGTTTATCATTGTCTTCCTGCCTAGTAACTAGTTTTGAACTGAAAGCCATTGTATGTGTGTAGTTTGCATAATTGAATTAATTGTGCCTTCCTGCCTTAATAGTTAGTAGCAATTATTTATGCAAGATTTTGTTGGGCTTCAGTTTCATGTGAGGTGAAGTCTTTCTCTAGTTTGACTGTATTAAAGGGAAGAATGTATTGTCTCCTCTCGTTGTCTGGTTTCAGGCAAAACAATCCACACTGCACTCAATAAGCCCGGGCATGTGCAGCCCCAGGCCTTCATGGGCACTGCCTCCTGTCTGCAGGGTTTTACACTTAACTCAGCAGTTTAAAAGTCCAAAAGTCATATCCTTGTTGATGATATGAAAAATGTGGCAATTCTGAGAACCCTTTACTATCCAGGCCATGATGACAGATGAGGAAACCCTGTCATTAGAAGGGTCCAAAATTGATAAGGAGCAAGTGTTAGATAAACTGTTAGTACATAAAGTTGACAACGCACTAGGACCAGATGAGATGCATCCAAGTATGTTGAAGGAAGAAGTGAGAGTAGAAATTGCAGGGCACTGGCCATAATCTTGCAGCCTTTCCTAAACTCAGGGGAGCTGCAAGAGGACTGGGGAGTTGCAAACATTACACCCTGTTCAAAAGTGGTTGTAAGGATAAACCCAGCAATTAAAGATCAATCAGTTTAACTTCGGTGGTGGGGAAGATTCTAGAAACAATTATTCGGGATAGAAGTAATAGTCACATAATAAAATGTGGATTGATTAGGAAGAGCCAGCATGGATTTCTAAAGGGGAATCATGCTTAACTAACTTGCTGGAGTTTTTTGAAGAGGTAATGGAGTGGATTAATGATGGTAATGCTGTTGATGTGATGTGCATGGACTTTTAAAAGGCATTCAGTACAGTGCCATACAACAGACTTGTGAGAAAATTTGTAGCTCATGGAATAATAGCTACATGGATACAAAATTAGCTGAGTAATAGGAAACAGAGAGTAATGATTAATTGATGTTTCTCAGGCTAGAGGAAGTTCGTAGTGGAATTCCACAGGGGTTGGTATTGGGATCCTTGCTTTTCCTGATACATTGGTGTGAGGGGAACAGTTTAAAAGTTTGCCAATGATATGAAACTTGGAAGCATTATAATCTGTGAGGAAGACAGTGCTGAACTTCAAAAGAACATAAACGATTTGGTGGAGTGGGCAGATAGGTGGCAGATGATGTTCAGGGCGGAGAAGTGTGAGGTGATGCATTTTGGTAGGGAGAACATTGGGAGACAATATAAAATAAGGAGTACAATGCTTAAGAACAGAGAGACCTGGGTGTATATGTACATTGGTCATTGAAGGTGGCAGGACAGCTGAACAGAGCAGTTACTAAAGCAAAATGTATCCAGGGCTTTATTAATAGGGGCATAGAGTATAAGAGCAAGCAGATTATACTGAGTTATATAAGACACTAGTTAGACCTAAGCTGGAGTATTGTGTACAGTCTGGGTGCCATACTATAGGAAGGATGTGAACACATTGGAGAGAGTGCAGAAGAGATTTATAAGAATGGTTTCAGGGATGAGAAACTTCAGTTTTGAAGATAGATTGGAGAGGTTGGAACTGTTGATCTTGGAGAGGAGAAAGCTAAGAAGAAATTTGATAGAGATGTTCAAAATCATGAGGGGGCTGGATAGAGTATATAGGGAGAAACTGTTCCTGTTTGTAAAGGGGTTGAGAAGGAGAGGGCACCAATTTAAAGTGATTTGAAAAAGAAGCAAATGTGATGTGAGAAAAAACTTTTTCACCCAATGAGTTACTTGAGTCTGAAATGCACTACCTGGAAGCGTGTTGGAGGCAGGTTCAATCAAGGCATTCAAATAAATGATTATTTGAATAGAAAAAAAAACTTACAGGAGTATGGGGAATAGACAGGAGAATGGCACTAAGTCATAATCCTCATTTCAAAAACCAGTGCAGACATGATGGGCCGAGCGGCCTCCTTCTGAGGCATAACGATTCTGTGAGAAGAGTACTTATGTTTTAAGTTACTAGACCTAACTTTCCGATAATCAAACTATGGGGAATCAATGTCTAAATGAAGGAACTCCATGAAATTTATCGGGACATTAACCGTGAGGTGCCATTTTCACAAAGCTAACAACGGAACAGTGCAAATTGGACAGCAACATGCGGCAATTCACAATCCCCAGGGTATCTCTTCCTTGCTGCAATTTTCCACTGAGTTTCCCATTGTTAATGGTGCAAGTTACTCAGACATCATTATGTTTATAGCAAACTCTGAGCTTTTATGTCTTTCTGTGCCTGAAAAAATATTTAGAGGAATGTGCTCTAACATCTCAAACTTGTCATTACAGTAGGTATTTGACAGCAAAGCTCTCCAGTGAGATAAGAAGTTATGGCATGTACCGAAGCTGAAGCTCAATTACATTCGCAGATCAGAATAGTGGTGTTAAGCAATATCTGATGCGGTAGCATTTTTGTGCTTAATTGCTAAGATATTGTTATTACCACCACCAAAACTGATTGAATAACAGCAGCACCTTCCTTCTCTCAGATTAGATCCAGGCCAGGATCATAGTCCTCATTACTTTCTCCACAGAATTCACAGTGCTTCCTCATCGTACAAGGTGAAAGCTTGGAAATTTTGAAGTTCACCACCCATCACAGATCTCTACTGGCTGTTATACTGCATTGCCTTTGAGAAAGAAAACAAATAGAAGTAAATTACATTTCGTTACCATGACACGCATTGAAATACACATCTCAACAACCAGCTTTATAATGGATATAGTGACATATACAAGCGACAGGCAGCTACAAGGCATACAAGGTCTTTTTGTGGGGTGAAAGAATATGATTGAAGGAGTAGGTGAAGGCTCGGTGTGAAAAGAGCAGCACCATACCCTATGGCAAGCAATTCCAGCACTGTTGTGATTTTAGTTTTTATTTAAATTGGGTAAGAACCTTCTTTTTCCTCCCACAGGATCAAAATTTTGCATTTAAATTTTTGTTTTTCCCTGATAAGAAGTCCAAGCATAAATCATGGCTTTATAAAAAGATCACTTATTATACAGCAAAAAAATATGAAAACAGAACCAAAAAATATCTGCAGTCCTGACACAATTGGCAGTTAAGGGTGTTTAAAGAAGTTGGGGAAGCTTTGAAGCCTGCTGAGACCTGGTAAATGTCTCGGTGCCTGCAAGAAATGGAACAAGTTACGTTCTTTTTTCAGGATCAGGACAGCCTTGGAGGAGGCTGAAGAAGCAGCAAGGTGAGGAGGGAGAGAGTGAGTATGCTTCCTTCATGTGGTCAATTTTATAGTCTTCTTGATTGGAACCTTTCACAACCTGTTGGCTTCATTCCCCAGTTCCAGGGATTTCAGCTCCCATTTCATATATTGCTTGCGTTGTGTTTTCTCACGTCTGATTGGGTTATTTGAACATAGTTCAGGACTTATTTGGCACTCCCCTTGCCCTTTCTCTTCGCTGTGACTCAGTTATGCAGGTCTCCATGGTGATCAGTCCTTCCTTTGTATCAAGCATGCTGCATGACTCCTTGAAAACACTTTTTTTTTTACTTCGACCAGTCCGGATCCAGTTATTTTCCCTTTTTTATATGAAAATATTATTTTTTATATTTTTGTTTCTACATAGCCTTGTGAGCTCTGCTTCTCTTCCAATCATTTTAACTTTTCTTCCTTTTTTTCACTAAAAGTGCCTCACAAAGATCTCAGGAACTCCTCTGCACCCATTTCTGTCAGTACTGAATAGCATGTACCATCAGCCACTCTGTTGTCCCGAGCACCAGATCAGACTCATCCACCCTGGGGAAGTTAGAGAGTTGGCCAGAGGGGATGTGTTGGATGAAATAGAGAGCACAAGTGAAGAGAAGCTACTGGTGGTGGTCAATAAGGAGAAGAACTGTGCTGTTTTATGGGCCCGGTCATTCCAGTGCTCCACTGACGAGCCTGGCCAGCACTCGTGAGTGCTGCTTTTAAGAGAAGGAGGTTGGCGGAGCATCAGTCATTGGTGTGAATACTGGGGCCATATCAGGGTATTGCAGATAGCATTACAGGTGAAGATGCTCACTCACAACATGCAACATGGGAGATGGGTTTCATAACACTGCAGTCCTATATAGAGGTCACGTCAGCTCCAAAGACAATTGCAACAGAAAACGCATTGAAGGCTTATTATGATCCAGCCTGTTCACCAATATACACATGGCAAGGGGTCCCAAGAGAGTCTCACAGGGGCGATAGAATGAATCTGGGACTGCAATCTGAGTATGTCCATGAAGACCCCATTAGTTTTGTGTGGGCAGCTTAATTGCCCCAGTAGAAGCCAGAGGCAAAATTGCAGAGGGCACGATCTCAGCAGCTGGAGGGCAGGTGAGGTAACATGGGCACTTTTAAATACCCACCCAATTAGCTTCCACCAGGCTGATTCAGTTAAAATTGCCCTCCTAGTGGCAGACAGTTACTAAATTTATGTTTATTTTAGCATACCTCTGTGTGCAAAACTGCTAAAAAAATGACATGAAAGGCTGTTTTTTTTTTGCCAGGACAGCAATGATCCTTTAAGAATTAAAGTGCTCCCTAATCAGTGATAGCACCCAAAGAAAAATATGCAATATTACTAGCTTCTAACATATTTTTGGAAATCAAATCTTCTTTGCCTTATGCTGAGCAATATTTTTCTCCTTTTGACATCTTGTAATGCTTTAAGAAAATGAAAAGGCTGCCCAGTTAAAATAAATCTCCTTGTAAGGTGCATGAATCTGTAAAAAAAATTGAATGAAACATATTGACATTGAAAGAATGAAATCTCTGTACTTGGGGTCTTCTTTCAAATTTGCATTTTTACAGAAGCAGCTGTTTTCCACATGCACATGAACACAATCATGCATCCATACAGATTTGTGTGCAACATTATTTTTTACAATATTTTGTAATCAATTGACGGTTCAGAGAATGGATGGTCCCTAAAATTCCTAACCCCCGCAGACTCAATATTCTAGCATGCAGAAGCTAACTTGTCCAGCTTCAAGGTCTGTGACTCATGCCTGCCTCTGCACCATTGTTTTGTAATATTTTCAGGCTCAGTGGAAATTTTCACTGCCAAAACAAAATTGCTTTAAAGGCATACTGCATCTCCTTTAACACTGTAGCCTTTTGAATCTGCTCTTGGCAACAGGCTCCCCCTGGCCATGAACTCCCCATGGATAATAAATTTAGGACAACCCTTGATGACCAGGCAGACAGGAATATAAGCGAAATGTGCAGGGCCAGGGAGAGAAATCATGGGCCTTTATGTTATTCCTGTTTCCCGGCGCCAACCACCCCCCCTCCAACCCCCACCGCCCCCGTTCCCCCCCCACCCCCCCAACCCCAGCCACCTCAAGTCCTTCAGGTACCCAGAACTGGGAACCAAAGTCACAGTGGCGACAAACTGTTTTGCATAGGTTTAACAAAACTTCTAGGCTTTTGTACCCTATGTCTCTATTTACAAACCCTTTGAAAGCTCAGGTTTCAGAATGATACACTTTACAACCACGGCTTGTCAGAAAATTACACACAGCTTGGTCATTCATATTATGCACCCAGCTCCTGTGAAGGAATCCAGCTGTGCATACAGAGTTATAAGAGAATCCAGCTATAAATTAAATCCCTCAAATTAAGGGATATGGGGAGCAGCAGGAAAATGGAGTAGAAACTCAAGATCAGCTCTAATTGCATTAAATGGTAGAGCAGGCTCAATGAGCTGTGTGGCCTTATGTTCTTATAAATATGGATTTATAAGATTAAAACAGTGATTCTCCTATGAAGCAGGGAATAAAAATTAAAAGTAGAATTCATCTGCTGGACAAAGATTTAAAAGTCTACAAACATGCCCGGGCATAACTGTGTGCTCAAGGACACTGACATCCTATAGCATAGGATATGGTATTTCTTCTAACACAAGAATGTCCTGAAAAAACAGGAACTGGCCTCTACATCAGCTCAGCAAGGCATTGTTAAATTGTAAGATTCCACAATCTACCTATGGATAACCCTTAAGGA
Organism: Carcharodon carcharias; assembly: GCF_017639515.1. Lineage (NCBI taxonomy): Eukaryota > Metazoa > Chordata > Chondrichthyes > Lamniformes > Lamnidae > Carcharodon > Carcharodon carcharias. The sequence goes on from NC_054477.1 coordinate 143,881,962, forward strand.
TGACCCTTATTTACCTGTGAACTGAGTCCTGGAAACAAGACCACTATCTGCACTTCTCAGTATCCTGTTTTCTTGAAGGAGAGTGACTGATATGAAGGATGTTGACAAAAACAGAGGATGTTGTGAAGCACAAATTCTCAACATATTTCCTGCTGGTTCAGTTCTTTTATGGCATAAATATTGGAACTATGCAATAGGTTTTTAGATTTGTCAGATTTACTCCAGCATCTCTCAAGGTAAAGGCATAACTGCTGTGCTGTAGTGATGACATTTCTCCCCTTAATTGGGATAGAGGTATCCTTGTTAGACTCGATAGCTTTCTACTTGGTGATTTAAGGTAAATAATACTTCAAGTATTGATGGATATCTTAAATACCTCTCTGTAACTTTAATAAGACTTGGGGTAAATCTTTTAGCTCGGCAGGTGGGCATGTGATCTGACCTCATTGCGCACTCAGCCAACAACTAAAAGGCCAATTAAGGCCATTAAAAAGGTAATTAAAAGACATTTTTCGCTGTCCATCCAACCTTATTTCATTAATAACATGTACCTGCTCATGTGACAGAGTCACATGAACAAGGACATGTTTCACTGCATTTTTATTTTTTTTAATTATATTTTTCCATATATCATCATCTCCCTGAGGCAGCTCTCTGCCTCAGCGAAATTATATAGCACATACTCACATACATGCATAAAGGTCGCACTCGCCCAGCTCACCTTCCTCCCCCATGCCCACACAGGCAGCGCTTAAGGCCCGCCAGTGTGAAATCGCGATGTGGTGCCGATTGCGGGCAGTGGTTGGCGTCCCGACTGCCCCTGCCAAGCCCATACGCCAAGGGCAAAATTCTGCCCTTGGATTCTCAATTAGAAACAAGATTGTACTTACCTTTCCTAGAACCATTAATGTTGCCAACATCATCAAAAGTGAATTGCATGTTCGGTTCTTTAATAAGCTTTTATATAATTTAGAAAATATATTGTCTTATACAGTCTTCTGTATACAAACTCGAGAACCTATCTCTCTACACTCTTCGGTGGAAAGATATATTGTTCAGGAGAGATACCTGTACCCTTATAATATCTGGGTTGTTATAATCTAGCTAAAACGTGTTGAAATTTCTATCTAGAGGATGGTAGTATTCTCTGATGATTCTTTTTCTTTGGGATGAGTTGGATCAGTTTTTTGGATCTATTAAAGTGTCTGTGAGGTCTGTCTTTCTCACAGAGAATGATCATCTGAGGAGTATGCCTGATCTGGAATAGTCCCCAAAAGTAGTGAGGATTATCATCCACTTCAATCTACTTCTTTGAACTTAGTTCTATGCCGTATTCACTGGACTGCAGTGGTTCATGAAGGCAGCTCACCACTACTTTCTCAAGGATAATTATGGATGGGCAATAATTGCTGGCCTAGCCAGCAAATCCCACATTCCTTAAATGAATAAAAAAAACCTGCAACATCCAAAAGACATGAATCTCAAAAGCATCATAAACAACGATCCTATGTACAAATTAGAATATCTTGAACTAACATTAACATATTTCATTGCCTCATGACTCCTGGGTTCACTTCCAAGTTTCAAAATGGTAAAACAAATTCCAGTAAATTAGCCCTAACCAATTCACTTGAAATAATGAGCTAGTTCTATCCACACAAGTGGCTTTGTTAACAGAAAAAATGCACTTGTCCCTTTTTGGGACTATTCTGGATCAGGCATACCCCTCGGATGATCATTTTCAATTAAGGTTGAGAAAGACAGAGCTCACAGACACTTCATTAGATCCAAAACACTGATCCAACTCTTCCCGAAGGAAAATAACCATCAGAGAATATTACCATCCTCCAGATAGCCATTTTAACATGTCTTAGCTGGATTATAACAATCCAGATATTATAAGGGTATGGGTATCTCTCCCGAAAAATATTTTCACATTTTAAATCAAAACTAACCACACTTACAAATGTCCAGCATGGAGCATACAACAGGAGAGCATAGAACTGCAGATTCTGGAAATTTAAAATATAAACAGAAAATGCTGGAAATACTCAGCAGTTCAGGCAACATCTGTGGAGAGAGAAACAGAGTCAACTCTTCAAGTTCACAGTCTGCACTAGTTCCGATGAAGGGTCACTGACCTCCATATCTCTCTGCACAGATGTCACCAGATGTGCTGAGCATTTCCAAACCTCCTGTTTCTAATGGAGCAAAAATAACGAATTTTTCCAGCCTTCCATGCTCCTTGTGAGCCTTTCTTCAGCAAGAAACCCAGCAGCAGCTGTCTGAGATCTGGCTTGGCACAACATTAAACAGCAATTTAAAAAGTAAGTTAAGGTATGAAGAAAGCATAAGCAGCTCGCTGAGCAAAAAAAAATGTCAAAGCAATAAATTAATAATTTTAAAATTGTGTAATTAATAAAAAAAATGACCATTAAAAAGTGCCAAGCAGCGGAACTAACTAATAAAACTTTTTTTTTGCCTTTTTGCTTAAGAAGCAGAGCTAGAGAGGTGGAGACTAGGCCCCCGATCTTGGTCACCAAGGGAAAGGGGAGAGGACCAGGGCCGAGCTAAGGAGTTGGGTTTAACTAACACCGACCTTGCATTCACCTTGGGAGGCTCACTCTGAGCTGGCTTCAATGGAATTCAAACAAAAGTGGCAGTTGGAAATGGGCTGCCCTTTAGTCCATGTTTTCCTCCTCTCCTGGCCTAATGTGTGGATAGGTTTTTGGGAAGGGAGGAGGAGGGGAGGGTGTGTGGCCCTGCACCAACAGCATCTGTCTGTGTGTTTGTCTGACACTCTGGCTCACTCCCTGTCTAAGGGTTTTCACACACACAAACACACTTACACACACATGCACACATACTCTCACTCACTCTCGCTCACTCACACAAGGGAAGCCAGGGCCACACCATCATCGAGGAACTGAGGAGAGGTCAGGAAGGGTCAGGACACCGTTGACTGAGGGAGGACTAGGAGGAGAGGCCGAGAAGGAAAGGGTGAGGTCAGGGCCACAGATTCCATCAACTCAAGAGAGGGAGCAGAAGTCGGGATGGCAAAGGCCCAGGGCCACACCATCGTTGAGGGACATAGGAGATGTCAGGAAGGGAAGGGCCATCGACTTGTGGGAGGGCTCAGAGAAGAGATTGGCAAGTCAAGGGCCTTGTGGGGCTTAACTAAACAGAGAGGGGCTAGGGCCAGGATTTTACAGCCTTGCCGTGGTGTGTCTCCCCTCGGCAAATCCAGCGAGCCATCTAAATCTCCATTTACTTTGGCAGCACCATAACATCCCCGGGTGGGAGAGACCATAAAATCCTGGCCCAGGTGTTTTAATTTACCTAGTGTTCCAGCAGACTCCAGCGAAGTCTGAAGACACCGCACAGCAACAGACAACACCCAAACAGAACTGTCCATGAGGTAAGCAATAAAGGAGGGACTGGGGAATCTGGTGCATCCTTATCAGCCAATGATTGCTGTTGTTCAGAATGAGTAGCCTGACAATCAGGATGGCCTACATACCAGATTGGCTGATTTGGACCAGTCTGACAGTGTCCAAAGCAGCCAATCTGATGCATAGGTCACTCAGATTGACAGGCCACTCAACCAAAGAGCCCAGGGCCCCCTAGTGCAAGGGTCCCAGTGTTTTGAACCTTGTGCACCCACATCTCTGGGCCCTGCTGATAGATTCCCAGTTACAGAGTCAAATGAACTTCCAGCATGAGAGTCCCTATCTCACTTTGATGTCATTGCCCTTGTTTGCAAGAGCCCTTCCTTAAACAAGACCCTTTGGCAATATGCAGAGATGGCCATGATCAGGCATTCCTTCTGGCCTTACTTACTCAACTCTCACCAGGCATACAATAGAAGTGCATCAAAAAGACCAAGGAATTTTGACTGCTTCACATTCACCAGCCCAAAAGCACAATCAGACAGCCTGGTCCTAGGCTTCTATGATTTATTTTGACTTGGCAATATGCGAGGCCCAGGCGACCTTCACATTTTTCATGAAACCTCATCCACGGGAGGGATGAGGTTTCCTGAAGTGTTTTAAAATTCAATAAATTTTTAAAAAACAATTCTTTGACATGTCCCAGCTAGTGTCACATGAGGGGACATGTTTTAAAAGTTTTTAATTACTTTATTTCAGTTTTTAAATATCAAACTGATCTCCCTGAGGCACCTCACCAGGCGCGCGTCATGCTGGGCGGCCCTTAATTGGCCCACCTACCTAAAATGGTGGCGCAGCCCTGATTGGGGGTGCCGATCGAGTTCATGTCCGCCCCCACACAACCACCCCACTGGGGTGGTGGGGGGGGGTGCGGGGGGGATGTTTCCCTATGTTTTCCCATCACTGCTTATAGTTCTTTCTCAGTAAAGTATAATTATTTGCCACAAGGTTTAGCTTAAAACAGTTCACATTTCTGCACATAGTATAAATACAACACTTAGGCGGAAGGAGAATCTGCAGTCATTGGGTGAATGATTATGAAGAAGAATATTGTACATGCACTCAACGTCAAGGTGAACAGGGTGCTTTGGGGTGAATTTGGACAATAGGATAAAGTGGGTAATATTGCATGAGCTGTGTATTATACATTTCTCCTGCATTTCATTTTCATATAGTTCATCAGGAAAGATGTACAACAAACAGCTGTTCCAAAGTCAAAATGATCCCCGTTGTATGTTCTTTATCAGGGCTGAATATGCGTCTGAAAATTGAACACATCTCATTTATGGCTTATTTGAGAAAAGGAAAGCTTTAGATGCTGAAGAGTTCAGCAATCTCTGTGGGACAATTAACATGCCCAAAGCAATTTACACTAAAGTCTAAAAGGTTGGGCATATGTCATGTTTTATTTATGAATGAGAGAGGGAGTAAAATGAAAAGCATGTGGAAATAAATGTGAAGGTTAAACATGTGTCCTTTTTCTGAATAAATTTGAAGAGATACTGAAAAAATGATTGTTTAAGTATGTGAAATTCACTATTACAATGATCAGTTGAGACAAATAGCAAGAATGTATTTAAAGGTCAAGTAGATAAACACTCGAGGGAGAAAGGGATAGAAGGATATGCTAATCGGGTGAGGTGAAGAAGGGTGGGCATAGCCTTGTGTAGGGCATTAACACAGCCATAAACCAGTTGGATTGAATGAAAAAGAAACAAGAAAGACAAGAGTGTACATAATGGCCTGGATTTTCACCGAGACCGATTGACTTGGGAGCCATTTAAAAATGGCGGGTGGGTCCCGATTCTGGGATTCCCAGCCCCAATCCCGATCTGTGTAACTATCAGGAATGCCATTAAAGGATGCAAGCTGCTTCCTGTCAAAAGCCCACATCCGGCAATCCTGACCTGGTCGGCTTCATTGTGGAGATGGGTACCTCAAACTCCTCCGGAATTTAGATGGAGTTGGGCCAGGTTTTTAAAGATTTGTGATTCACAGCAGAAAAGAGGAGGGGGCCTTTTAATAGGTAAGTTCAAAATGTCCCCCTTATGCCTCCTATGTAATGCCCTGACCTTCTATCCACGCCCTCAGGCCCCAGATGCCCCAATGCTAAGCTCTGCACTTCCACTCACCCCCTATGCCCCCTCATGCCCCCATGCCAGGTTCTACCCTTATGTCCACTGCCTATGCTCTATCACACCCCCATGCTAAACTCTGCATCCCAAGCACCCCTGTGCCACCTCATGCCTCCTATACCAAGCTCTGCCCTTCCACCCACCCTTAATGTTCCCTCATGCTCCCTATGCTAATCTCCGACACTTCCATGCCCATTGGCCCGCTGTACACTTTCTAGAAGCGATGAACACCAAAGTGTTTAGTGTCTGAAAAACTGTAAACCATTGATATTTTTCTCCCATGAAAAATGCCTGGACAGCAAGCTAATAAAAGTGTCAATCATCCAGGCCCTTTGAAGTTTCAAAAACCACGAACCACGAACACTTGAAACAACTTAACTTATGCCAATAAACATCGTGAAATTGACTGCAAAGGTTAGAGAGCCTGAGCTGTCAATCAAATAATGTTTCCTCTGGGAAGCAAGTGTTCTTATCATTTAGTAGCTGTCTAGGCTCTCAGCCTAGAGTATGGCATAGGCTTGGCATAGGGAACATGAGGGGACTGAGTGGGTGGGTGGAAGGGCCGAGCTTGGCATAGGGGGCATAAGAGGACATAGGTGATGGGTGGGAGGCATGAGCTGTCATGGACTGGGGTTGGGGAGTGCTTTGAGAGTGAAGGAAGGCATGTGAAGGGTGAGGGCTAGAGAGCCTTTGTGTTTTTTTCGCTGAGACAAAGTCCCACAGCACCAAGGTAGGCCTTTTAAACAGCCTGCCTCAGCACTCGGCAACTCCTGCAGCTGCTTCTGCACTTCCTCCCGGGTTGGCTGCCCCAACTCCAGCTCACACCTGGCCTCCAAAAATGAATTTCCCACCTTGATGGGCACTTTCTCCCGAGCTGGGCAGGCTGAGCTGGGAATTTTGCCAACTCCCCATACCTGACTCAAGGATGAAAATCCAGCCCAGTTTCTGTGAGAACATGAAGTGGTTTACAGCTAATGATGTACTTCCAAAGTGTTATCAGTTTAGGACACGTGGTAGCCAATTTATACAGAGCAGGTTGATATAAACAACAATGTGATGATGAGCAGATAATCTACATCAGTGATGTTGATTGGAGGGGTAAATATTGGCCAGAATTAACCCCCCGCTGGTCCTCTTCAAGGTAGTGCATGGGATCTTTTACATTTACCTGAGAGAGCAAACACAACCATGGTTTAATGTCACACCCAAATAATTAGTTTCGATTGTGCAACACTCCCTCAGTACTGGAGTAACAGCCTGATTCTTGCGCTCAAGTGGTTGGAATGGGACATAAACCCACACCCATTCCGACTGGGGGCAAGTGTGCTACCACATGAGCATTGGCTGATACAGATTTTGTCCATTTCGGTACTGTAGACCCAGAATTTTATGCTCAGCCCACACGAGCGTGCCCAACACGCTCGAGCAGAAAATGATGGGTGATGACGTCAGGGGTGTGTCCTGACATCATTGCACACTCACGCAATATTTCATTCGGCGTGCATGCGCCGGAGTCGGCTGCACACCCACAGATAATTAAAAGGCCTATTAAGGTGATTAACAAGCTAATTAAATTCAAATTTATGCTGCCTGTCCAACCTTATGGTTGGTGGGCAGGCAAAAAGGCCAAGCGGCCTTTATTTTTTTTAGGAAACTCCATCCACGAGGAGGAGTGAGGTTTTCTAAAGAAAATAAACATTAAATAAAAACTTTATTTTGGATTTAAAAACATGTCTGATGTTATATGACAGAGTCACACGAGAGTACATGTTTTTTAAAGTTTTTACCGCCATTATTAATTTTTTTAAAAAGTGCTTCAATCTCCTCAGGGAGATTGAAGTGCTCTTCCATGCGCATGCGCAACCTGCGCACCATGCTCACTCTCTCTCCTCCCCCCCACCCCCCACACAGGTAGCTCTGAGCGCTGCTGCTAGTGATCCACGCAGAGTGGGCCTTAATTGGCCTGCCTGCGTGAAATCACGGTGCGGAGCCAATCGCGGGCGGTGGTCGGCTTCCCAACCGACCTGCCTGCTCCCGCCGAGACCGCCCAATGAGGGAAAAGTTCTGACCGATGTCTATTTATCTCAAGCTGATATTGGGTGGCTGGTTAGTGGAGCACGCTTTCCGGCCACCTGATAATCTTGCTGGACAGTCCAGGATGATTTAGTGAGCAGGCCTCATAGCCATAGGGTCAGTGGGTTGCACATGCATATCTCTGCCCCAAGATGGTCACCTCAATTACAAGCTGCCACAAAGTTGGCCGGGCTAGTCTTCAAGCTGAAAAGTGTTAGGTGCTTAGAGGGGATGTGGGTGGAGGGCAGGCTTTGATCCGAGGATGAGGAAAGCCAGAGTGGCAGCAACTCAGCTGGCTTTTGAAACCTGGAGGTGGACATCAAACTTGTTCTTTGGATCCTCTTTGCCCAGCTCTGGCTGATAGAGTGCACCATCTGTAGGAAGTGGCCCTGAAATAGTGTAGGGGTCCTATTGACATCACTGGACACCCAATTTCAATGTTTAATTTAGCTAAGCAACCACTTTAGCTGAAAGCCTGGGTACCTATTCAGAGAGGGAAAGGAAGACTTGCAATTAAATAGGCCCCGTTTTTCAGTTTCACAACACCTCGAGGTGCTTGGCAGTCAATTAAATACTTCAGAGAGTGCAGTCATTGTTCTAATCTAGGAAACGCAGCAACCAAATTGCACACTGCAAGCTTCCATAAACAACAATTAAATAATTACTGGATTTTTTTTTTCGATGTTGGTTAAGGATTGAGTAGTGGTCAGGACTTTCAGGAGAGAAATTAGGAAACACTTTTTCATCCAAAAGGATGTAGAAATACAGAACTCTCTCCCACAACAAACAGTTCAGTAAATAATTTTAATTTTGAGATTAATAGATGTTTGACAGCTGGGGTGTTAAGTGGAGCTATGGCAGCTGGATGGTATCATGGTGGAAGCCAGCTATAATCCATACTGAATAATAGAACTGGCTTGAGGGGCTGAATGGTCTACTCCCATTTGTGTCTTCCCTTGCTTCTCTCCAAATAGTGTCATTAGATTTTTTGCAGCCACCTGGGAGGACAATTGGGGCCACAGTTTAATGTTTCATCTGAGATACGGCACCCCTAGCTGTGCAGCACATATTCAGTAGTGCCCTACTCTGCTCAATTTTTGTGGGGTGGGACCTGAATCCACAACCTTCTGACTCAGAGGTGAGGCACAGCTAACACAGCTAGATGGAGAGGACCACAGAACAGATTTTCAGGGTGCTGCCACCCCATTTCAACCCTCCCCGCTTCCCCCAGTCGGGATACCTCAAAGCTCAATCCTATGTATTTGCTAGAAAAAGAACCAAAAATAATAATTTTTTGCAAAATCAACAGGCTAATGAATCTGGAATTTTAGCATAAAATTGTTTTGTTTTCCTTTGTGATATTTACATCTGCGTGCAGGCTGAACATTAGCAAGATTGCTCCATTAATATGGACACTGCGTTGGAGGATGCTTGTTATTTTCCAAGGGTTTTCTGATAGTGCTGTACATCCATTTAGCTAACATTGCATCTTTCTATTCCACTGATTCTCAGCCACAGAGCAGAATTTCAGCACAGCTAACGAGATTATTACCAAAAGCTATTCTGAAATGCCACAGGTTATGTATTTTTATGCATAGCTTTGTTTGCAAAATTATGCTATAGTGCAAAGACAAACTTCTAGCAGCTGCTATGTTGTAGGATGACACTTCATAAAATATCAAGGTTCATGGCAGAAGATGAGATCAGCATCTACTTTCAACTACAGGATTGCACATGATCCTATAGGCCAAAGAGGTGTGATAATGATAATGGTCCAGATGGAATACAATAAACCTCCATACCCCATTGACAAGGTGGAGATAAATTTCCATTATGGGTTCTGCATACACGTCTGCGTCTGAGAGTATTCAGCAAGGCGAGGCCTATAATATTAAGGATTGATTTTGTGTAGCTGGAATGATTTATTGGAGGCCAAGAGGCAAGCGGTATGTATTTTTCAAAGACCAGATGGAGCATTTTATAGCTAAAATATTGACATAATGATTCGTAACTATTACAGCTATATTTGTTCCCAATTCAAAATTCAAACTGCAGGAAGTGCGTTAGTTTTATTTTATCACAGATAGAGGAGATAAACTTATTAACTCAGAAATCACTGCAAAGTCAACACTTAACTTTGGATGAGCATGAGCAAGTGCATAAAAAATCCAAGTTGTTAAGCATTTATGAGATACACAGGCTTTCCCTTGCATGTATCCTCTCGTGATTTGCGAAACGCAGCATGCGCTATGTTGGCATGAACTGTGTTCTGCAATTTTCTTTTAACAATGCCCACTGAGTATTTGGAGATAATATTTCAGTACATGACAGTAAATCTTAAATGGCTTCAATGCTTCCCCTCAGAAAATCGGATTCAGCTGGGTCCAGGCCTCTCTGACACTAACCCTCAGAGCTTTGATAGCTGAGGCACTGCAGTGCTGTTTTTCACAGGGGATGAAGAGGCTGTGGTTTGACAGTGGTGCAGATTCATGTCGCTCCCATGAGCATGCCTGTCATATTCTTCATCACACAAGAGGGATGCATGATGTGACATCAAAGGTCAGACATAGAACCCGGCTGGCAATATTGCTAAATGGAAAACATTTATAATGCTGCTGCAACACTGAAACTAATTTATTATTTTTTTTCTCTGCAGGAACAATTATGTCTACTTCCCTTCATGGAGTTTAACTTAAATTATTCCCTCTCTTTGAAAGTATTTGTGCACAAAGCAGATGGCATCTCATACGAATTAAGAAAATACTTTGCTCTGTGAGAATCCTCTAAGTATTATTCACCAAACAAGGATTAATGGACCGGGAAGATGGGATTTTTTTTGTAATGAATGTTATTCATTTTGAAGGATATTTTACGTTATATGACAGGTTGGCAAATGTGCCTAATATGAAATGGATCAGGCTACTCTACCACTTGACATGTTCCCACCGGTTTTTAAATAATGAGGTATAAGATAGTGCTGGCAATCTGCTACTGCCACTCTGCCTGAAAATCTAACACAGGAAATTTTCAGGGTTTTCAGGCATGTAGACAGCTCAGTCGCTTTGCTGTGTAAATATATATTTGTACAGTTGATACAATCACAAGGTATCATGAAGAGAAAATGTGCAAAAAAAAACTGTATTAATTACCAATAAGAACTATTTCTTGAAATGCTCAGAAATAAATATTGGGATTGCTGGGCATTTGAAAGAAACCAAAAAAATCTACTGAATTTAGGAGAAAAAAATTGATTAACAGTTTGGGTAGGAAACTTCAGCAGATGGTTTTTGAAAAAACTAAGCAGGAACAATTTAGAGAAAACAGGCTGAGGGATCAGACACAACTGAAGGGTGAAAATTGGGATAAAAGTTACATTGAATCTGTTATTGTAAATGGGGAATGGATTATTTTCTGTCTTACCTTCTCAATTTAATGTTACGGTGTCTGGCACTGAGGGAAATGGTGCACAGTGGGTTGAACTTTGCCCTCGTCGGGTGTGCAGGTGGTGGGTGGGCTGGGCCTGAGACCGGCCACAAAACCAACTGATGTTCGCAATCCGGCCCCCACCGCGATTCCATGCTGGCGGGCCTGCCTCAGCGTGAAATGCGGCTCTGCGCTGGTTGGGAAGGGCCGAGCGGTGCCGGGGTTTGTTCGGCCGCCGGGTCCAATGGCAGCAAAATTTAAAAATGGCTCAGGCGGCCCCCTGGAAATCTGCCACAGAAGGAGGTTTGTGCTGCAGTAACAATATCGAAGTCCTGGAGCAGAGTGCTCTGGACGCGGCAGGGGGCAGGGCAGGCCGGGTGGGCTCTCGGCCTCCTGCTTTTCCGCCAAGTGCCTCGCTGTCCTGCCGGAGGAGGTGGCTGTCAGGAGGGACACCCTTGCTCTCAGGGATGGGAGGAAGAAGCCACAGCACCTCAACAAGAGGGCATGGGAGGAGGTGGCAATGCTGGTGAGCAGCCATAATGTGGTGCAGCACACATGGGTGCAGTGCCGGAAGCACTTCAAAGACCTGCTGCGCTCAGGGAGGGTTAGTACCGTGTTGGCACGGGTCAGTGTGAAGAATTGTTAAGGTGTGGCCATCCCCCCCCCCCACATGGACCTCAGGGGTGATACAGTCTGAGTGCCAACTGTCAATCACACTGGAGCTGGCCAAAGGGGTGAGCCCTGGCCGCTTGGACTTAGTACCTTGTGGCTTGAGGGCCATGGATCGGATGTGCCCTGCGAGGTGTGCCTCAGCTGGGGTTGGCCAGGCTGCAATGGCGCTGCAGGTAGAGAGTGGTATAATCAATGCTCTTCTGTCCTTTCACGAGAATACAAGCCATAACCAAGCAGAGAGGGCATGTACAGGTGGAGGCCTGCCAAACCAGCTGCTGCTCTCCCAGTTCCAGCAGAATAGCCCTTGATTGGAGAGCTGCCACGCACTCTGTGCAACCGGGCTTGGAGAGGAGGGGTGTGGCAGATGAAGGTAAGAGTGCAGCACACAGAGGTAATGCTGTCAGATGGTGCAGTCTTCTCATTGATGTGGGCCTCGAGCCTGGTGTGCCCATTGATCATTGGAAGACAATGGCACTGTGATGCAGATCTCCATTGTCTCTCACATGTGCCTGGCATGCGCAGTGACAATGTGATGACTTTAACTAATGACATGTCCTTCTTCGCCCTTCTTCTCCCTTTTAGGTTCGCCAGTGGGCATCCCATTCGCAGGCCCCGAAGGGCCACCCCGGATGCCGCAGGACCACCAGGCATTACTGTCACCTACATTACACCCGCTCTCTGAAGCAGGCACCAGCGCAGATACCAGGATCTCGGTGGGCATTAGTTCAGTGGCTGGTATTTTGGTGCACATTGGTGAGGGTGCATCACACTCGTTTGAGGTGCAGCTGGAGTCAGAGTGGCCAGGGCGCCGGCAGTCAGTGGACTGCTGGAGACAAGGACAACGCTCAGTTTAAGGCTGATGATGAGCCTCTGGAGTCGTCCATTAGGCGGCACATGCTGGATGTCCAGCGAGATGTGCGGGAGGATCTGGCGGAGATCGATGAGTGTTTGCGTGCCATGGTCTCCGCGATGGAGAGGTCCCTGCGGAGCATGATCACTGTGTTGACTGTCATGTCTCCCCCATCGATAAAGTGGTGACTCTCACGGAGAGGCAGCTCCAGGAACAGAATGAAGGGATCTTGGGGTTGTGCTCGGACCTGCAAGCCCTCACATAGGCAATGACCTCAGGTGGTCAGTGTCAGTGTGTGAGCTGGATGGGGCACCCAGTAGCCCAGCTAGGTGCCCATCCATCAATGGTGTGCAAGGAGGTCCACAGCAACCTTACGTTGGTGCACAAACTGCCTGTCATTTCTGCGGGCTCCTTTCAGGGTGCTCCGGATGATAGCAGCAGCTCCCCTGCTAGTCACCATAGCATCTGATGAGGCCCTGGCAAGTGGTGAGATGCCAGCTGTAGCACTGGTCGCCCTCTCCAAGATGGGACCGGCATGGGCAACACTGCCCAGAGGACGGCAGCCAAGGCCATCGAGGCCAACAAGACACCAGGGTCAGCAGGCTGTCTCCAATGCCGGTGACAGCGATGGGGGAGCTCCTAGATGTAGCACCACCAGCATAAGTTAGAGGTGCTATGAGTGCAAGAGGACCAGGTCACAGGTTACTTTTATGTTCATTTATGTTAAGTTAATATATACTGGTATGGGAATGAAGACCAGGGAGGTTGATGTAAATAGCCTGCACTTGTCAAGATGATATAAATCTGGTTTTGCCATCATGGCTTAAGTATGCTTCACCTTTTCATTTCATTGGTGCAGGGTACGCCAGTATGTAATGCTGGACATACGTGGCTCTGAACTTTATTGCACAGGCACTGAGTGTTCCTTGTATTCAAATAAAAGGATTTTTTCAGACATCAGGGATGGAGGCAGCAGCCCTGGCATGGGTTTGAAGCTGATCTTTGGTAGCCTAGCTGAAGGAGCATTGGATCAAGGTGTCCCTGGTGTCCCTGATTCCTTGGAGATTACTGAGGTCTGCCTCCCACGCCCTCAGTGTTCTCCTCACTGTGCTCATCTTCTGACTCATCACTGGACTTATCATCTGTGGCCTGTGCATCTGTGTCAAGATCCCCTTTCTCAAGCCTTGCCAGTGCTAGATTGTGGAGAGTGCAACCTGAAACCATGGCCAGTGACACCATCTCTGGTGGGGTTTTGTAGTTCTCTCACCGAACGGTCGAGGCATCAGAAGCTTATCTTGAGAAGACTTATAGTCCTCTCTACCACCGCTCTTGTGGAGGCATAGCCCCTATTGTAACGCTTCTGTGCCTCTGTTCTTGGGTGGCGGAGAGGCGTCGTGAGCCACCTCTTCAACAGAGAGGCCTTGACACCCAGCAGCCATCCATCCAGCCGGGCTGGAGCACTGAAGAGCCTCAGCACCTGGGAGTGTCTGAGGATGTAGGCGTCATGGGAGCTGCCTGGGTACCTTGCGCAGACTTGTAGAATCAGCATCCTGTGATCACACACTATCTGCACGTTCATGGAGTGGAAGCCCTTCCTGTTGACAAAGGCACTGGGCTCACCTGCTGGAGCCTTGATGGCCACATGTGTGCAGTCTATTGCACCCTGGACGTGAAGAAAGCCAGCAATGGCCGCAAAACCTCTGGCTCGCTCAGCCTGGCTGGCCTCGTACGATGAAGAATAAAGGTCAGTACCCACCTGAACAGAGCTTCTGTCACCGGCTTGACGCAACAGTGGATAGCTGATTGGGAGACTCCACACAGATCCCCCATTGAGCCCTGGAAAGAGCTGCAGGCATAGAAGTTGAGGCCACTGTGTCCTTCAGAGCCACTAGCATGGGGTGTTCACCCATACAGTCGGAGCTGATCTCAGGCCCAATCACCTGGCAAACGGAGGTTGCGGTCTCCCTTGGGAGACTGAGCCTCCATCAGCATTGCACCTTGGACAAATTGAGGTAGCTGCATCGCCACCTGTAAACCCTGGATATTAGTGTCTTCTGCGGCCCCTTTCACCTCGGACTTCCTGCTGGCCCTGTGCCCCTTGTGCCTGCGCCTGTCCCCCCATGTGTCCCTCCCTCGGAAGCTGCATGGGGACACCTGGCCTCCTCTCCCTTCTGCTCCTCTCTTCCTCCCCAGAGGAGGTGCCCCCAGCTGAGGCAACAAGGGCAACGGAAGGCGGGTTGATACCTGGAAGGGTCCACACGGGCTGAGTCCACCGGGGCCTAGCAGACATCAATGAGTCCTGAAATGAAACCTGGAAATGCTAAGAATGAAGCCTCAAGCAGTGATGAAGCTGTCAAATACCAATAAGCAACCAGCTGCAAACTATCTCCAAAGATCCTCACTACTCACGCTGGTAATGCTGCTGGCAATTTTTATCGCACCCTTGAATGAGGCTTGAGGAAATGCTGGCTGGCTACCTGCCCGTTTTGCCTGTGCGATGAGCAGAAAATTGCACGGGCAGCAAAAACTCAGACGATTGCATTATTAAGGGCCTTAAGTGGCCTGTTAGTTAATGGTGGGCACCCCTCTGGCACCGCGTGCGCCCACTGTACGAAAGATCACAAGAGTGCGCGATGATGTTGGGATGCTCGCCCGGCGTTATTTTACTCTCACTCGAGTCAGGTGCGTGCCCACCCAACGAGGGAAAAATTGTGCCCAATGTATTACCTCTTGGAGTCATAGGGCTGGATTTATGGCCCTGCGTTGGCATATTCGAAGGTGGGAGAGCTTGTAAAGTAAAGCACATGACCTTCCCATCCCCGATCTGCCTCCCATATTATGGTGGGTGGCGAAGGCACCAGGCAGCCCACTCATCCTTGGGCCTATTGAGGACATTAAATGGCCAGTTAATGGCTACTTAAGAGCTGCGTTCTGCCTCCGCTGCTATTTTACTCACAGCAGTGAAAGGCGGAAACCAGGCCGGTAGGCCGGCAGCTTTCACTGTGTGGGCTGCAATCGAGCAAGGGTAGGGGTTCCTTCTTTGGGGAGGTCCCCTGTGCCCATTGGAGGCAAACCTGCCCCAAGTTCATACATCACATTTAACCCCATGGCCTCTCAAACCCAGCCCCACCCTCCCCTCCTCACACCTCTCGCTGGGGTATGCCAACTATTCAAAGCAATAGGCTTACTTGAAGTCAGGTCTCCATCACTACTTCTTCTCAGGGTCTGCCAGTAGCCTCAGCTGTGGCCGACAGCACTAAGACGGGACTTGCTCCCAGATGGGGGCAGATGTCTCAGCTTGAAATCTAAAGCTGCTTCCAGCATAAAATGGTTGCAGGTCAGACGTTTTTTGGGTGGGGGGGGAGTGGGGGTGGGTGGTGCTGACAGCTGCCTTTTCATTTGCGAGGTGGGAAATACGGTGCCCTATAAAATCCAGCCCACAGAGTCATTGTGCACAGAAGGAGGCCATTCAGCATCTATGCCGGTACTCTGTGGAGCAAGCCAGTCAGTTACATTCACTTACTCCTGCCCATCCCATTTCCTTTTGAAAACATTGAATGTCTCCGCTTCCATCACCCTCAAAGGCAGTGAGTTCCTGGTCATTAACAGCTACGTAAGAAAGCTCTTCCTCACATTCCCCCTTCATCACTTGTCCAAAGACTTAAATCTGTGTTTCCCAGTACTTCCACCATCAGCTAATGGGGGCAAATTTTCCTTGTCTATTTTATCCAAACCTATCCTAATCTTGTATACCTCCATCAGATCTCCCCTCAATCTCCATTGCTGCAAGGAGAAGAGCCCTAATTTCTCCAACCTGACGTGGTAGCTAAAATTCCACATCCCTAGATCTATTCTATTAAGTCTCTTCTGCACCATCTAAAGGACCCTCACAGGCTTCATAAAGTGTGGTGGCCAGAACTAAATACAGTACTCTAGTGTGACCTAACTAGAGCTTTATAGGTGTTCAGCATAACTTTCCAGCTTTTATACTCAATGCCTCAGTTTATGAAGCCCCAAAACCCATATGCTTTGCTAATCATTCTCAATATGTCCTGCCACCTTCAAAGATCTATGCACATGTACCTCCAGGCCCCTCTGTCCCTGCACACCCTTTAGAATTGTGTAATTAAGGCTTTATTGCCTCCCCCTGTCCCTTCTGCCAAAATGCATCACCTCCTTTTCCTTTGTAATAAGATTCATTTGCTACCTGTCTGCTTATTTAGTAAGCCTGGTTATGCCCTGTAGCAGTTGATTAGCATCATCCTGTTTGCCATACCTCCAAGTTTGGTACCATCGGAAAATTTTGAAATTTTACTTTTTGTATTCCAAAATCCAAGTCATTTATAAATCTCACAAAATAAGTGGTCCTAGCACTAACCCTTGGGGAACACAACTGTCTTCCATCCTGCAGTCTAAAAAAAAACATTTACCACAACCCACTGTTTTCTGTCCTACACCAATTTTTTTTTAAACAAAAATGGCCTTCCTATTCCATGAGCCACAATGTTGTTAACCAACCTTTTAGGTGGTAACTTCTCAAATGTTTTTTTTAATCCATACAGACCATGTCCATTACATTCCCTTCATCAACTTTCTCTGCTACTTTATCAAAAAATTAAATTAGCCCAGTCAAGCACTGACATTCTTTTAAAAATCTGTGTTGGCTATTCTTAATTAAATAAAACACGTCCAAGTTTTTGTTGAATTTTTCCCTATGATTATTGGTTCTATGCCTGCTCTTCTCATATCTCTGTCACTAAAGTGAATGCTTTAACAAACAGAAAAGATGCCATCTAATTGATTCACCGAGTGATGTGTGAACACTCGAAAATGCTGTGAGACGGGAAATACATAATCAACTTCCTTTCCATGTGTGTAATGCAATAGTTCTCATTTCCTCAATTCCTATAGGTTTGGGTGAATTTTGCCGTTTATCAAGGTGGGATTGTCACTGATGGGACTTTTTTCCCCTTTTTGATTGGCATTAAAGCATTTCCAAGTTGTTTATTGTAAAGTCAATTGTTAAGTAAGTTTCCCTGCTTCCCTGTAAATTAGCTTCAATGATGTATCCGAACGCCAGCCTCAGAACGGTGCACCATGAAACATTTCTACATTAGCCATCTTTGTAATCTGTCCATTAGAAGTTTTGTGCCTTTTTTTTGAGCAACCTTGTGGGTAGTTTTGTGCTCTAGGCTTCCACTCATTAGGAAATGGGTTGAAAAAACCCATACTTACTTGCTGTAAGATTCTAATGTAGCAGAGTGAAGAAATTTTCATCAGCAAAGTTGGATATCAACCCAGGTCCCATGAGGCCAACCAATCTCTTATTGTATAATTGGGTTTGTGCTTAATTATCTTCTATGCTGATTACCTTCCCAAGGTAATGAAGATCTTTTCATAAAGATATGCTTTAAAACTCTGTCATGACAGTAGATAGGCCATTCCTTTATCTAGCCTCTTACTTTGAGATGTGTTGATTATATCGCAGGTTGAATTTCATTGCAAGGGAATGAATTCCACCTTCCTCTTTGATAATGGCAAACTGATAAGGAAAATAAATGGAAATTTATCACTTGTGTGAATGATGTAAAGTAAAATAATTAAATTAGCATGCTGTATTTATTGTACCAATATAGTATTTGCCTAAATTGGTCATTTTTTAAATATGATTTTTAAATGAGAATCATTGACAGTTAAGAGCACTATTCACAAACTGCTGAAGTCCTGCACAAACGTTAATGCAGAAGAGCTCTAGGACTAGCATTTGTTTCTTTCAGGATTTTAACTGGGTATTCATGAAGATGAACATGGAACCTGATAACCAAGGCTTTGATGCAAGTTTCCACAAACTATTAGGGAATGTTGATATACCTCTGCAACCCCTTGACCAACACCAAACACAAAGCTGATTGGGATAGAATTGCAAATTCAAACACTCACTACTGGGAGATATAATTTCTTACTTACTCACTGGACCGCCTACTTGGATCGATAATATGAACTATCCAAGGAACACTTATACCTACCACAACAAAGATTCAGATGTCTCTGGGCTGCTTAGGACAGCTCCACCACTTACTGTGGCATTTGAGAATCTTTGTTCTGGGCTCAAAATGTGTAATTAAACAACCATATGCTTAGTTCATCCAATTTGAATGGGAATATACATATAACCACCCAAATTACCTTACATTCACAAATTTTGCTCCCAGATGACATTCCTGACTCCCACCATCCAAAGGGCACAAGTCAGAAGTGTGATGGAATATTCTCCAGTTGCCTAGACGAATGCAGCTCCAACAACACTCAAGAAGTTAAACGACATCCAGGACAAAACAGCCTGCTTGATCAACACCTCAGCCACCACCTTAAAAATTCAATCCCTCCTCTACAGACTCACAAAGGCTGCAGTGTGCACCCTCTACAGGATGCACTGCAGCAACTCACCAAGGCTCCTTTGACAGCACCTTCTAAACCCATGATGTCCACCTCCTAGAAAGACAAGGGCAGAAAATTCTTGAGAATACCACTGCGATCCACAAAATCCATTCCAAGTTACACACCATCCTGACTCAGAACTATATTGCCGTTCCTTCACTGACAATCGATTAAAATCCTAGAACTCCCTTCCAAATACCAGCAGTCCAAGAAGGCAGCTCACCACCACCTTCTCAAGGGCAATTAGGGATGGGCAATAAATGCTGGTCTTGCCAGGAATGCCCACATCCCATGACGAAATAAAAAATTACGTATATATACTTTGGTCTATAAAAAATACATAAACTGCAATACTGATGGCATCCGTTTTTCAAGTAGTACAGGAATACTGCTATGGTTGAACACGTAGGTGTTTCACCTAGCCAGGTAACTAATTGATTTGAACTAACTTTTAAAGGGACAGGCATTGCAAGCTCAAACAGAGTCCTAATTAGAACACTTGCTTATCCAATTTTCAATGATCCTTAGCAGAGTTATAACATTGCAGAGAAGTGTGGGAAGGGGTGGATACCAGAGGTAAAAATGTCCACAGGGCTCCCCTTAAAGTCAGCCTGGTGGCTGGAAGCAAGTTCCTACTCTACTACTTCAGTTGCAGGATATCTAGAAGCTTGCTGGAGGTGTCCAGCAAGAGAAGACTGCAATGTACATTAGGATAATAAACTCATGAGAAACAAAAGAAAGTGAGGTTGATAAGAAAACAAGACAAATAAAACACTGAAACCTCAAAAGTTAAAAATGGTAATCAGACTGGCAGTGGAGAAGTCGTTAACAAGCAGATTCACCACTTATTCACCACTGTAGTGATACAGGCCCATCCATCAACTGTAATTTACAGCAACCATTATAAATAAATATATATATTGCTTTTAATCTGAGTATAAAATGAAATATAGGCTTTATTGTTATTAATATTCATCCAAAATACTTGGCACAGCATATTTATTAATGCCAGCTATTAACTATTTATGAGCACTGTACTAAAAGTTAATGTCCAGTATGCATTTATTATTCACATAAATGTAACTTTTGTCACTTGGGTAATTATTTCTTTTAGCTGCAGTTTTCTGAAACCAAGGTTTCATGATTTTAGTCAACAATTTGTGAACTATGTGTCAAATGCTTTCTGAATAGATAGTTTGTGGTGCATCAAACCTAGCATTTACTTTTGAATTAATATAGCTGACAGCATCAGTAGGCAAGTGTATTCTGTATTTGTTGTCATTTACTAATTTAATATCACGTGATGAGTTAAAACAAAAATACTAAGCATAAAGTTAATGCAATAGTTCATTGTTAGTGTAGTAGTCAACTGGTAGAAGTATCAAGTTGGTTCAGAGTTAGAGTCAGTTGTGGATTGAAGTGCCATTGTAACAAGTTTAAGGTCTTCCCTAAAACATTCTCTCAAGCGCAAGTCATTCCTGCACTACGTCTAAGGAACAGCAATTGCCACGAAGCTGGGTTTTGCCCTCATATAGTTAGATATGGGTTAGTTTAAGGGTGTGCTGTGCTGTCCCCTATCTAAGTGACAGCATAACCCAGGCTTGTGTCCTCTGGACATGCACTGCTTCAATCACTTTGAAGTTGAACCAAGAAACCACTTGGTGAAATGAGGTCAAATATAGATCATTCAGCTGATTTATTCCATAGAAGGTAAATGTACAGAGCAACAGCTATGTTATGTACAACTTGCCTTCACAATATAGAATACACTTGCCTATATCAGTGGTAATAAAAACATAAATTGGGGGGGGGGGGCGGTGGGTAACTTGTGGGTCTCAAAATCTAAGGAATGGAGACTTATTTAAGGATTATAATTATTGACTTGCCTTTCCAGAGCAAGTTACCTGGAAACCTTAAACCTATTTCTGTTAAACCATAAGTTGCTGTAGTCATGGCATGTTCGTTGGGTTGCACATTTTTTACTAATTTAACACCACACAACACTTCCCCATGCACTCTGTGGAGGAGGTGGTGGGTTACAATTATCCTTATTATATCAGTTTCCCTCTCTAAAGATGCTGCCTGACCTACTGAATATTTTGTGCATTTTTTCTACGTCAGAATTCCAGCATTTGTTCCTTCCCCATATCAATAGGTTGTCTTGTTTTACTGAAACAAAATAATTCTTATATTCTAATATTCTGCTGAATTCTAAACTTTCCACAGCCTTTTGGGCCTAGCTGCCTCCAGAGCCTTTGCCAGCTCTGTTTGCCTATATCTTTGTGTTTTTCCCCGTTTATTCATAGTCAGAAAGGGGCAGAGATTTTTCAAAACAATGGGTATGAGTTTTTGATTGATTGCTGGGACAGCATAATAGTTGTTAATACTTTACTGTCTCTGATGAAACAATAGCAACTTATGTGCTTTTCAGCCACCTATTGTCTTAATACAATTTTTAAAAAATATACAATGCTTTAGAATACATCATTTAAAGGTTGTTTCTATGGAAAAGTGGTTAAAAAAAAATCATAGAAATATTATCTACAAGATTTAAACAGAGAGGGGGCACAAAATGGCTGGCAATGGATTAGTTGCCCATTTTACTCAATGTAATTTCCAATGTAGCCATTGTTAAATATAGTACTGAGGGAATAATGTCATTGCTGAGGGCACTGACTTTTATATTACATATTAAAATGAAACCCACTAGTTGTCCAGATAGCCTCAAAGCAGGGATTCATGGCACTTTTTGAAGATGACAAAGAAGTTTAATCTACAACTCTAACCAGCATTCAACCTTCAACAAAAACAGGTTGGCAGGCCTGTCATCTAATTTACAATTTGTGGGTTCTTGCTTTGTATAAATTGGTTGTTTGTCTGCCTCCAGAACAACATGGAGTATACTTCAAAAGGACATAAACGGTGCTATATAAGTTTAAGTCGTATCTTTCTTTAGCAAGGGCCCATGGGGAAGAAAACTCAGGTTTATATTCAGGAGCCAGCCTAACTGAGTGAAAAACTACTGCAATCCAAAAAATGGAAATTTGTCTGGCAAATATCAAATACCTGACTAGGCAATGCCATATGGACACAGGAAGGATAGTATAGAGACAATATTAAGATAGGGTTAAAATTATCCTGTGAGGGCAGTCTTTTACTGGATTTGTTTTCTGTGATAATTGCAAGAGTGAAAGATGCTGATGAATAATTGAAGGTTAAAATCAACATGTATACTGAGCTTTGGAAGTGAAAAGCAACAGCTCAAATGAGGGAAACGTGGGCCAGGATTTTTCAGATGGTGGAGTTTCCCTTCCCACCATCCGATGATTTGGCAGCAATGCTGCCTGCCCCACAGCCATTTAACCATGAGCATTAATTGGCTGGAGGTGGGTTTCTACCTCTCAGTAGGGAAGGAGTGTGGCTTCATAGAGATGCTGGCCAATCAGATTGTCTTTCATCCCAGTAACTCCAGAAGCAGCCGTGTCCAGGATTGGGTCTCAAGCAGTCCCATGACCCGGGAGTCCAAGACCAGGTAAGTTTTCAGGGTCTTAGAGCGGGGAGGGGAGGTGAGGCCTGGGCCAAAGGCAGAGGGGGTTAAAGGTGTTGGTGGAGAGGAAGCACCTGCAATGGCTAGACCATTTTTTTTAGGTGGAGAGGGTGTGGTCACCTGATGTTAGAAGGAGGCTGTTGAGGGAGCAGAACATGCTCTCCCACCGCCCTGCCCCCTCCACCACATCGCCCAGCTTTCCCGGGGCTGATTGGGGTCACTTTTTGGGCTTCTCCCCTGCTTCGAACTCCTCCCGCCCCTGAAAATTGAGGCTGGGTGGGAAATGGTCCTTAAGCGGTCTTTAATTGGCCACTAAAGGGCCTCAATCGGGGTGAGGCTGGGGGGCAGGGGCAGTGGGGGTGAGGCTGGGGGGTGGGTGGGGGGGCGGTGGGGTTGGGGGGTCGCAGCTTAAGCGGAGAGGTCAGGAGCCCAGTGAGAAGGCCATCTGAAGAATTTTTAGCCACCCACTACCTACAAACTCACTGGTGGCAGGGGAGCATTAATTTCTGCCCATGAATATATCAGGAAAACATAGCAAGGAGAGGCAGTGTTACTTTTGTTACAGGACTATGTTAACACATCATCATAAAGACATTATGCAGAGAGTGGAAGAGCTATCTCCACCAGACATATAGGTAAGAGCAAATAAACATTGACCTGGAAGCATGGAGATTGATGAATAATGATGAGACGACTAGGTGTAATGTGGTATAAGTAATCTTCTAATAAAAGACAAAGAAAGTGTTGAGTTTGTGCAAATTAAAGAGGAAGCCATTTCAAATCAGCTGGATTGATGACAGAAAGATTACACCAGGCTGATGGGACAGGTGGAAACAGGGGAAGCATCACGGAGTAAAATACTGTAACTGTTGTTAGTTGTTGTTAGTCTGATAATTAAAGCTTCCTGTAAGACACTCCACATGCCGGACTCTTATGAAATGAATCCATAAAACTACAAGCAAGATAACCAGAGAGCTATGAAAAGCAGTCATCATAGCTGGATTTCCCTCCCCAGTCACAAAAAACAACTGGAATGCATTCACATTTGCCACAGTTGAAGTCAGCTCACTTTGTGAAGAGTAAGAATCAATGTGCTGATCTTCCCAATGTATTCACCTAATTAAGATATTGAAGATATCTCAATTTTTTAATGGCTTTGCCATTTAAAATCAAATGCCAGGCAATGACCATCTCCAAAACAGAGAATCTAATCACCTCCTTTTGACATTCAATGACGTTACCATTGTTGAATATCCCACTATTAACATCCTGGGGGGTTACCATTGACCAAAACTGAACTGAACCAGACATAGAAATACAGTGGCTATAGAAGCCAGTCAGAGACTAGGAATTCTGAGGTGAGTGACTCACCTCCGGACTCCTCAAAGCCTGTCTACCATCTACAATGCACAAGTCAGGAGTGTGATGGAATAGTCTCCACTTGTCTGGATGAGTATGGCTCTAACACTCAAGAAGCTCAACACCATCTAGGACAAAACATCTCTACTTGATTGGCACCCCATCCACCATCTTAAATCTTCACTCCCTCCACCACCTGTGCACAGAGGGAGCAATATGTTCCATCTGCAAGGTGCATTTCAGCAACTCAACAAGGTTCCTTCGACAGCACCTGCCAAACCCACAACCTCTACCAGCTAGAAGGACAAGGGCAGCAGTCACATGGGAAGACCACCACCTGCAATTCCCCTCCAAGCCATACACCATCCTAGCTTGGAACTATATTGCCACTCCTTCACTGTTGCTTGATCAAAATCCTGGAACTCCCTTCCTAACAGCACTTTGGGTGTATCTCCATCACATGGACTACAACGGTTCAAGAAGGCAGCCTACCACCATCTTCTCAAGGGCAATTAGGTATGGGCAACAACAAATGTTGGCCTTACTAGCAATGCCCGCATCCCATGAAGGCATGTGAAAAAAAATGTTCAAATCCTTACATATTTGGTGATTTTCAAAAGTTATCTACTTTAACTTGTTACTATTAACTCTCTTTGTGTTTCACCAGTGGAGTTCCTTTTAAAACCAAATTGAAAAAAATCCTTGTAATTATTTGAGCAAATGTAAAGATATGTTTTGTTTGTGCAGCAAGATAGTCACCAAGAAATCCACTAGAAAATCCAAAAGAAACTTCTTTATCCAAACAGTGATGAGAATGTGGAACTCGTTACCTCAGTGAGTGGTTGAAGTGAATAGTATGGATGTATTTAAGGGGAAGCTCGTCAAGCATTTGAGGGGAAAGGGAATAGATGGTTATGATAGTACATTCAGATGAGAAAGGGTGACAAGAGGCTCGAGTGGAACATGAACATCAGCATGGACTGATTGAGCTGTTTCTGTGCCACATATCCTATGTAATCATATTGTATTTAAGAACTCATGACAAATAGTTTACATTTTTGCTTATTTGTATCATAAAGACCTAAGGTGCTGTTTTTCAAACAACGCTCACCACTGACCATGATGAAAACTGCCCACAAAGATCTGTGGGCGTGTTTTTCCCCTTTCCTGACAGCAGTTTAAATCTGGTGTCAAATGAAGAGGATCTCTTGATAGGCAGTAGCAGTGATGTCAGCAAGCAGAAGAGAAGCCAGTCAAACTGAAGTATATATACACAGCAAACCAGGCCGTTAAAAGCACTGGATAGCCTTCGCTTTTAATATAAATTTTCAGATACTGAATTAAATGATTGTGATTGCTAAACCAAAGATAGGAAAAATTAAAAACATATTTTAAATATATGTGAAATGTTGTTATGAAAATGGAAAAAAATCAGATCCCACGAATATAAAATTAGCTTTTATGGGTGATTAACTGTAATTACAGTTATTATACAGTTAAAAAGCCAGTTACACCTCATTAAACGAAGTGTAACTTTTTCCAAGTTGTTTATAGCAAGAATAACAGGATAAGAATGGAAGTTTTCATTAGTTTATAGGTTTTGCATTGATTTCAATCTGGAGGTGCCTCAACAGCATTTCTTGTGGAGGAGGGTAGAATCGCTGACAGCACTTCCGGATTTCTGCTTTATTCTGCACACTGACAGATTCACCAAACTTGCTGTGATCTCAGTGGAATACTGATTGAGAACGCTGGCAGTTTCACTGTCATCATCACTGCAAAATCTGGGCCTGCATTTTACCAAAGCCTACTCTGCCTCATGCATATATCCCTTCCTTGATCAGTATTATGTATATGGGCTCCAGCCTTTGCCACAGACAGCCCTGTTTTAGCAATATAAAGCTAGTTCCGCTATCTCATTCCCAACAGGGTGCGACATTCGTAAGGAGGAGAGGTCATACATGTGCCAACAAATCTACAGCTGCAGCTCAGCAGCCAGCCCTCCCTGTAAGCAAAGATCCTAGTGAAAGCTTGGGATTTGCAATAATGTTAATCTTTGAAAGATAGTTGATATTACCAATGTGGTAATATGTTGAGACTAATCAGAGTTTAAGATGGGATATAACACATCAATTATGCAGCCAAAACATCTGACCTTGGCAAATAGTGAGTGCAGGTCCAGATCGGAGTGGACGCTTGGCATGCATAATATCTCCTTCTTCGTTCTTCTTTTCTTTTTGGTCATCATGACTTCTCAAACTATCCAAGAATATTAGCACGGACTTATCTTTTGGAGTTTCCCTCAATCGCTTATTGCAGTGAGGTCTGCCAAAGTCTCCTACTTTATATATTTTTTTCAATGGTGGACCTAAATGGATTATTAAGCCATGTTTAGAGTCATAGAATCATAGAGGTCTTCAGCACAGAAAAAGGCCTTTTGGTCCATCAAGTCTACGCTGGTCAAACAAGTACCTAACCATTCTAATCCCATTTTACAGCACTAGGCCCATAGCCTTGTCTGCCATGGCATTGCAAGTGCACATCCAAATACTTCTTAAATGTTATGAGGGTTTCTGCCTGTAACACACTCTCAGGCAGTGAGTTCCAGATTCCCACCACCCTCTGGGTGAAAAAATTCTTCCTCACATCCCCGATAAATCTCCTGCCCCTTACCTTAAATCTATGCCCCTTGGTTATTGATCCAAGGGGAAAAGTTCCTCCCTGTCTACCCTATCTATGCCCCTCATAATTTTATACACCTCAATCATGTCCTCCCTCAACCTTCTCTGCTTCAGGGAAAATAACCCCAGTCTATCCAATCTTTCCTCATAATGAAAACTCTCCAGCCCAGGCAACATCCTGGTAAATCTCCTCTGCACTCTCTCTAGTACAATCACATCCTTCCTATAATGCGAATTCCAGAACCGCTCGCAACATTCTAGCTGTGGCCTAACCAATGTTTTATACAGTTTCAGCATAACCTCCCTGCTCTTATATTTTATGCCTCAGCTAATAAGGACAAGTATCCAATATGCCTTCTTAACCACCTTATCTATCTGTCCCACTGCCTTAAGGGACCGGTGGACACGCACACCAAGGTCCCTCTGATCCTTGGTACTTCCCAGTGCCCTATCATTCATCGTGTATTCCCGTGCCTTGTTTGTCCTGCCCAAGTGCATCACCTCACACTTATCCGGATTAAATTCCATTTGCCGCTGAACAGCCCATCTGACCAGCCCATCTATATCCTCCTGTAATCTAAGGCTATCCTCCTCACTATTTACCACCCCATCAATTTTTGTGTTATCCCCAAACTTACTGATCAACCGTCCTACATTCAAGTCTAAATCATTTATATATATCACAAACAGCAAGGGACCCAACACCAATCCCTGTGGAACCCCACTGGACACAGGCATCCAGTCACAAAAACACCCTTCGACCATCACCCTCTGCTTCCTGCCACTCAGCCAATTCTGGATCCAATTTGCCAAATTGCCTTGGATCCCTTGGGCTCGTACCTTCATTATAAATCTCCCATGCGGGACCTTACCAAAAGCCTCGCTGAAGTCCAAATAGACTCAGTCAAATGCATTGCCCTCATCAACACACCTGGTCACCTCGTCGAAAAATTAAATCAAATTAGTCAGACATGACCTCCCCTTAACAAAACCATGCTGACTGTTTTTGATTAATCTCTGCCTCCCCAAGTGTAGATTAATTCTGTTCCTCAGAATAGCTTCCAATAGTTACCCCACCACTGAGGTTAGACTGACTGGCCTGTAGTTCCTTGGTTTATCCCTTCCTCCCTTCTTGAATAACAGTACTATATTGGCTGTCCTCCAGTCCTTTGGCACCTCTCCTGTGGCCAGAGAGGTATTGAAAATTATTTCCAGCGCCCCTGCTATCTCATCCCTTGCCTCACTCAACAGCCTGGGATACATTTCATCCGGGCCTGGAGAGTTATCTACTTTTAAGCCTGCCAGACCACTTAGAACCTCCTCCCTTTCTATGCTAATTTCATTAATTATATCACAGTCCTTCTGCCTGATTTCGATAACCACGTCATCCCTTTCACTTGTGAACACCAACACAAAGTATTCATTTAGAAACCTACCTACGTCTTCCGACTCCACACACAAATTTTACCATTATGATCCTTAATGGGCCCTACCCTTTCTCTAGTTACTCTCTTACACTTAACATACTTGTAAAATAACTTTGGATTTTCCTTTACTTTACCTGCCAATGTTTTTTCATGCTGCCTTTTTGTTCCCCTAATTTCCTTTTTAAGTCCCCCCTACACATTCTATACTCCTCTAGGGCTTCCGCTGTTTTGAGCCCTCGGTATCTGCCATAAGCCTCCCCTTCTCTTTTAATCCAATCCTGTATTTCCCTCGACATCCAGGGTTCCCTGGATTTGTTGGTCCCACCCTTTGTCTTTACTGGAATATGCTGGCCGTGTACTCTCCCTATTTCCTTCTTGAATGTGGCCCACCGCTCTGATGCAGATTTACCTAAAAGTAGTTGCTCCCAGTCCACTCTGGCCAAATCATGTATGATCTTATTAAAATTGGTCTTCCCCCGATTTAGAACACTGATTTCCGGCCCATCCTTGTCCTTTTCCATAGCAACCTTGGGCAGAATTTTCTGCCTGTCGGGCGGGCAGGCCCGACCCAATCTCCGGCGAGCGGAGAGCCGATCCCCACTAGAGAAACGGGCCCCGCCACCATTTTAAATGGGCGGGCCAATTAAAGCCCGCCCAGTGTGACGTCCGCTGAGAAGCGCTATGCACTTCCTCTGCGGGCGAGGGAGGGGATTCCCCAAATGCGAGAGTGTGCTCTTTCGCGCATGCATATGAAGGATCGCACACCTCCCTGAGGCAAAGTGCTGCCTCAGGGAGATCGCTGAAAGGTTTTCAAACTTTGAAAATAGAAAAATGAAAAAAATCATTAAAAAGTCCCCCTCATGTGACAATGTCACATGAAATGGGACGTGTTATTAGATTGCATAAAAACTTTAATAAACTTTTTAAAAACCGACATGAAACCTCATCCCGCCAGTGGATGAGCTTTCATGTTTTTTCAGAAGCCCGCTGGGGCTCCTGGCCTGCCCACCAGCCTTAAGGTTGGACGGGCAGGTCCTTTAATTGTTTTAATTATCCTGTCAAAGGCCTCAATTGGCCATTGACAGGTTGGCAGGCGGATAACCGATTGCGCTGTGCCCCAGCCTTCCTGAAGATTTTTAATGGGGCGGGATGATGTCAGGCATTCCCCCCGATGTCATCCCACGTCAATTTCATGTTGGCGAGTGGGACCCGCCCCCCCCGCCCCCCCCCCCCTTCTCGCCGACAGAAAATTTCAGCCCCTTCAATCTAACAGAGTTATGATCACTATCTGCAAAATGCTCCCCCGCTGATACCTTTATCGCTTACCCGGCTTCTTTCCCTAAAATTAAGTCCAAGACCGCTCCCTCTCTTGTAGGACCTTCTACATACTGGCTTAAGAAGCTCTGCTGGATGCATTTGAAGAATTCTGCTCCCTCTAAACCAATCACACCATGACTAACCCAGTTAATGTGGGGAAGTTGAAATCCCCCACGATTACTACCCTATTATTTTTATACTTCTCTGAAATTTGCCACATATCTGCTCTTCCATTTCTCTCTGACTGGGGGCCTATAGTTCACTCCCAGCAATGTGATTGCTCCTTTTTTGTTTTTAAGTTCTACCCATTTGGATTCATTTGAGGAGCCTTCTGAGATGTCATCCCTCTTTACTGCTGTAATTGATTCCTTGATCAATATTGTGATAACCCTCCTCTTTTACCTCCTTCCCTGCCTTGTCTGAAGACCCTACATCCTGGAATATTGAGCTGCCAATTCTGCCCCCCTCTCAACCATGTCTCTGTGACAGCAATGACATCATGCTTCCAGGTGTTAATATGTGCCTTCAGCTCATCTGCCTTATTCGTCAGACTCCTTGCATTAAAATAAATACCATCCAACCTTGCCAAACTCCCTTGTGCCTTAACTGACCTATAATTTCTATGCCTTCCTGACTCACTTGCTCTCTCTTCTAATTTTGGCTGTGCGTCTCCCCCTGCTGAACCTCCTCTCAGGATCCCATCCCTCTGCCAAATTAGTTTAAACCCTCCCAACAGCACTAGCAAACCTCCCAGCAAGGATGTTGGTCCCATTCCAGTTTTCCAGTTCAGGTGCAACCCGATCGCCTTGTACAGGTCCCAATACCCCCAGAAACAGTCCCAATGTCCCAGAAATCTAAAGCCCTCTCTCCTGCACCATCTCTCCAGCCACGCATTCATCTAGACTAACCTCCTATTTCTATACTCATTAGTGCGTGGCACCAGATGTCCTGTTTTTTAATCTGTTTCCTAGCTCCCTAAATTCTGTTTGCAGGACCTCATCCCTCTTTCTACCTATGTTGTTGGTACCAATTTGTACCACAATCTCTGGCTGTTTGCCCTCCCCCTTTAGAGGGGGATTATTATGAAATACCCCAAATAATATTGAGTCCTTTGTTTAAACCATGAAAAAAATGCCCCCTTCTAATGTTATTCATTTGCTATTAGCTTCTAGACCTATGGAAGTGTCCCCTTAAAGAAAAACTTGCATTCATATAGCACCATTACCAATCTCAAGACATAGAAATGAACTTTGCAGCCAATTAAATACTTTTGAAGTGCAGTCATTGTTGGAATGAAATAATTTTGAGCACAGCAAGAGCCCACAAACAGTAATGTGATAACAACTAGATAGTCTGTTTCAGCAGTAATAGTAGAGGGACAAATGAGGGTCAGAAATCCTCTGCTCTTCTTCAAAAATAGTGCTGTGTAATCTTTTACATCTACATGGGAAACCAAATAGGGCCTCAGTTTAATGCCTCTCCCAAAAGATGGCACTTTTGACAATGCTGTGCTCCCTAGGTACTGAGTGTCAGCTTGGCTCTTGCACTCAAATTAAGATTATGAACCCACAAATTCCAACTCAGAGTGCGAGTGCTGTCACTGTGCCACAGGCGACACTCCAAATGATTATTTAATGAACTGAATATTAAAAGATTCTTAACAGAATGAAAATCTGACAGGTTTGACAATAGGTTGGCAATCCGGATTGCCAGTCGTGACCTCCATTGCCTCAATTTCTTTCTGCGCTGTTCACGGCAGTGAAGCTTCAGTCATGCTATTATGTCCACTTTCAGTTAATAATTTCTAATGGAATGAACTTAGGTCTGCACTTGCAAGAAACTCTATCCCGACATCAGTCGATAACAATGAAATTCATTTTGCCCAGGAGGTTTTGTGACGCATGCAACAGAATCCTAGTTTGTGTGTCTGGAAGGACACCTGCGACCTGTAACTATATACAGGAGAAAATTCTGCCGTTGGAGAAATTGTGCCAAGCTGTCAACTTGAAGTCTCACTTTCCTCCAGTGACAGTTAACGTGTTTTTGTGAAAAATGTAACTTACGTGAGTTTCAGTGTAAAACAGAATCACAAATGCTTTGATGGATTTGTCATTGTGATTTCAAAAAAAAAAGTCACCATTAAAATCTGTCAGTGGTAATATTTTACAAACACATTTGTACTTCGCCTGAGTTCTGTGAAACCTTACCTGTTTGGATCACTCCTCTTTGCTGCCATGATTTCAAGTGCAGAATGACTCAAGTCCAGCAGACGGAGCTCTAACAAGTAATTAATGCAAAGCCTCCTCTAATATTAGCAAATAAACTGAATTGTCCAAACTTATAAAGCATTAAAATAAAGCACCCCCAGATTTCAACTTCCATAGCATATAAAGAACAATGAATGGCTTTAGAAATTGCAGATTCATTTGGGTGGATTTTAACCATCAGGGGAAGAGATGTAGTTGGAGGCTAGGCTCATTTTGAGAGTTGGACCTCCTAATATGATGTATAGCAAGTTGCAAACCCAGAGTTGTCTCCGCACTTGTGCTCCCTCTGGTCTCTCTAAATTAATAATAATAATAATAATAATTACTTTTGTGGGACTCAATGCAACCAGTAGGCCTCGGGTTCCAAAGAGTTACATCTATAGCTAAGAAATGGGCCATTCGGCCCAACTGATCTATTCAGGTTTGTATACCCCAAGTGCCACCACCCTACTTCCTCTCACCTTGTCAGCATATCCCTCAACATCCTTTCCCCCTCATGTGATTATTTAGCTTCACTCAAATGCATCTATACTATTGAATTCAAGCACTCCAGATAGTAGCCTGTTACACATTCTTACCACTCATTGGATAAAAATGTTTCCCCTGAATTCCCTTTTGGATTTATTAGTAACTTTCTTATATTTAATTTAGGACTCATGACTCAATCAGGTAGGAGGTTCATTAAATTCATTTAGGAGGCACTTGACTCAATCAGGTAGGAGGTTCGTTAAATTCATGTGAAGTGAGCTCCTATTTAGAAGGAGAAAAGATGTTTTCACTCGCACCCACCAGCGGTGCCTCTTGGGTGTGGCAGCTGTTTGCGTTTATTGTGAAAACTGATCTGTCCGAATCTACTTCGTTCTGGACTGATGCTGAACATCTAGATCTGATTCTTGCACATCATCACCCACCTCGCCATTTAGAACTCCAGGAATTTTGCTTTTCTCAAATGTTTGGAAAGTAACCTCCTGTTGGACTGTTGCTTTTGTGTTTAATTAGAGTTGAAGTACTTGCAATTTCTGGAATACCTTTTTTGAATTTTTCACAGCCCACAACTGAAAACATCTTTTCTCCTTCTAAATAGGATCTCACTTCACATGAATTTAATGAACCTCCTACCTGATTGAGTCAAGTGCCTCCAAACACATTAAAGCTCCAAGGGAATAAAGTGGCTCATGGAAAGTAAGGCAATAAATCCATCATTACAATTATAACTCTGCTATTGCCTTGCTTCTATTAGATGGAGAAACTAAGCTCAGGAGGAGACAAGGTTTCTTGTAGTAAGAAGGAGACTTAGGGATAGACTGTTAAAGTTGTTTACAAAAAAATCAATGAGTACATAGATCAAAATAACACCAGCAATTTGCATTTATATATATAGCTTTTAACATAATGGAACATCCAAAGGCGCTTCACAGGAGTATTATGGAATGACATTTCATACCCAGCCACATGAGATGGTAGGCAAGATAACTAAAAGCTTTGACAAAGAGGTGGGTTTTTAAGGAGTGCCTTAAAGGAGAAAAGTGAGAACGAGAGGCAGATGTCTAACAAGGGAATTCCAGGGCTTAGGGCCTAGACAGCTGAAAGCACAGCCACCAGTGGTAGGGTGATTAAAAATAAGAATGCTTAATAAGCCAGGCTTTGCAGAGCGCAAAGATCCAGGAGGAAATGTGGGACTGATGATTACAGAGAAAGGCAGGGGTGAAGCCATGAAGCAATTCGAAATCAAGGATGGTTAACTTTAAAGTTGAAGTATTTCTTGACCTGGAGCCAGTGTCAGTCAGCAAGCACAGGGAACAAGGTGAGTGGGACTTGAAAGGAATTAAGACAGCTGTAGAGCCTTGGATGAACTCAACTCCACTACTCAAGAATACCATTAAAAAATGAGAAAATCAGTGAGAGAACAAATCTGGAGGTTATGTAATAGGAAGTAAATCAGGTTTAAGTGAAGGCTTTGGCTATTTGTTCATCATAAATCTTAGGATATAGACTGAGAGTTATAGAAATGTTTAGTAACATTCTTTGGAATTAGTTTTAACTCTGGTGATAATATGAAT
This sequence comes from Carcharodon carcharias, assembly GCF_017639515.1. Classification (NCBI taxonomy): domain Eukaryota; kingdom Metazoa; phylum Chordata; class Chondrichthyes; order Lamniformes; family Lamnidae; genus Carcharodon; species Carcharodon carcharias. The sequence continues at coordinate 143,915,660 of NC_054477.1, forward strand.
TGGCAATATTGGATCAACTTTCCCTTATGCACCTTTCCCTATTTTTCTTTTCATTGACTTCAATAGAATAAAGGTTTGGGGTGATGTACAACAGGTGGTTGATGTCACCCATTTTATAGAGTGACAGGGCAGAATCATCCCAGGTTTGCACTAAGTGTGGTAGCAGATGTGAAAGAAGTAATTTTACCCACCAGCCGCAATGGCGGGTTTTTGTGACGTATCGTCCCCTTCCTGGCGCATCCCACCTCATTAATAATGCATCCACGGATTGCTGGTGGGGCTGCCTCTGATTCGCCCACTCCGTCATCACTGTCATCAGGCCTTTAGTAATCCGGGTGTCATATTTAAAGGGTGCCCTTTAGCTTAGAGAGATAGCTCTCTCAAAGGCATCAGAAGCTGCTAGGAAGTCATGGTTCCAAAAGGGAGGAAACATGCTGCCCCAAATTTAGCGATGCCTCCCTCGGCACCTATTGGACACAGTGGAGGCTGGCCATGAAGTCCTCTGCCCACATTCTGGGCGAAGAGCAGCAAACAAAGTAACCAATCCAGCATGGGAAGCAGTGGCAGCTGTGGTCAGTGTCAATGACCTGCAAAAGAGGACAGCCACCCTTTTATGTTTTTGGTTATCAAGTTCGCTTAGTGCGGCAAACCTAGCTGTCTCCTCAAGCTGGTACTTGAAAAAGATGGACAGAGAATTCGATTAACTGAACAAACACTGGTGGTTTATTGGAATGAAGAACAGAGCACGAGCACCATGTGTGCTGTTTCAATCACGTCCAGCTCTAGACTTCTTGGTACCCAAGAAGCCCACGCTATGTAACAATTGGTCAATACAGTCACATGGTCAACTAATTACATTCTCTTAAGGGTAAATACCACGTCCCATCCCCCTTTACAATTGACAAGCATCACCACATCCCAATTATTTACATGAATAACTATTTACAAATCAAGTCCTTCAGGAGGCTTCCTCAGATGTGTTGAGTGTTGTATTTCAACAGCCTCGGCTGGTTTTACTGAGACTTCCTTCTCGAAGGTCAACTGTCCAGGGTTTTTGGTGGAATTAGGCAAGTTTGTGTCTTTGACCCTCTTGGGTCCAACAGCCATTTACCAACACATTATAGGAGAGAGATCTTGTCACGGCACTCACTTTGCCTAATGGCCAATTGGGCCCATCTCCAAAGGTCTTCGCAAGGACTGTGTCTCCCACCGTGAAATTTCTTTCATGATTATGGCCATCATGTTTAGCCTTCTGGGCCCCTTGGCTTCTCTCCACCCTCACCCCTAAATTCGGTCTGATTAGAGTTAGACTCGTGTGGAGATGTCCCTTCATTAATAATTCAGCGGGGGCAATATTGGTGGTCGTGTTTGGTGTTGACCAGTATACGAACAGGAACCATGACAATCTGGTGCTGATGGAATCCCCATCGAGCTGTTTCAGCCTGGGCTTAAAAGTTTGGACTGCCCGCTCAGCCAAACCATTAAAGGCGGGATGGTAAGGCAAGGTTTTGATATGAGTTATTCTATTGAGTTTTGTAAACCTGTGGAACTCCCCACTGGTAAATACAGTCCAGTTGTCTGACACAAGCAGCTCTTGTAACCCATGCACTACAAAACCCTGTCACAAATGGTCTACGGTGGCATCAAACGTGGGTGACCAGACTTTGTAGACATCCATCCACTTGGAGTGAGGAATCTGTTAGTGAAAGGAACATTGTGCCCAAGAAGGGCCTCACGTAGTCAATGTGGAGGCGCACCCAAGGTCGTCCCAGTCATTCCCAGGGTTGCAATAGAGCTAAGGGGGTGGCTTTCATACCTGCTGGCATTGAAAACAGCTTTTGGTTAGGGTTTTGATGTCTGCGTCCATTCCTGGCCACCACAAGTAGCTGCGCACGAACATCTTCATCCTACTAATGCCACGGTCAGTGCTATGTAATTCGGCCTTTGTCCTCTCGGGGGCACGATAACCCTTGCTCCCCAGAGCAATATGCCATCTTGGCAGGTGAGCTCATATCTGTGATTGAAATAGGGCTACATGTCATCAGATTTTGGCACGCCCAACCATCCATTCAAGACCTGCTCCCTGACGTGAGAGGAAAGTGGATCTCAGCTTGTCCACTCAGGGGTTTGTTTGGCCTGGACAGGGGAGGGATCCAAAAAAATTAGTACCAAGACAAGTTCCTGGGGAACTGGAACATTCACATTGTTATCTGGCAGGGGGAGGCGGCTCAGGGCACCAGCATGTTCCATCTGGCTTCCTGATCGGTGAATAAAAGTGTATTTGTAAGCAGCCAATATCAATGCCCACATCTGGATGCGAGCAGATGCATTGAGGGTATCGCCTTATCCTCTCCAATTAATCCCAGCAGAGGCTTGTGGTCAGACAAAATGTGAAAATGGCGACCATGGAGGTATTGATAGAATTTCTGAACACCAAACACTACAGACAAATCCTCCTTTTCAATTTGAGAATATTGTCGCTCTGCAGCATTGAGCATGCAAAATGTATAACCAATGGGTCGTTCGGAGCCATCTGCCATCCGATGTGAAAGTACAGCCCCTACTCCGAAAGGGGATGTGTTGCAAGTTAAAATCAATTCTTTCTTTGGGTCAAAGTGGACCAGTAGAGCCGATGATCTTAACAATTGCTTTACCTTCAGAAACTCATCCTGGCAGGGAGCTTGCCAAATCCATTTCTGGTTTTTCTTAAGCAGTGCATACAACGGAGCCAATGCGGTTGATAGATTTGGCAGAAATCACCCACAGTAGTTTATCATGCCTATGAAGGGCTTTCGTTCTGTTGTGTTTCTCGGTGCATGTGCCTCAAGGATAGCCTGATCTTTTCTTCCACGGGATGCATGCCCTGCACGCCAACATTATGGCCCAAGTAAACTACCTCTTTGGTTTGGAAAAGACATTTTTCTTGCTTCAAGCGCTTGTGAGAAGCATTTCAGCACCTCCTTCAAATTTGCTAAATGTTCTTCGTCACTTCGTCCTGTGACTAAGACATCATCCAGATAAAGAACGACATGGGGCAATCCCAGAAGCAGATTTTCCAAGGTATGCTGGAAAATAGCACACGCCAATGAGACCCCAAAGGGTAGTTGAGTATACTGATACAATCCTCGATGTGTATTGACGGTCACGAATTCCCTAGAGCCTTCTTCCAACTCTACCTGCTGGTAGGCGTGGCTCATGTCGAGATTTGAATATATGATGCACCTTGCCAATTTCAAATATAATTCGCCAATCTTCATTATCAGCATCTATCCAGTTTAGCCGCTCTGTTTACAATTAACTTATAGTCACCGCATAAACGAACACTTTGGTTTGGCTTCAATGCGGGTACTATGGGTGCCGCTCACTTGGAAAATTGCACCCGTTGCAAGATACCCAACTTTTCCAGCCTGCTTATCTCGGTCTCAACCATGTCCCGTAGAGCATAAAGGACTGGTCTGGCTCTGATAAATCTGGGGGTTGCGTTAGGGTCTATGTGGATTTTGGCTTATTGCCGGCGAATCCTTCCTAGCTCGTCACTGAAAATGGAAGAGTATATTTGTGACAACTCCTGTAAGTTTCTCATTCTGATTTGAAAGTTCCTGCCCCTTTGTAATTTAGTATTCTTGAGCCAGTTGTGAGCAATTAAACTGGGACCCGCCCCAGCTGCTGCTATAAGGGGTAAATCTGCAGACTGATCTCCATACTGCACCAAGACTTGACATATCCATTTCACTCTTATCTTTTCACCTATATATGTTTTGAATTTAGTGTCTGATTGTTCCAACTTAAAAGACAGGCTCCTTTATTCAAGTGTCTGAACATATGTTCTTCTATGACATTGATGCTCCATTATTGACCTCCATCCTGGAGTAGTTCAGTTCTACCCATTTTCAGGTTGTATAATGAATAGATGTCAGATCCTGTTTCCTCTGGTTCTTCAATGAGACAGATTTTGTGATTTCTTCTTTTGTTCTTAAAATGCAGCCTCAGCCTATTTTGACAGTGCCGCATTATGTGACCATTGCGGTGGCAGACAAAGCACTCGATATTTCCAAACTGTCGATTGCCTGCAGGCTGCCTGGATGCATTTCTCTCATTAATCTCATGGGTTTTCACTGTAGCACTGTTGCTCTTCAATGGTCTGTACATAGTGGGCACTCCCTGCCTTTCTACTGAGTCCAACATTTTCGTGCCTTTTGTTACCGGCCCTTCCCGCCCTACAAGATGGACAGCGCCATTTTGTGTATCTTTTATTGCCTCTGAGTCTTTAACAGCCTCTTCATGGCTATTGAAAATTCTAATGCCTTACTGAAGTCTAAATTAATCTCAGATAGCAATCACTTTTGAATAGCATCGTCCCCGATTCCGTATATCAATCAGTCTCTCAATATGTCAATAATTGAAGTTCCGAACTCACAATATTCGATTAATTCCTTTAAAGCAGCTACATAGCCAGTGATTGTCTCTCCTGGAAGCTTATTCCTCAAAGTGAATTTAAAACACTGAGGGCTTTGGCTTCAAGTGTTTTTTTCACAATGTTTACTAACTCATCGGAAACCTTCTTATCAGGCATGTTAGGTGACATGAGGCTGCGAATCAGCCCATGTGCTTTGCTCCCGCATGCGGACAAAAGAATTGCCCTCTTCTTGTCCTTCCCCGCGATATTGTGAATGGTAAAGAAGAATGCTAGGCATTCGACATAATTAGACCAGTCATCGGAAATGGGGTTGAATGGTTCATGATGCCCAACCAGCAGCGTACTCGATGTCTAAGGAGACTGCGCTTTCAAACAGCTTTCAAGGTAGCTTTTCAAGGAAGTAACGTATCTGCCTTACTGCGGCTTTCTTGATTGCTTCAATTGATCTGGTTTATCTCCGTCGCCAATTTTATGTTTTTGGTTTCTTCATCAGTCTTACAGACTCGAAACGTTAACTCTGTCCTCCTCTCCCCAGATGCTGTCAGGCCTGCTGAGTTTTCCCAGCAGTTTTTGTTTTAGTTTCAGATTTCGAGCATCCGCAGTATTTTGCTTTTATGTTTTTGGTTATCAGGTTCGTTTAGCCTGGCGAACCTAGCTGGCCCCTTGATATTAACACATCAGTTAGTGCTTGAAACAATATAGACAGAGAGACCGATTAACTGAAAAAACACTGGTAGTGAATTGAAACTAAGAACAGAGCGCTAACACCATGGGCAGAATTTTTCACTCGGCGAGCAGGCGCGCGCCCAACCCATTCGAGCTTGAAATAACATGCGTTCGCGTCGGCCGAGTGTCAACATGCACTCTCGCGATATTTCACTCGGCGGGTGTGCGTGGGAGGTGGAGAGGCGTCTGCCACTAATTAACAAGCGATTTAAGGCCCTTGACACACCAATTGTCACCGATTTTACGTAACCCGTGCGATTTTTCGGACGTCGCACGGGCAAAATGGGCATGCGGGCAGGCCACAATTTGCAAAACCTCATCCGTGGGTGGGATAAGAAGGGTCAGCAGCATTGTCAGTGTGAGCAATGAGGAGTTTTGGAGATCGTGTGCTGCTGGTTGCTTATGTGAACTGGACAGCTTCATCTCACTTCAGAGCTTCATTCTGATCATTTCTTGGCTTCATTTAGCACTCATTGTTGTCTTCCAGGCCCCTGGAGGATTCAGACTTTGTGGGCACTTCCAGGCATCAGACAACCTTCCATTACCCTGGAATTGGGGATTGTAGTCTCTCTGGAGGCACCACCTCTGAAGAGGAAGAGAGGGAGAGGAGGCCAGGTGTTACACTCCAGCTTCTAGGGGAGCGACCTATGGGTGGAGAAGCACAGGCACGGGGGTGCTGGGCCAGCTGGCAGTCCAAGGCAGAAGGGGCTGCAGAACGTGGCACTATCCTGCTGCCAGGGTTTCCAGATGACGATGCAGCTACCTCAGTATGTCCGAGGTGTAATGCTGAAGGAGGCTCCGTCTCTCCAGGGAGACAGTCACCTCCGTTTGTCAGAGGATCAGCCCTGAGATCAGCTCCCACTGTGTAGGTGGACACCCCGTGGCAGTGGCTCTGAAGGTCACAGTGGCCCTCAACTTCTATGCCTCTGGCTCTTTCCAGATCTGTGGATCTGTGTGGAGTCTCCCAATCAGCTGTCCACAGTTGCATCAATCTGGTGACAGAATTTCTGTTCAGGCACGCATTGACTTTCATTCGTTTCCGCACAGAGGCTTCGTAGTGATTGCTGGCTTCCCCTGTGTCCAGGGTGCCATCAACTGCACACATGTGGCCATCAAGGTGCCAGCGGATCAGCCCGGTGCCTTCATCAACAGGAAGGGCTTCCACTCCATGAACGTGCAGATAGTGTGTGATCACAAGATGCAGATTCAGCAAGTCTGTGACACTCTCATGATGCTTACATCCTGAGACACTCTCAAGTGCCGAGGCTCTTCAGTGCTCCAGGCCAGCTGGATGGATGGCTGCTGGGTGACAAGGGCTAACCTCTGAAAAATTGGCTCATGATGCCTCTCCGTCACCCCGAACAGAGGCTGAGCAGCGGTACAACAGGAGTCACGCCTCCACAAGGGCTGTGATAGAGAAGACCATTGGTCTTCTTAAGATGCACTCCTGATGCCTGAACTGTTCAGGAAGTGCACTACAATACCCCCGAGAGTGGGTGTCACTGATCTTGGCTGCATGCTTCACTCTCCAAAATCTGGTACTGGCAAGGGGGACCCACTTGAGGAAGAGGATCTTAACGCAGCTGCACAGGCCACAGATGATGAGTCCAATAGTGAGTCCGAGGATGAGCATGGTGAGAATGCTGAGGGCATGGAGGCAGACCTGGGTAACCTCCAAAGAGGCAGGGACACCTGGGACATTTTGATCCAATGCTCCTTCAGCTGGGCTACAAAATAAGCATGACCATCACATGCCAGGGCTGCAGGCTCCATATTCGATCCCAGAGAGGAACATTTACTTGGCCATCAACATACACTCTGTGCCTGTGCAATAAAGTTTCAGGAGACACATGTCCATCATTACATAATGGCCTACCCTGCACCTACAGAACAAATACTCAGGGCAATAGTACAACATAAAATCTCATTTAATGCTGCATGTGACACATTGCTGAACTAAACATTAACCGACGTTGATTATCGCACCATTAAAAAACTCAAAGCAAAATGGGGGAACAAAATATCACCCGTGATAAGCCCGTCTTGTGCTTATGGTGCTTTAAATTTATGTTCGTGGGTGCTAAGTCTAGGTGCTCCCCCCTCGCTGACATCGGCATTGGAGACAGTCTGCTGACTTTGCTTTCTTGTTGGACTTGATGACTTGGCGGCCGTCCTCTGGCCCATGGAGCCTGTGCAGGCTCCGCCTGGGAGGGAGCGGCCAGTGCCCTTCTGGCATCTCCCCAGTCACCGCAGCCTCATCAGATGTGACGGTCACTGGCAGAGGTGCAGAGTGTCGGCTGCAGTCATCCGAAGCGCCCTGAGAGGAGCCCGCAGAGACAACATGCAGCTCATGCACCAACATGAGGTCGATCTGGACCTCCTCGCTCACCACTGATGGATACCAAGCTGGGATAGTGGGTGCTCAATCAATCTCCCACATGGACACTGACCACCTGAGGTCATTGCCTGTGTGTGGGCTTGCAGGTCCGAGGGATCCCCAGGGACCCCAGATTCTGTCCCAGGAGTAGCCTCTCCATGAGATTCGCCAGTCTCTCTATGGAGGTGGCATTGCGCTCGGTCATGAGAGTCAACACAGTGCTCATGCTCCACAGGGACTCCTCCTAAATGGAGACCATGGCATGCATTCCCTCGTGTGTCTCCACTGGACTTCCCGCTGGACTTCCAGCATCTGTTGTCTAATGGATGATTCCAGAAGCTTGTGTGTTTCGTCAATCACCTCCAGCTCTAGACTCCCTGTTACCCAAGAAACCCGTGCTGTGTAGTGATTGGTCAATACAGTCACATGGTGAGCTAACAACATTCTCTTAAAGGTCCTTAGCACTCCATTTTACCACACACCCTATGCCGAAAGAGGATGAATGACCTCATTGGTTCCACCAAGGTAAGTTACTGTTCTCATCACTCTCAACTCTCACACTCACAAACCCATTGCAAATCCACAGAGATCTCACTTACTGCCAGTTCAAGGGACATAACCATTCACTCTCTCACACATACCTTCACCTGCCCTGTGGATTGTGTCCTCATCCCGTCAATGGCAGCATTCAACGCTGCAAATGCAAGGCATCCTTCTCATCTGGACCTGGCAGGCAGCCTGCTTACATCCTCTCTATCTGTATTCATGCCATACAAGCTGACACACAACTAAAGGGAGAGGTCACATACTGGTGGAGGAATGCCTGATATCAAGATCCTCATAGAATCTGAAAATAGTGTCATCCAGCTGACCAGCGATGATCTGGACCTTACCTGTGATGACGGTGAGGTTGGCGGTGCTCAACGTGAGGATCCAGCCGTGCCAACATCTAGCAGACAACAATGTTGTGAGTCAGTCTCCCTGTTCCGCAATCCCCTGCCATGCACTAATCACCTCTCCTTGCTTTCGCAGGCACAACTGGGAACCAGCCGAGGGGATCCATGAGCCAGGTCCTCGACTTAAGCCCTGGAGACACCTTGGAAGAAGTATCCGATGACAACCTAATTGAAGGCCCATCACATCACTCACCCACACCCTCCAGCAGCACAGAGACACACACCTTGGTGGGATGTAGTTCTAAAATAGCTTCAGGGTCACAAATTGGTGAGCACGTCACACTGTCTGATCCACAGCTGGCAGCGGCAGGGACTTCCAGGTTTCTGGCACTCGGATGATTGCTGGGAGCCAGAAAGCTGCTGAGCCTGAGTCAGGTGAGGAGACTCTGGACTCGGTCATGCCTTAGTTGCTGGAGGTGCAAATGCAAGCTTGGGGACATTGGGAAGGGATGTCTGCTGCGGTCCTCAGATTGCAAGGCACTATGGAGAAGTCCACCCACCTTCAATCTGAGGTGATAGCGCCAGCATGCAAACTCATCGAGGGCAACACTGATAGGATGGCAGCCGCCATGGAGACCTTGGTCCAGGACATTGCTCCTGCACTGCTGCGTGGGCTGAACTCCTTTGTTGATGCCATAGTTGGCCTCCAAAAGTGTCAACGTGGGAGGGGTAAGGGCCAGCCCAATCTCACTCCAGCTTGCCCTTCTCCTCAAAGAGTCAGCCAGGTGCCATCAGGCATCAAGAGGGAGGAGGACCAGCAGGTGAACATCTTGGGGCCATCCATCCACGTGACTCCGGTAATGTTCAGCCGATCCAAGTCCCCTCATCCTGTGACCCCACCACAGCTCCAGCTCAATAGGCTGAGGAGGGTGCAGAAGGCTCATGGCAGGACACCCAAAGCAGGCCAGGCTTGGCCCTCCAGAGGACACCTGCCAAGGTCATTACTGACAGGCCTTAGCAGTCAGTAGGCTGCCTCCACCTCCACTGTGGATGTTTGGGGGAGCACCAAGATGTAGCTGCAGGGCATGAGCAAAGGTGTTAATCACTTGTACATAATGTAAATAAGCTCCCAATAATGTCCTCTTGCCTATGGCTCCTTGTTACGACGAGTAGTGTTCATGTTACCCAGATGTGAAACCTCGGTCCCTGCACAAGATAAAGGCAGGCGTCTCAGTCCAGGGCCTTTTCCCTGTGCTGTGTGTAACCTTGAGACCAAAGTGTTGGTCAGGCTTCACATGCACTGGACACACCATTGATGCCTGCACCTTGATGGTGCTGGTCATTGCTGCCAGAATGTCATGGGCAGATGGCACAGAGTTCTGTCATTCTCTCTGTGTGCTCTCAGCACCTTTAAGGTGGGGCTGCCCCGTGCCGCCCCCCCCCTCCACTCACCCCATCACCATCTTTTCAGCACCGGTGACCTGTGACAGTGTGCTCCTGAAAGGGATGGGTACTGAAGGCTGACAAAGGATTTTGGCATCTGCCCGAACGTTGCTGAATGTGGCATGGTGACAAATTCTATTTTTGAATGCTCCAAATTATAAAAGAAATAAGCAGGGATACACTTGCCAGGCAACAATCAAATGAAACTAAACAAAAGACGAAAAACACAGCAGAAATAACTCATCTCAGGTTTTTGGAGTGAATAATTAAAATAAAGAAATAAGATAAATGGAACAGATAAATTTGGAAAGAGGTGGAGCAATATAATTGGGTTAATGTACCTACTCCACTGTCACTATCTATTAGAAAACTATGGTTCATTACCTGTGATTTTCCATCCATTGATTTTAATAGACAATGAATCGATTTCCAGAAATGTGCTAGTGGAGGGTGTGCTACATCACTATTGTTATAAACTTGGAGAATTAGTTCTACTTTCATTCAATGAAGGAATGATTTTTGTTTGGTAAGCACTGCACGTTATTAAATGCCCTTCATAAACTTCTTCCCCATGCCCACACACACACAACCAGTGTCTCAATGACAATGGCTTCCCTTCAGGCTAAGGCGCAGGGCATGATCTTATCTGAGAGATGTGCTGGGAGTGGTGGAGGGGTGGGGGATCAAATGGGGAGAGTGCGGGAGCCCCAGAAGTATGTTAAGCATGTCTGCCAGTGGCCTTTAATGCTATTTCGCTATCAGTTTACTTCTGTGTTTTGCCTGCACTGAGTGGCAGCAGGTGTGATGATGACATAATCTCAATTCCATTTAAAGGGCCTACCCAACAATCTAGTTTGGAGTTGCTGGAGTTTAATGGAAGAGAGCAGAAAGTTGAGGAATGGAAGCAAAATGTGCAAAAGCTGCATCCTGTTTCACTGATGCTTCCAGGAATGTACTGCTGGGGTCTGTGAGCAGCTTAAGGGCGATGCAATTGCCAAAGAATGGGAAGAGAAAGCCTGAGGTAAAGACCAAGAAGGCTTGGCTGGAAATTGTTGAGGAAGTCAGCAGTAGATGTTCAGTGCCACATTCCTGTATTCAGTGCAGGAAGTTGTTTAATGACTTAAACAAATGAGGAAAGTTGAGCGGAGTTGCACATTCTCCTACAGAGCTTTAACAGAGCTGTGACCTCTGACATGGACTCACCACTCCTGTCCCTGCCACCACCAACTGCTCTTACTTGTAAAGCTTGAGTCAGGAGGTGAAGGCCCAACCACCTCTCTTGCTAGCCCCATCGAGTGCTGGTATATAAGCAGAAGCCGTGTGACAGTGCACCCTCAGAACAATTGAGCTCCTCTGAGGAATCATCATCTGCAATCTCCACCAACTCCTGCTGCACTTGTAAAGGCCCTATGAGAGATAAAAGGCATGAATTAATTGTGACAAGGTAAGAATGTTGCTACATTTCATCATGAAGATGATTCACTTTGACACTGTTGTTGACATCGAGTCAGCATGACTGAGTATAGTATGATATGTGGCTGCCTGATGGTGCCACCAGGTAGCTGGGGGCTCCCTGTCTCTGACAATTAGGCACACTCAGACTTTGAGGAATAGTCTGCCTCAACTGCTGCCGAACCATAGGCTTTGCATCACACAGGGGTGGTAGGAAAAGGAAGATTAAAGGTTTGTAGTTGGATAAGGGACATGAGTGTCTTAGACACTGTTTTGTTGAAAGGTTTCTGTTCTTGAAGCACATAAATATTATTGTTTTGCACCATTTTCACAGTGTGATGTCCATTCATGGTTGCCTAAGTGGTCATTTAAGTTGTTTGATGATGAATGGGGAGAACTGAATTGCTGACAAACAATGGGATGTGAAAGAGTTGTTTGGTTGTTAGCAGGGATACTTTTATTAGTGGCACTGGGGATGGGGGTGCACGTGAAAAAGTGGCTTTTGCAAGTGGTGTGAAATGTGTCTGAGTTAACCTTGGAATAATCAGGACATTTTGGGCATCTGGGTCAGCAACGTACGCAGCTGGTGGTCCATGATCAGTGAGGGACACGGGAGGAGACAGGCGACTGCAACAGAGTGAGATGGAGACTGAATGAACAGTGAATTAGGCTCATGTAGTGAGCTCTGGTATGTCCTTTTCACGTTTAGCTATAGAGTAAGAATCAAGGTCTGATATAAGTACATTAGGCTACCTTGTAAAGTAGAGAACTGCCTGGAGTGGCCGACTACGGCCTTGACAACATTCCGGCAATATTATTGAACGCTTGGGCTCCAGAACTTGCCGTGCCCCTAGCCAAGTTCTTCCAGTACAACTACAATGCTGGCAGTTACCTAGCAATGTGGAAAATTGCCCAGGTATGTCCTGTATGCAAAAAGCAGGACAAATCCAACCCAGCCAGTTACCTCACCATCAGTCAACAGCAAAATGATGGAGGGGTCATCAACAGCGTTATCAAGTGGCACTTACTTACTAATAACCTGTTTACTGACGCTCAGTTTGGGTTTCACCAGGGCCACTTCGCACCTGACCTATTACAGCCTTGGTTCAAACATGGACAAAAGAGCTGAACTCCACAGGTGAGGTGAAAGTGACTGCCCTTGACATCAAGGCAGTATTTGACCGAGTGTGACATCAAGGAGCCCTAACAAAGCTGGTATTGACCGAATGTGGCATCAAGGAGCCCTAACAAAGCTGGTATCAATGGGAATCAGGGGCAAACTCTTTGCTGGTTGGAGTCATACCTAGCACAAAGGAGGGTGGTTGTGGCTGTTGGAGCTCAATCATCTCAGTTCCAGGACATCACTGCAGGAGTTCTTCAGGATACTGTCCTAGGCCCAACCATCTTTAGCTACTTCATCAATAACTTCCCTGCCATCATAAGATTAGAAGTGGCAATGTTCGCTGATTGCGTTATGTTCAACACCATTTAAAACTCCTCAGATACTGAAGCAGTCCATATCCAAATGCAGCAAGACTTGGACAATATCCAGGCTTGGGCTGACAAGTGGCAGGTAACATTTGCGCCACACAAGTGTCAAGCAATGACCATCTCCACCAGGACAGGATCTAACCATCGTCCTTGACATTCAATGACATTACCACCATTGAATCCCCCAATATGGGGGTTACCATTGGCCAGAAACTGAACTGGACTAACCATGTAAATACTGAGGCTACAAGACTGGGTCAGAGACGAGGAATCCTGCAGTGAGTAACTCACCTCCTGACTCACCAAAGCCTGTCCACCATCTACAAGACACAGTCAGGAGTGTGATGGAATACTGCCCACTTGCCTGGATGAGTGCAGAACCAATAACACTCAAGAAGCTTGACACCATCCAGGACAAAGCAACCTGCTTGATTGGTACCTCATCCACAAACTTTCACTCACTCCACCACTGACAATGTTGTGTGTATCATCTACAAGATGCACTGGAGGAACTCACCAAGCCTCTTCAGACAGCACCTTCCAAACCCATGAACACTACCATCTAGAAGGTGCCTGGGCAGCAGGCACATGGGAGCACCACCACCTAGAAGTTCCCCTCCAAGTCATTCATCTTCCTTACTTGGCAGTATATTGTCATTCCTTCATCGTTGCTGGGTCAAAATTCTGGAACTCCCTCCCTAACAGCACTGTGGGTGCATCTACACCACATAGGCTGCAGTAGTTCAAGAAGTCAGCTCACCATCACCTTCTCAAGGGCAGTTAAAGATGGGCAAGAAATGCTGGCCTAGCTAGCAATGCCCACATCCTATGAATGAAGAAAAAAAAAGCTAAACTATCTAGTGACTCATCAGAGGGTCTATAAAAGAGACAGGCTTTTCAAAACACATGGTATTCTTTTCTTTTTCCTACCTTTCTCACCTTGAAGGAATTGGTTCTTGCTCTACTACAGGGAAAGGAGCTAGCTGATGATGAGTATCTGGTGAGTGGTTAAGGTCGATTCTATCCCTAAGGTTTAAAATAATATACAAAATGGTAGCAAATGTAATAATATACACAAAAAAGCAATAAGTGAATAATATAATTTAATAATTATTTACAACAAATTGAGGATGGCAGGACAGGTGATGTGTCAAAGCTGCAGCATGTGAGATCTCCTGGTTAAAATTGTGATCCAGGGCAAGCACATCTGCAGCTAGTGTTTGCGGCTCGTGGAAATTCAGCTCAGAGTCATTGAGCTGGAGGCTGAGCTGTAGACTCCGCAGCACATCAGGGAGGGGAAGGTTACCTGCATGCTTTGTACCAGGAGGTAATCATGGCACTTAGGATAGGGTCTTCTGAATTGGTCAGTGGTCAGAGACAGGAGGGCATGAATGCAAGTGAGGCAGGTAAGGAGACTCAGAGGGCAGGAGTGCAGGGTTGTGAGCCTCTGCAATGGTCCAATAGATTTGAAATTCTCTGAGCTTGTTTGGATGAGAGCGGGTGCTGCAGGGTGGATGAGAAAACTAACCATGGCACCATGGTACAGGAAACCTTTCAAGTGGGGAGAGAAAAAAGGAACATGGTTGTAGAGGGGACAGTATAGTGAGGGGGGTTGACACTGTTCTCTGCAGCAAAGAGCAAGAGTCTAGATGACTTCGTTGTCTGCCAGGCGCCAAGGTTCTGGACATCTGGTCAGGGCTGGAAATGAACTTGCAGTGGGAGGGGAGGATCTAATTGTTGTGGCCCATTTAGATACCACCAACATAGGGAGAACTAGGAAAGAGGTTCTGCATAGTAAGTATGAGGAGCTAGGTACCAAATTGGAAAGCAGAACCTCAAATGTTACAATTGTTGGATGATTAGCTGAACCGCATGCAAATTGGCATAGTGCACATAAAATTAGAGAAATTAACATGTGGCTCAAAGGCTGATGTGGAAGAAGTGGGTTCCGGTTCATAGGGCACTGGCACAACTACTGGGGAAAGTGGAGGCTGTGATGTGACGGTCTACATTTGAACCATGTTGGGACCAGTGTTCTTGTATACTGCATAACTAGGGAAGTAGAGAGGGTTTTAGACTAAATAGTGGGGAAAGAGATCAAATGTGGGAAGATGTGGTATATCAAAGAGTAGAGACAAGGTAAGAAAGGAAAAATAATAGTATGGAAATTAAGGGTTGGAGAATGGCAGGAAGGGACAGTGAGAAAAAAAATTAAGAATGCACAAAGAATCAATACTAGATGTGACAAAGATAACAAAAAGGTAAAAATAAAGGCCCTGTATTTGAATGCATGCAGCATTCATAACAAATAAAACAAATTGGTTGTGCATATTGAAATAAATAAATATGATCTGATGGCCATTGTGGAGATGTGCCTGCAGGATGACAAGGAATGTCTTGAATATTGAGGGGTATATAAACTTCAAGAAGAATAGGAAACTAGGTAAAGGTGGAGGGCTGGCACTGTTAATCAAGGATGGCATTTGTACAATAGTTAGAGATGACCTTGGTTCAGGAGATCAGGATGCGGAATCAGTTTGGATGGAGATGAGGAATAGTAGGGGAAATAATCCACTTGTGGGTGTGGTCTACAGGCCCCTAACTGTAACCACAATATGGGACAAGGTACACAAGAAGAAATAGAAAGTGCTTGTGATAAAGGGACAATAATAATCATGAGTGACTTTAATCTACATATTAATTAGAAAAATCAGATTGGCAGTAGTAGCCTGGATGAGGAGTTCATAGAATGCTTTCAAGATAGTTTCTTGGAGCAGCACATTTTGGAACCAACCAGAGAAGAGGTTATGTTAGACTTGGCATTATGTAATGCGACAGGATTAATTAATGACCTCAGGGTAAAGGCAATCCTAGGTAGCAATGACCACAATATTTTGCATCTAGTTTGAAAGGGAGAAGAGTGGGTCTAAGACTAGTTTTACATTTAAATAAGGACAAGTGTGCGGGCGTGAAAGCTGAGCTGGCTAAACTTAACTGGGATACTAGGCTAGGGGAGAGACCAATAGAGAAGCAGTGGCAAAAATTTAAAGAGATTTTTCAGAACACTCAAAATAAGTATATTCCTACTATAAAGAAAAATTCTAAAGATAGGGCCCACCATCTGTGGTTAACTAAAGAAGTTAGGGAAAGCATCAAACTTAAGGAAAAAGCAAATAAATGCATAAAGATGGGTGGCAGGTCAGATGATTGGTCAGAATATAAATGACTAGAAGATTAATCAGTAGAAAAAAGTTAGAGCATGAGAGGAAGATAGCTAGAAATGTAAAAAATGGATAGCAAGAGTTTCTACAGGTTTTTAAACAAGAAAAGAGTAGGTAATGTGAGTGTTAGTCCTCTCGAGAGTGAGAATGGGGAGTTAATAGCAGACAATAAGGACATGGCGGATAAAATGAACAAATATTTTGCTTCTATCTTCTCTATAGGGGATATAAAGAAACATTCCAATAATAGCTGTAAATCAGCAGGTGAGGGGGAGAGAGGAGCTTGGTGAAATTATAATCACTAGGACTTCATCCCAGGGCCTTAAAGGCGGTGGCTAATGAGATGGTAGATGCATTGGTGTTAATTTTCCAAAATTCGCTAGATTCTGGAAAGGTACCATCAGACTGGATAGTAGTAAATATAATCCCTCTATTCAAGAAGAGAGGAAGGCAGCAAACAAGAAACTATAGGCCAGTAAGCTTGACATCTGTCATGTGGAAGATGTTAGAGTTGATATTTAAAGAGGTAATAGCTAGGCACATAGAAAAACACAAGGTAATCTGGAAGTGTCAGCATAGTTTTGTGAAAGGGAACTCATGTTTGAACAATTTATTAAAGTTACTTGAAGGAGTACCATGTGGATAATAGGAAGCCTGTAGCTGTGCTGTACTTGGATTTCTAGAAGGTATTTGGTAAGGTGCCACATCAAAGGTTATTGCAGAAAATGAATGCTCATGGTGTGGGGGGATAACATATTAGCCTAGATAGAGGATTGACTGGCTGGCAGAAAACAGAGAATATGCATAAAAGGGTCTTTGTCTGATTGTAAGGATGTGACTAGTGGAGTCTCAACCTTTTACAATTTATAACACTGACTTAGATGAAGGGAGTGAAGGCATGGTAGCTGAATTTGAAAATGACACAAAGATATGTAGGAAAGTATGTTGTGAAGAATACATAAGGAATTTGCAGACAGGTATAGGTAAATTGAGTGACTGGGCAAAAATATGGCAGATGGAGTATAATGTAGGAAAATGTATAGTTGTTCACTTTGGCAGAAAGAATTAAAAAGCAGAGTATTACTTAAATGGAGAACGATGGAGAATTATGAGGTGCAGAGGGATCTAGGTGTTCTCATGCATGAGTCACAAAATGTTAGTACAGCGTGTAGTCAAGAAGGCTAATGGAATGCTATTCTTTAATGCAAGAGGAATTGAACATCAAAGTCAGGATTACACGCTTCAGTTATATGGGGCATTGGTGAGACCACATCTCAAATACTGTGTACAGTATAAGGAAGGATGTAAGTGTGTTGGTGGTGGTGATTCAGATGAGGTTTACTAGATTAATACCTGGATAGAGTGGGTTGTCTTATGAGGATAGGTTGGACAGGCTGGGCTTATTTCCATTGGAGTTTAGAAAAGTGAGGGGTGAATTAATTAAAGTATATAAGATCCTAAATATAACATCCTAACAAGGTGAAAATGGAAAGGATGTTTCCTCTTGTGGGTGAGTCCAGAACTAGGGGACAGCATTTAGGGATCGCCCTTACAGGACAGAGATGAGGAGAATTTTTTTTGCTCAGAAGGCAGTGGAAGTGGGCTCACTGAATATTTTTAAGGCAGAGGTAGCTAGGTTCTTGTTAAGCAAGGGAATCAAAGGCTATTGGGGTAGATGGGAATGCGGAGGTTGAAACACAAATATATCAGTCACGATCTTATTGAATGGCGGAGCAGGCCTAAGGGACTGTAAGGCCTACTTCTGCTCCTTTTTTGTAAGTAACCAAAGAACTCCTAATTCCTCTGATTCTCAAACCCATTCTGGATCAGGAGGGTACAAGATCAAAGAGAAGATGATAATGTTGCCTCGGGGACTTTATTATTGTAACACTTGAGGTATGGATTAATGCTCATACTTTTGCCTCTCAGTCCCCAGGCAGTGGGATTAAGTCTAACTCCAGGAACCTGAGCACAAAATCTATGTTGATACTCCAGTGCAATACTAAGGAAATGCTACATTGTCAAAAGCACTGTGTTTCAGACAAGACATTAAACCGAAGCTTCATCTCCCTTCTCAAGTGGAAAGAAAAGCCCTGTGACACTATTTTGAAGAGGTATAGGCAGTTCTTACTTACATCCTGGTTCTTATTTATGCCTCAATCAACAACACTAAAACTGATTATATAGTTATGATCACATTGTTGTTTATTGGATATTCCTGTGTGCAAACTGGTTGCAGCATTTCCTACATTGTAACAGCATTATGATCTCGGTAGGGACCAGTAACTTTTGTTTGAAACTAGATGAAATTTAAAATCTCAATTATTTACCAGAAGAATAAATCCACAAGATTCCATGGTTTAACACAGAAGATTTATTTTACCATATAAGTGTCAAAAAAGCAAGCACGAAATACACCCCATCCTTTAACATCCAGAATTAACATGAGTTAAACATGAATAAACAGGAAAAGTATGGTTGGGTATAAAGTTAAATGGTGGATATAGCTAAGATAGATCTTATGAATGGGCTTAGCAGTTCCATTAGATTTTCAGCATAGAAAATAGGAGCAGGAGTAGGCCATTTGGCCCTTCGAGACTGCTCCGCCATTCAATATGATTATGGCCGATCCTCTATCTCAACACCATACTCCCACTCTCTCCCCATGCCCCTTGGCACCTTTAGATAACCACAGAGAGGCACAAATTCCTTCAAAACCTGGCTTCCTCATGAGAAATTAGAACATAGCTCCTTCTAGAAGCTAGTCTGATCCCCAGCCGACAGCAGCACACAACTAGCCTGAGTTACACATGCATGGTTTTCACCACAAATGACACACATCTGCAAAGCCTCTTCAACTTGGTCTGGATGGGGTAGACACACCAGTGCTATTGTCAAGTAACAGAAACAGCTGCAGCACTTATTCTCAGCTTCTGGATCTAGACACTGTCTTCTCCACTTTCCTTCAGCTTGCCTATACTGCACCAATGGACCCATCAATCCTAGTGCCCAGCTTGGACTGATTTGTGTCATTTTATATCATTTAAAAAGGATCAGTTTGCCAAAAGTTTTAGTTTCCTAAACTCAGTTTGTTTTTGTTTCCCGAGAAACCAGAGTGTCAGTTTCCTTTCTATGTTTAGCTGTTCTGTTTCCCTGTTTGTTTCCCTTTTCAGTGTTGTTTCTGTTTTAGTCAGGGCCTGCCTCAAAAACATGCAAATTAAATTTAAATACACAGGGTGGAATTTTCCATTTTTGATCCTAAAGGCCGTTCCATGGTACATTTCCTGCTGGGTGGCGTGGCAGGAACTCACCCCTGATTTTGCACTCGAAAGCTCATTACTTATGCGTTGGTGAATTTCTCAAATGGGCTCAAAGGTCCGGATGCCATATTTAACTGCCAATCTCACTCTCTCCAGCACAGCTTTGAGTAGAAGACATCTCCAGATAGCTGCATCAAAGAAGAGATCTGCTACGAAATTCTAGTTATGACTCCCTGGAGGCCCTCATACATGGTGTGCTGCAACACCAGAATGTCCTTTGCTACATGAATGGGTCCAGAAAGCCCCAACAACCTTACCTCATCAGCCCAGGCGGCCATTGCAAAGGCAGTCAGCGCATCGGGCAACTATCCAAAAAACACATACAATGTAGGAATAGGATGTATGATCTCATTTGCTCCACCAGGGTAAGTCAACCTTCAGCTCACTCCAATCTCACACTCTCATAATGGCATCATGTGCTCGAAGGGTTAAACTGCTCACGGATCTCACACAACATTAGCACTGATTATCTCATGAACACTTTAACATCATCAGCATCTCATCTATGATGCTGCACAAGCTCTATCCTCACCCCTTACTGGGGATGGTTCAGCACACATAGTAGGCATGCACGCTTCCCAACCTCTCCTCCATCTCTTCTCATCACATGCCATCCATTTGTCTTCGTGTAGGCCAAGCTTGCCCATAACAAGCTGTAAATGCAACAACAGGTGGTGGAAAGTCAGGTAGAGTTGTGAGAAGTAGTCAACAGCGAAGGATGGTGGAGTCCATTGGCATTCTATCTGATGTCATGTCTCCGACATGGGAGTGATTCGAGGTCTCCATGTGAAAGGTGGCGACCGCCTTGAAGACCTTGTTCCAGCAGATCCTGCCGGATTTGCACTCGGGCCAGTACTCTACCGCTATAGATATTGGTGGGATACATCAGTGGCTAAGCAAGAGGGGACAGGGGCACCTTGACCTCCCTCCAGGAGCCCCTTCTTCTCAGAGAGTCAGGCAGGTGCCCTCAGGCACCCGCAGGGAGAAGGACCAGCAGGTGGATACCCAGGTGGCTCTGAGAGAGAGCAAAAGCAAAATGCTTCGGATGCTGGGAAATCTGGAATAAAAACAGAAGATTCTAGAAAAATTCAGCAGGTCTGGCAGCATCTGTGGAGAGAGAAACTGAGTTAACTTTTCAAGCCTGTATGACTCTTCTTCAGAGATTTATTATTTATTATTATGGACTCTGAGAGAGTCCAGCTCTCCTCTGCCTGTGACTCCATCACCTCCAGCTGTACAGGACCCGAGGAGTGTGCACCTGCCCCACAGCAGGACACCTAAAACTGGCGAGGGCCCTCCAGCTCTTGACCCTGTAGAGGACACCCACTAAAGTCACCAAAGACAACAGGTCGTCACAATAAGCAGGCTGCCTCCATCTCTGCTGCGGATGTCAGGAATGAACCTAAACATAGTGATAAGCTGCTTTGAGATCATTTCTTGTTCATGGGTGTGAAATCACTGTTAACATAATGCACCTTTGTAAATATGTTTGCTGTTCATGAGAATGGTGTCATCATTTGAAAACTTTGTGCATGTGTATCTATGTGCCCCCTTATTGCAAGGGTGATCCATGCTCCTACTCCATATTTGCCTCCCTTTGTGAGCCTCACATGTGATTTGCAGCTGACACATGATAGTAACTCTACCCTTTTGTTCTGTCAGGGACATGTATCAAACTCTACTGAAGTGTCTGCAAGATGCTTCTCATAAAAGCGGCCACTGCTACATCAAGTCTTTTGACACAGCATCAGTGCTTTAGTGGTGACTATTACTTCCCACAGTACATCGATGGAGGGTTTGTTGCCGACCCTTCCAATGGCTAGGGCCTAGTGAATCATGAGAGTTGAAGGTGCAAGGCCGAATGGTGAAATTGCCCTCAATGTCGCTGGATCTAAAAGCCATTCAGTCCACCGGCATGGCACAAAGGGACGGAAGGAATATGGCTTTGACCTGCTGTTTGTACCCTAATCATCCTGGAATCATGTGCCTATCAGTGTGGAACGGGCACATCTTCTACATCGTGCTTCCTTGAGGGCATCTTCATGTGAAACTTGACCCGTATCTCCCTCCTCATGTTCCTGCACATCCTGTTCTTTATTGTCTAAGGAGCCCTCAGCCTCCTTAATGTCTTCCTCTGGCAAGGGATTCCCCCCCTCTGAAGTGCCAGGTTATGAAGGGCACAACAGACCACAATGATGTGGGACACCCTTCCTGGAGAGTACTGGAGAGGCGATCCTGAATGGTCCAAGCATCAGAAGTGTATCTTCTGCATTCCGATGGTCTGCCTGATGATGGATTGTGTTAGATCATGGGTCTCATTGTATCTCTCCATTTGAGTGACTCAGAGGACAATGCATGGATGTCATGAGCCATTATTTGAGCGTGTGCCCCTTAACCCCAAGCAGCCAGCCCTGTATTCGCTAAAGCCCTTCGAATATGTGAGGCACCTAGGAGTGACTCAGGATGTATGAGCTATGGCAACTCCCAGGGTACCTGGCATAAACATGTATGATGTGCTTCTGATGATAACCAGGCTCTTGAACATTGATGGAATGGAACCCTTTCATGTTAATGAACATCAGGAGCTGCTGCCATGGGACTCTCAAAATCCCATGTGTGCAATCAATTGCACTCTGCACTCTAGGGAAGCCTGAGATAGCTGCAAACCTCAGAAATCTAGCAGCCTGACTAGCTTCATTGAGTGTAAAGTTTACATAATGATGAGACTTATGATAAAGAGCATATCTCACCTCCTTGATACATTTATGCACTAAGGGCTGCGAGGTGTCCTGTGGATCCCTGAAATGATCTGCAGGCAAAAAGATTAAGTGTGGCAGTGACCTTCAGGGCCACTGGCAGGGGGTGTCCTCCCAATCCATGGGGCATTTGATCCTCCCGCAGAATGTGGCAGTTGTGATCCACCATCTCTTTTGACAAGCACAGACAGGCGCGGCATTATCTTTGGCTCCTTTCCAGCTAGGAGAGTCTTCTTCAGTGGACCCTTGATTGTGTGAGTTGCCTCTGCGGGATGGGTCTAACCTCCTCATTCCCTAGAAGCTGGACTAGGTGGTGCCGGGCCCTTCTCCTCCTCTTTTGACAGATCACTGCCAACAAGAAGGCAGCATTGACCACAGAGTCCATTATTTAATCCTCCTTGTCCCTGGGGGCTGATAGATGTAAGAGATTAATGAACTCTGGGGCAAATATAGTAGACCTCCCACTCGCACATAGAAAGCCAATGTCATGCCCCAGAGCTGCGTCTATGCTAATAGCTTTTCACTGATACAGCCTTGCCGCTGAGATGCACACTCACAGATCCAGGTGTCCACAATGTTAACCCTGATATTTTACACATAAACCCCACAGAATTTGTGACAGCCTTGGGCACATTATGAGATGTGCGGCCTTACCAAAAAGACTCTTGCAATCTATTATATTTTATGCTGATCTACCTTAACTTGCATTTCAACAATGACTAGATTCCTTTTGGCCCATGATCCATGACAACTGGAGAGTGCACATTAGAGGCTTTCATTGATGATCTGGCAGGCATGCAGCAGCTGTGCTTCCTATATACTTGTCCTCATTTACATTGTCATTGCTGAAGCTCAAATGGTGCAAAGGTATCGTGAAGCCAATGACTCCTGCAGCCTCTCGTTAAAGCACAAAAAAAGGCAATGGCTCCAATGGAACCTTCTCAAAGAAATCTTCCTCTTTTCTATCAGATCGAACTCCATTTCTATATTTTGAGTCCAAGCACTTTGAGGCGGCCCCCTGAAATGGGCCTTTGAGTATAGCCCTGGGCTCCTCCCTCATTGACTCCGACCCCTCCCGTCCAGATTCTTTCCTATTTCTGATTTGTTACTGCGCCATAACCTTATGTTGGAAAGATGGTGGTGTTGAGATTTTATTTTGAGACCAGCTTTGACCCTCCCTCTGTGAGTGTCCATGTCCCTCCCACGTTCCTGGCACCTCACAATGTGCAGGTAGAGCTTCCTCCCATTATTCTCCAACCTCCCCCAGGATTCCTGGATCCCATTGTAATTGTGGTGGATATTCCAACCCTCGCACCTGAACCCATAACTGTTGATATCCCCCCACCCACTGTGGACCTCACCCCTCACCATCTTGAGGCTGTGTGCACGATCATGTGTAGAGGAGGCCCAATGCCACCCCCGCCCCACTGGAAAGTTGTGAATGTCCACCCCCGCCTCATATTACATTTCCCTATTTACAGGCTGCAGATGCCACCCCTATCCCTCACCATCCTATCTGCAGCTCAGTACTAAGCCAGACAAGACCATGGTCAGCAACAGTAAGACCATGACAATGCCTTGCACACCTAACTGTGCCTTATCCCAATTGAGCACGCAGCCCTCGCCCTTCTCTAGATATGCATGCCATGGAGAGGCCTGTAGGGTAGCCCACAAAGCCCCAGGACTTTCTTTAACCTCTCACTGTGATTATGAGGTGCACTCAGTCCCAAGACTGCCTTTAATCTCTCTCACCCTGACTTCTTGGCCGCAGACCAGGGACTATGACTATCTCTCAATAATCCCTCCCATTCCTTCCTTAGTGTTTACTACACAGTGTCCCTCCACAGCCCCTCCATGAGTTTCTGTGCAACCTGTCCCTCATGTGCTAGCCTTTCCCCTCACCCACCATCATGATTCTCTATGCAACCCATCCATTTTGTGCCACACTAACACTACCCTCACCTTGTATTCCAGAGTCTGCGCGCATCCCCTCCAATTTATACAGTTCAGTTCCCATTCCAACCCCTTCTTTGTGTCCCAGTCTTTCATGTCAAGCTCCAGCTTCCCCATCCTCTGCCTCCCCTCTGCCTGTCATCATCTCCCCAACCGCCCCCCCTACCCCAACATTGCCCATTGTCCCCAGTGTCTCCTTCCTCCTTTCCAACACCCCCAATGATGATGCTGGTCTCTGTCTTGTCTGCAGCCCTGCCTAAGCCCCCAGATATCACCCTCCAAGAGAACAGAGGATGCCAATGAGCAGAGTAATCCAACACCTCCACCAGTGTAGCGTATTACTAGCAGTGGTACTGTTGCAGATAGGCTTTGAAGGTTACACTCACCTCAAGGTGATGAACGAAGTGGGGGCCGACAGCTGCATGCCACTTATACCCAAACATGATTCAGACTGGTCTAATTTCCCACTGACTTAGGGCTAGATTGGGAGGGGCTACGTGATTAGGGCGAGTAGTATTTTTAATGAGCATTCATGACATGGTAATGCATGCAAATGAAATTCCTGCCATGGATTAAGGGGAACCCGGCCCACCATCAATGCTCCATGAAAGTGGT
Organism: Carcharodon carcharias; assembly: GCF_017639515.1. NCBI lineage: Eukaryota > Metazoa > Chordata > Chondrichthyes > Lamniformes > Lamnidae > Carcharodon > Carcharodon carcharias. The sequence goes on from NC_054477.1 coordinate 143,940,327, forward strand.
GAGGGAAAATTCCAAACTGTTTCCCCACTGGCGAGATTATGATTTTTCGCCTCTCTCCAAATTTTCCAATTGTGCCCACCACGAAACTCACAAGAGGGCTGGAGAGGAAAATTCCACCCACAAATTCCGTCAAAACATTGATAATACTTCAAAAGTATTTTGTTAGTTATAAAGCACTTTGGCGTCAGTGAGCCATGAAAGGAAGCAGTCTATGCCCAAATGCAGCAAGACCTGGACAATATCCAGGCTTGGGCTGACAAGTGGCAAGCAACATTTGCTATGCACATGTATCAGGCAATGATTATCTTCAACAAGAGAGAATCCAACCATCACCCCTTGATGCCCAATGGCATTACTATCACTGAATCCCCCACTATCAACATCCCGGGGGTTGCCTTTGACCAGAAACTGAACTGGACTAGCAAAATAAATGCTGTGGCTATGAGAGCAGGTCAGGAGCTAGGAATCCTGCAATGAGTAACCCACCTCCTGACTCCCCAAAACCTGTCCACCATCTACAAGACACAAGTCAGGAGTGTGATGGAATACTCCCCACTTGCCCGGATGAGTGCAGCTCCCACAACACTCAAGAAGCTTGACACCATCCAGGACAAAGAAGCCCACTTGATTGTCACCACATCCACAAACATACACTCCCTCCATCACCGACGCACAGTAGCAGCAGTGTGTGTCATCTACAAAATGCACTGCAGGAATTCACCAAGGCTCCTTCGACAGCACCTTCCAAACTCACGGCCACTACCAGCTAGAAGGACAAGGGTAGCAGATAGATGGGAACACCACGACCTATAAGTTCCCCTCCAAGTCACTCACCATCCTGACTTGGATGGATATCGCTATTCCTTCACTGTCGCTGGGTCAAAATCCTGGGACTCCCTTCCTAACAGCACTGTGGGTGTACCCACACCACATTGGCTGCAGCGGTTCAAGAAGGTAGCTCACCACCACCTTCTCAAGGGCAACTATGGATTGGCAATAAATGCTGGCCTAGCCAGCGAAGCCCACATCCAATGAATGAATAAAAATAAATAAATTCAAGATAGAAGCAAAATACTGCGGATGCTGGACATCTGAAATAAAAACAGAAAATGATGGAAAATCTCAGCAGGTCTGACCGCATCTGTGGATAGAGAAGCGGAGTTCAAGTTTCGAGTCTGTACGCCCCTTCTTCTGCAGAAGAGTCATACAGACTCAAAACATTAACTCTGTTTAACATAGGTGCTGTCACACCTGCTGAGTTTTCCCAGCATTTTCTGTTTTTATATAAATGCAAATCTTTTCTTTGAATCTCTTTTGTTTTTATATTCTTTAAACCAACTAACCTTTTGCCCCATAAGTTTCTGGTAACTAATCGTAGTCACTGGTAGTCTGAGTTGATAGCCTAATTATTGAACAGATCAGATTTTTAAAAAATGGCTATGCAGAAATGTTGAAATGTTGTAGCATCTTATGCTTCGAAACTATGAAACACGTGTGAAAGTTTCTGATATAAAGACAAGCAGTGATTAACCTTACAACAGTTTGACCTTTATTCTGAAGTAGCTAAGCTTTAGAGATTCTAAGTGCTTAAGCCCAACAATAGAGTATTGTGGTAGCCATCTTTTTCTCTCCAGTAGAAGGGCATGCTTTAATATTTATACCCCTGGGCTTTCACGCTCATGAAAAGAGATTTGCATTGTAATCCATGAACCAAACCTAAGATCCCAGCCTGGAATCTTAGATTCAGTTGACAGGGCCCGAATGCAGCTTCCTCCTAATGTATGGAGGAGGAAGGAGAGAGGGCCAGGAAAATATGCACTGAGGGTTGCTGGAGCACGGTAATGCTTTGCTACAGGGAATAGTTTAGCAGAGACCATTGAATATTTTAAGGGAGAAAAGGATAAATATTTGAAGCAGGGGAACATAGAAATTTACGAGGAGAGTTGGGCAGTCGGATTAGTTTGGGATTACTGTAACAAACAGATAGCACAGGTTCAGTGGACTGAGTCTCCTTTTGTTGTGCTTAAGCCCCTATGATTTTTAAAGCTGTTGTTGTTTCCAATCTAGCCCTTAAGAAAATCAATGAAGTCTTGATAGCTGCAGTTGAAGTCTGCAATCTTATCGGGGATAAGGACAGAATATTCCTTTACCATTCACCAAATTCTTAACTCAAATAAAAACATGGCTACATCAATAAACATTATTTCATTTCATTAATAAAATCATGAGTTTAACAGAAAGGAAGATCGACAGTTAGAGGCCTTCTTATATGTTTATAAGGTTTCCTTGTTTCTTGTTTCATTAGTGTAGAACAGGTCTTGATACTAGATTGTTTAAAATTCAATGTTAATACTGTTGCGAAGGGAATGATTTGTAGAGTTTAATCATCTCATTAGTTTATACATCAGCCAAGAGTTTACTGAAGAATAATCGTGCATTTATGATGCACTTCAGTTTAATGCGTAAATCGGGCAGCAAATGGTTGTGAGAAGAGGATGCCCCATAAATTATGAAGCATCACAAGATGCTGGATGATTTGCATCATGTTGCCACTGGCTTCGCAAAAACTAATACCTGCATTTAATCTCCCACTGATTTTTATTAACTTGCTGTATTAGCATATTAACTGCTATTAAACTCAAAATAGAGAGTTAGGTCTAGTCATTAATGGTAAAACTGCTCTTTTAACACTATATAATAGTCAAGACTGTCAATCAACCACTCTTGGCTAGAAAGTGAACAATTAAAAGTGTAGAGTCTCGTTTTCTCAGGTTGACAATTGTTATTGGAGATTTAAAGGTTATTTTTTTTCTTTTCTTTCTCTTTTCTCTATCTTAATCCAATTTTTCTTTCCCTCACTTTGTTTCTTTTGTACCTGACTTGGCATTGAATTCAACCAATTTAAAGCATCCTCCTCAGTGCCCCCTCTGTTTATTTCTAATTTATTTATCTCATTGGCTAAGGAAATGTACTGTTTGTTCCATTGTTCACCAAGGTCCCTGATGCCCCATTGCCCTCATTATGCTGTTCAGACACATTGAGGCTCATTATGTATGCTTGACTGAGAGCCCAAAAATCCATTAGAATAATAGAACACCTGCTCCCCAGAGGAACCATTGTTTGGTTGACAGCTTAGGCTCTCTGATCTCTGCGGTCAATTTCACTGTGTAGTAGTTTCATGTTTTTGTGATTTTTGTAACTTCAAAAGGCCTGAACAATTGACACTTTAATTCACATGTCCAGACTTTTTTTTCAAACATATGGGAAAGTCATCAAAAGATTATATTTTTTCAAAGATTTTTACACATGCCACTTACACAGTAGTGTTCACTGGTTCTTGAAAGTGCATGCACAGTGGGACAATGGACATGGAAATGCCAGAGCTTGGCATAGAGGGCATGGGGGGGGGCCTGATGGGGTTGGTGGAAGAGCAGAGCTTGGCATGAGAACATGTGGGGATGTAGGGGATGGGTGGCAGGGCAGAGTCGGGCATAGTTGGCAAGAGGGGCCTGAGGAATTTGATGGAAGAGCAGAGCTTGACATGGGGGCATGAAGAGACATAGGGGCTAGGTGGGGTCTGTAACTTTGCATAAGTGGCATGAGGGAGACATTTGGAACTTGCTTCATCAAAGGTCCCCTCATGAACGTTAGGATTCACGACTCCTCCAAGGGGCCGTGAACCACAACATAAGGACACGACCCGAATCCACGAAAAAGGCAGCGGAGTAGGAGATACCCATTTCCACAATGGATCCATAAGACATAGGAGCAGAAATTAGGGCATTCGGCCCATCGAGTCTGCTCCGCCATTCAATCATGGCTGAAAAGTTTCTCAACCCCAGTCTCCAGCCTTCTCCCTGTAACCTTTGATCCCCTTACCAATCAAGAACCTATCTATCTCGGTCTCAAATACACTCAAAGACCTGGCCTCCACAGCCTTCTGTGGCAATGAATTCCATAGATTCACCACTCTCTGGCTAAAGAAGTTTCTTCTCATCTCTGTTCTAAACTCTGAGGCTGTGCCCTTGGGTCCTAGTCTCTTCTACTAATGGATACATCTTCCCCACGTCCACTCTATCTAGGCCTACAGTATTCTGTAAGTTTCAATCTGATCCCCCCTCATCCTTCTAAACTCCATTGAGTATAGACCCAGAGTCCTCAAACATTCCTCATATGTTAAGCCTTTTATTTCTGGGATCATTCTCGTGAACCTCCTCTGGACCCTCTCCAGGGCAAGCGCATCCTTCCTGAGACATGGGGTCCAAAATTGCTCACAATATTCTAAATGTGTTCTGACCAGAGCCTTATAGAGCCTCAGCAGCACATCCCTGCTTTTATATTCTAGTCCTCTCGAAATAAATGCCAACATTGCATTTGCCTTCCTAACTACCGACTCAAACTGCAAGTTAACCTTAAGAGAATCCTGGACTAGGACTCCCAAGTCCCTTTGCACTCCAGATTTCTGAATTCTCTCCCCATTTAGAAAATAGTCTATGCCTCTATTCTTCCTACCAAAGTGCATGACCTCACACTTCCCCATGTTGTATTCCATCTGCCACTTCTTTGCCCATTCTCCTAACCTGTCCAAATCCTTCTTCAGCCTCCCAGCCTCCTCAGTACTACCTGTCCCTCCACCTATCTTTGTATCATCTGCAAACTTAGCCAGGATGCCCTCAGTTCCTTCATCTAGATCATTAATGTATAAAGTGAAAAGTTGTGGTCCCAACACTGACCCCTGCGGAACTCCACTAGTCACTGGCTGCCATCCTGAGAAGGTCCCCCTTATCCCCACTCTCTGCCTCCTGCCGGACAGCCAATCTTCTATCCATGCTAGTACCTTGCCTCTAACACCATGGGCTCTTATCTTACTGAGCAGCCTCCTGTGCAGCACCTTGTCAAAGGCCTTCTGGAAGTCCAAATAGATAACATCCATTGGCTCTCCTTTGTCTAACCTACTCATTACCTCCTTAAAGAATTCTAACAGATTTGTCAGGCATGACCTCCCCTTGATGAAACCATGCTGACTTTGCCCTATTTTACCATGCACTTCCAAGTATTCTGAAATCTCATCCTTAATAATGGACTCTAAAATCTTAACAACGACCGAGGTCAGGCTAATCAGCCTGTAATTTCCCGTCTTTTGCCTCAATCCCTTCGTAAACAGGAGGGTTACATTAGTGATTTTCCAGTCCTCTGGGACCCTCCCTGACTCCAGTGATTCCTGAAAGATCACCAATAACGCCTCCACTATCTCTTTAGCTATCTCCTTCAGATCTCTGGGGTGTAATCTATCTGGTCAAGGTGATTTATCCACCTTCAGACCTTTCAGTTTTCCTAGCACCTTCTCCTTGGTAACAGCCACCATACTTAACTCTGCCCTCCGACTCTCTTGAACTTTGGTGATGTCTCTCGTGTCTTCCACTGTGAAGACTGGCGCAAAGTACCTATTCAGTTCCTCTGTCATTTCTTTGTTCCCCACTACTACTTCTCCAGCGTAATTTTCCAGCGGCCCAATGTCCACTTTTGCCTCTCTCTTACCCTTTATATATCTAAAAAAAACTCTTGCAATCTTCTTTTATATTACTGGCTAGTTTACCCTCATATTTACTCTTCTCCCTCCTTATTTCTTTTTTTAGTTGTCCTCTGTTGGTCTTTGTAGGCTTCCCAATCCCCTGGTTTCCCACTGCTCTTCGCCGCATTGTATGCTTTCTCTTTAGCTTTTATGCTGTCCCTGACTCCCCTTGTCAGCCATGGTTGCCTCATCCTCCCTTTAGTATGCTTCTTCTTCCTAGGGATGAATTTTTGCTGTGCCCCCCAAATTACTCCCAGAAACTCCCGCCATTGCTGTTCCACTGTCTTTCCTGCTAGGCTCATCTCCCAGTCAATTCTGGCCAGCTCCTCCCTCATGCCTCTGTAGTTGCCTTTATTCAACTGTAATACTGTTATATCTGATTCCAGCTTTTTGCTCTCAAATTGCAGGGTAAATTCTATCATATTATGGTCACTGATCCAGCCCGGATGGGGAGTGTTGGGTGTGGGATTCTGACAGGAAGCAGCCCGCATCCTTTCAAGGCACTTCCAAAAATCTCACAGCCCAGGTATGGGGTCGGGAATCCAGGAATCGGGACACGCTCGCCATTTTTATAGGGCTCCTGAGTCAACCCGACTCAGTGAAAATCTAGGTCCAGGTGTGAGATAAACCCACGCTTCTTCTTTCGGATGAAGGAACCCCTTCTAGTTGCGGTATATCACAAAGTTGATATGTGACAGCTGCAAAGCAACAAATATGCAGTCACTGACACCTTACACAATGCAGAAGTCTGCAAAAATCACAAAGCTGCATGCTCACTCTGCCTCCATTTTTCTGGTAAGAGAGAATGAAACGTGTCCCGCTAATTTGGAATATGGAGCTTCAGTGACCTCCCTTATGCAACAGTGAATTGCTGACTTGGAGATGTTGCAAATATCACCTGCTCCAGCCTGGAATGAGTCAGCTGCTTAGATGTGCACAGGGTCAGCCTCACTGCATTGGCAATGCGGGCCTTCTCCTGAGGTTGGAGTTGTAGCTGCAGGAGATGGCAGATTTCAGTGGAAATATTCTTAATAAAGCAGAAATATATCACGGTACAATTAGAAGAAAGCAGTCAGCAACTACCAATAGTTGTTGATCCCTTTAAGTAGCACTGGTGGGTGGTCCTTCCTGCCACTGGATACATGGTCAGCTGTTCCTGTTTAAGCAACGGCAATAGCCGGGGGAGCATTGAACTCCAAAATGATAGATCTTGATGTCAAATCAGCTTTACACAGTGATTGATATTATTATTTGCCTTGGATCCTCTGTACACTTGTGTTGGTTACTCCCTGCGTGCACATTGACGGTCTCACAAAATGGCACCTTGCATGGCGGCTTCTACCAGAGATGTGGATGTATGCTGTGGATAGTATTTTGAAGTCAAAACGATACTCATGGCACTGAAAGACTGGGTGTGACGAAGACAAATTTTGTAGATAAGCTTTTGTATATAGAGGTATAGATCATAAAAGCTCACAGATAACCTTGAACTTGTACAAGAGCTTATTTGGGTTAGAATAGTGTGCATTTTTGGATAACCTATTATCAGTAAGAGATAAAAATAAACAGTGCTGAATGATTCATTGATTACGGTGAAAAATGCATACAGTTAAGAGAGATGTGGGAAGTTGGACATTTTTTCACTTGCATTGAAAGTTTAAGGGATTTTTGAGTTTTTCCTGAGAGATAATGATAAGCTAAATAGTGACCGATTCGCTGGAAGTGCAAGCGTAAAGGGCAACAAGTCATCTAGGATCTTGGTAAATGATGGGGACAAGAGTCTATCTCCTTACCCAATGAGGTTGCAGGATTGAGAATTAAATACAGGGAGGAATGATATATGGGGCAAATTTGAATGTATGAATTCAATGTCAAATCAGATACAGAAAAAAAAATTACGAGAGGGAGCAAATGATTATATAATTGCATGAAGAATTAAACAGGAAGCTGGAAACATTTTTTTTATACTGGTGTTGATTAGAATGTTGATTTTTTTGCCATAATAATTTATTAAAGTAGCAACTATAATTACTTTTACGAGGGAACTAAACAAAAATATTGAAATATGGAGAATGCTCGCTGCAGAGTAGGATTAGGCTAAATGGTTCATCGGGAGAAAAACACTGGAACACATTTGAATGGTTTCTGTTCTGCAACACTTGAATTACATTAAATGATTCTTTGATGATATTATGTAAAATTACATTGAGTATGTTACTCATGACTTACTTATTTTTCAATAGGAGAAAATTTAGATTGGCTTTCCCAGATTTTAAAAACACACATTTCAGAAAAATAAATGGAACTAATTCTGCCCTTCATCTTTTCTTTTGGCACAGACAACCTTGACTTAATGGTGCTAAGATAACATTCTTTTGGATTACTGCATAACCTATTAGTCTCACCTTCTCAACATAGTATTTACAAATATGACGTGAGATAAGCAGATTACAATATGCTACAAAACCATGCCAGGTTTCTGTAGCATGTACTTCAACTCCAGGGTGCCAATGCTTCCAAAATGTGTGAAAACCCATGATAGCTAATCAGAATGATACTCCTCGTGCTGTTGCTGATCACTTGGCTAACTGAAATATTATTATACGCCATCTTAGTGCCACAATTGCAGCAAAATTTTCCACGCCCGCGGACATGATAGGTGGCATGACCGGACTATATGGCGCTATCTGTTTCACGACAGCAGGAAGGCAAGTCGCGATTGTCCGCTCAGCCCGCGAAAGGCGGGCCGCGTTTCCCGCTGTCGGTCATCGGAACCTCATTTTAACGCATCAGCATGTCATTATCAGGCCATCCCGTCCACGTTGACAGGAAAGCGCGCTGATGTGTTTCACAACAGCACAGAGGTGACGTGCACTTAGCGGCCTGCACTTTGGGTGAACTGGAGGAAAGGGCACAGCAACGTCCTGCAGAGCTTGACTGTTTCATTGCAGGCTTCAGGGACGCTGGGGTTGGGGGGAGGTGGCTGCTGGTGTTCAGGGTTAAGTGTCGCCATGCCCGACTAGTGGTGGGTGGGGGATCAGGGGTTAAGTGCAGCCCTGCCTCTGAGGTGATGTTTCAGACTGGGAGGGAGCAGGTTCAAGTGCAGCTTGCTGTTGAGGCGACTGGTGGCAGGGGTTGGTGGGTGGGTGGTGGGCAAGGGCAGCCCTGCCATTCAATATAGTGCACAAACATTCGGGATGCGGGGGTTAGGGTGGGCGAGGGATGTGGCCACGCATTCAGGAAACCTGTATAAAGTGACCATTCCTCTGCAACTGAGACAGTTCAGGCTCAGCCACAGTGATATGATTGGGGCCGGGCTCCTAGCTTATCTGCCCACTCAAGCAATGCAGAGGCATTAAAGTGCCACCACGTTCTGCAGAGCTTCCTGCCCCCTCCTGCCCACCCACTGCCGCCCCCCCCACCGCCTCCCCCCCACCACCTCCCCCTGCCCCCCCACCCCCCGCAACAACCCCCGGCCTCCCTGCACCCCGGCGCAGAATGCAAATTCATGAACGCTTTTGTGGATTGCAGAGCAGTTGAACTGCACACATTGCTCAATCTCCTTGCTAACGCTGGCCATGTAGCAGTCACTGCTGGAGGCACTCACAGACTCTGGCCATGTCAGCATCTGGGTTTGGATCAGTCTCCCCCATGGTTCAAGTTAGTAGGGCAGCCATGCAGCGCACTAATCTCTGGCCATCCGAGTGCTGGCCGGTACTTCCCGGGAAGCGTTAAGGGGCCGTCACACTTAACCAGGACAGGTTCTTAGTACACCCATGCTAACCATCTGTCTCTCTCTCTCTCATCCTGCAGGAGGACTACACCAGGACCATGGAGCCTGGTGAACTAGCTGTATGCCTGATGGCCTAAAGAGCATGAAGAAGATGGAGAAGAGAGTGGCTGAGGATCCTGGCTGCACAGAGGCAGAAGCAGCAACCTCAGGAAGAAGGCTCTCAGGCTGGGTCTCCTGTACTTGCCGCCCAAGAGCCATGGTGAGCCGTTGCTGGTCAGTACCTAGTGACACTCAGGGTCTGTAGACGTGCGTTTCATTGCTGCAGGTGACTGAGAACCAGCATCGTTGAAGACTGCGCATGTCTAGGGAACTGGTCACTCACATCTGCCACTTACTGCAGGATTTGGCACCTTGGGGACATGGAGGGCATCCACTGCCAGTGGCTATGAAAGTGACCGCAGTGCTCAATTGCTACGCCTGTGGTTCTTTTCAGGGCTCCACAGTCCTGTGGGATCTCTCAGGCCTCCGCCCACAAAGGAGATCACGGATGCCATCTTCTCCATGGCACACAAATTTGTGCATCTTTCCTGGGACCAGGGCAGCTAGGATGCAAGGGCCATTGGATTCTCCCAGATCTCGGGTTTCCCACAGGTGCAGGGTGCAATTGACTGCACTCACGTGCTGCTCAGATCTCCGTCACAACGCACAGTGAACTACATCAACCTCAAAGGCTTCTATTCGCTGAATATGCAGCTGGTGTGCGACCACCAGAAATGCATCCTGCAGCTGTGCATACAGCTTCCAGGGAGTGCGCACGATGCCTACATCCTCAGTCGGTCACAGATCCCTGGAGTCTTCCAGGGTCCACTGAAGATGAAGTTCTGGTGCCAGGACCGGTCTGGTGGAGCCCTGTAATATAATCAGCAGAGGGAGTCACGCATCGCTGTCATCTACTGAGCCCTTTACAACCTGGCGCTGCAACAGGGAGATGAGCTGGCTGAGGAGAGATGGAGAAGCTGCATGTCTCCTCCGATGAGGAGGACGCCGATGGGCATGAGGCTGAGGAGGCCATCGGAGGCGACAATAATGGAGATAAGGCCCTCTCAATGGCTAGATGAGGCAGGCACGCTCGGGAGGCCCTCATAGTTGCTAGGTTTGTGGAGGATGATAAAGACATGCAGTGAAGTGACCCCATAGTTCCTCACATTGCATTTGTGCACAATTGACTCCAGTCGGGTTTATGACAGCGTACATACCTTCTGTGAGAATTCTCCTGTCAAGGAGAGGCAGTGGAGGTCCTAATAGTCGCTTGATTGCAGGAGGATGATGACGACATGCAGTGAGGACAGGTCATAGATCTTCACACAGCCTCTGAGAATGTCTGACTGCTGTCTGGCCAAGGGCTGCTCGCTTGCGCTCTGTGATCAGGGTCAGATCATAGAGACACAGCCACGAAACTTTAGAAGAATCTGATGCTTTGTCCACCTTCAGCACCTCAGCACTTCAGGAGCTGGAGCATGGCATCTGAAGAGATGGGAGCCAGCCCGTCCATAAAGGTGCTGAGAGCACACCGAGAGAATGAGAGAACTCTTTGGTGCCTTCCCACTACATTCTGGCAGCAA